>NC_133335.1:57298544-57898544 GCF_042186555.1 Aquarana catesbeiana
TACCTAATTACCATGCTTGGAATATGCTTTGAATGTCCCCTTTATCTTCATGCATGCCTGTTTTTTTACATTAATCATTTTTTGCCCTACATGCATATTTACCTTCAATAACCTCCCCACCATGCAATCCTGGGTCCATTTATATCTCTAGCCTATAGTCCCATGAACAATGTATATTGTCAGCTCCATTGTACTGTTTGACCCTCCCCCACCCCCTCAAATGTTTGCAACTGTCAGGTGTGCTTTTAATCCAAATTAGAACCCCTCCCCCACCCCCTCAAATGTTTGCAACTGTCAGGTTTTTTTTTATCCAAATTAGAACCCCTCCCCCACCCCCTCAAATGTTTGCAAATGTCAGGTGTGTTTTTTATCCAAATTAGAACCCCTCCCCCACCCCCTCAAATGTTTGCAACTGTCAGGTGTGTTTTATCCAAATTAGAACCCCTCCCCCACCCCCTCAAATGTTTGCAACTGTCAGGTGTTTTTTTTATCCAAATTAGAACCCCTCCCCCACCCCCTCAAATATTTGCAACTGTCAGGTGTGTTTTTTATCCAAATTAGAACCCCTCCCCCCAGATTCAAATTGATCTAGTAATCTAGTAATCTTATAAGTGGGCCTTATGTTTTTTAGAATTAAAAGAAAAAAAAAACACATATTAATAATGTTTGACTGCTGTTGTTCATGAATGTTTTTGTATAATCTGATATCCAAGTTATGTTTAAAAGTACTTATCTTATTTTTTTTATTGTTTCACTCCACAGTTTCCTTCCAGTACACAGGAATGGCAGACTGTGGCCTCCCAGTTCGCTGACCGTTGGGACTTTCCCAACTGTGTCGGGGCGATCGATGGGAAGCATGTCCGTATTGTGCCACCACCCCAATCGGGGTCTTATTTCTACAACTATAAGGGGTTTCATAGTGTAGTTTTGATGGCGGTGGTCTCGGCACAATTGGAATTTATGTTCGTGGACGTGGACGTGGGGAAGAATGGCCGGATGTCAGACGGAGGAGTCTTTGCACAGACCAAGCTGTGCCAGCGTCTCCAGACTGGTGGCCTGGGATTGCCACCTGATGACCAGAATGTGGATGGACTCCCCTCAGTTTTTATCGCTGATTTTGCTCTCGGCGAGCACTTGATGAGGCCGTTCCCCCAAAGGACACTCACCCCTGAGAGGAGGGTATTTAATTACCGGCTGGCCAGAGCAAGAAGAGTTGTGGAGAATGCCTTTGGGATTCTGGCCAGCCGGTTCTGTTTGTTCCTCTCGGCCATAAATCTGGCGGACTATAAAATAAATCATGTGATACTGGCTTGCGGCATTCTCCATAATTATTTGAGAAGACATTCTGCTACATATATGACCTCTGTTGGGCCTGAGGCCGGACTTGTAGTTGACCAAACACTCACAGGCCTGGAAATTGACCATATTGGCTTGGCCCCCCAAACTGCACGTCAAGTGCGTGACCGATATGTTAATTATTTTAATGGTCGGGGGGCCATTGCTATTCAGTAAGAGCTATAATTTCTTACAAAAATAAAGAAAATAATTTTTTTTTTTAAATATCTTGTTTTTATTCTGGTTTGCATTTAGTTTTGTCTGTCTCCTAGTGCACTTGTAGTGGCAAGTGCATTTCCCTTTAGTTAATAAGGCCCTGTGTCACTGTAACCACACAAAAATTAGCAAAACATCTTATTGATAAATAATCAGTCACACACATTGTAGTAGTAAAAAAAAATTTCTGTGTGCACATTGAAAGGTGCATTTTTTGGAAAGGTGTTTTTTTAAATTTTTAATTTATTTATTTATTTATTTTTTTGTAAAAAAAATTTTTTTTTGTTATTTTAGGGATATTTCAACAAAAATAGACCTTGTTTACAAAATTACAATTAACAACAGTGTTTTTAAAAACATACAAAAAAAGAACTTACAAAGTTCAACATAACGGTGCTGGTGATGTCACCCTTGTAAAGCCTACAATTTGCAGATGATCAAAATTGGGTATTAACCACTTGACAACTGGGCACTTAAACCCCCCTTGTGACCAGACCAATTTTCAGCTTTCAGCGCTCTCACACTTTGAATGACAATTACTCAGTCATGTAATACTGTACCCAAATGAATTTTTTGTCCTTTTTTTTCATACAAATAGAGCTTTCTTTTGGTGGTATTTGATCACCTCTGGGTTTTTTATTTTTTGCGCTATAAATGAAAAAAGACCGCAAATTTTGAAAAAAAACGCATTTTTCTTAGTTTCTGTGATAAAATTTTGCAAATTAGTAATTTTGCTTCATAAATTTTGGCCACAATTTATACTGCTACATATCTTTGGTAAAAATAACCCAAATTAGTGGATATTATTTGGTCTTTGTGAAAGTTAGAGAGTCTACAAGTTATGGTGCAAATCATAAAAAATTGATCACACCTGATGTACTGACGGCCTATCTCATTTCTTGCGACCCGAACAAGTCAGGAAAGTACAAATACCCCCCAAATGACCCCTTTTTTGAAAGTAGACAATCCAAGGTATTTAGTAAGATGCATGGTGAGGTTTTTGATGTTGTCATTTTTTTCCCACAATTCTTTGCAAAATGAAGATTTTTTTTTTTTTTCCCCCCACAAAATTGTCATTGTAATGGTTATTTCTCTCACATGCCATGTATATACCACAAATGACGCCCCAAAATACATTCTGCTACTCCTCCTGAGTATTACGATACCACATGTGTGGGACTTTTTCGCAGCCTGGCCACATAGAGAGCCCCAACATGCAGGGAGCGCCATCAGGTGTTCTAGGAGCATAAATTACACATCTAATTTGTTGACTACCTATTACACTTTTGAAGGCCCTGGAGAACCAGGACAATGACACGTGACACTGACGTGGCACTGATGACAAATGGCACTGATACGTGGCACTGATACGTGGCACTGATGACAGATGGCACTGATACCTGGCACTGACACTGATGTGGCACTGATGACAGATGGCACTAATGACAGATGGCACTAATACATGGCACTGATGACAGATGGCACTAATACGTGGCACTGACAGATGGCACTAATACATGGCACTGACGGATGGCACTAATATGTGGCACTGATGACATGTGGCGCTGATGACAAATGGCACTGATATGTGGCACTGATGACACGTGGCACTGATGAAAGATGGCACTAATACATGGCACTAATACGTGGCCCTGATGACAGATGGCACTAATACGTGGCACTGATGACACTGATGACAGATGGCACTGATACGTGGCACTGATGACACTGATGACAGGTGGCACTGATGACAGATGGCACGTGACACTGACAGATGGCACTGATGACAGATGGCACTGATGACAGATGGCACTATGTGGCACTGATGACAGATGGCACTGATGACAGATGGCACTATGTGGCACTGATGACAGATGGCACTTATACGTGGCAGTGGGGACAGATGGCACTGGGGACAGATGGCAGGGCAGATGGCAGGGGCAGATGGCAGGGCAGGGCAGATGGCAGGGGCAGATGGCAGGGGCAGATGGCAGGGCAGATGGCAGGGGCAGATGGCAGGGCAGATGGCAGGGGCAGATAGCAGGGCAGATGGCAGGGGCAGATAGCAGGGCAGATGGCAGGGCAGATGGCAGGGACCGTTAACAGCGGGACACCTTTTTTTTCCTTTTTTTTTTTTTCTTTTACACTTACCGCCGCAGCTGTCTCTGTGTGAGGAGGGAGAGCCGGCGATGAGAGATGATCTCATATGTTTACATATGAGATCCTCTCTCATTGGCACCGCCGATCGCACTGTAAACGGCCGCTGTCATTGGCCGTTTACGGTGATCTGTGACTGGCTGTGTCCGAGGGACACGGCCAGCACAAAACTTCCGCGATGCGCGCCCGCGGGAGCGCGCAATGCGGAAGTAAACAGGAGGACGTCCAGGGACGCCCTCCCGGCAATTGAAGTCCGCGCTGTAGCCGTCTTTCGGCTATAGCGCGGACGCCTAGTGGTTAAAAAAGGTTCAAGTCAACATGTGCTATCTCCCATCATGGGGGAGCAATGTACGTGTTTTGTGTGTGCAATCCCTTTCTTCCTCTCACAAACAAACATTTTTATGATGAAGGGGTTGCAAACACAAAACAAGTACATTGATAGCCCCTGATGGAAGATAGCACATGATGACACACCGTGTGCATCTGCAAATTGTTTTTATTTTTTTGGAAAAAACTTAAAAAATTGAAGAATACACAAACTTGACAATGAAATGAAGAACATGATTGATGTTTTTAGGCAAAACGTTATTATATTCTGCCCAAAACATCAATCATGTTCTTCATTTCCTGTTGCATGGTGTCCAGCCGATTCCTCATGCTGTCAATTTGGTCACGCATTCGATCAATTTGGCCATTCCACAACATTATCTGGTCAATAAGTCTTTGTGCACTGTCTGTGCTAAACGGCTCTGCCGCTTGGCCTTCCACAACCAGAACCTCACCTAAAATGTGTGGATAAAAAAATGGGTTAAAATATGCACGCCTAAATAGATTTCCTTAAGCTGGGGTGTCAGTCACTCACTTGGTGGGGTTGAAATGTCGCACACTTCCTCCACCTCTCCTTCCTCCAGCTCGTCGGTTGGGCGTGGTCTTGGGCTGGGGCTTGGGGTAATGTCAGCTTCAGGCTGGTGACTTGGGGGGTCCTGGGATCCTTGGACTGTTGTCTGAGTCTTTTCTCCCCTATGATAATTAAACAAAAGGTATAGTTAAAACACAGTGATATTTCTTTTCTTAAAAATTAATATGAAACGTTGGTTATGAGTTAGGGACAATTGTCATTTTTTGGCCACAAAAATTTAGAAGACAGGATGAAAGTTCCCTCTGAACAACAATTAAAAATAATACACATTTTCATGCAAGTTTCACAGATGCAGACACCTCAATGATCTCCTATGTGTATTACCCCTCAAAAATGTATTTATGGTCACATAGTACACTAGCGCTTGTGAGTCCAGATGTGGAAACAGCTGCTGTGTCCTGTCCTTACATTACACTGAATCATTTTTGAAGAAGCATTATATTTTCAAACACATCTACACCACATCACCACATTTTTGGAATACGACAAATTCTCAAGACCTAAATGTATGTCCAACCCTGTACCATCGTTTTTGACGAAAAAAACCCGTCATTTTCATAGTATCATATGTATTTTACAAAGAACGGTCTTTACGAACGATGCTGTATAAATGAAAAAAATATGGATCAGCATGCAAGTTAAGTATCTCAATAGGAACACACAAGTACTTAATTTTTTAAGCAGCTTCTTTATTCGCCAATATTGTTCCAGCTCCCTACTTTTGATGTCAGACCACCGCTTCCTCAATTGTTCTTTCGACCGTTTAGTGCCAAATTTTGCTTCTAGAGCAGTGACAACTGAGGCCATTATTTTGTCCTTACGCATATTCGGTCGTGTATAAGGGCCTTTTTTCTCATCGTAGTCCTCCCTTCTCAATATGGACACCATCTCCACCATCTCTTCAAAAGCCATGTTGGTGGCCTTATATCTCCTCCTGGATGTGGATGGTTGTGGCTCCGAGCTTTCCTCCGCGCTACTTCCACTTAATCTCTCAGCCATCTTTCTCTATATACTCCCACTGCGCAACGAAGAGTGAAGGGGCAGGAACAAATCACACTAAAGAACGTCAGGGGCGCACGACGCAGGCGGAGCATGACACATGCGCAGTGTATATAAAGCTATTACGATGGCCTACGTATGTCCGTGCGGAAGTAGCGAGCGTCAGAAACGAAGGTAAGATTTAACGTGACGAAGGTAGGATTTAACGTGGGTGTGTGTGTGTGTGTGTGTGTGTGTGTGTGTGTATGTGTCCCCTAGATTCTGCCAAATATAATCCTGGGAGTTCTGACTGACATTACAGTTTTTATGTTGTGTCTTGTCTTTCAGCAAAAATGAATCCCTTTTAAGGAGGCTGATTTTTTGTCAAGATTCATTGATTTGTATCAGGAAAACAAAAACCTGTGGGAGGTCAAACACCCATTATATTTCAATAGAGATGTAAGGAAGGCAACACTGGGCACACTTTTGGAATTTGTGAAGACTCGAGTCCCCCAGGCAGACCTCAAGTTTGTGGACAAGAAAATTGGTATCTTGCGCAACATGTACAAGCGGGAACACAATAAGATCCAGGAGTCACTCAGATCAGGAGCAGCAGCCGACCAGGTTTATGTACCCAAGCTGTGGTACTACCAAAAACTGCGATTTCTAGATGACCAGACAGAAGCAAGGCAATCACTTTCGACCCTTCCCCCCACCCTTCCCTCCAGCCTTCCCTCCACCTCCACCCCAGCTGAGGAGTCCCAGGAAGAACTGGGCCCTTTCATCCTTGATGAAGTGGATTCGCCCAGCTTCAGCCAGGTATCCTTTTTTGTTGACTTTGTGATTGTGTAAATATTAATGATGTAAACGTCTCAAATTTTTAAGTGCTTCCAAAAAAATGACTTCATCACAAATATTAATATGTAGACATATCACTAGACAGGAGTGGCCAAAAATATACTTAACTTCAGATATTGGTGAGCAGCTGGAATAATGGTGGGGTCAAATAAATAGCCTTGACTATTTGTTTCAAATTAGATTTGCAAGTCATGAGCTGAAAATTGTGTGTGATTGCGTAACCCAAAATTACAACTATGTCCCTTTTTTTTACCCAGGATGAGCTCAGCCAGGAGGAGGCCTTGCCCAGTGGGAGAGAGGAGGAGGCCATGGCTAGGCCCAGTAGAAGCCGCACAGAGTGTCAGGTGCCTCCCCTCCGCATTATCACCACAAGGCCCAGAAAAATGACCCAAACTGAGGAGGAATCACTAGCCCTCATTCGTGAAGCCAGCAAAATCATCAGCACACCACCCAATGCAGAAGAGGCGTATGGGACACATATGGCCAGCAGATTGCTGGAACTCGAAAAGGGGCAACGCCTCCTATGTGAGGGTCTGATTTTTGAGGCCTATCAGAAGGGCTTAAGAGGGGAGCTTACTGCTAAAACATATCTAGCAAATGAAGCCACTCCTCCTCCTCCTCCTCTTGCCCCAAGTACACCACCAGAGGCACAGCCTCCGAGGAAGGCTGCAGAGAAGCATAGAGGGAAGGCTGCAGAGAAGCGTGCAAGGAAGGCTCCACGGAAGAGTCGAAAGTGATTGCCTGGCTTCTGTCTGGTCTGACTGTGCTCCCTGTGCTCCCTAGTCGCAAGATACCAATTTTCTTGTCCTAAAACTTGATGTGTGTCCTGGGGGACGAAAGGTTTCACAGATTCCAAAAGTGTCTCCAGTGTTGCCTTCCTCATGTTTTTTTTCCAAAAATAAATGGATTTTTTCCTTACCTTACATTATTGACTATGTGTTTTGATTCCAAAACGACATTTGGTTTGGGAGTAGGCAGGTACAGGTCAAAAAGACTATGTGCGTTTTTTCCAAAAGGCTAAATCATTTTGAAAATCAAGTGCAAAGTACTGGTGAAAAGTGCACTTTAGAAATTGCACTGCAAGTGCACTTGTTGGAAGTGCAGTCGCTGTAAATCTGAGGGGAAGAGCTGAAATGAGGGGAAGCTCTGCTGATTTTATCATACAATCATGTGCAAGAGAGGTTTTTTATTTTTTGTGGTTCCTTGCATGTGCCCCTCGGATCCACAGCGAATGCACTTCAAAATGCTCTTTCTGTGCAATTCCAAGTATAATTTGCACTTCTAGTGAAAAATGAATTTGCCTTTGGAAAATAAACCACCCTATGTCTAATTAACAAGGGACACCAACCTCATTAAGGTTCATTAAAACAACACAAAATATTAAGGTTATTGTGGTAACTTGAAACTCCAAAACTAAAAAAAAAAAATAAAAAAAAATTTGTATAATTTAGCACATATTGTAAAATAGATAGTGTTTAAATCTAAAAAAAAGAAAGATGAGTCCAAAATCTAATTTAATACTTCATTTATGGAGATCTGGCTTTTTAAATATATCATATTAGTCATGGCATGAGGATAAATCATGAAAAAAGTAGTTTGTGAGAACTCTGTGTGAATATAAAGCAGCAAAACAACTTCATTCTTCTCGCATTATAAAGAAAAAAAAAAGTGCTGTATTAAAAGATCACAGAAGAGGAATGTGCTAGCTTCAATACGAAGGCTAGTTTTACCAGACCGAGCGCTTCCATCTTGTACTTACTTCAGAGCATGCGTGAGTTTTGGTCCGTTTGACTAGCACACAGACGACCAATTTGTCCGCTAGAAAGCAGAGTCCATCGGATAGATTTGAAACATGTTTCAAATCTAAGTCCGTCCAACTTTTGATAAAACAAAGTCCGCTGGAGCCCACACACGATCGAATTGTCAGACGAAATCCGGTACGCTGGACCAAGTCTGCCGTAAAGTTCGCTCATGTGTGCGCGGCATTATTCTTCAAAGCCTGCAAAAGAACCTGAAATTTGTGGCATGAAGGAGAAGGATCATTATTGGTTGGCAACCCTCCTTGACCGCCGTTACAAGGGGAAAGTCTCGGAACTCATTCTGCCCTCGCAGAAGAAGTACAGGATGAAATATCTTGAGAACACCCTCAAGAGAAGTTTATGTAACACCTTTCCAGACTCTGGTAGGTTACAGTCTTATGGAAAAGCTAGTTTTGAGGCTTCTGTTGGTCAAAAGAGGAGCGGTGGAGAAGGGGGCTGCCTCAGTGATGCATTTCAACATTCTTTTAAGTCCTTGGCTGTTAGCTTCAACATCCCATCAGCAGAGGAGCGGCGGAGAAGGGGGCTGCCTCAGTGATGCATTTCAACATTCTTTTAAGTCCTTGGCTGTTAGCTTCAACATCCCATCAGCAGCGTCTGCATCATATTGTGGAAGATTATCTAGGGGCAAAAACAGACATGGAGAGCTTTCCAATAAACGATCCACTGGGTTTCTGGGTCATGAGAATAGACTACTGGCCAGAACTTGCCCAGTATGCAATTGAACTGCTGGGCTGCCCTGCATCCAGCGTGCTTTCAAATAGGCATTCAGTGCTGCCGGAGATTTTGTGACAGATAACAGAACGTGTCTTTCCACAGACTCCGTTGACCGACTGACATTTGTGAAAATTAATTAGTCCTGGGTTGGCAGCACCTATCAAGCCCCTGATGCGATGTTGCTGATTAAGTTTTATTGGGATCTCGAATCTCTGCAACACTGGCTAGGCTGCCTAGCTTTGTGGGTGTTGATTTTATCTTGAAGTAAATTTTTATTTTATAGGTCTCATGGGCACAATTAACACCCAAGGACCAATTTTTCCACACCTGTTTGACAGGTGCATCAAATAGAATTTTTTACAGCAAGGCCAGTGAAGGCACCACCAACAACCAAATTTTTCTGCAACTGTGTGACAGGGGGATCAAATTACTATTTTTTACAGCAAGGCCAATTCTGGCTTTTATCAAGAGTACTTCTAGAAGGTTATAGGGGTGAAGGTACCACCAACACCCAAAAACCAATTTTTCCACAACTGTGTGACAGGAGTAGGGATGAGCTTCGAGTTCGAGTCGAACTCATGTTCGAGTCGAACATCGGCTGTTCGCAAGTTCGCCGAACAGCGAATAATTTGGGGTGTTCGCGGCAAATTCGAATGCCGCGGAACACCCTTTAAAAGTCTATGGGAGAAATCAAAAGTGCTAATTTTAAAGGCTTATATGCAAGCTATTGTCATAAAAAGTGTTTGAGGACCCGGGTCCTGCCCCAGGGGACATGGATCAATGCAAAAAGAAGTTTTAAAAACGGCCGTTTTTTCAGGAGCAGTGATTTTAATAATGCTTAAAGTCAAACAATAAAAGTGTAATATCCCTTTAAATTTCATAGCTGGGGGGTGTCTATAGTATGCCTGTAAAGGGGCGCATGTTTCCCGTGTTTAGAACAGTCTGACAGCAAAATGACATTTCGAAGGACAAAACCCATTTAAAACTACTCGCGGCTATTGCATTGCCGACAATACACATAGAAGTTCATTGATAAAAACGGTATGGGAATTCCCCACAGGGGAACCCCAAACCAAAATTAAAAAAAAAAAAATGACGTGGGGGTCCCCCTAAATTCCATACCAGGCCCTTCAGGTCTGGTATGGATATTAAGGGGAACCTAGCGCTAAAAAAAAAAAAAAAAAAAACGGCATGGGGTCCCCCCAAAAATCCATACCAGACCCTTATCCGAGCACGCAACCTGGCAGGCCGCAGGAAAAAAGGGGGGACGAGAGTGCGGCCCCCCCTCCTGAACCGTACCAGGCCACATGCCCTCAACATTGGGAGGGTGCTTTGGGGTAGCCCCCCAAAACACCTTGTCCCCATGTTGATGAGGACAAGGGCCTCATCCCCACAACCCTGGCCGGTGGTTGTGGGGGTCTGCGGGCGGGGGGCTTATCGGAATCTGGAAGCCCCCTTTAACAAGGGGACCCCCAGATCCCGGCCCCCCCCTGTGGGAAATGGTAAGGGGGTACTTACCCCTACCATTTCACTAAAAAACTGTCAAAAATGTTAAAAATGACAAGAGACAGTTTTTGACATTTCCTTTATTTAAATGCTTCTTCTTTCTTCTATCTTCCTTCATCTTCTTCTTCTGGTTCTTCTGACTCTTCTGGTTCTTCCTCCGGCGTTCTCGTCCAGCATCTCCTCCGCGGCGTCTTCTATCTTCTTCTCCTCGGGCCGCTCCGCACCCATGGCATGGGGGAAGGCTCCCACTCTTCCCTTCATCTTCTTCTCTTCTTCTTTTCTTCTCTTCTTCTCTTCTTCTCTTCTTCATTTTCTTCTCCGGGCCGCTCCGCACCCATGCTGGCACGGAGGGAGGCTCCCGCTGTGTGACGGCGTCTCCTCGTCTGACAGTTCTTAAATAACGGGGGGCGGGGCCACCCGGTGACTCCGCCCCCCTCTGACGCACGGGACATGACGGGACTTCCCTGTGGCATTCCCCGTGACTCACTTGTCTCACTTCCTGTTGTCTCCCTCAGTTTGAAAGTAGGAGTCGTTTGTAAGTCGGATGTTTGAAAATAGAGGACCATCTGTATATACTATACAGCCTGCCCTATACACTCTGTATAAAATTGGGCCTTAGGTGTTGGTACCAGAACACTGTAAGCCCTCACGGTTACTCTTGGTGGGCGCTGGAACAGGCCCTGCTGCAAAATATTATATCAAGAATTGTAATTACACGCCCCTGTTAAACAGGGGCAGAAAAATTGGGTCTTAGGCAGTGGTGGTGGTGGTGGTGGTGGTGGCACAACACTGTAACCCCTCACATATACTCTTGTTGGGTGCAGGAACGGGCCCTGCTGTGAAATATTGGATCAAAAATTGTAATTACAATACAGTGTAGCCGTAGTGCAGTTGCTACTACTTTTCTGGTGGTGTACACAGTACACAATACAGTGTAGTGCGGTGTTGCAAAACAAAATATACATCATGCCCAGAAGGCCACCAAGGAGAGGCAGATGCTCACAGCAGGCCACTAAAAGAGGGCAAGCAGGTTCTGTGTTTACAGTCAACAGTGCTGGTCATGGACATGGTGCATCCTCTGCCGGTGGCCGTGGGGCACACTTGTCCTTTTTTTCTGCTGCTGGCCCGTTATTGAGCCAGAACATACAGAAGAGTTGGTGAGTTGATAACAAAGCCGTCCTCATCCTCCCCATCCTCTGTCACCCAGGCTCAGAGTAGTTTTCCTTCCTATGCAGCCAACAAAGCGGCCTATTCCACCAGCTCCTTGTCCACAGTCACTCCTTCAGTAGGCCAACCATCATACATGGAGGAGTCCCCCGAACTATTCGGCTACAGTGTCGGGTACATGCTGCTGGAGGATGCGCAGCGATTTGAAGGCTCCGATGTTGGTTCCCAGGTTGAGGAAGGGAGTAACGTGAGCCTAGAGAGAGGGGGTGCCCAAGAAGGACAAGAAACAGGTAGTCATGTTCCCCCTGCTGCAGCATAGTGCCAAGTTTGCTCCAGTGATGAGGAGGTAGGGGATGATGAGGTCACTGACTCTACTTGGGTGCCTGATAGAATAGAGGAGGAGGAGGAAGCACAACTCCAACAAGGCAGGGTGTCCTCTAGGGGGCAGCTTAGGGGCAGCTTAAGGGCAGCCACCCTACTGCATCACACCGCAGAGCTCTGCAGGTGCAGGGCGCTGCTGACTCCCCACTGATTTTGAAAAGTTCCTTGGTGTGGGCCTTTTTGGACACATGTGCAGCAGATCGCACTGTTGCTGTTTGCAACCTATGTCTGAAGCGGATCAAGCGTGGCCACAACAGCAGCCGCTTGGGCACCACATGCTTGACCAGACATATGTCGACCTCCCATGCAGTCTTTTTCCCGTATATTATATTTGAGCTTTAATATCTCTCAGATATGATTTGTGTTAAATGAGAGTTCTTTGACCATGAATGAAAGCTTTAACACAATAACAACATTTCTTGGTGAGTAGTTGAAAGTCTATCTAATACACAACCATCCAGAGGCGGCTCTCTAATTAGGCAAATTAGGCGGCCGCCTAAGGCCTCGCACTCACAGGGGCCTCGCGGCCGCCTAATTTGCCTCTGCTCGATCACTGGCCTGACCAACAGGCTCCAGGTGCCATCTGTAAAAGCCGTGCGGGCAGCCATAGGGCACACTGGGCGGGCCGCAAATCCATGTCCAAATCCAGTGTGGGCTGCTCCTGCCCACGCCGCTCATTTGGCCTCTCCGCGTCTGACCGGCTGCCTGTTCGGGTCAGGAGTCTGGCCAGGCGGCGGAAACTATTCCTGCCCTATGACTGTCTGTGAAGGGGAAGGAGGAGCTCCGGTGGATGGATCCCATTCCAGCGCCTGCTGCAGCGCAGCCTGGACGACCGCCCAGAGAGACTGTGAGAGTGCCCGGCCGTGCCGCCCTCCTGTGTGCCTGGATAGGAGGAGCGGGGGGGGGACAGCTGCATATAGAGGAATTGATCTTTTCATGTTCCTCCTGCAGCCGCTGAATGACCACTTCTTCTGCGGGCGTTCATTGGCTGCAAAAAGAATATGGAAAGATGAATTCTTCCATATGCAGCTGTCCCCACCGCTCCTCCTATCCAGGCACACAGGAGGGCGGCACGGCTGGGCACTCACGTTCTCTCTGGGCGGTCGGCCAGGCTGCAGCAGGCGCTGGAATGGGATCCATCCACTGGAGCTCCTCCTATCCAACTCTTTTACTGCCCCATGCTCCCTGGCTCCTCCCAGTTCTCCCTGCATATCCCCTCTGCTCCCTGGCTCCTCCCCCCAGTGCTCTCTGGTCCCCTGTGCTGCCTGGCTCCCCCACTGTGCTGTCCAGTCCCCCCCCCCACTGCTCCTCAGCTCCCCCCCATGCTCTCCCCCTCACTGTGCTGTCCAGTCCCCCATTCCTGTGCTCCCTAGCTCCCCCACAGTGCTTTCTAGTCCCCCCCACTGCTCCCCAGCTGCCCCCCAGTGTTCTCTGGTCCTCTTTGTGCTCCCTGGCTCCCCCACAGTGCTCTCTGGTCCCCTCTGTGCTCCCTGGATCCCCCCATGCTCCACCCCCCCCACTGTGCTGTCCAGTTGCCCCCCACTGCTCTCCACCTCCCCCCAGTGCTCTGTGCTCTCTGGCTCCCCCCAAACTGATATCCCCCCACAGTGCTCTCTGGTCCTCACTGTCTCACCCCATACTCTCCCCCCAGTGCTCTCCGACCCCCCGTGCTCCCTGGCTCCCCCTACAGTGCTCTCTGCTCCCCCCAGAGCTCTCTGCTCCCCCCGTGCTCCCTAACCCCTCCCAGTTCTACCTGCACCCCTCAGTGCTCTCTGCGCCCTGTGCTCCCTGGCTCCCGCTGTGCTTTAAACTTCCCCCCGTGCTCTCCAGCTCCCCCCTTGTGCTTTCCAGACCCCACTTTTCTCCCTGGCTCCCCCCATGCTCTCCACCCCACTATGCTATCCAGCTCCCCCCCAGTTCTTTCCAACTCCCCCATCCCCCCTATGCTCCCTGGCTCCCTCCATGCTCTCCACCACACTGTCCTATCCAGCTCCCCCAGTGCTCTCCACCCCCCACCCTCCCTATGCTCTTCTGCCCCTCCCCCAGTACTCTGGCCCCTATGCTCTCCATCACCCCCCCATGCTCTCTGCCCCTGCCAGGCCCTTCACTCCCGCCAGTGCACCCCCCTAGTGCTCTCCAGCTCCCCCAGTACTCTCTGCCCCCCTGCTCTCCACTCCCCCAGTGCTCTTGCCCCCCACACTCTCGCCCCCCCCTCCCTCTGCTGCTTTCAGCCTCACTCCCATGCTCCCTGCCACCCCTGTTCTCTTTTCTGGCCCCCTCACCCCAGGGCAGCTCTGCTAGGTTCCCCCCTCTTTTCACTCCGGCTGCTGCGGGGGTCTCTCAGGCTGGGGAGCGGGGAAGGGACTGCTATCATGGGCTGCTCAGTCTATTTTATGTCCCAGTCCGGGCCTGGCGGGCAAGTTGAGCAGCGAGGCTTGCAAGGATCGATAGTCCTGGAGGGAGAAGAGCTCTAAAGACCTCCCAGGACTGGAGGACAGGCTGACTGGGGTTGGAAAACGAGGACGTGTGGAAGGTAAAGGTGACCAGGGACCACTCCATCTCACAGCAAACAGATCCTCTGGAAGGAGCAGGATACTATCCCCACCCAAAATGAGAATGGACCCTGCCTGCTGCTGGCCGTCGTGAACATCCTGCTGGCATGGAAGGTACCGTACCAAGCATCACACACAGCTTCCCACAGACAGGCACTGCAGACTGGGACATGGTACACAGGAGGGGCTGCAGACAGGAATTGGGCTAGAGATCTCTCTCTCCCCCTTCCTCCCTCTCTCCCCCTCCCTCTCCCTCATCCTCCCTCTCTCTCCCCCTCCCCTCTCTCTCTCTCTTCCTCACCCTTCCTCTCTCCCTCCTTCTCACCCTCCCTCTCCCCCTCCCTCCCCCTCCCTCTCTCCCTCCCTCTCTCCCTCCCCCTACCTCCCTCTCTCCCCCTCCCTCTCTTCCTCTCCCTCCCTCTCTTCCTCTCCCCCTCCCTCCCCCTCTCTCCCTCCCTCCCTCCCTCTTTCCCTCCCTCTCTCTCTCCCTCCCTCCCTCTCTCCCTGCCTCTCCCTCACTCTCTTCCTCTCTCCCTCCCCCTCTCTCTCTCCCTCCCCCTCCCTCACTCTCTCTTCCTCTCTCTCTCCCTCCCTCTCTCCCTCCCTCACCCTCCCTCTCTCCCCCCTCACTGTCTCTTCCTCTCTCTCTCCCTCCCTCTCGCTCTCCCTCTCTACCTGCCTCTCCCTCACTCTCTTCCTCTCTCCCTCCTTCACCCTCCGTCTCTCCCTCTCTCTCTCTCGCTCCCTCTCCCTCCCTTTCCTCCTCCCTATTTCCCCCCTCCCTCTCTCTCTCCCTCGATCCCTTTCTCCTCCTCCCTCTCTCTCCCCCTCCCTCTCTCTCTCCCTCACTCCCTCTCCCCTCCCTCTCTCTCCCCTCCCTCCCCCTCCCTCCCCCTCCCTCTCTCTCTCTCCTCCTCTCTCTCCCTCCCCCTCTCTCTCCCTCTCTCTCTCTCCATCTCCCCTCTCTCTCCCTCCCCGTCTATCCCCCTCTCTCTCTCTCTCCCTCTCTCCCTCCCTCACCATCTCCCCTCTCTCTCCCTTCCCATCTCCCCTCCCTCCCCCTCCCTCTCTCCCTCCCTCACCATCTCCCCTCTCTCTCCCTTCCCATCTCCCCTCCCTCCCCATCTCTCTCTCTCTCTCCCTCTCCCCCCTCTCTCTCCCGCCCTCTCTCTCCCCCTCCCTGTCCCTCTCTCCCCCTCCCTCTCTATCTCTCTCGCTCTCTCTCCCTCCCCATCTCCCCTCTCTCTCCCTCCACATCTCCCCTCTCTCTCCCTCCCCATCTCTCTTGCTCTCTCTCTCTCTCCCTCTTTCACCCTCCCCTCTCTCCCCTTCCCCCTCTCTCTCCCCCTCCCTCCTTCTCTCTCTCCCCCTCCCTCCTTCTCTCTCTCCCCCTCCTTCCCTCTCTCTCTCCTCCCTCCTTCTCTCTCTCACACCCTCCCTCTCTCTCCCCTACCCCTCTCCCTCTCCTCCTCTCTCTCTCCCTCCCTCTCACCCTCCCTCACCCCCATCTCCTTCTCTCTCTCTCCCCTCCCCTCTCCCTATTTTCCTCTCTCCCTCCCTCTCACACTCCCTCACCCCCCCCTCTCTCTCTCTCTCTCTCTCTCTCTCTATCTGCGTTGGGATACCCCCACTCTCGTTCCTCTGTGGATGTGGAATGATTCAGTGACACCCACTTCCCACTCTCCAAAGGCACAGGGGAAAATCCTAGAGGGGTTGTCACCTTGCTGGGTCCCAGATGTTTTATTGGCTGCATATGTCTGATGGGTGAGGAGGGTGCCCTGGAAGTGGTGCTGATCGCCTGTGTGCTAGATCCACGCATCTTTCTGCAGTCATTTTTACTTGCTTGAATTTTTTTATCCATTATGAGCGTGAGTGGGGCCTCATGTCTAAATTTTGCCTAAGGCCTCACAAAGCCTAGAGCCGCCTCTGCAACCATCTATCTATAGTCTACAGCAAGAAAGAAAATATTAGGTTAAAACAAGAGGAATTACATGAAGGAATACAGAATATATTCCTGAAAACATTAATCTGCAAACATATCTAGTTACATACAAGTAAAATGCAGACCTTTCCCATAATTACCCTTTGCACCAAGGTTCCATCCATTCTGATGGTTGCTCTCCTATAAACGTGTATGTTTCCCTCCCATCTAGTCTGTGTATATCATTACATGCCGATGCCTCATTGGTTGGCATAGCGTGGCTCTGATAGGTTTGGATCCCATTGTTTGTATACACAAGCCTAGGCACTGACTTGTCTGCTCTACCAGAGATTTTGGTGAAGATAATATGTTCCGCCCTACATAGCTACAAGCTAAATTAAATATATTAATTAAATATAAATAAATTAAATATATTAATTAAATATAAATAAATTAAATATTAATTTAATAGTGTAGTGTAGTGTATTTTAATATTATAAAATACACTACAGCTAACTGAATAATCTGCCTGCCTGCCTGCTCATTCTAAATGACACTCTCTCTCCATCCACGCCAGCAACAACACACTACACAAGGCTGACGTGCAGGCAGCCTTAAATAGTGTGGGCGTGGACTTAGTCCCCCTGAGCCATGATTGGCGAAAGTCACCCTGCCTTTGGCCAATTATGGCTCTCTTAGCTGAGGGTGCTGTGATTGGCCAAAGAATGCAGGTCATGGTGCATGCTCTGGCCAATCATCATACAGCAATGCACTGCGTTCCCGCAGTGTATTATGGGCCATTATGAGCCACTTGAATTTGACGCGAATGGTCCATAATGTTCAGTGTTCGACGAAGGGGTGAACAGCTAATGTTCAAGTCGAACTCATTTTCAACCCGAACAGAAAGCTCATCCCTAGTGCTGAGTCTGCTGACCATGCTGTATAAATATTATCTATTGATTTATTTTGCTGTCTCATAGAGGTGAGCGCTGCACATATTTTGCTCGGTTAGATTAATGAGATTTATATTAGAGTTACAACCGCTTTTGTTTTTAGTTATAGTAATAGTTAGAACCTAGTACTTTGGGAAAAGTCCCCTTATATTTATCTATATTAGTGGGAGGACAGTTGCCCCTAGAATTGGTGGTCAGTGGGGGTAAGAGTACCTGTAAGGAAAGTCGGCCTGCACATATCACTACATGACTGTACACATTGAGTTGTGACCAGATGTGGGCCTCTGCATAAGCATGAGTATACAGGTGTGTCCTTCACACCATTCATGCATACAATTGTGTAGGCCTGGCATCCATGTGTGCTTGTATACATTTGGCATGAAATATTCTTGTCTTGTCCAAATAGTAATGTAGTTTTCAGCTGTTTGATCTGACCTGTGTGTCTGTGGATATGCATTACTGACCTGGATTTTGTTCCTACTTTAGAACTACTTTTCTGTTACTTCCTTGATTTCTACTGCTAATCTGGCTTTGCTTCCTGACCATGCATCTGCCTGCCATATTTTTACCTCGCTCCTCACCTTCTACTGACTCTGGATTCCTTCTTGACATCACCACTGCCTGCTGGCTTGCATCCTGCTCTGCCATTTTGTTCTGACTTTGGTCACACCTTGAAAACAGTACTTGTCTGTTGTACTAACGTCTTCTGTTCCCTACAGTCTTCTGTATTTCCCATAACAAAGCAACATTGCACCTAGATCCAGCATCAGAGTCCCAGCCAGTCTGCCACTATCAGCACTCATGCCCCTCTGTTGTCCTTGTGTGATCTTTTGCCACTTCCAGGTTCACTTGGGCTGGAGAAGCAACCAACTCATTCTTCAATCAGGTACAGTGCCCCTAACATTGTTGGTTAGTGGGAAGAAGAATATCCTCTGGTGCCATTAAAAGGAAGAGTGACTTTGAGATTGGTGGCCATTGGGAAGAAGGCTGCTGACAATGGCTCCGCCAAGTAGTGTTAGAGCTAGAACCATACAGACACTGTTGGATGGGCGATCAATCCACTCAACACTGCAGGAACTATACATGTACTGTCAGATAAAAGATGAATCCGACAGGTGACAGATTTAAGCTGCGGTTTAAACCTGAACCCCTTTCTCCCTGTGCTTATGCTCGATATCTAACACCATCCTCCTCAGTATGGCTAGCTTTATTAAGTTATAACTCAAGGTAATTTTTTTTGTTCAATTTTAGATTAGAAGTGGAGAAGAATTAGAACACCTGTGACATTTTTAATGTTACCCCTGTTAAAGAGATTCACCCCCCTCTATTTGAGGCTACAGCGAAACGCTCCAGTTCTGAAAGGGCATCCATGAACATCCTCCCAGAACCACGCCTCCTGCGTGCCCTCTGCATAGCGCATCGGGTGTGCTCTGTGACCGCTGTGTCTTTTGGACACACCTGATCACAGATCGAGGTAAGGGGCCAATCACAGCAGCCCTTTGCCATGTGATCTGCTGTGTCCAATCACAGCTGGTCACATGTAAACAGACTTGCCGGTTATTGGCAGTCCTTTCCTCACATACTGTCTCTGTGTGAGGAAAGGAGAGCCGATAACTGGCAAGACGGACAGTACATTATTTACACTGATAATCAGGGCACTGATCATCAGTGCAGCCCCATCAGTGCAGATCAGTGCAGCTTATCAGTGCCCATCAGTGCAGCTTATCAGTGCCACCTATCAGTGCCCATCAGTGCCGCCTCCTCATCAGTGCAGCCATATCAGTACTTCCTCATTTGTGCCCAACAGTGCAACTTATCAGTGCCTATCTGTGCAGCTTCATCAGTGCCCAACAGTGCTGACTCATCAGTGGCCATCAGTGCAGTCTATCAGTGCCCATCAGGGCAGCCTCATCAGTGCACATTAGCGAAGAAGAGAAATGACTTATTTGCAAAATGTTATAACAAAAACCTTTTTTTTCAAAATTTTCAGTCATTTTTTCATTTGTTTAGTAAAAAATAAAAAACCCAGTGGTAATTAAATACAACCAAAAGAAAGCTTTATCTTGAAAAAATGTCTTAAAAAAAATGATAAAAATTAAATTTGGGTAGAGGGTTTGCATGCCTGCGCAATTGTCATTCAAATTGTGAAGGCATGAAAATTGGCCTGGGCAGTGAAAGTGCTTGGAATTGAAGTAGTTAACAGAGCGGACACTGGAGCTTGATTTGGCTGCTCAGCATGCGCTTGTGTACCCAAGTGCTTCCATGTGTAAGGGTAACCTGAAGGGAAAACCTTTTTTCTTTTCTCTTTGGGGCTGGTGCTTCAGCTGAGCATTAAGAGAGCCCGACACTCCCCTTTCCTGACAAACACCCAATCTATGCTCGTCACACTGGAAGGTCTCAGCAAGTAGTAGGAGATGAACAGCGCAACATTAGAAACATTAAAAGTTTAGGTTGCCATAAAGCCCCTTTCATTAGTAAAAACCCCAGACATTCCTAAAAGCACCTCTGCCTAATAAAAAACATCAACCCTTCATATTTTCCATCCTGGCAAAGCCATTTCAAGGTTTAAAGGGAAATAGATCCATTGAAAATCCCTCAGTAGTATTATAACTGAATGAGACAGTTGTTTAATTTTTATTAAAATGATAAAATAAAAGCCATAAATTATTCTTAGGTAAATTGTGGCTTTTAATGTAAAAATTAGACAACTGTCTTAATGATAATGCTAATGAATGAGACATTTTTTATCACATTTTCAAGGGATGAATGTCCTTAAATCGTGTCCCTAATGCATGATTTCCTGAAAGGTGACTGTGTGCATGTATGGTTAAATGTGTGCATGTACTGTATGGATATGTGACTGTAGGTGACTGTGTGCATGTATGAGTAAGTAACTGTATGCATGTGTGCTTATATGACTGTGTGTGTGAATGTGTGCATGTTTGGGTAAATGACGATGTATGTGACTGTGTGCAGCTTTGGGTAAGTATTTGGGTAAGAATATTATATAGATATAAGCATAAATGGTAAAGAAAACAGATATATTATCCTCTAATGTCCACGTCTGAATTTGCAGAAAAGGGAGTGAATATGCATAAAGAGAACTCCAGTAGTGCCTTTCTTGTAATGATGCTGAATCTTCTATATAAAAAAAAACAGTGTTGGGGTAAAGCTATTGTTCAATGATTAATGCTAAAAAGTAAATGGATGAATAAAAAAAACACCCTTTGGCAGCTGGTTGACAATATAAATCTGTCTGAATTGTGTTACACCCTCTGGCAGCCGATTGACAATGTAATTTCAGCAACCAGAAAGGGTAATCCAGCTTACCCAACTTACTCCTATAGTTGATATAGTTGATTGGACGCTCCTGTTGACGTCCAATGGCGAAACGTGTAGGGCGGGGCCACGAACATCTTACGTCACCTCCGGTTTGACTAATAAAGTCTACTGACGGCATCCATCCACCCATATTTTCATGCTTATAAAATTTACATAAAATGTGAGTACAACTTTTTAAACTAATAAACAAAGGTTTTAAAAAACGGTTTTACCCTATGGGCATCCCTTCTCTACTACATGATGAACATACAAAACGCTGCTAACAACATTTAAAGCACAGACCAGGACTGCCAGGGATTGCTACACAGTGGCAGATACTGTGGCTGTGCAGTACCCCTGTGGGGGTGTGAGGCTATTTGGTGAGTGCATGCACATTAGGAGCACGAATAAGGAGCACCATCACTAGCTGGCACCTGAACAAGTAGTTTTTCCTTTTTTTTATTTTTTTTGGGAACTACAATACTGTTTTTCAGTAAACACTGGACTATTTTTCTAGAGCACATGTCACTTTGTTAAACAGCTTATTTGGCAGCACTGGACACTTTTTGAGCACTAAGCACTTTTTGAAATATGCACTTCTATTAAGATTTTCAAATGTTAATTATACTAACTGTGCAGAATGCATTATTAATTAATGACATCATTGTTGAACAGTATAGGTCTCAGTTTGTACATATCTTTTTACTGATTAGACAGCCAGGGGGTGTAACACATTTTTGGACACTTTATTTAAATCACTTAAACCACTTTGAATATCAACTATAGGAGTAAGTTGGGTAAGCTGGATTACCCTTTCTGGTTGCTGAAATTACATTGTCAATCAGCTGCCAGAGGGTGTAACACAATTCAGACAGATTTATATTGTCAACCAGCTGCCAAAGGGTGTAACACAATTCAGACGGATTTATTTTATTCATCCATTTACTTTTTAGCATTAATCATTGAACATGAGCTTTACCCCAACACTGTTTTTTTTTTATATAGAAGATTCAGCATCATTACAAGAAAGACACTACTGGAGTTCTCTTTATGCATATTCACTCCCCTTTCTGCAAATTCAGACATGGACATTAGAGGATAATACATCTGTTTTCTTTACCATTTATGCGTATATAATATTCCCTCTTTTTAGGTGAGTTTAGCCATTAGAGTATAACATACTTGCACATTGGTTTATGGTATCATACCCTGTCAGGAGTGTATACACACAGGCATCTACAATTTTTTGACATTTTCTCACCAATCACATTTTGCTTCGAAGCACTGCAGAGGGTGTAACACATTAGTTTTTATAAAACACTTTCTTTTTTAGAACAGCACCACACCTACACTTCCCTTTATATCCACCATAGTACACTCCACCTAGGTGGAGGTGCACTTGTAGAGGCAGCAGTTCCTTTTTTTCTTTATATTTATTTTTCTCCTTGCACGGATTTACTTATATATTACTTCAATATTTTAGTATGGATTCATGAAGAATTGTTCTTGCCAAACCAATCTATTAACCTTCTATGAGGAGGTGAGTTGCCATCCAGATAAAGGAAGGCCCGTAAACGTGGTGTATCTGGATTTTGCAAAAGCCTTTGACACAGTTCCCCATAAATGTTTACTGTACAAAGTAAGGTCCGTTGGCATGGACCATAGGGTGAGTACATGGATTGAAAACTGGCTACAAGGGCGAGTTCAGAGGGTGGTGATAAATGGTGAATACTCGGAATGGTCAGAGGTGGGTAGTGGGGTCCCCCAGGGTTCTGTGCTGGGACCAATCCTATTTTATTTGTTCATAAATGACCTGGAGGATGGGATAAACAGTTCAATCTCTGTATTTGCAGATGACATTAAGCTAAGCAGGGCAATAACTTCTCTGCAGGATGTGGAAACCTTGCAAGAAGATCTGAACAAACTAATGGAGTGGGCAACTACATGGCAAATGAGGTTTAATGAAGAAAAATGTAAAATAATGCATTTGGGTGGCAAAAATATGAATGTAATCTATACACTGGGGGGAGAACCTCTGGGGGAATCTAGGATGGAAAAGGACCTGGGGGTCCTAGTAGATGATAATTCTCCCACTCTACAAGACTCTGGTCCGGCCGCACCTGGGTTATGCTGTCTAGTTCTGGGCATCAGTCCTCAGGAAGAATGTACTGGAAATGGTACAAAGAAGGGCAACAAAGCTAATAAAGGGTCTGGAGGACATTAGTTATGAGTAGGGATGAGCCGAACACCCCCCGGTTCGGTTCGTACCAGAACCTGCGAACGGACCGAAAGTTCGCACGAACGTTAGAACCCCATTGACGTCTATGGGACTCGAACGTTCGAAATCAAAAGTGCTCATTTTAAAGGCTAATTTGCATGGTATTGTCTTAAAAAGGGTTTGGGGACCCGGGTCCTACCCCAGGGGACATGTATCAATGCAAAAAAAACGTTTAAAAACGGCCGTTTTTTTCGGGAGCAGTGATTTTAATGATGCTTCAAGTTAAAAAAAAAGTGAAATATTCCTTTAAATATCGTACCTGGGGGGTGTCTATAGTATACCTGTAAAGTGGCGCGTGTTTCCCGTGTTTAGAACAGTCCCTGCACCAAATGTCATTTTTAAAGGAAAAAAATCTCATTTAAAACTGCTTGCGGGTTTAATGTAATGTCGGGTCCTGGCAATATGGATGAAAATCAGTGAGACAAACGGTACCCCCCAGTCCATTACCAGGCCCTTTGGGTCTTGTATGGATATTAAGGGGAACCCCGCACCCAAATTAAAATAAGGAAAGGTGTGGGGCCACCAGGCCCTATATACTCTGAACAGCAGTATACAGGCGGTGCAAACAAGACAGGGACTGTAGGTTTGTTGTTAAGTAGAATCTGTTTGTCATTTTGAACGGGTACATTTTTAACGTGTTTAGCTCCAGCCAAAATATCTTTTTTAAGCTTTTTGGAAAACATAGGGAAGGGTTATCACCCCTGTGACATTTGTTTTGCTGTCTTTCCTCCTCTTTAGAAGATTTCACCTCACTTTTTGTCCCAATGACAAATGTTTTTTGAGAATTTGGGGTTTTTTGTGGAACAAGGATTGGAAAGCATCAGTGGAAAGGAGAAATGTTTTTCCCATATTAACTCTTACAGGAGAGAATTTCCCTTCCTAGGGGTAGATTTCATCTCACTTCCTGTTGTCTCCTTCCGTTTGCAAGTAGGAGTCGTTTGAAAGTTAGATGTTTGAAAGTAGGGGCCTGCCCTATATACTCAGCAGAAATTTGGGTCTTAGGTGTTGTTGTGGCCACAACAACGTAAGCCCTCACAGGGCCCTGCTGTAAAATATTAGATCAAGAATTGTAATTACATGCCCCTGTTGAACAGGGTCAGAAAAACTGGGCCTTTGGTGGTGGTGGTGCTGGCGCCACAACACTGTAAGTCCTCACTCGCTCTTGGTGGGTGCAGAAATGGGCCCTGCTGTGAAATATTAGATCAAGAATTGTAATTACATGCCCCTGTTGAACAGGGGCAGAAAAATTGGGCCTTTGGTGGTGGTGCTGGTGCCACAACACTGCAACCCCTCACAGACACTCTAGTTGGAACACAGGAACGAGCCCTGCTGCAAAGTATTGCATCAAAAATTGTAATTACACGCCCCTGTTAAACAGGGGCAGAAAAATTAGGCCTTAGGCACTGGTGCTGGTGCCACAACACTGCAACCCCTCACAGACACTCTAGTTGGAACGCAGGAACAAGCCCTGCTGCAAAGTATTGCATCAAAAATTGTAATTACACGCCCCTGTTAAACAGGGGCAGACAAATTGGGCCTTAGGCACTGGTGCTGGTGCCACAACACTGCAACCCCTCACAGACACTCTAGTTGGAACGCAGGAACGAGCCCTGCTGCAAAGTATTGCATCAAAAATTGTAATTACACGCCCCTGTTAAACAGGGGCAGAAAAATTGGGCCTTAGGCACTGGTGCTGGTGCCACAACACTGCAACCCCTCACAGACACTCTAGTTGGAACGCAGGAATGAGCCCTGCTGCAAAGTATTGCATCAAAAATTGTAATTACACGCCCCTGTTAAACAGGGGCTGAAAAATTGTGCCTTAGGCACTGGTGGTGGCGCCCAGAACCAAAAATGTTCTTACAAGCTATCAGCGTGATGATTGAGGAGGAAGAGGATAATTACTCAGGGATAGTCACTCAGCATCAGCAAAGGCAGTCTTTGAAGGGATCTGAGATTTCAAAAAAAATTATTCCGTTACATCAGCATCAGGTGCTTGGTAGCTGGTGGTGATCCAAGACTGATTCATTTTTATGAAGGTCAGTCGATCGACCAAGTCGGTGGACAGACGCATCCTGTGATCGGTTACCACGCCTCCAGCAGCACTGAATGTGCGTTCCGAAAGAACACTGGATGCAGGACAGGCCAGTAGCTCAATTGCATACTTTGCAAGCTCTGGCCAGTGATCCATCCTCAAGACCCAGTAACCCAGAGGATTTTCGGTGGGAAAGGTGTCCAAGTCTGATCTTGCCCCTAGGTATTCCTGCACCATGTAAAACAGACGCTGGTAATGGTTGCTGGAACCGATCATACCTTGGGGCTGCGGACCAAAAAATTGTCTGAACGCATCGGCCAGACGGCCACCTTCTCCACCACTCCTTCTTTGACTGACCGAAGCCTCAGCAACACGTTGTCCAGAAACAGGAGTTTGTAACCTCCCAGTCTCTGGGAACGCGTTGCACAGACCTTTCTGCAAGGCCTCCCGAAGATGTTTCATCCTCTGCTCCCTCTGCGATGGCAAGATAAGGTCCGCAACCTTACCCTTGTAACGTGGATCAAGGAGGGTTGCCAGCCAGTATTGGTCCTTCTCCTTGATACCATGAATACGAGGCTTTGCAGGATCAGGGAGGCCATGCAGCGTAGGTTTGCTGAGGCATTCGGTCCGGAGTCCTCTGGGTCACTAAGGACGACATGGTCCGCAGCCACCTCCTCCCAGCCATGTACAAGTCCATGTGTTTCTTGGGACTGATCCCTTAAAGACTGCTGCTGATGCTGAGTGCCAGGCTCCACCTCCATACTGACACAATCTTCCTCCTCCTCCTCCTCCTCCTCCTCCTCGTCCTCTTCCTGTGTGATCGGCGGGCAAGCAGGAACACTGTCTGGATAAAGGGGGCCTTGAGAGCTAAGAAAGTCTTCCTCTTCCTGCCTCTGTTCTGCCTCAAGTGCCCTGTCCATTATTCCACGCAGCGTGTGCTCCAACAGGTGGACAAGGGGGACAGTGTCACTGATGCATGCACTGTCACTGCTCACCATCCTCGTGGCCCCCTCAAATGGTGACAGGACAGTGCATGCATTCCTGATCCTGAACAAGTTCCCCTGACCCTGTCCTGGTGCCATAGTCGCACAGGTACTCATTGATGGCCCTCTGCTGCATGTGCAGCCGCTGCAGCATGGCCAACGTTGAGTTCCACCTGGTGGGCATGTCACAGATTAGGCAGTTCTTGGGCAGGTTAAACTCCTTTTGGAGGTCCGTCAGCCGAGCACTGGCATTATATGACCGGCGGAAATGCACACAGACTTTCCTGGCCTGCCTCAGGACATCCTGTAAGCCCGGGTACCTGCCCAAGAACCGCTGCACCACCAAGTTAAAGACGTGAGCCAAACAGGGCACATGGGTCATTTGTCCCTGTCGGAGGGCAGAGAGGAGGTTGGTGCCATTGTTGCAAACCACCATTCCTGCCTTAAGTTGGCGTGGCGTCAACCACCTCTGAACCTGCCCCTGCAGAGCTGACAGAACCTCTGCCCCAGTGTGGCTCCTGTCCCCCAAGCACACCAGCTCAAGCACCGCATAGTATCTTTTGGCCTGCGTACTTGCGTAGCCCCTTGAACGGCTACGGAGCACCGCTGGTTCCGAGGACAAAGCACAGGAAGAGGCCATGGAGGAAGAAGAAGAGGAGGGGGTGGAGGAGAGAGGTGTGTCACAATCATTAGCATTTTGGAGGCGTGGTGGCGGAACAACCTCCAACACTACTGCACCTTGTCCTGCATCCTTCCCAGCTGCCAACAGAGTCACCCAATGCGCTGTGAAACTTAGGTAACGTCCCTGTCCATGCCTGCTGGACCATGAGTCAGCGGTAATATGCACCTTACCGCTGACCGCCCTGTCCAGCGTGGCATGGACATTGCCTTCCACCTGCCGGTAGAGAGCCGGAATCGCGTTCCGTGAGAAAAAGTGGCGTTTGGGTACCTGCCACTGAGGAACCGCACATTCCACAAACTCACGGAAGGGGGCAGAGTCTACCAACTGAAAAGGCAGCAGTTGAAGTGCTAGCAATTTTGCCAAGCTAGCATTCAACCGCTGGGCATGTGGATGGCTGGGAGCAAACTTCTTTCGGCGGTGCAGCAGCTGGGGCAGGGAAATTTGCCTGGTGCAATCTGACGTCGGTGTACCAAAAGCAGATTGCCCACAAGTACTTGGCTGTGACACACCTAATTCTACATCTTCATTCCTCTCATTGCAGGTCTCAGAGAGGACTGAAGGTATAGTGGGGTTGGAAATCTCAGCTAATGAGGAGCAAGGAGAGGTCCTCTTTGTTCTTTGGTGTGGGTCTTTTAGATACGCTTGCCAACGAACTGCATGGCAGGTCAACATATGTCTGGTCAAGCATGTGGTACCCAAGCGGGAGATGTTTTGGCCACGCGAGATACGCTTGAGACATATGTTGCAAATAGCAGCGGTGCGATCTGATGCACTCGTCTCAAAAAAGGCCCACACCAAAGAACTTTTTGAATAACGCGCAGAGACTGCAGCGCCCTGCACATGTGGAGCTTTGGGGTGTGATGCAGTCAATGTGCTGCCCTTATGATGTGCCACCTCCTCCTCCTCCTCCTCTCTCCTATCAGGCACCCACGTTGAGTCAGTGACCTCATCATCCCCTCCCTCCTCATCACTGGAGCAAACCTGGCAGTATGCTGCAGCAGAGGCTTGTGACTGTCTGCCTCTCCTTCTTGGCCTTCCAGACATACTAATGGCCTGTAGCTTCACTAAGCTGGGATATATATATATATATATATATATATATATATATATATATGTACTGATACTGCAGCTAGCAAAATCAGCTGCCTGCCTGTAGTATGAGAACACCACCAACCTTCTACAGGTAGCTTTAGCTGAACACTGTGAGGTGGACGCACCCCACTAACTTGTAGGTTTAGCTGAACACTGTGAACAGGACTCACCCCACTAACTTGTAGGTTTAGCTGAACACTGTGAACAGGACGCACCCCACTAACTTGTAGGTTTAGCTGAACACTGTGAGCAGGACGCACTGCACTAACTGTAAATAGTCTAGCTGCCTGACTGTGGTACTAATAGGATCAAAAAAACACCAGTAATTTTCTTCAGGTAGCTGTATATACTGTAACAAGACAAGCCTGCCTGTCAGTAAGAAGATAAAAGGAACGGATCTAGTTGAACACTGTGAGCAGGATGCACCCCACTAACTTGTAGGTTTAGCTGAACACTGTGAGCAGGACGCACCCCACTAACTTGTAGGTTTAGCTGAACACTGTGAGCAGGACGCACTGCACTAACTGTAAATAGTCTAGATGCCTGACTGTGGTACTAATAGGATCAAAAGAACACCAGCAATTTTCTTCAGGTAGCTGTAAATACTGTAACAAGACAAGCCTGCCTGTCAGTAAGAAGATAACAGGAACGGATCTAGCTGAACACTGTGAGCAGGACGCACTGCACTAACTTGTAGGTTTAGCTGAACACTCTGAGCAGGACGCACCCCACTAACTTGTAGGTTTAGCTGAACACTGTGAGGTGGACGCACCACACTAACTTGTAGGTTTAGCTGAACACTGTGAGCAGGATGCACCCCACTAACTTGTAGGTTTAGCTGAACACTCTGAGCAGGACGCACCCCACTAACTTGTAGGTTTAGCTCAACACTGTGAGGTGGACGCACCCCACTAACTTGTAGGTTTAGTTGAACACTCTGATCCTTCTTCCAACATATGGTCCTAGATAACGAAGAATAAATCTCCCTATTGGAATCTTACCAGATCAAGCTGTGACACAAGCATATATCAATGGATCATCTGTGGCTCCGGATCTCCCCACGGGATACAACACACTGGATCTGTTTGCTGGTGGGATGGTCGGATGTGTAATGTAAACAAGCATCTCCCCGTTCTGCCTAATGACACTGTCACTGATCACACTCCCTGTAATCAGGAGCGGTGATCAGTGATGTGTCACACACAGCCCCTTCCCCCCACAGTTGGAATCACTCCCTAGGACACACGTAACCCCTACAGCGCTACCTAGTGGTTACCCCTTCACTGCCAGTGACATTTTTACAGTAATCAATGCAATTTTTTAGCATTGATCGCTGTATTAATGCCAATGGTCCCAAAAATGTGTCAAAATTGTCCGATGTGTCCACCATAATGTCGCAGTCATGATAAAAATCGCTGATCGCCGCCATTACTAGTAAAAAAAAATATTAATAAAAATGCAATAAAACTATCCTCTATTTTGTAGACGCTATAACTTTTGCGCAAACCAATCAATAAACGCTTATTGCGATTTTTTTTTACCATAAATATGTAGAAGAATACGTATCAGCCTAAACTAAGGAAAAAAAAATGTTTTTTTTATATATTTTTTGGGGATATTTATTATAGCAAAAAGTAAAAAATAATGCATTTTTTTTTCAAAATTGTCGTTATTTTATTGTTTATAGCACAAAAAATAAAAACCGCAGAGGTGATCAAATACCACCAAAAGAAAGCTCTATTTGTGGGAAAAAAAGGACGTCACTTTTGTTTGGGAGCCACTTTTATTCCTAATGCAAGGAATGTAAACATCCCTTGTAATAGAAAAAAATCATGACAGGACCTCTTAAATATGAAATCTGGGGTCAAAAAGACCTCAGATCTCATATTTACACTAAAATGCAATAAAAAAATAAAAAAATACATCTGTCATTTGAAAAATGAAAAAAAAATGGCCCTTTAAGAGCTATGGGTGGAAGAGATGTTTTGACGTCACTTCCGCCCTGCAATGATATGGAGACAGGTGGGGCTATCTTCCCCTCACTCGCCTTAATGTCTAGCCAGGAGAAGGACCCGATCGTCTCCGCCGCTACCAACGGCTCCGGTAAGTGGCGGAGGGCCCCGGAGCTCGACGGGAGAGGGGCCCTTTCTCCCGCCGCCGATAAAAGGGATCTCGAGGTGAATCCACCGCAGAGACCACTTATATCTGAAAGAGGACCAGCTAGCTGCTGCCATAACAATGATATTTCTCTTCAAAATACCGACGTAAAACTCCGTAAGTGGTTAAGCTGCGTAGAGGGTTATTTGCTGTAAGAGCGGCAAGGATGCGGAATTTCCTTCCACAGGTGGTGGTCTCAGTGGGAGCATCGATAGTTTCAAAAAACTATTAGATAAGCACCTGAACGACCGCAACATACATGGATATATGTGCAATACATATATTATACAATGTAATACATATAATCACACACATAGGTTGGACTTGTGTCCTTTTTCAGCCTCACCTACTATGTAACTATATCTAGAACAGACAGCTAGAAGAGGCGGCAAACTATTACCTGATTCTGGTAGCAGATCTATAATGGCTGAATTGTATCTACGCAGTATGCTCTTCCACCAACGAAAATGCCAAAACAGGACAAGTAATCCTTTTTGTGGATCCCTTTGGAGTGCTACAGAAGTAAACTGTGGGCCTGACCTTCTACACTAGCTTGGTATGACCCACTTTGTGAATTTTGTGAAATCTAGAAAGTGATGCTGGTCCTTCATTGCCTAATTAAAGGCTAGAGCTAGCCCTGGACCAAGCTGTGTTGACTTATGGACCGCCCACTGTATATATACGTCATTACTTTAACGTTATATACCGTGGTTATGGCAGCAGCTGCATAACCCTAGTTTTTTTTAAACAGTGGGTGATCCTCTTTTACATAAAAGTGGTCCCAGCGGCGGATTCGCCACAGCGTCGGTAGTGGCGAAAACTATCCAATCCCGTGAAACGATAGGCAGGACGTTGAGTGAGGGCAAGATGGCTACCACTCAACCATATGCCCTTGGAGGACTGGAGTAATGTCTGACGTCACTTCTGCCTAATGGCCTTAAAGGGCCAATTTTTTTTATTGGTGAATGTAAAATTACATTTGCTTTTTTTGTGTAATGTAAATGTGAGATCTGAGGTTTATTTGACGTCAGATCTCACAATAAAGAGGACCTGTCATGCTTATTTCTATTAAATGTGATTTTTACATTCCTTGTAATAGGACTAAAAGTGATAACATTTTTTTTTAAAGGGACAGTGTAAAAATAAAAAAAATTAAATTAAAACAAATAAGAAAAAAGAAAAAAATTGAAAGCAACCCATCCCTCTGAGCTTGCGTGCAGAAGCGAATGCATACATAAGTCACACCTACATATGTAAACGGTGTTCAAATCATATGTGAGGTATTACCATGATCATTAGAGCGAGAGAAATAATTCTAGCAATAGACCTCCTCTGTAACTCTAAACAGGTAACCTATAAAAAAATTGAAAGCGTCGCCTATGGAGATTTTTAGGTACCATAGATTGTCACCATTCCACGAGCATGCGCAATTTTGAAGCATTACATGTTAAGTATCTAGGGTAACATCATCTTTCACATTCTGCAAAAAAATTGGGCTAACTTTTTTTAAATTAATGAAAGTGTATTTTTTTCCCAAAAAATTAAGTTTAAACACTGCTAAATACAGTGCGACATAAAATATTGCAACAACCTCTATTTTATTCTCTAAGGTCTCTGCTAAAAATGTATATATAATGTTTGTGGGTTCTAAGTAGTTTTCTAGCAAAAAAATACTAATTTAACTTGTAAACAACAAATGTCAGAAAAAGGCCTGGTCTGCAACTCAACTGCAGTGATTTCCAGTGAGGTTTCCAGTGAGGTTGCAGACCTAGCTGTGTGTCCTGCTACAGTTCAAAAGACTGGCTGATTTCAAATACAATTCTCTTACAGTTCAACTGTGTACTGTCTGCCTGGAATACAGCTTTAAAAAGACTTGCCTCCCTAACCCACACTGAATTAAGTGTTTCAGCTTGACGTATCTTAGAAATTTTAAGTGCCTAATTTGAATGCAAGTGAGAATTTCTCCCATTGCCAATCTAGCCTAACCAAGACAACACAATTCTTTTCTAGGGTTTATGACAAGATGAAGTCTTTGTGGAGCCGTAAATTTACCCTAATTTTCCTATTCCTAAACATTATCATTATAAGCGCCATTACTCATTATCGAAATCTAATGGTTGTGGTAAGTCTTTTGGTTCTATAGGTTCTTAATAGAAATGTATGTGTACTTGCCAATTACCATTATGTAGCGCATGCTCCGTAGGAACCGCTGGTGAAAGGGATTCCCCACCCTGCACAGTCAGGCACACCAAATTTTTCACAGGCTTGCTTGAGACAGGAAACAGTTCATGTAGCTTTGTTTTGTTTTTTTATTTAGTGTTTTTTTATGGGGATAGGGCTATTATGGGATGCCCACTTGACTGGAACAAAGTCTCTTCAGGGACACTTTAACTATATACACTCAACATATACTCCTCTTCCCCCAGCACATTACTTGCTTGCAGAACAACTCAAATCCAGCTGGAACACCATTTGCAAGGCACTCAGCCAGATCAAGCAAAGACCCTTTTACAGGCAGGGACTGCGGACCACTTTGGTGTGTAGAAAAAGTCCCAGTGTCCAGCTACATTCAGTGTCCAGCTACGTTCCTGTGGCTACTGATCCCAGCACCACCTCTTCAGGCACTGCCAGCCCATCTGGCTGCAGCTATCCCTTTCACTAGCCACCTGGCTACTTCCCACAGTCCTCCCAGACTGTCTCACTCACCAGCCACCGACTGTCTTCTCCTTGGAGATCTCCCGGATGTGCTCGCTGGCTCCTGCTATCCTCACTCTTGCTTCTGTGCCTCTGGACAGGACTCCTCCATGTGTCTTGAGAGGATCCCTCCAGTACCCGAGTCCCAGTCCCGAGGTCACCCCCCCAGACTAGGGGGCTACCTCAAGTTCCTCCAACAGCCTCCTCAGCACTCTATCTCCAGCTCCGACCCGAACTCCACACTGCCCCTGCTGGCCTGACTCTGAGTATTTAAGAGAGGCCTACCCCCTGCCAGCCCATTGCTGGGGATTGGCTGGGGCCCTCCTTAATACTCCAGGCAGCTCCTCCTAACCTCCCTCCCATTCTTCTGGAAACTTTTCCAAGGTTCCAGCAAGTAAGGGGGGCTGCCAGCCAAGCCAAACAATTCACCTACATTACAAAAAACCTATGTTATGTACAACCTAGCACTCTACACTAGAGGGTGCTACAATTACTTTACAGAGACCCTGGTTTTGAAGATTCATACCTAGATTTATTTATTGTGCATAGATTTACCTGTCCTATGAAAATCCAAGGGTTGATATAGAGAAGCCACTGACTGCCTTTGCATCCTTCGAGCCATGGTGTTGGTCAAAGCAGAGGACATCATTGTTTTTTTTTTAAAAAGTGTCTCTACCTACTCCTCCTGAAAGACATCACACTGTGCAAATGCAGTAAGAGGACTGTAAACTTGCACGCATCTTCTCTGTTGATTACATTTCACTTACCCTTCAGCAATGAGCAGGTGCTTCAAGAGGGGGACCCTAAAATGTGCCCTGAGTTCCTTAGTACCACTGGAAGCCAAAAGGAGGTACATATTATTTGCACCCTACCCTGAATTTAACAAAAAAGAAGACTCATCACACCTATCCCCCTCCCCTATTCACCTGTGTCCTGGTTTGCTTGGAAAGGAGCTCTGAAAAGCTTGATCACTGATCACTGTAAAATAAGATGATCTCAGCGAATGTTGGATTGTTGCGTCCGAGTTGTTTTTAAAGTGTAAAGGTGAAGTAATGACACCCTGCCAATATTACCCAGACTCAGACAAAGATTAAAAGACAGGATAGGAATGAAAGTGGGAGTTCACTTATTAAGGGATGTTCCAAATGGGCTTTGGTGGCTTTGGCCATTCTCCACCCAGCGGTACCTTTTTTTTTTTTTTTTTTGAGCTAGAGATTACACAAGCAGGTATCAGCAATATCTTTTTTATCCACCCAGTAAAGGACAATTTTGTCTGCCATGCTTGAGGAAGGTTTTCATTATCTGAAATCCAGTCCAGTGAATACTTGACCAGGTTCCGAGAGATGTTTGTATACTTCTTCTCTTGGGCTGCTGGATCCCTTAAGGAAGCACACACTCTAGTCTGTAACTGCAAATTACTTTATGCTGAGGGGTTGTACTATGCTGAAGCATCTACATAACCACAAAAAGTTAGTTTAATACTTGACTTTTGCTTTATAGATTGTCCCAGCTAAGCCTACTGAAACTGTACAGAAAACATTCTTTAATGGCACGGCCCCAACAGAAGATGAGATTAGGATTTTTAACAAAATATCTGCTATTATCCCTACCATTACAGTTACAAACTTTGACAAAACAACAAGTGGCAAGAAGAGCAGAGCCTTTCTGTATAATACAAGACAGAAATATTGTGTTGGGGAGACATTGATTGTGCAAATAGAGATGTTTGACCATTTAGGTAACAAAAAAACCTACGGAGGAGACTTTATAAAAGCAAAAATATTTTCAACAAATCTTAATGCTGGAGCAACAGGCAAAGTTGAAGATTTTAATAATGGAACATACCATGTCTATTTCACTTTATTTTGGGAAGGGAGAGTTTACGTATCTTTAGCTCTTCACCACCCCAGTGAAGCTGTTTCGGCACTGTGGAGGGCAAGAAACCAGGGCTATGGCCTTGTTTACTTCATAGGAACCTTTATAAATGGAACGCAACAAGTCAAGACCGAATGTGGATTTCAACTAAATGGAACAAAAGATGTGTGTGAATATAGATACGAAAAAGAGAATGAATCATACTTTTGTACCAAACCAAAGAATTTTGATTGTCAATCAATAGCAATTCTTCAGTCATTCAACAGGGATTTTTCATTTCTCAACAGCCTAGAGAAGACCCTTGTTAAAAGGTAACTTTTACGTTTTGAAATGTGTTTCTTTTTTAATATTTGGATTCAAACCCTTTAGAAATGCTCTTTTGAATTTTAGAGCTTACAACAATGAAGAGAAACATGTCTCGAGCATTCTTTACAGGATTTAGCTTACTTTAGGATGTACACTTAGCATTTCATGCTTGCAAAAGTTTTACTAATTGTACTGTTGGTTTTGAAAGTACTGGTTGGTCCTTATTCTGAACTAGTGCAGAGATAAAGCTTACCATATGCTATACAATCCAATTATACAATCTTCTTTGGATCTATACCCTACAGTGTACAAATAGGTAATGTAAATGACTGCCTCACTGGATAAAAATTGGATGAATTGTTTAGGTTTGTCCTTATATTACATAGTTTTGGTAAATTTAAGGAGACTGTGCGAACTCTGTACAATAAGATTGTAGTGGGTACACCATAAGGCCTAAAAATGGCCGTTAACGAATGTATATGATATTGCATATGTTTTCTTAAAGAACATTTTTTTTTAAAATGTTAAAGTACAACAAAAGGCAAAAATTTTTCGTTTTAGATTCAAATAGGGAGGGTTATAACTCATCTGTGTTCCATTGGGGAGATTTCCCTTCACTTCCAGTCCCATAGCCAAAACAGGAAGTGAGAGGAAATCCTTCCAAATTAAGGGATTCCCTGGTGATCATTAGAGCTATTGTTCCCAATGGAAGATTTCCCCTCTATTCCTGTTTTGGGGAAAGCCTGAAATTTGGGATTTTCTTTCACTTTCTGTGATAATGGTGTACAGGTAAAATAGAAAGAGTAAATCTGGAAACTGGAAACATTGCATATACATTTTCATTTCAAAGTAGCAGGTGGGGCTCTAGGCTTCTTGTCATGTGTTTACCACACTAAAATTACCTGCTTTTCTGAAAAAAAAAAAACAGATTTCTCTTCACAGAGCTCAGTAGGTCAAGCTGAAATTAGCATTTATCAAGGAGAAGCAGTTACACAACACACAGGAGACTAGAAGGATCACCAAGCATCTTGAGATTTTTGTGTGTGACATTCTATAAAAAAAAGAACATATGTTTTAGGTAATTTTCATATACTTTAAGTTTGTGATCTCCCAGAACACCCAGCTCCTTCTCCATCATTGACTAATCCAGATGTAGATTAGATTGTAAAATACATACATGTTGTAAGCCCCCAAGTTTAAGTAGCACTTACTCCGAAGGAGCAGATGTTGCTTGGGTCCCCTGATTCTGGGTGACAACAACCATTCAGGCAATGCCATACCCTTTGGCACACCAAGGCTAAATTAGTTATAGCAATAATCAATAACAGATCATAGGTTTATACAACACCACAAATAACTGGAAGACCAAGTGTCTCTGCTCCCGAACCCTTAAGCTGGCCATACATGGATCGAAATTTAGCTGGTTCAGCAGGGGCCAGAATTTTGATCCACGTATGGGCAGGGTGGTCGTAGAGAAGTCAATCTACCAATTGACTTCTCTACAGCCACCTTGTCAGATTTTTGCCTCTCAATCAGTGCTGCCGGCTATAGCCAGCAGTGCTGATTAGTGTATTCTGAAGGCAAAGAAGTCTCCCCGCTGTCAGAATACAAAGGCTCAAAAGAAAGAATTCCCCCATCCACATTGATTTTGTGGATGGGGGAACCAAGTCATTTTTTTTTTTCGCTAAACTAGCTGGTTGAAAGAAAAAAAAAGACTTATCTATGGGCTGTCTTGAAGTAGAAAGGTCCTAAATAAAGAGGTGGTAATGAAAGCTAAAAGTCCTTCAGTCTCTCCAAAGCCCTCTACCTAGCCAGTGTAGTTTAATTATTGGGGCCCAAAGTTCCTGTGTTGAAGTGTTCAAGTTTAAAGGGGATCCCACAATACAGGGTGTAAGTACCCAAATTGCATCCTAAAGTATGGTGACACTGTCCTTTTAAGAAGAGGGCAAGGGAGTTGTGGTCAGTGGCCTCTCACCACCAAGCAGTCTGTGATTAAGCCCCCCCAGCCCGGTCAATGTGACTGTAGCCAAGGGAGTGCTGTGTTACATTTTTCAACAGTAAACCTCATTTGCCACATAGATGCTTAATCAAACAGTACATCCAGGTCAGTGTAGACATCTTAAGGCATCAGCATACCAATACGTTTTGGACAATTTCATACTACCAACTTTGTGGGAACAGTTTGGGGATGGCCCATTACTGTTCCAACATGACTGCTCACCAGTGTACAAAGCAAGGTCCATAAAGACATGGATGAGCGAGATTTGGGGTGGAAGAACTTGACTGGCCTGCACGGAGTCCTGACATTAACTCGATAGAACACCTTTGGGATGAATTAGAGTGGAGACTGCGAGCCAGGCCTTCTCATCCAACGATCAGAAACCATGAATCAGACTGAGACAGAAGTACAGTTAAACCTCACTTGTTTAATAATAATAAAAAAAGGTAAACAGAGTAAACATAGTCAAAACATAACCAGAGTGCAAGAATGGATAGTCAGACAAGCCAAAACGTCAGGGAGCCAGAGATGAGTGTAGTAGAACAGCAAGCAGGATCTGGAGCCAGAAGCAATGTCAGCCAAGCAAGTCTTCAACAGGAACACAGGAGAGCATCTCTAGGGATGTGACCAAGGCAAAGGCAGAGATCATCTGGGCTGGACAGCTTAAGTAGGCAGGACTGACGAGCAGGATATCATTAACAGGTGAGTCTCTGTGGAGAGATAGGAGCTGGCAATTAGCCGACAGCTGAGCAGCCAGCTCAGAGAAGGAAGGGCTGAGCCCAGCCCTGACAGTACCCCCTCCTCAATGACCCCTCCCCCTTGGAGGACCACCAGGCTTGAAGGGAAAACGTCTATGGAAGTCACGGAGGAGGACAGGGGCATGTATATTCAAGAATGAGACCCAAGAGCGTTCCTCCGGACCGTACCCTTTCCAATGCACCAGGTACTGTATGCGCCCACGGAACCTACGGGAGTCAACAATGGACTGTACTTCATACTCCTCATGGTTCTCAACCTGTACAGGGTGAGGACGAGGCTCTGAGGTGGTAAAGCGGTTGCAGACCAAAGGTTTTAATAAGGAGACATGAAATACATTTGAGATACGCATATTAGAAGGAAGGTCTAATACAATGGTCATCAACCCTGGCCCACTAACAGGCCAGGTTTGCAAGATAACTGAAATACATCACAGGTGATATCATTTGCTGCTCAGTGATTGCAGTATTCTAGTCTGCATCTCCCACAGGTAATACATAAAACCTGGCCTGTTAGTGGGCCCTGAGGACAGGGTTGATGACCACTAGAAAAAAAGAGAGAGAGGAGCGCCCCTAAGTAAAATGCTTTATTCAATGTGATAAAAGGAAAAATAGCCACTTACATATTGGCAAAGAACAAGGCTCTCCACAAAACGATAACTGATGGTGGGCTGCAGATGGAGCGCAAGCTGGGGAGGTGTCGCTAGTCCGTGGCCGCAATGAGGGCAGAGAACCGGGCCGGGAACAGCCGCTCATGCAGAGAGGGAGAGGACAGCTTACAGAGCCAGCGTGTGACGTCAGCCAGGTAGAAGGAGACACAACGTGTTTCAGAGCATGCGCAACGGCCGTAAAGCGCATGCGCGCTCCTTTCTCAAGTGTGATGGCAGAGAATAGACGGGAAAGCATTTATGTGTGTGCGCCGGCTGCAAAACAACACGCAGCTGGCCAAAAAGGGGAGCTCTATATGTGGCATTAATAAAAACAAGACATAGCACGATATAATTGGGAAACATAACTCCAAAATTAGATAAGACAAGAATGGCAATAACAATTTAAGAATTAAAATAGAATTAAAATGATAAATTACTGATAGAAATCCAGCTGACCTACCCTAAAAATAGGTATGAAAATGAGAATAAAAATAAGAATTGGAAAAATAAATGAAATAAGAATGAAAATAAAAATAAAAAATAATAATAAATAATGGGATTATAATGAAATTTAATAAAAATAATAATATAAAAATAGTAGTGGGAAATGGGAAGTAATGTATGAAAGTAATATTAATGAAAACTAAAATAAAAATGAAAATAAATATAAAAATAAAAATAATAATAATGATGAAAATAAAAATAAAAAATATAAAAAAAATAAAAAAAAGTATAAAAAAAATATATTAAATAAAGGATAATAAATAATATATTAAAAAATTGTGAAATGTGAGAATGATAATAATAATATAATATTGTCAAAGATAAGAAATAAAAAAATGAGGGAATTTGGCAAAACTACAGTAAACACCTAGGTGTAGAGTGTAAGTAGTGTAAAATAATAATCCTAAACTGAGTACATCTAGGTATACATATATACACACAGTTTCCATCTGTAACACAGCAAAAACAGCAAAAAGTGATTGAACAAATTATATGCATATATATATATATAAAACAAATGCATTACAGATAACAATAAGGGTAAAAAATGAATTAATCTCGAGTTCCTCGTTTAAACCATTGGGGGCAAGGTTGTCCAAGGTATATATCCAGAACGTCTCGCGTTCAAACAGTCGCGAGAAACGTTCCGCTTCGGAGGAGCCCCTGGGTATGGACTCAATGACCCAAACCCGAAGGCCCACAGTGGACTGGGCATGATGTTCCAAAAAATGGCGTGGTACGCTATGTTTGTCACTGCCCAGTTCAACAAGGCGGCGGTGCCCACCAAACCGTCGCCTTAACGGAAGAATAGTGCGACCGACATATAGCATCTGGCAGGGGCATATGAGACAGTAAACCACATAAACACTAGAACAGTTATGAAAATTTTCAAATGAAAAGACCCTACCCTTGTGGGTAAAGCTCTTTTGTCCATGATTGACAAAATGACAGGTCTTACATAGAGGTTTGTTACACCTATACATCCCTTTAAGGGGAATAAGGCAGAGAGGATTCTTCTTCTTCTTTCTTCTTCTTCTTCTTCTTCTTCTTTCTTCTTCTTCTTTCTTCTTCTTCTTCTCAAAAATTTGCACTTTTGATTATCCATGTTCGTGTCCCATAGACTTTAACGGTGTTTGCGTGTTCGAACAAATTTTTTGCCTGTTCGCAAGTTCTGGTGCGAACTGAACCGGGGGGTGTTCGGCTCATCCCTACTGACCACCAATGTAAGGGGGACCTTCACACTGGCTATTAGTGTGAATGAAAGGATTTTACATCAACAACCAATAAAGGGGAATTTCTACACTGGCCACCAATGTAGGGGGGATTTACACTCACCACCAATTTAAAGGGGGCTTCTACATGATCCACCAATGTAAGTTTGGATTTTTTTTATTGATTACCAATATAAAGAGGAGTTTCCACACTGGCAACCAATGTAATGGGGATTTACACTGACCACTAATGTAATAAGAGCATTCACAGTAATAATCACCAATGTAAGGAGGCATTTACACTGACCACCAATGTAAGGGGGACCTTCGCACTTGGCATTAGTGTGAATGAAAGGATTGTACACCAAGCCTCAATGTAATGAGAAGATTTACACTGACCACCAATGTAACAGACATTTAGCCTGCGTTCACATTTGTGTGTGTCGGGAACGCATGCAAAATCGCTTTCCTGACACCACAGAAATGTGCTGCTCTTTAGCAGAGACACAGCAGTGCCATTAATTGTTAATTACACCCTCATGCATCTGCTGAGATGTGGGTATTCACATCCACCAAAATTCACAGTGCTGTGGCACAATGTTATTTTGAAAAAAGGGTTCCACCACCAATTTGCTTACCTTTGCAGAACAGGCTGATGTTAGGCTTAATGACCACAGTTGTAGGCCGGACTCTCAAGTATGCCCCTTTTCCTCCCCAGTGGGCAGCATTCAGCAGAAGTGATGGTGATGCATGTCGCCTCTATTTAAATATCAATGCCACTGGTCTGCGGCTATTTTCATATTAATGCTGCCACAGTTTACCTATCAATGCTGGTTATTTACATGTAAACACAAGGTCTGCAGGTGAGTCATCTGTACATGCCAAAAGGACAGAGCTGGGCATTAGTAACAGAATTTCACACTGAGATATCAGGACACAGCATGGGACTAAAACTTCAAAGGACAAGGGAATTTAAACTGGGATAGTTGGCAAGTATGAGGCAGCTGCTTTGGGCCCCACAACAATGATGGGGCCCAGGGCAGCTGCCCCTTTTGCCCTGCCTTAAAGACAGCCCTGCATGTGGGGGACACAGCAAACATGTGAAAGAAGGTGCTCTGGTCAGATGAGACCAAAATTTAACTTTTTGGCCTAAAAGCAAAGCGCTAGGTATGGTGGAAAACTAACACCGCACATCACCCTGAACACACCATCCCCACCATGAAACATGGTGGTGACAGCATCATGTTGTGGGGATGCTTTTCTTCAGCAGGGATAGGGAAGCTGATCAGAGTTGATGGAAATATGAATGGATGGAGCCAAATACAGGGCAATCTGTTAAGAAAACCTGTTATGCCGCGTACACACGAGCGGACTTTATGGCAGACTTTGTCCTGCGGACTTTTCAACGGACTTTACGACGGACTTTCCGAATGAACGGACTTGCCTACACACAATCAACCAAAGTCCAATGGATTCGTACATGATGACGTACGACTGGACTAAAACAAGGAAGTTTATAACCAGTAGCCAATAGCTGCCCTAGCGTCGGTTTTTGTCCGTCGGACTAGCATACAGACGAGCGGACTTTTCGACCGGACTCGAGTCCGTCGAAAAGATTTGAAACATGTTTCATTTCTAGGTCCGTCAAACTTTTGGGGAAAAAAGTCCGCTGGAGCCCACACACGATTGAATTGTCTGACGGACTCCAGTCCGCCGAACCAAGTATGCCCTAAAGCCTGGTCGTGTGTATGCGGCATTAGAGTCTGCAAAAGACTTGAGACTGGGTGGAGGTTCACCTTCCAGTATGACAATGACCCTAAACATACAGCCAGAGCTACAATGGAATAGTTTAGATCAAAGTATATTCATGTGTTAAAATGGCCCAGTCAAAGACCTAAATCCAATTGAGACTCTGTGGCAAGACTTGAAAATTGTTGTTCATAGACGCTTGCCATCCAATTTGACAGAACTTGAGCTATTTTGCAAAGAAAAATGTGCAAAAATGTTACTCTCTAGATGTGCAAAGCTGGTAGAGACATCCCCAAAAAGACTTGCAGCTGTAATTGCAGCGAAAGTTGGTTCTACAAAGTATTGACTCAGGGGGGCTAAATACAAATGCACACCACACTTTTTCAGATTTTTTTTGTACAAAATGTTGAAAACCATTCATTATTTTTCTTCCTGTTCACAATTATGTGCCACTTTGTGTTGGTCTATCGGCTCTTCTCGGCCACTTTCGGCTTCACTCGAGCGCCGCCCGAACCTAGCCGAGTGTACTCGGCTAGGTTCGGATAGCTCCGCTCACAGTCACGCCCATCCCGGGCGGGACTACGAGTGGAGCCGAAAGTGAACGAGAGCCGCCGAGAAGAGCCGAGGACCGGCTCTGTGTATTTCGGCACCGGCGGCGCCATTTTCAAATCACGGTCGGCGATTTTGAAGCCCAGGATGGCAGGGGATCACAGGATCGAAGGCTGCACTGGGGCAAGGCTGCACTGACAAGGCTGCACTGGGGAAGGCTGCACTGACAAGGCTGCACTGGGGCAAGGCTGCACTGGGGAAGGCTGCACTGGGGAAGGCTGCACTGACAAGGCTGCACTGGGGAAGGCTGCACTGACAAGGCTGCACTGACAAGGCTGCACTGACAAGGCTGCACTGGGGCAAGGCTGCACTGAGAAGGCTGCAATGATGGGCATTTAAATGTAAGTTTTTTTCCCTTCAACTTCCCTCCTAAAAGTTTTTTTTCCTTAAAATTCCCTCCTAAACTTGGGGTGCGTGTTATATGCCGATAAATACGGTATTTGTTTTAACCTTTACTTTCTTAATGTGCATTTTCTATTTTTTAGAGAGAATATTGCAGTTAATATCCAAAAGGACTTTGAATATATTGATGTATCCACATGTGCAAGTATGTATTTTTAAACTGCCATTAAATTAATTTCATCTTTTCTCTATCATTAAAGTATAAGTGCACTTTTAAACAAGTTGCACTTGGATTTTTGTCCTGACCTAAACCTTCTCACCCTTCCACTCCTCATGTAAATACTTCAATATGATGGCTGCAGCCTCCACTAATTGTTCGCATTCTGGCCGCACCTGAGCATATTTTGGTGATGGTGTAATTTTTTGTCTTGACTGACACTGACCAACCTGTTACTGGTAAACACAGAAGGAGGTACAGGAAATTTCCTGCCGGCATTTGTGTTTACCAGTGACAGCCTGCCCCTTAAGCAAGAGAGCAAGGTGCAGCATGGTGTGGTGGACAGTGAGTATACAGAGTCCAAGTTAGTCAATAAAGTTATATTGTAGAAATGTTTAACACAACTTATTCAGGCCTGGCGGGTAGGCACACCCGTATGAAGCCATTTATGAACAGTGACAGCGGTATGAAGACTTTAGGATGCTGACAGCGCCTGCACGATGAGCAGCTTGCGGTCTGGCCAATCCACATCCAAAGGGAGGCTTCCTGAAGAGAAGTAGACGTAGTCCCTGCACTGGCCCTACTCCACTGGAACCTTTCCCTAACTCTAAACACTATCCCTGCCAAACGGCGAACCAGTCCCTACACTAGCCACTCGCATAAAGCACATCGAACCAGGGAGCCAAAGCCTTAAATAGACTCTTCCTGACCCAAAAAGACCTCTGGAATCACATGGGCCGCCAGCATCCAGTCCGACAGCTGTCTTCTTGTGACCGCAGGAAGTCATAGAGGAACCCAGTGCCTCAACTTCTTTCCCCTTCTGCATTGCTGCTTTGATTGAGTGTCACCTGCAGTGGAGAATACAGACTGCACCTGCCTACACCCCCCCTTTCTTTGACAGATGCTGTCCTCAGCATCGCAACACAGCAAAGAACAACACATAACAGCACAAAACATAATCACAGTAATAACAGTAACATTTCAAATAACATAATCAGAGTACTTTGCAGGGAGTTGTCCTCGGTTGGATCACGTTGGGTGGGGGACCTCACTGTTTTCACCTTCTGAACTCTCATTTCCTGATTGGAGCCCCGAGGCCTCAGGTGGTTGAGGGTCAACAGGGCCCTTCACCTGGGCCATAGGCTGCACCCTTGGAAGCGTCCAAAGAATCTACAGGACTGGCAGCCTCTGTCCGTTGATGCATCGGGGGTACTCTCCTCCTCAGGTTCCACTGCAGGTACAGCTTCCTCTCCAGCAAGCCTTCAGAAGAACAGTTTTAAGAAATTTAAGGGAAATAGTAGAGTACTGCTTAGTGACAATTAACTATTCTAGATTTTCTCTGTAAAACAGGAAATCTTCACTTTCCTGGAAAAGGTCCACTTCAAAACTTTTAGCTAAGGTTTGACTGTACTTTACATGTTCTGAAATCTTGACAATCTTGACATTCATTGAACATATGAACATCAAAAATGCAAGAGTACAATAATATATATATTTTTTTGTTGTTTTACCAGGACCACCATCAGCACCGCTAGGAGAATGCAAGATAGGAATGGACTCCCCATTTCCCAGCGGCTTTGTGCTGAAAAATATCTGGAATCCTGCTTTTTGTAAAATCAAAAACTTTAGTACTCAGGAACAGATGTACACTTGTTTACAGGACAAAATGGTCTATATTTTGGGAGACTCCACATTAAGACAATGGTTTAATACTCTGACAGGTACATTAAAAGGTATGTTTGTCTACCTATGTACTTTATATGATAAGGTAAAAAAAATTGCATTTTTACTATTTTATCTAGTACAGTATGTTAAAGCGGAGTTCCACCCAAAAGTGGATCTTCCACTTATTTGCTTCCTCTCTGGTGCCATATTTGGCACCTTTTAAGGGGACAGAGGAGAACAGGTACCTGTTTTTGACATGTCCCTGTCCCCACTTTTGGGAGACGGCGCCACGGCCAATTAGAACTTCCCTTGGAAGTTCGACCCCCATTCCTCCTTCCTCTGCCGCCGGGCCAATTAGAAAGCACAGCGCTGTAGGGAACTGTCTGTAAAGCCGAAAGGCTTCACTGCCAGTTTCCCTTAGTGGAGTTGGCAGTGGCAGCACCCGACAGCTGATCTGAAGATCGGCTGGGGTTCCGACATCGCAGGCTCCCTGGACAGGTAAGTGTCCATATATTAATAGTCAGCAGCTACAGTATTTGTAGCTGCTGACTTTTAATTTTTTTTTCCCCTGGCTGGAACACCTCTTTACGTATATTATTGCAGAGTGTAATACTTTGTTGTAAATACCCAAACAAAACAAAAAAGATCCCCTATGATGGACTTTTCAGACACACCTAATTTAAGATTAAAAATATTTGAGAGTATTTCAGTAAGAAATGTTATTAATTATTAAACACATTAACTAAAATATACATATGAGGATAGAGTGTATTGTCAGTTCATAACATTATCACCATATTCTAAAATGACAGATATGATCCTCTTGCACCGTTTCGGAGTACAGATATCTCCTTCTTCAGGGGTATATATTGAAGAGGAAAATATATCTATAATATAATTTGAAAAACAATAAGTATCTAATGATATTGAAATACATTGTAAATCACAGTTGTAACTTTCGTTTAAGGATACACTTACATATATTTCTGGTGACGTGGTAAATTAAACTTCCATCATATTACATTTAAAAACAAGAAAGATATAACAGAGGGAACTGTGCTTGCTGACTTTATACTTCAATAGCACAACCATCAAAGGAGTTTTTTCAAAGCTGTGTAGTATATAAATCCCAGGGAGCCAACTCTCTGCCCCCTCCACATCCTACAGAGGGGGAGTGGCCAGAGGAACTCGCTGGGGTCAAATATAGAAAGGTCCCGCAATAAAAGGCATAAATCATTCTAGGGTATAATAATAATCAAAATAAAAATAATAAAAAGATGTATTTATATGTTGTTATTAATAAATATATCCTTTAATGGTATTCTTATATGAATATTTTTATGTGTACCTGAATATTGCAGATGACAATAAGCCAAGGCAGGAGAAGGGCTCTATTGTAGGAGAGCTGACCTCAACTAAAAAAAGTATGATAAGTTGAAAATTGATTAATTGATTGTTGGACCATTTTTGGAAAAAATGTAAACAATATAAAATGCTGGAGAGGAAAGAATATCGTAGAAAGGAAAAAAACATGTATTTATTCCTATATGGTATTTTGGTCGGCCATATATTTTTATATTAATCTATTACAGATAATATATAGACACTATCGCATTGTTGAGTAGAGGCTGAATAAATAAGCCACAATTTGTGTTCGTTAAATATAAATAGAATAGCAGAATGGTTCAAAGATATTCTTTCCAAAAGGGTATTAGTTTCAAAAAGGACACCGCCCACTGACACACACAGCTTCACCAGCGGACGGTGCATGTCCGCTGCAGTAGCAAGATGGAGCAAAAACGAAGATGTAATCACGTCTGTAGCCTCACATAAGCCATTGCGGGTTAATTAGCCCAGGCGGCTTAGTGTGCCGGGTGGTCCTAATGGCCTCTCTGTGGAACAAGGGGGAGCAAGAAGCAAGACTGCAGAGGGAACAATACCAAACACCAAAACATCAGTCACATATGTAAAACATACAAAATGCATGTAATATAAATATATACTGTATTTATTGGCGTATAACACTCACTTTTTTACCATGAAAATCGGGTGCAAATAGCGTGTGCGTGTTATACGCCAATACTTCAATTTTAGCTGCCTCGGAAGGGACAAGGAGGGGGGCCGGACGAGCGCTGTCAGATTACATACAGTGAGAATCTCCTGTTTACTTGGCAGGCTCTGTAATAGGAAGTCCTGTCTCCTGGGCCACCATTGGACCACTGTTCTGTCTATCATAGGAGATTCTCTTTGTATGTAATCTGTCGACGCTCGTCCCGCCCCCTCCCTGTCCCCTCTAGGCTGCAGGTGGACGTCAGTCAGGCTGCACTGATGGCAATGGTGAGGCTGCTGCATTGAAGGCAATCGTGAGGCTGCATTGATGTGGATTGATGAGGCTGCAGATGGGCACTGATCCTTACTTTACTCCAAAGTTCCTTATTTAAAATTTTTGTTTTCGTATATTTTTGGATATTGAAGAAGTCTTCAGCAAGCAGCACACATATTTTTAGACAGCATTAAAACTTTTTACAACAGGAAGATATTGTTATATAGCAGTGTATCAAAAATACAGAATATAATACACATAGGTAAATGGAAAAAGATAGGGGGCATAGTGGTTACCGGTTATATCTAAACATGTTATACATCCCAAACAGAACAGGGTTAATGATTTCTCTATAAATGTAGAGTCTAGATTATCAATATATATAGTTTATTTTTCCATTCTTCCCAATGAAAAGCCCTCAAGGAATGGTTTAAAGCAGACAGCTTAATTTAACCCTGGTGACTGTGTAGCTTTCAACTTATGGATCCATTGGAGAAGGACCTTGTTCCAGTCCCCTCCCCTGGAGCTGGGGTGTATACGGTCCAGGATCAAAAATGTAACATTTGGAAAGTTACCGCCATGTACTATTTTTACATGACCTTCCAGAGGGAGATCTGAGTTGCATACCTGCATACTTCTTATATGTCTGTATGCCCTCCTCCAAAATTCTAGTTTCGTTTTTCCGATATATAAACAACCACAGCTACATTGCAACATATATATCACTCCAATTGTTCTGCAATTTGCGAAATGTTTAGGATAAAAAATTTGACCATTTGGAAGGATAGGATTTTTTTGAGTAAGCATAAATTTACAGTAGTTACAGGTCCCACACATGTAGATTCCTGTATATTTACAATGATTTTTACTTGATTCTCCTTTCAATTCGCTATTTACAACCCTATCTTTTACAGATGTAGCTCTTTTAAAAGCAAAAAGGGGTGTAGCGGGGACAAATTGTCCCAATGATGAGTCAAGTGTTATGCCCCGTACACACGGTCGGATTTTCCGATGGAAAATGTCCGATCGGAGCGTGTTGTCGGAAATTCCGACCATGTGTGGGCTCCATCGGACATTTTCCATCGGATTTTCCGACACACAAAGTTGGAGAGCAGGAGATAAAATTTTCCGACAACAAAATCCGTTGTCGGAAATTCCGATCGTGTGTACACAAATCCGATGGACAAAGTGCCACGCATGCTCAGAATAAATAAAGAGATGGAAGCTATTGGCCACTGCCCCGTTTATAGTCCCGACGTACATGTTTTATGTCACCGCGTTTAAAACGATCGGATTTTCCGACAACTTTGTGTGACCGTGTGTATGCAAGACAAGTTTGAGCCAACATCCGTCGGAAAAAATCCTAGGATTTTGTTGTCGGAATGTCCGAACAAAGTCCGACCGTGTGTACGGGGCATTAGTCTGTGCCAGTATCTCTCTACAATTGTTTTAATTTTTTCTTGTTGATTAGTATATTTTGTAATAATTCTTAGAGGATTGGCATCTTTTTTGGTTTCTGTGCATGGAGTAGTTTATTTCTAGGTTGTATAGAAGCCTGTTTATATGATCTTTTTAAAGAGGCATGAGAGTAGCCTCTGAGCAAGAGTCTAGCTCGTAGTTTTGCCGCTTCTATTTTGTAGACACTTTCATTTGAACAATTGCGTCTTATCCTTAGACACGGACTATATGGTATTGAGTCTATTAAGGCCTTTGGGTGGAAACTTGAGGCATGCAGTATCGTATTGCCAGCTGTGGGCTTTCTATATAGTCTGCTACAAAGGGTACCTCCCTCTCCTCTATAAACTTTCACGTCCAAAAATGTGATGCGTTCCCTATCATAGGACATTGTAAATCCTAGGTTAAAGTCATTCTTGTTCATTCTAAATAGACATTGCTGAAGCATATCTGGTGATCCATTCCAAACGATGAAGATATTGTCATTGTATCAATACCATCCCAGGATCTGGTCCGTATATATCGACAAAGCCTCATCTGCCAAAAACATTTTCTCACACTCCCCCAGATACAGGTTGGCATACGATGGGGCACAACAAGTCCCCATCTCAACCCCCTGCATCTGGATGTAGTGGGAGCCATTGAAAGTAAAGACATTATGTCCAAGAATGAATTCTAAGTGACAGAATGAATTCATTATAACTTGGATCTGAGTCTCCTGCCTGTTATAAAATATGTTTAATGGCTGCCAAGCCTTTTTCATGGGGAATTGAACTGTATAGTGTTTCAACATCTATTGTGGCTAGCAATACATGATCAGGGATGCATAGGTTGTCAATGATTTGTAAGAAATTAACGGTGTCTTTTACATAAGACGATAATGATACAACATATGGTCTTAAAAATGTGTCTATTATTTTACTGGCGTTTTCACTAATTGCGCCCGTCTTTGAAATAATGGGTCTTCTGGGCGGGTTTATTACATCCTTGTGAATTGTAGGGAGTGCGTAAAAGGTAGGGACTCGAGGGAAGTTGTTCCTAATAAAGTTCCATGTATTTTTTGTGATTGCATTATTCAGATAGGCGGTGTCTACTAATGCATTGAATTCTTTATTATATTTCTCTACAATGTCTGCCGGGATGCGGTGGTACCAATCTTGTTTTTTAAGAATTTTATTGCACATATTGATATATTTTTCATTGTCTAATAAGACAATATTGTCGCCTTTATCTGCAGGTGTAATAGTGATTTGATTATTATCAGAAAGTTGTTTTAACGCCAGGACTTCTTTCTCTTCTTTAAGCTTGTGGGACATTTTGTATGCATTTTTAATTTTTCTAAATCTTTGTTTACTAGTTTAGGAAAAGCGGCTAGCATTTGGGTTAGTACTGTGCGCTGGGCAAAAGTCAGATTTTTTCTTCAGTGACGATTTATTAAAATTTTTTTTTGTAGATCGACTCTGTTCCTCCACTAATTCTAAAATCCGTGGAAGATCGATACAATCGATGAGATCTGCTGTATCATTTTCCTCAAGGGGGTCAGACAGATTATATGATGAAAGATTGATTACATTTAAGTCAATCTTATAGCGCTACTTGTGTGTATGTATTGAGATTGGGCTGTAATGGCCTGACACCTGCTAGAATTCGTTCTAAAAAAGAAGAATCACTAGAGATTAAATCTAATGAATCAGAGGATGAAATATTGCATTGAGAGATAGGTTCTCTCATTTGTGATTTCTGTGCAGGAGGAACACCTTCTCCCAGAGTTTGTGCATTATCTTGTACCATAGAGTTGGTCGGAAATAATTCCAGTGTTTGTGTAGTAGAGTGAGATGGTTTGTGAATATTGTTCAAACTTGTTTTTTGGCTTACTGGACTTGTGTAGGGTCGCCATAATATTGACGTTTCGTGCTTTGTGCATTTTGTGCTTATAAGATGCCTGAGAAGAAACCAATAAAGGGTTAGGCACCTGTTAGGAAGAAACAGTGTTGTACTTGACTAAGGTTTCCTTTATTATTGATGTATTTATTTTGGGTCCATTTATAGGCCCTTCCATCTTGGAATGCATTTTTATCCCGTATGAATTTATGTCCTTTTTTAATTAGTATCTCTTTATTATAAACCTCCAGATGTATTTTTAATTTATCCTCCTTAATTATTAGGGATTTATGAGTTTTAAATTGTGGCAATTTTCCACATAAACTAATAATGTCTATATCAAGGGCATTTGATCTTTTATTGTATTCTCCTATTAAAATTTCCATTAAATTCTGTGAGCAAGTCTGCAGTAAATACCCAAATTAAAATTCTAAATTTTTATAAGGTATTCAACTTATGTAAACCGTTGAAACTTACAAGGACATGATAACTTACTAATAATGTAATTATGTATTTTTGACCGAGAAATAAACTAGGCTTAAACTAGGCTTATCCCAAAGTGGTTAGGGTCCTACATACTTTCATCTCTGCTGGAATTATTCAATTAAATTATTAGAGATCAGCCCCTTTTACCAAAAAGTGATGTAATCCCTTGTGTCTAGTGGTAACTTAGCTGTTCCTCATTCCTTAATCATTGTGCAGAGGATCCACTCATATCGGGGTTTAGAAACTGACAGGTTAAAAAAAGAAAATTAAACAAAATGCCAAAATAACTGAAAAAAATGGATTCATTTGGGCCAACAAAAAGAAATTAATGCTTTCCATAGAGCAGACTTCTATATTGTAAATATGGAGCTGGACTAAACATTGCTTGCAGAAACTCTTGCCTAATCAGTCAGGTGCTTTATTCAATGATATCTAAACTCAAAAACAAAAATATTGTATGTAGCACTGACCCCCGAAGAAGCTGCTGGTATTTGATTGGGCCTGTACTCTGCTCTTACACCCCCAATAACTTGACTCAATCCCTTTGACACAGCTGTGTTGTGTAGTGTTGATGTGAAGCAAATAGTAAAAGACAACCCCACAATGTGCAAATAAGTAATAATATAACTTTGTTATTACCTGGGCATCTGATGCTTCACCTGCTGAAAATAAGAAGAACAGCACTCCACACCAATGGTCTTAACCAGGAACGAAATTTTACTGGAACTGGTATGGAATAATTATTACAGTATTTGCACTGTCACACAAACGTAATGCAACAGCCTAAAAGGTTTTTTTCACAACAGTCTGTACACATGAGGTTATCTTAACTGACCCCTGGAAGTGCGTCTCCAAGTGGGACTAATGCCCAGAGTGAAAACACCTTAACTCTGGGCACCTTCCAGCACGTTCTGGTAACCACAAGAAGACAAATGGTTTTCCATAAAGCACGATACAATTCCTAGGGAGCTCCCCCTGCTTTATAATGCAGTCCCTCTGATAATCAATAGGATGCAAGGCCTTATAATGAGAGATGCAGTCTTTTCTTTCTTCTGTCTTCTGCTAGCTATTTGTGTGGTACTAATTGTAATCCAACAGTGGAACAAACCAGGATTAAAGGAAAATTGATGTTGGAACTATTCTTGTAGTGCAGTACACCTGCAACTGCCTTCGGTGCAATTTGGCTTTTAGTAACACAGTGTCAGTAGTACAGTGAAGGATAGGCTTTAGGCCTGTTTAAACTCAGTCCTTTTGCTTAAGATCTTCTCTGTGGGACTACAGGTCCCAGCAACACTGTGTTATAAACTTCGGTGTAAAAAAGTGCGTTAATAAATTATGGGCAGCAGCCCTCTCAGCCAACCAGGTCTGGAGAATGAATAGAACAGCTCCACTCCAGTGCACTCAGTCTTGCTCCTCACCAGCTGGCGCCGTTACACCGCTCTGCTCTGCGGGATGAACCGGGACCTTCTGATGGCTCCGACGGGTGCTTCTGGATCCTTCCCAGTTCTGTCACACCATCTTTCCAGCTCGCAGGTACAAAGCAGAGTCGCTGATCGCGCCGCTCCGCAGCAAGTGTAGGCCGCGCTCCCTGGAAAACTCCTCACAGGTCCTTGTAGGCAGGCCACGCGTCCAGAACAGACACAAGATGGCCGCGCGGGGCCTTTTATAACCTACCCAGCATGCAGTTCAGTGCTGAGTGTCTATGGGTAGGTCACTTGGCATTGTGGGTAGGTAGGTCATTGTAAAATGTAAACAAACAGTCACTTCCTCTAACATTTCTCCATGTTCTTGAAATAGAAAATAAAATAAAGTCCATTTCACGTTTTGGCCACTAGATGGTGCCAAATACCAAAGTATGCACATATTACATTAAAAAGACAGGCAAAAATTATCAGCGCTACATTGTATATTGCAGTTTATCAGTCCTCAGATGTAGTGGCTGCATTCGTTTTCTTTCTTAAGGTTAAGAACATTTACAGCAAGTACAGAAAATTCTGGTTAATTATATCAGAAAATGAATTGTAGGTCCTGTGATAGATATGATTTCAAAGCACAAATAATATTATCTTCCTTATGTAAACGACTAATCTTTTAAAAATTTTTTAACTAATCTGTTTTTAAGGTATTTATTCAATGAACAATTTATTAATTTTCTTTTGCTTTATTTCAATCTACCATACAGGATTGAAAAGATTTAATCTCCATAGAGCTGGACTAGAATCTCTGCTCATGGCATCAGATCAGGAGAAGAACATTCTGCTTTATTGGAAAAAGCACAGCCATCCTTTTGTTGCAAGCCACTTCTATACAGTCAAAGATGACAACTATATGAGTCGGGAAATAGACCAGCTGGCTGGTGGTCCACACTATGTTCTTGTCATCAGCATGGGACAGCACTTTCGACTTTTTCCCATCTATCTGTTCATTAGAAGGGTTCTCAATGTCTACAAAGCTGTACAGCGCCTCCTTGTACGAAGTCCAGACACAAAGGTTATTGTTAAAATAGACAACACCAGAGAGATCGATGCAGATCCTGAAAGACTCAGTGATTTTCATGGATATATCCAGAACCTGATACTGAAAGATATATTCAGCAACCTTCATGTGGCTATGGTTGATGCCTGGGACATGAGCATTGCTTACCCTACAAATAATGTACATCTACCAGAACATGTAATCAGAAACCAGATATTCATGTTTCTAACATATATTTGCTGATTAAAAAATCTACATGTGAAACTGCTGCATAGCAGAATGTACTATTTCTAAGGCCCCTTTCACACAAACGTTCTGATCAGGCCTGCTTGTCAGTTTTTCAGACCTGATGGACCTGATCAGACGGTCCATTCATCCCAATGGACCGGCAGACGTAAAGGGTCTGGTGTCCGTTTACACCTGTCTAGCTCAGTTCCGATCCAGTACGCTAAAAATAAATTGATGTGGATCCATCTCCCTCTGTCTAGGTCAGGGGTAGGCAACCTCGGCACTCCAGCTGTGGTGAAGCTACAAATCCCATCATGTCTTTCCCTTTAGGAGTCATGCCTGTGATTGTCATGGTCTTGCAATGTTTCATGGGACTTGTAATTTCACCACAGCTGGAGGGCTGAGGTTGCCTACCCCTGGTCTAGGTGGATTTGATCAGTGGTCAGTGGGTAGTAAATAAACAGCAGAGTCCATTTACACCTGGCCGCCCATAGAGCATGTTGTAAATAAGTCCGACACGAGTACTTTCAAATAATACGATGATCAGAAGCCTTCAGAGTCCCATCCAAAGAACTCGGTCCCTTTCTGTCATAGCAAGGATAGAGGCACTTCACCTTTCAAGCATATACTGTATATCCAATCCAGTGGCGGCTGGGTGGGGCAGCAAACATACCCCAGGCCAGGTCCACACTTATCCCTTTCAGGTTGCGGGCGGCTTCCCTGGCTTTTCCTCCCGGCCAATCCATTCTTAAGACCCGTTTCCTGTCCTGATTGGCCAGGAGGAGAAACAGGAAGACATCAGCGAATGATAAATCCCTAATGTCACAAGTGGGGGGGCTCGGGGCACAGTGCTCTGCGCCCCAAGCCCAAACTTTTTGAAGCCAATTAGAGCCTCAGGCTCTAATTATGTGCTTCAAAAAAAAAAAGCTTGTAGAAATCTATGCGTCTGATGCCCCACATGGAGATTAGGGGGGGCACCCATTATGGACGGGCCGCCACTGATCCAATCTATATTATACACCTAGGTGGCGACCATGCATGCAATCATGTATAGTATATTCTAGACCCATTCTTCCATAGTATTGTGTCAGCAATCAAAATCTTTCCTTAAAGAGGAAGTAAACCCTCAGCAAAAAAACAAAAAACCCTGCAAGACAAAGGCATAATTAGCTAGTATGCATAGCATACTAGCTAATTATGTATTACTTACCTCAGATCGAAGCCCCCGCATCGGTCCACGTCTCCCCCTCCGACCGCCGACATGTTGTCCCCAAGTGACTTCCGGGTATCGTGGCTCCAGCGCTGTGATTAGCCGGAGCCGTGATGACGTCACTCTGCGCATGCGCGCAAGAACGGCATAGTACAACTAAAGCAACGGCATATAGTGCCATTGCTACAGTTGTCTTAAGTGCGCATGTGCCACATGACGTCGGCACATGCAAATACAGGGATATCTCCTAAACCTGCATGGTTTAGACAATATCGTTGTTAGCTACAGGTAAGCCTTAATATAGGCTTACCTGTAACATAAAGTTGTAAACAAAGGTTTACAACCACTTTAATATATAGCTTTTTCCAGTTGACTTAAATGTAGAGCAATCTGATTGGTTAGTTTTACCAACACATTTGATCTTCTTCATGCTTCTTGGTCTATAAAAACTGTAGGCATAAATTTCAATTGAAGCTGTGTTTCCTATATTGACTTGCTGACCGGCCCATAGTAAAAATATGTCATTACTTTGACATTTAATACCGGGGTTTTGGCAGCAGCTAGCTGCCAAAACCCCGGTATCATTTTTTACTATGGCCCGTTCTCTTTCACATAAAAGTGGTCCCGCAGGCAGATTCACCGCAGGGTCACTTTTAGAAGTGGCAAAAAGGGAGGCAAGAAGGGAGACATCGGTGAAGCCTGGAAGCGATCCGATGTGGCCGTTGCGGCAACGTCTGACGTCACTTCCGGTTCTTGAGCCAAAAACAAATCTTTTTTTTTTTTTTTTTTTTTTTTACAATGCAAAGAAAAAATGTTTTCTTTTTCTTTTAAAGGTAAATGAGAGATCTGGGGTCTTTTTGACCCCAGATCTCTCAATAAAGAGGACCTGCCATCCTTATTTCTATTACAAGGGATGTTTGCATTCCTGGTAATAGGAATATATGCAATCAAAAATAAATAAATAAATAAATAAAGGGACAGTGTAAAAATAAAAAATAAAAAGTAAAATAAATAAGAATACATTTTTTTAAAGCGCCTCATCCCTGCATGGGCAGAAGTGAACACAGACTTAAGTCACACCCACATATGTAAACGTTGTTCCAACAACACATGTGAGGTATCACTACGATCATTAGAGCGAGAGCAATAATTCTAGCACAAGACCTTCTCTTTAACTCTAATCAGGTAACCTGTAAACATTTTTAAAGTGTTGCCTATGGATATTTTTAAGTACCGTAGTTTGTTGCCATTCCTTAAGCGTGCGCATTTTTAAAGCATCATCTTTCACATTATACAAAAAAATTGGGGTAACTATTGTGTTTTGTTTTTTTTGTCAATTTATTAAAGTGTATTTTTTTTTTTTTTTTTTTTACAAAAACATTGCATTTGAAAGACCACTGTGCAAATACTGTGTGGCATGCCACGTTCAAAGTCATTTAAGTCTCATTTCTTCCCCATTCTGATGCTTCGTTTGAACTTCAGCAGGTCGTCTTCACCAAGTCTAAATGCCAAAATGCATTGAGTTTCTGCAATGTGATTGGCTGATTAGCAATTTGTGTTACCATACCAAGCAATTGAACAGCTGTACCTAATAAAATGCCCAGTGAGTGTATATATAAATACATATTGTACATTTTATACCTACAGGGCAGAGCGGCTCCGTTCACATGCGCTCTGCAGAAACTGAGCAGACATAAACCTGTCATCCGCTCACTCTGCTCTGATCAGCAGGGGATCAGCAGAAAGATCCCCTGCTGATCAAAATGGTGTCCGCCCTGTATGATAGGTGCCTAAATGTGAAGTGGAAATGTTGGTGGTATGGTAACATGCATCTCATAATCTATTTATCTTAAAAGTACAAGAGAAAAGAAAACCACAACAGCAGTTAAGTGTCCAAGTATGTTTATTTCCTCAAGATCTAAAAAAAAAATTCAATAGATTTTGGAGGTTTCGAAGTGCCATCTTCAATAAGGCTTAATATGCTGTTTAAGATGAAGTAATACCAGAACTAAAAGATTAAACAAGATTTAATATGCTTATGTTAAAAAGCAGGCATTTGACAACTAGCTGTTGCAGTTCCCCTGAGGATTGCTTTGTGTAACAATAATCTCTGCACTCCACTTCATATATCTCCACTCTGAACAGAGAACAGAAAGAAAAGTGCTGAATGGACTTTACTGATTGCCACCTTTAACACCAAACATAGGAAATGAGTACTTAAAAAATGTATAAAAATACAAAAGTTTATTAACAACGTGAATCAGCTAAAATGTTAATGATGTAAAAACATATAGATCTCAAATCCATCAAACGTTGTAAATTGCATTTCCAAAAAACATGGAGGCAGTGGTCTAAATATGCTGAAACCTGTAATTATATGATCCAATAGAATCTGATACTTAGGTACTTCCATTTATGGGGCCAAAATACAGGGTTCACTGATGGATCTCTACATGTTTCGCCAACAGGCTTCTTCAGGAGATCATGCATGCATAGAGTTAGAGCCAGAGCCTATAAAGTGTCCAGTCCCCAAAGAGGTAGGGAGAAGGGGACCCCCAGAGCAGCCCACAGATCTGGAGGCAATACAACAGGGCCAATATGGCTACAGGAGTAGCCTCATGGGGCGATAAAACAAATGGTGAGTGGTGAATGGTGAAGGCAGATAACCAAAAATCGATAGCCAAAAAGGATAACTAAAAACAATAAGGACCTATCCAGGGCGCTGGTGAAATTCAGTTACATAACGCCTTATACTTATAAATTCATCATCAAATTTTTCCAGTTGCGTGTCAATAGAGCGCTGCACCAACCACCTTTGAAGATGTATATCCACCTGTCTACCTATAGTTTCCGTGTCTACTTATCTTTTGAAGCCCATAGATATCAGCAAAAAGTTAGACATGCAGGCAACCAATCAGGCTCTACAAATTTTCTTATCAGCAAGGGAGCAATAATGATGTTCCCCACAACAGCAGGAGAGTGGCTCACAGGCCACCCATGGACAAGAGACCATCAACTGTCATCTTATGTTGAGGATTAGCCTTAGCTAGGATTGTGGGGCAAAGTAGGCAAATACATCTACCTGCATAGTAATATCTGCTCCTGAGAGATACTAAAGAAGTTCTAGGTCAACTTATAGTTGTAAACTTTTGGGCCACTTGCACACGGCTGTAAAAAATGAGATGAATGGTAAAAGAAAAAATGAGATGCATAGTTATCTATGGAATAATGCACATGGCTGAGTAAAGATCAGTAATACAGCTTTGAGCACAGAGCTGTAAAACAAAAATGTAAAATTTTACATTTGAGTACAATAATTTACTCCCATACGCATGTTTAGCCATCTATAAGCATGATTACGTGTGTATAAATGAGTATATTACAACACTGGCAATGAAGAAGAATTTTAGTTGTCCATATGCTTACACACCTTTACACGCCTATACTCAACATTACTCAGGTTTTTACACACAGTGCGTTTGATTTACTAAAACTGGAGAGTGCGAAATCTGGTGCAGCTCTGCATAGAAACCAATCAGCTTCTAGGTTTCTCTGTTGAGGCTGTTGAACAAGCTGAAGTTAGAAGCTGATTGGCTACCATGGACAGCTGCAGAGATTTTGCCCTCTTCAGATTTAGTAAATCAATCCTTGTTTTTTTCCCCAGAGACTGTCAACAAGTTCCTGAGCAAATCAAAAAATTCTGATGCCCGTGTACAAGAGGCCTAAATCCTACAGTATATTCTACCTCTGCCTAAGGTGATATGTAAAATGCATTTAACAAACTCTCCATAAGAATGTGTGGAGAACACAGAGGCTGGTGACACTTGAAGCTTAGCTTTCAAAATCCTTAATCGTGACAGGTTCACCATAAGCACAGATTTTTAAATCATTTGGTAATGACTAGACTGGAGAAAAGTCAGGATGCGTCACCTAGAGTATATCCTGGGATTACATCTCTGTGCGCCCCATAATGCAAATTATGCTTTCCAAGTGCAATGGTAGCGAGAGGTGGATTTCCTAACTTTAAAGTGTTACTGAACCCAGGACCCCGCATTCACTATATATGTGTGGTGGAAGGACTTGATAGAAGATAATTACACCCCTGGAATTAAAAAGGACTTGCTGTGGCACACTTGATGTCTTTTTGATCACGATCACAGACACTTTGTACATGTGTGTGAACTTTTCACAGAGTTTTTGGTATAGTCACATAGGGATTGTGTGACACATAGGGATTGTTACTAGCATTTGATGGTTTGTATTTTTCATTTTTTGTGTTGTCACTACACAGAGATTGATACAAACTATAAGAGCAGTATTGGCACTTAGTCACTTTATGTACTTTGTTTTTGGTGTTTTTATTTTCATTTATATTTATATTTATATGACTTTTTTTAGGATACACTTGTAATAGAGGTGTTCACTAAATTAGGTAATTCACTGTAAGAGGTGGGAATAGTTTTGTAGGGAGCGCCACGGTTTATTTCTTCACGTGGGGTGTATTGCACCAGTGACACGTCACAGATTTAAATATTTATATTCACTATATATGGTCTCCCACCATACACAGGACATGGAAATGCAATTAATTTTAGTAAATATAAGCGGCTAAATACCTTTTTTTCATCAACAGTATTTATCAGTCTTGTAACTTCTATCAGTGCCTGGTCAAAGCTTGTAGGAGGAGTTTTCATTCACCTCTGACTGTCCTATGAGGCTGCATGACCCCTGACATTCTGTTTGAACAGTGCTAATTGGCCCTGTGCTAATCACATGCACCCTCCAAAAAAAACAAGAAAAAAACAACCCTGTAGCAATACACACTAAACTGAGCATATGCAGAGTGTCCCCGAGGCTCTGTACTATCAGGAGATGGATTGGGGACCGTGGAAGAAGGGGAGGATCCGAGAATACAGGCTCAAACTTCCTTTTTACACAATGCAGAAGATTAACCCCTTAGGTTCCACAGTGAGTATAACAAGCATGCGTTACTGCATATACAGACTGATTTTACTGTTGTGGATTTAGTAACACTTTCATTTTCTAAACTTTTTATGCATAAATTTAGGCAAAAATGTATTCTGCTACATGTCTTTGGTAAAAAAAAAAAATCCTAATTAGTGTATATTATTTAGTCTATAGGAAAGTTATAGTGTGCACAAAATATGGTATTTACAGTATTTTTGAAAATTGATCAATCATTCCTCGAGGCTCTTAAAATGCCAGGACAGTACAAATACCCCCCAAATTACCCAATTTTGGAAAGTAGACAGTCTGAGGCATTTAGTAAGGGATATGGCGAGTTTTTTGAAATTGTGATTTTTATTTGTCACAATTTTTTGGAAAATAAAGAAATCAGATTTTTTTTCCACATTTTTTATTTATATACCGTCACCAGAGCAGTACAGCTTCATGATATGACTCGTGTAGCAGTGATCAGGGACGCGGACTGGTGACAGCTTGTTAAAGAAAAAACAACTAAAAAACATTTTCAAATAATTTTTTATTCAATATTTTAAATATACACTTATTTTTATTTTTTTTAGCATAATTGTTTTTTTAAAAATGTTACTATTTTTTTTGGAAAATACTTTCATTAGAGTAGTTCAAAGTGACCACAGGGATTTAAATTCATTTTTTACACTTTGATTGCTGGTACAATGAAGATCATATTGATTCATAACAGCTTTGTTACCACTGTGATCACATGATCGCCGGTACCCGAGTAATGGGATTCGCATTCTGCTGCGTCTGGACAGCAGCCATGTGGGGAGAGCGCCCCCCTGTGTCTGTACAGGCAAAATGACACACGGATATGTCGATTTGCCTGTACATGCTGCCCACCCGCAGTAAATGTACTGTGGGCAGTCGGCAAGGGGTGAGAGTGTGGTAAGGAAAGAAGCCTGCTTGAGAGGGATAGTGTTTAGCACAGGGTCAGGTTCCAGGCAAGGAGTGATAGCTCACGAAAGGCTCCTTCTTCACAGTATACACTCTGAAAAGCAAGTGCGAAGGCTTGAGGCTTCCAAGAAGGGATACTAGCCCTGGAAATGAAAGCCATCCTCTGGATTGCATATACCAGTGCAGAAAAGCAGTTATCTGTGCTGTTGCTAGAGTGTGCCAATTTTCAAAAATTATTCCCTCCCTCCCTACCTACATCCTTCTATCCTAAAAATCGTGTCATCTACTGTACAAATAAATATATAAAAATTTAGTACAAAAACCCCACGCTATTATTTATAAAAAATACACCACCATAAAAGATTTAAAAAAATATATAATAAAAACCGTGAAAGAGAAGCTATCACTCCACAGTGCAATCACCACACTAATATCAATAAATGTAAACCTACTAACAGTAAAGCACTCCCTGATATATATTACAAATGTAGACCCAAATGTGCATATAAGCAATGCCGCTCATAAATTACACTTTCATCTTTTTCTGTACATGATTTATGACGATTGTATAATTTATGAGGGGTGTTGTTTATATATGCACATTTGAGTCCACATTTGGTAATTTATAGTAAGGAGCACTTCACTGTTAGTAGGTTTAAAAATAAATATAAAATAAAAATAAATAGAAACAAAAGGACCAACACTCTGTATATGACAGAACAGAAAGCTCTCAGCCAGATTAAAAAACTATACAATTGGCTGCAGGTGGGATCTATCCTAACAGGGTGTGTGGACTTGATGTGATGGGTCTGTTATATTAAAATTTTATTTATTACTCTCACATCATGGACCGCACATCAAGTTATTATCAGACCTTTAGATTTCATTTTTGTAGAAAAACTTCTTATGTATCCCATCCATCTTGGCTTTGTTAAATATTATGGCAGCTGTATTCCAATTAACAACCTCATCTTAATCTTTTTTTTTCTCTCATTAAGGGTTTATTGTATAAATGTAAAATTACAAAATTGTTATCTTAATCTAAACTAATCCCATTTTACAAATTTCCCCAATAGCCTGGATTTCATTTCCAACCAAAGGTCGTCTAAACCAGTTACAATATATCTATATTATTAATAAAATTGTTAAACTCATATTAGAAATTAAAACTCAAGTGATAATCTCAATATCACACCCTAATTCTAATACATATCCAGAGATATATTTCCTTAAATTAGGACATTTTCCACTATCAAAGGATATTCAATTTGTGTAATACACATTTAAATGTAACCTTCATTTTACCATGTTTGGAAAACATATTCAAAATAATTGTGATCACATTGTTTATCATTAGATTAATTAACCTGGCACATTTTGTTATAAATGTTTTGTCTAAAAAACTGAAATTGGCATGGTGTGCTTCCAGCTTATCACTGATCTCTCATCCCAGCTACATTATTTCATGAGAGCGCAAAGGAGGAGGTCACATCTGCATACATGACACACATGGGAGATAGAACTAAAGGTCCCTGCATTCACACACATACACGAATATCTCTCTAAAATCGCTTACATTTTTCCCATTTGTACACAACACATGCATATCATTCTCTCAGCTTCTTTTAACTCTCTTAATATCACCCGGCTTAAATTCTGCTTTCCTTATTTTGTTCAGATATCCTTTGCATCCCATGTATTGTAATCCCATACTTCACATACTCTAGCTTCTATGATCAGACGGGCAGCCATAGTGCTCATCCCATCTTCCCCCTCTGACAACATATAAAATATTCTGTTTTAACTCTCATTTCTCTGTCTTAACTTTACTAGTTGTAGTGCCTGACCCCAAATTCATCCCACAACTTAACATCAAAATGTCCCTTTCTGTCTAGTGTTAACCGCCTCAATACTGGGCACTTTCACCCCCTTCCTTCCCAGACCAATTTTCAGCTTTCAGTGCTCTCTCACTTTGAATGACAATTACTCAGTCATGCTACACTGTACCCAAATGAAATTTTTATCATTTTGTTCACACAAATAGAGCTTTCTTTTGGTGGTATTTATTCACCACTTCATTTTTTATTTTTTGTGATATAAGCGAAAAAAGAGCGAATATTTTGAAAAAAAACCAAAATTTTCTACTTTCTCTTTTAAAAGAAACCAAAAAAATTTAATTTTGTCGAAAATTTAGGCAAAAATGTATTCTACCACATGTCTTTGGTAAAAAAAATCCTGATAATTGTATGATCATTGGTTTGTGTGAAAGTTATAGAGTCTACAAGCCATGCTACGCATTATTGAAAATGTATCAATCCTAATGCACTGATGGCCTAATGCACTGATCTCATTTCTTGAGGCCCTAAAATGTCAGGACAGTACAATAACCCCCCAAAAGACCCCTTTTTGGAAAGAAGACAGTCTGAGGTATTTAGTAAGAGGCATAGTGAATTTTTTGAAGTTGAAATTTTTTCCCCACAATGCTTTGGAAAATTAAGAAATATAGATTTTTTTTTTTTTCTTCACTAAATTGTCATATTTACAAGTTATTTCTCACACACGGTGCAGGCATAATTGCAATTACACCCCAAAATACATTCTGCTATTCGTCCTGAGTATGGCGATACCCCATGTGTGAGACTTTTCCACAGCCTGGCCACATACAGAGGCCCAACATCCATATAGCACCATCAGGCGTTCTAAAGGCATAAATTACACATTTCATTTTCTGAGTACCTATCACATTTTTGAAGGCCCTGGAGCACCAGGACAATGGAATTACCCACAAAATGACCCCATTTTGGAAAGAAAACAACACAATGTATATTCTATGAGGCATACTGAGTCTTTTGAACATGTCATTTCTTCCCACAAGTTTTTGGAAAATGTGGAAAGAAAATGAAAACCTATTTTTTTCTCACAAAGTTGTCAATTTAGAAGATCTTTCTAACACATAGCATGTACATAGCCAAAATGACACCCCAAAATACATTCTGCTATTCGTCCTGAGGATGGCGATACCCCATGTGTGAGACTTTTCCACAGCCTGGCCACATACAGAGGCCCAACATCCATATAGCACCATCAGGCGTTCTAAAGGCATAAATTACACATTTCATTTTCTGAGTACCTATCACATTTTTGAAGGCCCTGGAGCACCAGGACAATGGAATTACCCACAAAATGACCCCATTTTGGAAAGAAAACAACACAATGTATATTCTATGAGGCATACTGAGTCTTTTGAACATGTAATTTCTTCCCACAAGTTTTTGGAAAATGTGGAAAGAAAATGAAAACCTATTTTTTTCTCACAAAGTTGTCAATTTAGAAGATCTTTCTAACACATAGCATGTACATAGCCAAAATGACACCCCAAAATACATTCTGCTATTCGTCCTGAGGATGGCGATACCCCATGTGTGAGACTTTTCCACAGCCTGGCCACATACAGAGACCCAACATCCATATAGCACCATCAGGCGTTCTAAAGGCATAAATTACACATTTCATTTCCTGAGTACCTATCACATTTTTGAAGGCCCTGGAGCATCAGGACAATGGAATTACCCACAAAATGACCCCATTTTGGAAAGAAAACAACCCAATGTATATTCTATGAGGCATACTGAGTCTTTTGAACATGTCATTTCTTTCCACAAGTTTTTGGAAATAGTGGAAAGAAAATGAAAACCTATTTTTTTCTCACAAAGTTGTCAATTTAGAAGATCTTTCTAACACATAGCATGTACATAGCCAAAATGACACCCCAAAATACATTCTGCTATTCGTCCTGAGTATGGTGATACCCCATGTGTGAGACTTTTCCACAGCCTGGCCACATACAGAGGCCCAACATCCATATAGCACCATCAGGCGTTCTAAAGGCATAAATTACACATTTCATTTCCTGAGTACCTATCACATTTTTGAAGGCCCTGGAGCACCAGGACAATGGAATTACCCTCAAAATGACCCCATTTTGGAAAGAAAACAACCCAATGTATATTCTATGAGGCATAATGAGTCTTTTGAACATGTCATTTCTTTCCACAAGTTTTTGGAAAATGTGGAAAGAAAATGAAAACCTATTTTTTTCTCACAAAATTGTCAATTTAGAAGATCTTTCTAACACATAGCATGTACATAGCCAAAATGACACCCCAAAATACATTCTGCTACTCGTCCTGAGTGTGACGATACCCCATGTGTGAGACTTTTCCACAGCCTGGCCACATACAGAGGCCCAACATCCATATAGCACCATCAGGCGTTCTAAAGGCATAAATTACACATTTCATTTCCTGAGTACCTATCACATTTTTGAAGGCCCTGGAGCACCAGGACAATGGAATTACCCACAAAATGACCCCATTTTGGAAAGAAAACAACCCAATGTATATTCTATGAGGCATAATGAGTCTTTTTAACATGTAATTTCTTTCCACAAGTTTTTGGAAAATGTGGAAAGAAAATGAAAACCTATTTTTTTTCTCACAAAGTTGTCAATTTAGAAGATCTTTCTTACACATAGCATGTACATAGCCAAAATGACATCCCAAAATACATTCTGCCACTCGTCCTGAGTATGGCGATACCCCATGTGTGAGACTTTTCCACTACCTGGCCACATACAGAGGCCCAACATGCAAGTAGCACCTCCAGGCTTCTAACACATAGCATGTACACACCAAGAATTACACCCCAAAATACATTCTGCTGAGCAAAAGGTAAAAAAAAAAAGCTCACCTGTGGTTTTAGCAGGCAGGAATACCGTTCCAGAGCAGCCAAAGCATTTGTCCAGACAGCCAAAGGAAATGTCCAGGAATTGTCCAGGCAGCAGACAGATATGGAAAAGTATGAACATGGTTCAGTACAGTCCAAGGTTTAGCAGGCAGTTCAGGTAACAGGCATAGGCATGGCCAGTCCAGGTGGTAGGCAAAGGCATGGCAAGGTCATGTGGCAGGCAAATGCATGGCAAGGTCATGTGGCAGGCAAAAGGCATGGCCAGTTCAGGTGGCAGCAGGCAGCACTTTGTACATTGGGCCTTGGTCAGGTAAGACCTGAGGACAGGGGTAGAGGCTTCTTCCCACCCAAATCTCTACGAAGCCTCCGAGTCTCCAGACCCTAATCCGAGAAAACTAAAAACCCGGAGAAAAATGTTTTCTCCACTCGGAAAACCTTTTCTGGAGCCCCTCACATATGTGAGACCCCTGTGCTGTACAGTGGCAGGGCAAATGATCAGTTCAGGAGGCAGGCAAAAATCATGGTCATTTAACAGTCCGGGTCAATTCACGTTGAAGGCAGAAAGATGTTTGGCAGAGGCATAGTCGTTAACAGTCCGGGTCAATTTACGTTGAAGGCAGAAACATGTTTGGCAGAGGCATAGTCGTTAACAGTCCGGGTCATTCACAGAAATGGCAGATAGTGGAAAAAAATCACCTTCACTGTACTAATAGTGTAGTGAAGTATGATAGCTCCGATAGCATGTTCCAATACAGAGCCCTGGCTCGGAGGGACATTCGGGACAGTAGTATCGGGTGTCACGGCGAATTCCTCTACTTGCACATACACGACATTTTTTTGGGGGTTTGCGACCTGTTTGGGTAAGAGGGAGGATTTCGGGAAAGTGCCTTTCATGGAGTCTGGCTAACGCATCGGAGCGAATTAGTTGAGGGGCTTGGCCTTGGGGATAGAGAAGGGCTGTGAAAACTTCTTCTTGGAATTTTAGATAGGGTAGGGAACTTTGGGTGCACTTAGAAAAAATGATATAGGAATTAAATAGGGCAAGTTGCATCAAATAAATGGCGACTTTCTTGTACCAAAATAGTGATCTCCTGGTGGCCAAGTAGGGCTGCATCATCTGGTCGTTCATATCCACCCCCCCCATGTATAGGTTGTACTCATGCACACATTTTGGCTTCTGTATGGGGCCTCCTCTTCTCTGAAGTTCCACCAAGGTGTCGTCATGTATTGTTGAAAGGATGTAGACATCTCTTTTTTTATCTCTCCACTTCACCGCTAGTACTTCTTCAGTTCGCATACTGGCCATTTCACCCTTCCTTAATTTCTTGGTGACCAATCTTTGTGGGAAGCCTTTGCGGTTGGTCCGTGCTGTCCCACAGGCCACAGTGTTCTTCAGGTACAAATGGCGGAAAAGTGGGAGGCTAGTGTAGAAATTGTCTACGTAAAGGTGGTAACCTTTCCCAAGTAATGGTTGGATCAGCTGCCAGACAATTTTGCCACTTGTTCCCATGTAGGTAGGGCATTCAGGGGGGTTTAGCTGTCTGTCTTTTCCCTCATAAATCATAAAATCATATGTGTAACCCGTGGCCCTGTCACACACCTTATAAAATTTTACCCCACGTCTGGCTCTTTTACTGGGGAGGTATTGTTTTATTCCCAGTCTTCCGGTGAAGTGCACCAGGGATTCATCCACACATATGTTTCTATCAGGGGTAAACATCTCCTTGAAGCTGGCGCAAAAAAAATTGATTAGGGGCCGAATTTTGAATAACTTATCGTAACTGGGATGATTTCGAGGGAGGCATTGGGCATTGTTATTGAAGTGTAAAAATCTCATGATCATCTCATAACGGGTTCTGGGCATAAATGACGAATAGATCGGCATGTGGTGGATAGGTTGGGTAGACCAGTAGGAATGGAGTTCATTTTTTTTTGTCAGCCCCATGTTGAGGGTTAGGCCAAGGAAAATTTTAAATTCTTCTACGGTGAGGGGTTTCCAAACAAAAGGACGGGCATATGAGGAACTGGGATTGTTGGCTATGTGTTGGCTGGCGTATAGATTACATTGCTCCACAATGTAGGTTAGGAGTTCATTGGTAAAAAATAAATGAAAATAATAAAGTGGGGTTACATTTTCCGTCTGCATCTGAGGGCCTGGCTGGGCTGTGAAAAGGGGTATTACAGGTTCTACTGATGTATCGGGCAGCCATGTTGGATACAGTAGAACATCTGGGAGGCTAGTATGGGCACTGCCTCGTTGATGGGATCCGTTGCTAGCATCTGGCCTATCTTCTAGGAAGGTTGCAGAAGTGCTGGTGGATGCCCGCCTATCCCGAAGTGCTGCGCTGCTGGTGGATGCCTGCTGGTGGATGCCCTGGAGTGCTGCGCTACTGGTGGATGCCTGCATGTCATCCTGGAGTGCTGGGCTGCTGGTGGATGCCTGCATATCATCCTGGAGTGCTGCGCTGCTGGTGGATGCCTGCTGGTGGATGCCCTGGAGTGCTGCGCTGCTGGTGAATGCCTCCTCCTGCTCATTTCTCCTGATTCTCCTTGTTAGGATTGTATCTTCCTCTGTTTCCAACTCGGAGCCACTGCTTTCCACTGGCTCATAGTCACTATCCGAGTCTGACGGAGAGAATTCCCCGCTACTCTCGTCCGACATACTCTGGAGTATTTGGAGAGCCTCCTCTGCGCTGTAAGACCTTTTTGTCATGTTGGCGGGCAGATGTGTCAGATGGCAGGCGGCAGATGTGCCAGATGGTGGGCGGCTGTGCCAGATGGTGGGTGGCAGATGTGCCTGATCGTGGGCAGATGGCGGCTGGCAGATGTGCCTAATGGCGGGCGGGCAGATGTGCCTGCTGTTGACGGGCTGATGTGTCAGCTGATGACGGGCTGATGTGTCAGCTGATGACGGTGTCAGATGGCGGGCGACAGATGTGCCTGATGGCGGGCGGCAGATGTGCCTGATGACTGGCGGGCAGATGTGCCTGATGACTGGCGGGCAGATGTGCCTGATGACTGGCGGGCAGATGTGCCTGATGGCAGGCGGGCAGATGTGCCTGATGGCAGGCGGGCAGATGTGCCTGATGGCAGGCGGGCAGATGTGCCTGATGACTGGCGGGCAGATGTGCCTGATGGCAGGCAGGCAGATGTGCCTGATGATGGTGGGCAGCTGATGTGTCAGCTGTTGACGGGCTGATGTGTCAGCTGTTGACGGGCTGATGTGTCAGCTGATGACGGGCTGATGTGTTAGCTGTTGACGGTGTCAGATGTGCCTGATGGCGGGCTACAGATGTGCCTGATGACTGGCGGGCAAATGTGCCTGATGACTGGCGGGCAGATGTGCCTGATGACTGGCGGGCAGATGTGCCTGATGACTGGCGGGCAGATGTGCCTGATGACTGGCGGGCAGATGTGCCTGATGACTGGCGGGCAGATGTGCCTGATGACTGGCGGGCAGATGTGCCTGATGACTGGCGGGCAGATGTGCCTGATGGCAGGCGGGCAGATGTGCCTGATGGCGGGCAGATGTGCCTGATGGCAGGCGGGCAGATGTGCCTGATGACGACGGGCTGATGTGCCCGCTGTTGGCGGACAGATGTGCACGCTGTTGGCGGACAGATGTGCCAGTTGTTGACGGGCAGATGTTCACTGACAGGTGTTTTCACTGTTTGGGGACACTGTGTTTTGGGGACACTGTGTTTTGGGGACACTGTGTTTTGGGGACACTAGCTGGGTGATCAGTGGGTAAACAGCAGACAAACAGCTTTATTACTCACTGATCTCCTGGCTGCAGCACAGATCTCTCTTCCTCTCCTCACTGACAGGCTCTGTGTGAGGAGAGGAAGAGATGAGAGCAGTTACTACGCTCTCTATTTACATTACATGACGACTGTGATTGGACACAGTCGTCATGTGATCAGGAGGGCCAATCACAGGGCCCTCCTGTGTTGTGCTGTCTCTGGGGGACACAGGCAGATCGGGATCGCGCCGCTGCGCGGGCACGTGGCGGCGCGATCTCCTGTCATCTGCCACCCCCTCCCCCTTGTTTACTATACGATGGCTGTGATTACACACAGCCATCGTGCGGATCAGGAGGGCAAATCACATTGCCCTCCTGCCGCTCTGAGATGCGGCGTGTCCGAGTGACACGCGCGCATCGGGATTGCGCGGCTGCACGGGAGCGCGCCCGCGTGATCCCGCTCCTTCTGAAGGACGTTCGGGAACGTCCAGTCAGAAGGAGGGAGCTCCCACCCGGCCGTATATGTGCAGTGGCCGGGTGGGAAGTGGTTAATTGTCACCCTTGATGCACCCTGCTCACATAGATAGTTGTTTCTCTAGCTGTTTACTCTGCATGATTATTAGTCCCTGTGGACTTTGGTGGTAACCCAGTTACCCATTGTGGATCCCTGTCCACTGGCCAGTCTTCTCTATGTGTACCTATACCCTCTTGCCTCTAAACTACTTTATCTTGCAGATGTACTACATATACCTGTGAACAGCACTATTCTTCCCTTTCTTATCTATAACATTCCGATGGACAGTAGACAGTGACAACATAACATAACATATAACCACCAATCAATATAGTTTGATTAAGGGGAGTAAAATAGGTACCCATTGTCCCGAAAATGCCTTACCGATCAAGGAAGTCTGATAACAAATGTAAGCAAAAGGCTTACCTCAGTCGGCTGATTATCAGAAATTCCCGGATCGTCTCAAGCTCCTCGTTGCGGATTCTCAGGGTCACCTGCAAATCCCCTCCTAGGCAAAGCTTGCTATCTGACATGGGAATTTATAGATAGGCAACTCCTATCCTCATATTGATTAGTGGTTTCAAATTAATAATAACTACTGCAGTAGGGAACAGACACAAAAAGATACACTGCGCATCTTTCCAAATATCTGTTCTGCTTTATTATGATGCAATTGAAGGTTTTTATACACATGATTACGTAGGTATCACATTAATATTACAATTGTATTTTTATGGTAACAAGGGGCGTAACATAGGCAGACTAATTCTATTCAGGACTCGAAAGAATGCAAACATGTACTGAAAACATTATTAGTGCCCTGTGCACAGTGAGGGCAGTGTGCAATACATACAAAATAGAATACAATTGTATACAGAACTGACAAATTTCCTTTACATAATCTATGATCTACATTTTGATTTTTTCTGTATTTGTCATATCAATTATGTCCATGTATGTGCAATAAACTTATTATTATTATTATTACCAATATCTTGTTAATATTTTTTCATGATTCTATTTCAAATTATATATTATTTATATCATTTATTCATTCATTATGATTATAAACATCATGGAATATCCCCAGGGGTTCATGACAATAAATTATATTAAAATCAATTATTTTTTAATTTTCATCAATCACAATGACATGCTTCATGCAAAGTCCCACCTCCATTTTCCACATTTTCCAAATGTAGTTCAGTTTATTAGGCTGTTTGATACAAAGCAATGGTTGACTAATTAAAGTGGAACTACATTTTTAATATTCAAAGCAAACCTGCCCTACTATCCATGTCTCCATGCTTTATTTTGTTGAGAAATCACTTTGAAGAAAAAAACCCTAGCATTTCTGATCATGGCCATCTTGAGTAAGGGCAGATGATTCTAGTAGCATTTACTTTCTGGAATCCACCTTCCTTAGTTTAGGCATGCAAGCAGGAGGGGGTGTGCTTAGCTGAGAAAGCCCCTCCTCACCTCCGGAAGACTCCTGGGATGTATTACATAATTTGCCTAGGCCTGGAAACCAGCAAGTAATTGCTGAAATGTAAAAGAAAAGATTAAAACAAGCAAATATGATAATCTTTATTATGCATTTATTAATGCTAGCAGCATGAGGATTACAAATAGATAATGTTGACTGAGAGAGTGAAGTTCTGCTTTAAAGTGACATTAAAGGTTATACCTACCTGCTCTCTGCAATGGTTTTGTACAAAGTAGCCCTGTTCCTAGGGCTTTTCTTCAAGCCAAACCAGAACACTTAAGCGACACGCAGCAATTTTTTTTTTTTGGTACAATTTTTTTATTGAGATATATGAAAAGCAAAAATAGCTGTGATGATCCCACGCGGGGGATATGAGCAGTAATCATAGCACAGAAGAATACACATTGAGAACATGTTTCGTAGAATGAACTGTCGAACAACAATAACCCTCCGGCCGAGGCCAGGGGTCAACTTAGGGTGGCTGAGCTTAAGCTCAGGGGTTGGGGTGTGGAAAATTCTGAAAAACAAAACTTGAACCGTACTCATACGAACAAACAAAAAAAAAGGGGGGGGGGGCAGGCAGGTAGGCCAGATGGCAAAGGAGGAAAACAAGAGATTAAAAGGGGGAATAGAGAGGGAAAAGAAGGTGCAGAATAGAAAAGAATAAGGTTGTGCAGGGGGGGCAGAGGAGGTCAGTTGGAGAGGCCTGGGCTGGTCAGGAGCAAAGTTGGACAAGCGTAGGACCACCACGGGAACCCACACCTTGAGGAATTTAGCATGGGAGTAATGGAGAATACTAGACATCTTCTCATTAATCATGAGAGTCGTTAAGATGCTCCTCACCTCTGCAAACGAGACAGCTGACCTCTTCCAGGCCCTTGATATTGCAGCAATAAACAAATAGGTGGCCAGTTTCTGCTGATAGGAGAAAAGGCCCGGGATCAGACAATGGAGTAAGGCCAACTTGGCATCTTTGCGGGTAGACACATGGAAGAGCGTGAACAGAAGACAGAATACCCTTGACCAGAAGCCCCCTAAGCAGGGGCTGGGCCACCAGATATGAAGTTCATCTCCATGCTGACCACAGCCCCTGAAGCATCTATTACTGTACGATGGGTTTGATTTGGCAATACGGGTTGGGACCCAATACCAGCGGAGGAGTACTTTATAGGCTGCAGCATTTTTTTAAAGGGGGAACACTGTGGACTCTGGTGTAAAGGGGAACTCTGATGTAAGGGAGTTTCTGCTAACCAAACCTCCCACTTACATCAAAGTTCACAGGGCACCCCTTACATCTGAGTCCCCCTTACCTTACTCATTCGGTTAAAGGCAGGAAAGAGAATGGAGGGAGAATTTAGTCACAGACAGTGGATGGTGCGCTCACTCACTCGAGGATGGAGGCTCAGGTATTGACACCTTTCATCCACGATGTATCTGCTGGTTGCTGAGCTTCAAACTTCCAGGCCACACATCTCTTTCTTAAGGAACAGAACGCTGGGGATTGGTGTGTAGGTTGGCAAACAGAGGGGTAGGGGTGGGAGAGGGAGGAGCAGATAAAGCCTCCTCTCCTGTCAGTGTATGGGGGTGGAGCGTGTGTGCACACCTATGCACTTGGCGGTTGTGGTATTTGGTTACTTAGGGAGCCACAGTCCATTCTAAAATTGTGTCAGGTGGACTGTAACCCGGACACACAATTCAAAACCTGGACTGTCCAGGTGAATCCCAGACAGGTGGCAACCCTACCTGTTCCCCCTCTTCTCGGGTCCCCTGCGGGTATTCCAGGCCCCTTCCTTCTGCCTAGTGTAAGCAGCTTTCTATGGGAGCTCCTATGCCACTGCTCTGTGTGTCCATTCACATGCTCAGCTCTGAACACCCTCTCTCCTCATTGGCTCACTGGCTGTTATTGACAGTGGCTACAACTGCTGTCTCAAGAGGGAGAGACCTGGGAGAGCCGAGGCTCTAATGCACATTGCTGGATCGAGATGGGGTTCAGGTAAGTTTTGGGGCGGGGACGCCGCACACAGAAAGTTTTTTACCTTCATGAATAGAATGCATGATGGTAAAAAACCTTCAGCCTTTACAACAACTTTAAGCTCCGAAAGGTTTTACCCTCTTCATGACCAGGGCCTTTTTTGCTATTCGGCACTACGCACCACGCTTTAACTGCTAATTAGGCGTGCACCACTGCACCTTTTTCACACAAATATAGCTTTCTTTTAGTAGTATTTGATCACTACTGTTTTTTTTTTTCATTTTTTATTATATAAAAACTAAAAAAAAACAATATTTTTTACTTTCTGCTATAAAACATATCCAATAAGATTTTTTTTTTTAAATCGAATTTCTTCATACATTTTGGTCAAAGTGTATTCTGTTACGTGGCTTTGGTAACAAAAAAATCCCAAAAGGGGAATAAGGATTGGTTTGCATAAAAGATATAGTGTCTACAAACTATGGTATATATACTGGATCTTCTTTTTTTTTTTTTTACTACTAATGAAGGTGATCAGTGGCCTATAGTGGCAGGGCCGTCTTTAACGGGGGGAAAAAGGGGCAGCTGCACTGGGACCAATCATTGTTGTAGGGCCCAAAGTAGCTGCCCCTTGAGCCAGTGCTGCTCGCAAATCGAGGTCCACATCATGGAACAATGGCGACCTAGACCGGGTACACGGAAGGCAGGCAGGGGCGCTGTGCTGTACTTGTATTCCCCAGCCATGCAGCCTGTGTGCTCGGGACTCGGGAGGCTGCCGGGTGGGAGCTGAAATCCTAATGGGAGCGGCAGCTGGTGGTGCGGAGAGCCAGCGGATGGTGAGTCCCATGAATCCGGGAGCAGATAGGTGACAGTCCTCCCCATAGCGCCAAAATATATCCAAAAGCGCTTGGGGGTTACTGCAATTGGCTTAGTGTTTCTCGCATTAGATTGTCCTCCATAAAAAAATAATCACACTGTGATAAATTAAACAAGATGGATAAGAACAAGAAGTTTTTATTGATAAGATCCACAAGGCTATAAAATTTGGCTTTCAGTGCATGCAGACCCCCTGTCACTGGGGGATATGTAAGTTCAAGACTCAATGCACTATATTAGGCACATTATGATCAACATGTACATTGCTTACCATTGATCTTGTGACCAGCAAGTGAATTTTGTCTGCATGCACCGAAAACCACATTTCTGGCCTTGTGGCTGTTATCATTCAAAACTTCTTGTTCTTATACATGTCCAAGCAGGTTTAATATGCAATGTAATTCTTTTTTTATGGAGGACAATGTCATGTGAAAAACACTAAGCTAAGTATATTAAGTCCCAAGCGCTTTTATATATATTATATATATTTTATATATATTATTATATTATATTATATATTATATATTTTGGCTATGACTTCTGCCCATCTCTCCAGGTTGTTATAACCTCAGTAGCTATGGACAATTACTTGGTCTTTTGGATTCCTGAAATATTGATCCATTATTACAGAATATAGCGCCAGATTATTGATGGTTCATTGGTTATATCTTCTCCCCATATAGACTGCCTGTGGACTGTTCCTAAACCCTGACCTGACCCATGGCTGTTGTTCTGTTCACCATTTAGAGCATGGGCCACCTGTGGCACATCTTCCACACATTTTTCTGACACTTGTTGTTTACAAGTAAAAATCTGTATTTTTTGTAAAATTACACTTTAATGAATTAAAAAAACCAAAACATAATACCGTATTTATCGGCGTATAACACGCACCGGCGTATAACATGCACCCCAAGTTTAGGAGGTAATTTTAAGGAAAAAAAACAATCTTAAGGAAAAATACTTACATTTAAATGCCCATCAATGCAGCCTTGCACAGCGTCCATCTGCATGCTTGCCCAGTGTCATTTGCAGTCTTGCAGTCATTTGCAGCCTTGCAGTCAGCAGCCTTGGTGTCATTTGCAGCCTTGTAGTCATTTGCAGCCTTGGTGTCATTTGCAGCCTTATCAGTGTCCATTTGCAGCCTTGCAGCTTTGCCAGTGCCGATCTGCAGCTTTGTCTGTGTCCTTTTGCAGCCTTGCCCAGGCTGCAGTTAAACTGCAGTGACATGTCAGTGTCACTGCAGTTTGAAAATGGCGCCGCCAGCGCCAAAATACACAGAGCCGGTCCTGGGCTCTTCTCGGCGGCTCTTGTTCACTTTCGGCCACTTTCGGCTCCACTCGTAGTCCCGCCCAGGATGGGCATGACTGTGAGCAGAGCTAGCCGAACCTAGCCGAGTACACTCGGCTAGGTTCGGGCGGCGCTCGAGGGAAGCCGAAAGTGGCCGAGAAGAGCCGAGGACCGGCTCTGTGTACTTCGGCGCCGGCGGCGCCATTTGCAAATCGCGGACGGCGATCGCTCCGCTCAGTCAGCGGGGGATCGCAGGGGATCGGCGTATAACACGCACCCGCGATTTTCCCCTGATTTTAAGGGGGAAAAAGTGCGTGTTATACGCCGATAAATACGGTATATTCCCAAAATATATCATCTTTCTCACATTTTGGCTGCCTATTTTGTCAAAAGTGGACAGTTTGAAAGACTTTCAGAATATATAAGTGCTATTAGTGTTTAAATATTTATTTTGGACTCAATTTTGTTACATTGTTTTTTTTATTATAGTAGCAGCTTGGTTGATATTGTATCTTCACCGTGAGCGCTGAGGGAGAGATATCTATAGTTGTTTGATTATTTCTCAATTTTTGTCAGTTTAAATTCTAGCTACCGACAGCAGCCATGGATGCAGTTAAATTTATTACTAACCGCACTATTAATTGAGATTCCTTATTTGCAATAGATGTCGCACCAGTTGAAAATGTGGACCAGAGTCAATGAATGATTACTTTGGATCACACATTAAAAAAACAAATTCGCACCTGGTGGGATATATGCACGTTTGAACAATATCTAAAAGAAAAAATCATTATGAGAAGCCTCAGGTGGGAGGTAACCGCACAATACGGCTTGAACGATGAGGGATCTATGAGTGAATGGTTAGATTTTTTCAACGGAGTTGGTTTGAAATTACAGCAACTTGTGTTGAAAAGTGATAAAATGAGGTTATTATAATCAAAAATAGCAGATTTACAAAAGAAACTAGATCTGATTAAGGACATACAGCAGGCTCAAAACGTTAATGCTGATATAAAAAAGAAACTAGAAAAAATAGTTAGAGAAACACAAAAAAAGAAAATCAAAAAGTACCATAGAGATATGGGTGACTTTAGAAGTAATACTATCTATTTATGGCAAACAACCAATAATGAGGTGAAAGATGTGGATGAGAAGGCCACACTAGCACCACCATTAGCAAGAAAATCTCCGTACATAGGTCCAGTTATAGAACCACAAACACCTAAATGGACACATATCCCTCAACATGCCGTACAAAGAGGAAGAGGTGGTCAAAGAGGGAGAAGAGGGAGAAAAAATGAGAAAAATGGGAAGAATGATCAAAATACATACTCTTATTATCAGTACCCACAAAAGAGTGCAGACCTTCCACAGAAGTTCCCCCTCAGAATTATACCAATGATAATAATGAACATTATAGTCCATACCCGAATAGGGACAAACAATATAACCACGGATGGCCCAGTCAACAATATCATGATGATAGAGACCAGTGGAGTCCATATCCAATACCAACATCCAATCTTATGAGAGGTTAAATGATTACAATGATAGTCCCAGGACAAGTAGGCATTTTTTAGGCCAGGGGGGAGGGGGGCACAGAGAGGATGGAGAGGGAGCCAATGGAAAGGCAGACCCCCAGGGAAGACTCAATACACCAAAGAACAAGGGTGGTGGAACCCTCCTCAACTCGAGCAGCAATCATCCCTACCAATAATAAACAGAACACAGGATACAGGGGTTGTAGAGGGGGACGTAGAGTCCAAAAAAAGAAGAAAGGATGTAGATTAGATGGAATTTACAATTTAGCTAATATTAAACTCAACAATAAAGAGGTGAACATTTTAAATGTGGGTCTTAAATGTGTAGCTAATAAGCCAATCAATAAATTTAGTGTGTACATTGATGTCCACAAATATATACGCAAAATAAACATGAAGAGATATTTTTTGGGCATCAACTCAGGGCCAATGAATAAAATTGATAACACTACCATTGGTGTTGATAGTGGATTGAATAATAAATCATGATTTAATCCTCCACAACCTTCTAATAAACATGTTGAGGTTTTCAAACAGATGGTTTTGAAGGATGTAGAAAAATTAATACCAAGAAAAAATGTAAATCCAAAATATATTAAAGATGGGCTTAAATCTCTGGAATCAAAAAAAGATGTGATTATCAGACCAGCAGATATAGGGGGAGGGGTGGTTATCTTGGATAATACTTTTTATCATTCGCAATTGAATATTATGCTGTTGGATATAAATACATATATATAACTAAAGAACGATCCCACTGCTGATTATAGGAAGGACTTAGCCAATTTGATTGAACTAAGTTACAATATGAGAGTATTAAATAAAAAAAAAAAAAGATACTTAGTCCCCAGCTTCAGTAGAGTACCAACAATATATAAGTTGCCCAAGATACATACAGATCCCCATAACCCACCAGCAAGACCCATAGTAAATAGTATTAATTCAGTGACAGCCAGAGTAGGTCAGTACTTAGATTTTTTCTTACAAGAGAGTGCAATTATACTAAAGCCTATCTGAAGGATACTAGGCAGTTTTTGCAACTATTGAATAGTATTAGCATTCCGGATGGCCAAGACGTATTTCTAGTTACTGCAGACGTTGCTTCGTTATACACAATAATACAGCACGAAGATGCCCTATTAGCCTTAAATTGGGCTTTAAGTAAAAGAGATGACCTACCATTCATTCAAATGAAATTGTTAGCTATGGCATTGGACTATTGTCTAAGTCATAACTATTTTTGGTACTCAGGAAAATATTTCACACAAATTAAGGGGGTTGCAATGGGCGCGAAATTTGCACCATCACTAACCAATCTCTTCATGAGGGCATGGGAGGATCAATTTAAATATGGACAACGCAAAAGAGAACTTTTGTCCTATAAAAGATTTATTGATTACCTCTTCTTCATATGGGGGTGTTCAGAATCCTCCTTAGTTACATTTATTAATGACCTGAACATTAATAACCATAGCATCAAATTAGAATGCCAGTGGAGTCAGGAATCCTTCAACTATTTAGATGTCACTGTGATGTTGATTGACCGTCATCTGGTCACTAAATGTTTTTTTAAACAGACTGATCGCAACAGTCATCTGTCGATCCACAGTGGACACCACCCGACATGGATAAAAAATGTACCCAAAGGTCAATTTATAAGAATTAGGAGGAATTGCTCTCTAGATACAGATTACATAAGGCAAGCACAAGTCCTAAAAAAAGTTTTGTGGAGAAAGGTTATCATACTGCTATCTTAAATAAAACTATTAATGATTTGCAGAAAGTACCCCAAAGAGGCTGCTTGGTTGCTAAGATTAAAGATAAAGAAAAAGACACCAAACATGAATGGGGCTTTATTAGTGCTTATCATGCTCAGTATAAAGAGGTGGAAGCCAATTTTAAAAAATATTGGGCATTATTAAGCACTGACAAAATTTTAACCAAAGCCCTTCCATAAAATCCCATTGTTATCTTTAGAAAAGGTCAATCTTTTGGGGACAAAGTAGTTAAAAAAATACTAAATCCACCAATTATACCTACTGTGTTCTGGGATAGTCCTGGCTTTCATGCTTGTTGAAGATGTATATCTTGCCGACAAGTGCATACGAGATTGAGAGGAATCACTGAGTTTCAATCGACTGTAAACTCTAAGACATTTAAAATAAAAGATTTCATCTCTTGTATGTCTACCCATGTCGTATATGCACTTTAATGCCCCTGCAATTTAAAGTACATAGGTCGTACCAAACACACTTTAGGCAAACATGTCTCTGAGCATATTAGTAATATTAAGATTGGCTACAAGGAACATAGCGTTTCTATGCATTTTAAAATCGAACACAACAGGGATCCCTCAGGATTAAAATTCTGGGGGATAGAAAAAAATGCAGCCTGATTGGAGAGGAAGTAATAGGGTAAGGGAATTATCCAAATGCGAAACAAAATGGATTTATTTAACCAATACACTTAGCCCGCGAGGAATGAACGTTGAGTTAGACTTAAATTGTTTTATTAGTGGTTTTTAACTATCTTATAGGGTAATTTTAGTTTTTAGTATATATTAATGAATTTATTAATTTTAAAAGAGTCAAATCTAAATATAATATAGAATCTGTTCATTTATGTTCTATTGCTAGTTTTCACGCTTTGATAAATTATTTGGGTGACACTAACATGGTAATGCTATTATTCTTGAACATTGGGGTTGCAATAATTGTTATAAACTACATTTAAAAATACTTTAAAAAAAAAATGTATGAATACAGTATAATAACAGTAAGCGGCATATGTGGCTCTCATGTATCTAATGGAATATGAATTAGTATTACTCATATCAAAAATATTTATTTGCGGATTTTATTAACATGCAAAGGTTAGGAGGTAATTATAAGTTCCTATGCAGCACTCTGTCTCATGAAAATGATTTTATACTTATTCGAATTTTAAACATGTCATAAATGAATTATACAGTACATCTAGATCACTTCGGGGTTAGCACTAATAATTTGGCTGTTAATCCGTTTTGCACTGGCGAATTAATCCTTTTGCCATACACAGTGCAATCAAGCAAGATCATGATCGGTGGACCGATTGTTTTGATCTGAATAACTGTGGTGTTGATTATGATTAATACACAGAATTATACATCATGATCACTTTCGGGTTAGCACTAATAATTTGGTTGTTAATCCGTTTTGCACTAATGAATAAATCCTTTTGCCATACACAATGCGATCAAGTATGATCTTGATTGGCGGACTGATTGTTTTGATTGAGTTAACTGTGGTGCTGATTATGCTTAATACATAGGGGGTCATTTACTATAGAGCTGTGGCACTAATTAACGCTAATTGCCGCTAATTAGCGCTAAAACGTTATTCACTATAGTGCTGGTGAGAAAATACTCCCAAAATGGAATTTACTATAGTTCCCTGAAACCAAATAGCGCCCAAACCCTTAGGCTCCATGCACACTGAAGCTCAAAAAAGCTTTTTCTGGACGCCAGATTGCTGGCAGAAAACTTTAGTTGAAAAACGTGCTTATAACAGCGTTTTGTACTAGCGTTTATGAGCGTTTTTAGCGTTAGTGTTGATGGGCGTTTTTAATGAAAATACACAGAGGACACTCCAAAAATCCCACAATGCATTGAAAAAACAGAACGCCAAATGCTAATCAACGAGCGTTTATGAGCGTTTATCAGCGCTTGGCGTTTTTTTGGCGGTGAAAAACGGCACTTTGAACGCAAATTTCTGGCGTTCAGAAAAAAGCCCATAAACTCATTAAAGCTAAAAAACGTCCATGTGTGCATGGACACATAGGATAACATAGAGTGGATTTTTTTGGGCTTTTTAAAAAAAACGCTCAAACTCCAATAAATAATGTTTAGAGCATGATATAATTGCCTAAATGGTACTGAAATATGCGGTATATTATTTAAAAGTAATCTGCTTTTAAAACTGTGTGAAAAAATGATTTCTACACTGAAATATCTTTAAAAGTCTGAGAAGTGAAAAATTCCCCATTTTGGACAACTAGGTGCCAACACAACTGAGCATGCTCAGACCTGAAAATAACTCTCATTTTAACTCAAGTGTCTTTTTTAGCCGGCGCTATAATAAATACCAAAATGAGAGCTAATTAGAGACCATTTTTTGGAAGTGAAAATCTGCTCTATTCTAGTACAAATCAAGTCTCAGCCATTGATTCTAATAGAACAATTCTAACTTTTACAAAAAAAAACCTTTTAATGTTGAGATGAAATGTATCTTTCTCTGAAATAAATTTTCCTTTGAAACATTGTTGCTTCTACTTAAAATATTTTGTTTTTAAGAATGCTTGAATGTGGAATGTTTTGATGTTTTGGTAAAATATATTTTTCTCTCTCACTTTCACTTGTTACTCTCCATCTCACAACAATCTTTACCCCAAACTCACACAGGTGTCTTTACAATCCACAAACAATACCATTGCTGATGCAAATTTAAAATGAATCACATTTTTTTGTGCTTTTTATTATTTCCAAATATTCATAATTTGAGCCCAAAAAATGTGATATGTGTACCAACATCAGAAATCAAAATGTAATTCCCAAAAATTTGAGGGTAATATTCTATTCTCACCCACAAAAAAACACCAAATATCACAGAATAAATCAAGTAGAATAACTCTTGAGTAATGTAATTCCATCACCTGTATGTCCAAAGACATGCAGTATTTATGTGTTTTTATGTATAGGTATGTGTAGGAAACACTCACACATGGCAGCTCGTGGCTTAGAGGTTAGAACTTCTGCTTAGCATCCCTGAGTGTATGGGTTCAAATCCCAACCATGTTGCTTCATGTAGAGAAGTTGTCTCATCTCCCAGGACCTATAACTATGTCTAAATGTAGTATTTATGTGTAGGAGGGTTCCACCACCATTGTAATTCTTTTCCAGATACACTATTTAGCCAAAAGTATTGGGACACCTGCCTTTACACACACATGAACTTTAATGGCAGCCCAGTCTAATGCCCTGTACACACGGTCGGATTTTCCGATGTAAAATGTGTAATAGGACCTTGTTGTCGGAAATTCCGACCATGTGTAGGCTCCATCACACATTTTCCATAGGAATTTCTGACACACAAAGTTTGAGAGCTTGCTATAAAATTTTCCGACAACAAAATCCGTTGTCGGAAATTCCGATCGTGTGTACACAAATCCGACACACAAAGTGCCAAGCATGCTCAGAATAAATTAAGAGACGAAAGCTATTGGCTACTGCCCCGTTTATAGTCCTGATGTACGTGTTTTATGTCACCGCGTTCAAAACGATCAGATTTTCCAACAACTTTGTGTGACCGTGTGTATGCAAGACACGTTAGAGCCAACATCCGTCGGAAAAAATCCATGGATTTTGTTGTCGGAACGTCTGATCAATGTCTGACCGTGTGTACAGGGCATTAGTCCGTTGGGTTAAAATTTGATTTGGCCCACCCTTTTCAGCTAGAACAGCTTCTGGGAAGGCTGTCCACAAGGTTTAGTGTGTCTATGGGAATGTTTGATCATTCTTCCAGAAGTGCATTTGTGAGGCCAGGCACTGATGTTGGATGAGAAGGCCTGGCTCGCAGTCTCTACTCTAATTCAGCCAAAGGGTGTTTTATCAGGTTGAGGCCAGGACTTTGTGCAGGCCAGTCAAGTTTCTCCACCCCAAACTTGCTCATCCATGTCTTTATGGACCTTGCTTTGTGCACTGGTGTGCAGTCATGTTGGAACAGGAAGGAGCTTTCCCCAAACTGTTCCCACAAAGTTGGAAGCATGAAATTGTCCAAAATGTCTTGGTATGCTGACGTCTTAAGAGTTCCCTTAACTGGAACTAAGAGGCCCAACCCCTGAAAAACAACCCCACATCATAATCCCCCCTCCACCAAATCATTTGGACCAGTGCACAAAAGCAAGGTCCATAAAGACATGGATGAGTGATTTTGGGGTGGAGGAACTTGACTGGCCTGGACAGAGTCCTGACCTTAACACAACAGACCTTGGGGATGAATTAGAGAGGAGACTGTAGGTCAGGCCTTTTCGTCCAACATCAGTGCCTGACCTCACAAATGCACTTGGAAGAATGGTCAAACATTCCCACAGACACTCCTAAACCTTGTGGACAGCCTTCCCAGAAGAGTTGAAGCTGTTATAGCTGCAAAGGGTGGGCCAAATGAGTTTTGAACCCAATACTAATACTGGGATGCCATTACAGTTCATATGCGTTTAAAGGCAGGCGTCCCAATACTTAGGCCAATATATTGTATATTGCTTGTGACACTGAGCATGGCTATGGACTTAGGGCTGATTCACACCACAGCGATGCAGAGAACATGTGTGAGGTGGCTAAGTGGGTAGCAGTTCTGTCTAGCAGCACCTGGGATGTTGGTTCAATTCCCCAACATGCTAATCCTTGTGTTGAAGTTTATATGTTCTCCCTGTGTGGGTTTCTCACCACAATCCAAAGACACGCTGGCATGTTATTTGTCTCCTGTCGAAATAGGTTCTAATGTAAGAAAGTTAATTTTGGACTTTATATTGGAAGCTCTTTGCAGCCAGGGACTGATGTTAATGTTTATTAGCACTAATCATGCCCAGGGACTTGGACATTTCAAATTGTAGGCTTTACACTGCACAGGTACATATGCTTAGAAAACTGTTGCTTTGTTTATGTGGATGCAAATGGACTTTGATCTTTATCCTGTAGTTGGAGATTTGATGCACATAGCCAAGGGCTAACACAGTTGCGAATAGTATTACATGTTCCTGTCCATCAGGTGCAATCACTTTAGACATACATGAAGAGATAGATTGAAAGATACTGGTGGGCGTGTACTTCTATTGGGTGTGTCAGTGTGCTAACAATACAACCTCTCTTATATAAAGGTCTGCAGTAGGGGGGTTCGTTTGGCCTGAGAAGGTTTTTTGCTGTGATTTGTGGGGGAGAAGGAATGATATTGTGCCTATTGACAAATGCCCAACTAGGGATATTTGATGAAATTCTTGTGCATTTTTTCATTTAAAAGTGGGTTTATGTGTCCATGCTGTCAATGTTGTGTGTGTATTGCTCCTGCCTGATCATGCAAACATTGTTTGGAAGCATCTGCTGACCTTCTACCCTTTTTGATCTCATTTATTCGTGTACACCGAAATGCAGTTTCCAGCAGAACTAGTCACCAATGTATGTATGTGTGGATTGTGGGCTGGTGGTGGGTGTTTTGAATAAGTCTTTTGTAATATTATGTTGGAATGCTTTGTAATTATGACTGTTAAGTATGTTTCTATAATCTTGCAGATAATAATGTGATGTGTTGCCCATTATACAGTGAAATTAAAGCTGTGTCCACTCTAAGGTTTTGTCAAATTTTAGATGTAAGCTCCTATGAGCAGGGCCCTTAAAACCCCATTGCTAAATGTAGCACCATGTATCCTGTCCAAATTTTTTTGAAGCTGGTAAATGAATGTAAATTTTTTTTTCTGCTGGTAAAATAAAAGTACATTATTGAGCTTTGTTGTGGTGTTTTTTTTTCTAATACTTTTTTCTTTCTCTTTAGTTTTTGTGAGAGGGATAGAGAAGGAAGCTCCACTTGAGTGTAGTATTAACAAATGATGTTTAATGACACCAGGTAAAAACACATTTACAGGATAAAAACATATAAATATAAATATAAATGTATAAATATACATTTTTGGTAATCTGCGTTTATATTCCCATGTCCTGCAAACTGAAAATTGACTGACCGCTTATATACATTTTTGGTAAATCTGTTTGTCACTGCTGTCTCAACTCCATCTGTAGCCATGCTCACATTATTTCAATGTTTATTTAGCCATTAAGTCTTACCTAAATTATGGGTTTCCTTATCTTTACAATTTTGGCCTTTTAGTCCCCTTGCAGTTTGATTGTGGTGTGAAAGTTATGCCCTGCTTGCTGTGTTCCTAATATCCCCTCCTAATTGATTAATTGCCAGATTCCATCCACACCCAACACAGTATATAACAAGGCCTTCTTTACGGGGGAGCACATACAGGGGGCTGCACATAGAGGGGGTTCTTCCAAAGAAGTGGGGTTCTGAAAATAAGTGACACTTCTGCTCTTGCACTTCAGCGATTTGCACAAAGCTAACCATAGCAGATTGCAGGTGATCTCATTTTCATATTATCTCACCTTCTCTGAAACATGCTCTCTTTACCTCTCCCCCTCTTCACAATTGCAGCCTCTCTCCTCAAGCTCTCTTTTCTACATCCCTCTGCTCCACCACACAATCTGTACATATCACCCTCACTTCTCCCCTCCCCCTACTACTGCATTCATCACCTCTTTCTAACTCTAAGCCCACTTGCTAAAATACCCCCCAGGATACTAAAGCATGTCCCCTCATACAAATCATATTCTCATATTACCTCCCTCACTCTTCTGCTTCTCCTAATCGCTGGAGATATTTCCCCAAACCCTGGGCCTCCCCTATTTAACTGTGCCCAACACACCCATCACCATCACCCTACACCCTCTGGCAGTAGTCGCAATCTACACAATTTAGTCTCCATTCCTCTTCTTCCCAACGCCAGCCTCCCTCTCTCCTGTGCCCTCTGGAACGCCCGCTCTGTCTGCAACAAACTCACTGCTGTTCATGACCTCTTTGTCACTAATTCCTTTAATCTACTTGCTCTCACCGAAACCTGGCTCCACGAATATGACACCCCTTCTCCTGCTTCCCTCTCCCAGGGTGGACTTCACTGGACTCACTCCCCTAGGCCTAATGGACGCAAGGGAGGTGGAGTGGGATTCCTCCTATCCCCCCAGAGCACCTTCCAGGTTATTCACCCTCCTCCCTCTTTTTCCCTCTCATCATTCGAAGCCCACTGTATACGTCTATTCTCTCCTACTTCCCTAAGAATTGCTGTGATCTACCGGCCCCCTGGACCATTATCGACTTTCCTTGATGAGTTTTCTGCCTGGCTACCCTACTTTCTCTCTTCGGATATTCCCACAATCCTTCTTGGTGATTTCAACATCCCTGCTAATACAAACACTCCCGCTACTTCTAAACTTCTTAATCTAACCTCTTCATTTGACCTGAAGCAATGGGTACAGGCTTCTACTCACTCTGATGGCAACACCCTTGACCTTGTATTCTCCTACCTTTGCACTCCATGCAACTTCTCAAACAATCCTTTTCCTCTCTCGGACCACCACCTTATTAGTTTCTCTCTCCCCCTGTCTTCCACCACCTTTCCCTCCAATCGCCTAACCACCACCCGTAGAAACTTTCGCAACTTCAACTCCTGTCTCCTCTATTCTGCTACTGACCACCTCTATGACAAAATCTCTCCCATGTCCTGCCCCAACCAAGCCATGTCCATCTACAATAAATCTCTGTCCTCCGCCCTGGATAAGCTCGCTCCCCTCACTACACGCAGAATCAGGCCTCGACCCCTACAACCCTGGCAAACAGATGACACTAAAATTCTCAAAAAACGTAGTCGCGCTCTTGAGCGTCTGTGGCACAAGACTAAGTCTCTCAAAGACTTCAACCAATACAAATCTGCCCTCAAAATATACTATTCTTTCCTCCACACTGCCAAGCAAACCTATTTTACAACTTTCACAACTTTAACACTTTCTCATCCAATCCCCGTAAACTCTTCTCTACCTTCAACTCTCTACTTTGTCCTCCACCGCCTCCACCCACTGACTTACTCACTGCCCAGGAAATCGCTAATCACTTCAAAAACAAGATTGATACAATCAGTGATGAAATCTCTATTCTACTGGTATCTCCCCCAGCTAAGACCCCATGTCAACAGATACAACTGACACTCCCCCTATTCAAATCTACTACTACAGATGAAGTTGCTAAACTCCTTTCTGTCGCCCACCTAACCACCTGTCCCCTGGACCCTATTCCCTCTCAAATGCTACGGTCACCCTCTGACCCCATCCTACACTCTCTAACCCACATCTTCAATCTCTCCCTCACTTCTGGCATCTTCCCCGATGCTCTAAAACATGCACTGGTCACCCCCATACTCAAAAAGCCGTCCTTGGCCCCTACCAATCTTAACAACCTACGCCCAATCTCTTTGCTCCCCTTTTCCTCTAAACTCCTTGAACGCCTGGTTTACAACCAACTGAGTGACCACCTCATTAAAAACAACCTTCTTGATCCCCTTCAATCTGGATTTCGCCCTCAACACTCCACAGAAACTGCTCTTTTAAAACTCACAAATGACCTACTAACTGCAAAAACCAATGGACACTATTCTGTACTCCTACTTCTGGATCTTTCAGCTGCCTTTGACACGGTTGACCACCCCCTCCTCCTCAAAAAACTTTACTCCCTCGGTCTCCGTGACTGTGCTCTTCAGTGGCTCTCATCCTACCTATCCCAACGCACCTTCAGTGTCACTTACAATTCTACTTCCTCCACTCCTCTTCCCTTCTCTGTCGGGGTCCCCCAAGGTTCTGTTCTTGGACCTCTTTTATTTTCAATCTACACCTCTTCCCTGGGTCAGCTGATAGCCTCTCACGGCTTTCAATATCATTTCTATGCTGATGACACACAAATCTATCTCTCCACCCCTCAACTCACTCCATCAATCTCCTCACGCATCACTAACTTACTAACCGACATATCTGTATGGATGTCACACCACTTCCTCAAACTCAACTTGTCCAAAACCGAGCTTATAATATTTCCTCCCCCACGTTCTTCTTCCCCCGACTTCTCTGTCAAGAGCAATGGCAAAACCATCCACCCGTCCCCACATGTCAGGGTACTAGGTGTTATCCTGGATTCTGAACTCTCCTTTCAGCCCCACATCCAATCACTTTCCAAAGCTTGCCGCCTCAACCTCCGCAACATCTCTAAACTACGTCCCTTTCTAACCAATGAAACCACTAAGCTCCTGATTCACTCCCTGGTTATCTCTCGCCTTGACTACTGCAACTCACTCCTCATTGGCTTACCTTTAAACAGACTATCCCCCCTTCAGTCCATCATGAATGCTGCTGCCAGACTCATCCACCTTACAAACCGCTCAGTGTCTGCTACCCCTCTCTGCCAATCCCTCCATTGGCTACCACTCGCCCAACGAATTAAATTCAAAATACTAACAATAAGTTACAAAGCCATCCACAACTCTGCCCCCAGCTACATCACTAACCTAGTCTCAAAATACCAACCTAATCGCCATCTTCGTTCCTCCCAAGACCTCCTGCTGTCTAGCCCCCTCATCACCACCTCCTCCAGGACTTCTCCCGAGCCTCGCCCATCCTCTGGAATTCCCTACCCCAATCTGTCAGACTGTCTCCAACTTTATCCACTTTTAGGCGATCCCTGAAAACTTTCCTCTTCAGAGAAGCCTATCCTGCCTCCATCTAACAACTGCACTATTTTCTCCATTAGCTCATCCCCCACAGCTATTACCCTTTTGTATCACTTGACCCTCCCTCCTAGATTGTAAGCTCTAACGAGCAGGGCCCTCTGATTCCTCCTGTATTGAATTGTATTGTACTTGTACTGTCTGCCCTAATGTTGTAAAGCGCTGCGTAAACTGTCGGCACTATATAAATCCTGTATAATAATAATAATAATAATAATATAAAAGGCTCATCTGTATAGGTATGTGGTCCTTGGTGTTCCCTCTGATTCTGTGGTGGTGACGCTGCAGGGATGCTGGGCTGCAGAAGGTGGATTACCAGCCATGCGGCGCTACTGGCGCTATTGCGCATGCGCGTACGCCCGTGTGCGCTATTAGCGCTATTGGCGCTATTGCACGCGCGCGAGTGCCGGATGGCGCTTCTGTGCACAGGTATTCGTTTAACCTTCAATTTGCTGGAATATTTACAAGATGCCTTTTCCTGACAACCCCTCTCTCATCCATCACAGAGCCAGCTCTCTGAGGACAGCAGCCGCCTAGCCTACCAGCCTACTTTAACCATTACATTACCGGTTACCACTTAACCTTGAACTTCCAGCGTGTCCCCTATGGACTAAGTTGCTCAGCCCTTTATATCTCCTGTTATATATGGACTTGTGTGTTTGCGCTTACAGTTACCAATACTCTCTTTAGTTTTTGTGGGTGGTGGTTTTGGGAAAGTGTAATATCTCTTATATTTTATTTCAATATGTATTTGTGCACCAAAAAACTAATCTCTTTGCCCTGGTTCACATTGATGCTACTTTGAAATCACGCTACTTCACTTGAAGTAGCACAATTTCAAAGTAGCAAGGTCAGCGTGATTTCAGGTGCTACTTGATAGACATCCGTGCGGCTTAACAAGGGGACCCCCAGATCCCGGCCCCCCCTGTGTGAAATGGTAACGGGTATATTGTGGTGGACGTGGTGCGCGGCTGACCACGCCCCCTCTGACGCAACGGGGAAACGTCGTGGGGTGACCCAGTGACATGTACGGGTGATCCCGCCCCATCTGACGCCATGGAAACCCCCGTAGCATCAGAGGGGGTGGGATCACCTGTACATGTCACTGGGTAACCCCGCGACGTTTCCCCGTTGCGTCAGAGGGGGCGTGGTCACCCGCGCACGTCACAGGTGGCCCTACCCTCAGCTTTTTAAGAACTGTCACGGCAGTTCCAGTGTCATTCAGTGGGCTCCTCCCATGGAGGCAGCTCGTATTGTGGCGGCGTCTTTCTCCGTATCCCGGAATGAGGAAGGATTACATCGCTGGAATTTTTTTTTCTTTGTTAATAAAGGACTTGTCCAATGCTGTGTCTGTGTTTTTTACAAATTTTGACACTTTTTTTGTGAAATGGTAGGAGTACAATGCACCCATTGCCATTTCACACAGGGGGGGCCGGGATCTGGGGGTCCCCTTGTTAAAGGGGGATTCCAGATTCCGATAAGCCCCCCCGCCTGCAGACCCCCACAACCACCGGGCAAGCGTTGTGGGGATGAGGCCCTTGTCCCCATCAACATGGGGACATCCTCCCCATGTTGAGGGCATGTGGCCTGGTACAGTTCAGGAGGGGGGGGAACTCCCTCATCCCCCTCTTTTCCTGCGGCCTGCCAGGTTGCGTGCTTGGATAAGGGTCTGGTATGGATTTTTAGGGGGACACCCACGCCTTTTTAAAAAAGATTTTGGAGCAGGGTTCCCCTTAAAATCCATACCAGACCCCTCAGGTCTGGTATGGTTTTTGAGGGGGACCCCCACGCCCTCTTTTTTTATTTTGGCGTGGGGTTCCCCTTAATATCCATACCAGACCTGAAGGGCCTGGTATGGAATTTGGGAGGACCCTCACGCCATTTTTTTTTTAAATTTTGGTTCGGGGTTCCCCTTAATATTCATACCAGTCCCAAAGGGCCTGGTAATGCACTGTGGGGGATTCCAGGCCATTTTTATCAATGAACTTTTATGTGTATTGTCGGGATCGACAATTCATTAATAGCCGGCACTAGCGCTAGTACTTTTAAATGACTTTTTTTTTCTTTGAAATGTCATTTTGCTGTCAGACTGTTCTAAACACAGGAAACATGCGCCACTTTACAGGCATACTATAGACACCCCCCAGGTATGAAATTTAAAGGAATATTACATTTTTATTGTTTCACTCTAAGCATTAATAAAATCACTGCTCCCGAAAAAACGTCCGTTTTTTTAAATTTTTTTTTGCATTGATTCATGTCCCCTGGGGCAGGACCCGGGTCTCCAAACAATTTTTATGGCAAAGAACTTGGATATAAGCCTTCAGTGAGAATTTTGGATTTTGCAGGTTCAAGCCCCATTGACTTCCACTATTCCAGCATATGTGATCTGACAGGCATTATTGGCGGCAATAGCGCTGCTTTCCATTTGCATTAGCGCTGACTTTCTGAGAGTTGAAGTCTTTCTGGCCTTTTTTGAGAGCTATTTTTTGGTACTGCAGGATAATTTTTTGGCGCTATAGTAAATGACCCCCATAGTGTCATTGTATTGAAATTCTCTGTAAGGAAGTAAAAAGGAAACGTTGAAAAACTGTATAGAGAGAGATTAATTCTGATCGCTAACGCTTTGGGAATTCAGCCCCTTTGTTGTTTCTAGTTCCAATTATTACGGGCCTATTTGTTTTTAATTTTTTGTGGTTGATTTAGGGTATAGCAGTCACCTTTAGATTTACTGCAACCATAATCCTGTAATCAGTTTCAAGGTCAAGGCAGGCAGCATTCTGAAAGAGAAGTCCATCTTCTGGGCAGGGGAAATAATATGCATTGTCTCGATATCCCAGCAAAATAGGAGGTGGGGAAACATGCAAGAACAGTTTTTCTAAAAAAAATTTAAAAAATAATTTTATATGCCCAGGAGTTGAGCACCTCTCTGCAACAGCTTCACTAGCAAAAGAGTATTAAGTGACCGCAGGGGCACACCACATCTTCATTACATCCAACTTCACACAGTGATGAGAAGTTTATTCCTCTGCAGCCATGGATTTTTTAATTACACAAAAAGCAGGATTTTGGCATAGTGGAGCTTTAATTTTACAGTATTTATTTTTTATGTGGTCACACCTGCTCTGCAGGATAACAGCATATGGTATTCTAACCGGTGCGCAAATATGTAGGTTTAAAGCACACCCCGGGCATGTTATTTAAAGAATTTCTATATTAGTAATCTAGTCTTTCAAGTTGAATTAAAAGCCCCACGCCCTGCTGGTAAAACCTGGAGTAGTGCACATGGAAATAATGTTTAAAGCATGATATAATTTCTTAAATAGTACTGGAATATGCGGTATAATATTTTAAGATAATCTGCTTTGAAACTGTGTAAAAAAGTGATTTCTACACTGAAATATCTTTAAAAGTCTGAGAAGAGATAATTTTTCCCTGTTTTGGACAACTAGGTGCCAACACAACTGAGCATGCTCAGACCTGAAAATAGCTCTCATTTTAACTCAAGTGTCTTTTTTACCTGACACTATAGTAAATACCAAAATGAGAGCTAATTAGAGAGCATTTTTTGGAAGTGAAAATCTGCTCTATTTTAGTCCAATGCAAGTTTCAGCCATTGATTCTAATGGAACAATTGTAACTTTTACAAAAAAAAAAACCTTTTAATGTTGAGATGAAAAAGGAAAATTTATTATCAAATACTTACCGTAATTTTCCTTTCCTGATGGACTCCATGGCAGCCTACGTGTGGGTTAACCCCGCCTCCTCTCCAATGCTATAGGACCCCATTCCCATAAATGAGTACTCACCACTAGCTACTGCGTTCCGTAACTAGCCTACTCTTTGACCAATGGGTGGGAACTCCGTCTGCCATGGAGTCCATCAGGAAAGGAAAATTACGGTAAGTATTTGATAATAAATTTTCCTTTTTCCTGACAGACTCCATGGCAGCCTACGTGTGGGAAATAACTAGCCGACCACACGGGTGGGTATGCTGAATCAAACATAATTTTAATTTGTCCTATCAACCGATAGGATTCTCAAAGCAAAGTTTACAGAGGACAATGAAGCAGGCTAAATACAGTAATGAGACATGAAAGTGTTGATAGAGGCCCACGAGTCCCCTTTGCAAATGGTGTCTGGGGCCACGTGTCGAGCTGCCGCCCATGAAGCTGCCATTCCCCTGGTGGAGTGAGCTGTCACCGCCTGTGGAGGAGCCAAGCCCTTCTCCCTGTATGCTTGTTGAATAGTTTGTACAATCCAAGTAGCGAGCGTCCTAATCGAGGCTTTCTTCCCTTTATTGCTTCCCGAGTGTAAAATAAATAAATGGTCAGAACGTCTGAAGGGAGAAGTCACTCTCAGATATTCTTTGATTGCTTCCCCTACATCCAGAGGATGAATCTCGGAGGACCCCGGAGACCTAAATGTAGGAAGGACTATCTCCTGATTATCATGGAACACCGAGGACACTTTCGGGTTAGAACCCAGCATAGGGATGAGGACTACCCGCTCTGGGAAGAACGTCAGGAAGGGTTCTTCACAACCCAGAGAGCCAATCTCAGAGACTCTGTTTCCCGATGTGACGGCTACTAGAAAGACAACTTTTACTGAGAAGTCCTTGATAGAGAGCGGGGAAGGCCCGGTAGTACTGAGTCCGGAGATTGAGTCGAGGACAAATGGCAGGTCCCATTTGGGGAATCTGGATTTCCTTTGGGGCTTGAGCCTTGAAGCTCCACGAAAAAATTGCCGGATTAACGGATTAGTTGCCCAAGAGGACCCAGAGAAGGCAGACAGTGCAGACACCTGGACCCTAAGTGAGCTGATGGATAATGGTAGATATAAGCCTGTTTGAAGGAAGCTGAGAACGTCTTGCACCCCCGGGTGTCTAAAAGACCTGCCGCTAGAAGAGCAAAAATCCACAAATTTGGACCAGATTCTACTGTAGACCCTATTTGTGCTAGATCTTCTTGAGCTCATGAGAGTTGAGATCACTGTAGGAGCGCAATCAAGCGAGATTAGCCTCTCCCTCTCAAGAACCAGACCATCAGTCTCAGCACTGCCGGACACGGGTGCAGGACTGACCCCTGAGAAAGAAGGTCCGGCTTGAGAGGGAGAGGCACCGGGTCCCTGAAGCTGAGTTGGACAAGGAGAGGGAACCAAGGCCTGTTCAGCCAGTATGGAGCTATTGTCAACACTTCGGCTGTTTCCGAACAGAGCCTCTGCAGGAATCTCAGGATGACTGGAAGCGGCGGGAAGGCATATGCCTTGTTGAACCTCCAAAGATCCGTCAGTGCGTCTGACCCGAAAGCCTGGCTGCAATGGCCTCTGGCGTAAAATTTCTCCAGCTTGAAGTTGTGGCGGGAGGCGAACAGATCCACTTCGGGGTTGATCCCTAGTGACGAGACCCATCTGAACGTCTCCATATGAAGGGACCACTCGTTGTTGTCCAGCTCGGTGCGTGAAAGGAAGTCTGCTTGAGTATTCTGGACTCCTGGGACAAACACCGCCGAGATATTGCAAAGGTTCTTCTGTGCCCAAGAAAGGATGGGCTCGACTTCCCGAAGGAGAGTGGGACTCCGGGTACCCCCTTGCCTCTTCACATAAGCGACGGCCATCTTGTTGTCCATCCTTAACAGCACTGACTTCCCCTTCAGTAGGTGAGAGAAGGATTGTAGTGCACACCAGGCCGCTCTGAGTTCCAGGACGTTTGAACCTGGGACTGGGAGGCAGGAATCCCATTTGCCCTGGGCGAGGTTCGAACCGCAGAGGGCTCCCCAACCAGTCCCGCTGGCATCGGTCATGACCGTGATCCAGGAGATGGGGGCAATGGAGTGACACGCCAGGAGATTCTTGCGCTGAAGCCACCAAAAGAGGCTGTTCCTTATTGATGATGTCACACAGATGACTTGATTCTTGTCCCCTATTCTCCACTGCTGCAGGAACCCTGACTGGAAGGGACGTAATCTCCACAAGGCCCACTTGACCATGGGAGTCGTAGAGACCATCGTGCCGACGATCTCCAGACACTGAGAGGCTTTCAGGTGTGTGGTATGTAGAGCCCGAGAAATTCTGTCCCGAACAACCGTAATTTTCTGTAGTGGAAGGGAAATAGTGCTTCTCACGGTATCGAACTGAGCTCCTAGATATATTAGGCATTGAGCTGGAATTAGGTGGCTTTTTGCTAAATTCAGGAGCCACCCGAAGCTGGATAGGGTGGAGATCACCTGTTCCCGGTGGGCCAGCAGCTGCTCCCTGCTTTGCGAATGTACCAGGAGGTCGTCGAGGTAGTGGTAGAGACGCACTCCCTTTAACCTTATGAGAGCTACTGTGGCTAAGAGAATTTTTGAAAAAACCCGGGGGGACGTTGTCAACACGAAGGGGAGGCAGATAAACTGCAGATGATCCTGTCCTACTTGGAAATGTAGATATTTGTGAAGCCCCTCTTCTACTGGGACGTGGAAGTAAGCGTCCTTCAAGTCGATGGAAATCATCCAATCACCTGGCTGAATAGCTTGCTGAATGGTCGACAGAATTTCCATCTTGAATTACCCTTGCTCTATAAACTCGTTCAGGTAGGTCAGGTCTATGACCGGGCGCCAAGAGCCACTCTTTTTCTGAACCAAGAAGAGAGGGGAGTAAACCCCCTGAAACCATTCGTCCCTGGGGACGTGTACCACTGCTCCTTGAGATTTCAAAAGGTCCACGTAGGACAGTAGGGCTTGTTTTTGTTCTTCCGACCGGGGTAGAAGAGTGGAGACAAATCTGGGAGGAGAAGTATTGGAGAAGGTCCATCTGTGACCTGTCGAGACTGTTCTTATTACCCAAAAGTCCGAGATCGAGGCCACCCAGACGTGCCAGAAGAGGCGCAGCCGTGCCCCTACGCAACCCGCCTGGGCGGGCGCAATCTCAAAAAGACTTCGCTTGCTCACGGCCGCTGGATGTCTGGCCTTTGGTGGACTTGCGAAAGGATGTCTGACCTCTGCTCCAGTTTTTCCTGAAGTCCCTGCCGGGCTTGTAAGAACGAGCTTCCCTAGAGCGCTCCGGAGAACGTCTTCTAAACTGAGGTTTCTTCCGACCAAGAAGACGTCTATCTTGGGGAAGGAAGCCCGACTCGCCACCCATGGCACGTGATATGGCATTGTCGAGTTTATTGCCAAACAGTGAAGATCCCTCAAAGGGAATCTTACACCAGGTCTGTTTGGAAATCGGGTCAGCAAGCCAAGGACGTAACCATAAGGCCCGCTTGGCCGTAACTGACGACAGCATAATCCGCGCCAACAGGCGTATCAAATCAATGGATGCCTCCCCCAAGAAGACTGCCGCTAGCTTTAATTCTGCAGCTGCTGAACTTCCTGCTAGCTCCTCCGAAATTCCCTTAAGGAAGAAATCCACATTCTCCATCCAAGCCTCCATGGCTTTTGACATGGCCACCAGGGCCAAAGCCGGTTTACAGGCCGTGCCGGCCAGCCCATAAATCCTCTTCAAGTCCTGGTCAATCCTTCTCTCAAGACCATCCTTGAAGGACACCGCATCCTCTAGGGGAAGTGTGACATGTTTAGCCAGACACATTAAGGCAGCGTCTACGAGGGGAGCATTCTCCAGATACTTCACCTCTTCCGACTTGAAGGGATATAATCTGGAGGTTTTATTTGCCATAGAAGACTTCCTGTCCGTCTTACTCCATTCCTCATCTATAATATCTTTCAGCTCCGAAAGGAGCGGGAAACTTGAGCGTTCTTTCCCAAGGTGTTTGAAGAATTTCTTCTGTTTAGCTGGGGGAGTAGCGGGATCCTCCCACTTGAGGGCTTCCTTGATTGCTTTAATTAATGGTGATACCATGTTGAAGTCAAAACCTCCGATCTCCTCTTCTTCCTGAGGATCGTCGTCTGAGGAATCAAGAGAGGCCACATAAGGCTGGGAAGTGCCCGGGTCTTCACGGGCCTCATCAGCCGGGGGGCCAGACAGTGAAGTAGACTGACTCAGCGTGTGGGGAGAATCCAACTCTTTCAGGGATTGCTGTACCACACGTTTAACAAGAGATTCCAAGCGTTGGTTCTCCGTCTCTTTTTCCCTGACCGTCCGGGCATAGCACCGATCACATAGTGACTTGCCCTCCAGAACTCGCGTTCCACATCCCCAGCAGGCTCTTCGATCAGAGCGGCTGTCATGGCGGTTGGAGCGGTGTCTGGAGGAGGAATGAGAGCGTCTCCCCTGGTGGTGGTTTCCAGATGCAGAGTCTCGTCTGGATCTTGAAGGAGACTGGCTTTGCGGCCTGGCAAGGTCTTTATCATTCTGGACCACGATCTGAGGGTCCGATCTAGAAGGGCTGGAAGAAAAAACACAGTAGGGAAGGGGAAATGGCAGGACCAACATCAGATAACGCATACTACCATGCGGCTGACTTTCCACCCCTCCCCTCATAAGCACATACCTTGTGCGAGAGGGCTGGCCACTTAAAGGCGGTGAATTATCCATGATTTGCAGATGAAGGGCGACACAATGCAGCTGGTCTGCAGAAAGAAAAATGGCCTGGATGGGCCGAGAAACCAGTAAGGAAAAGTCATCTGCCGCAAAGCAAACATACATGTATTTGCAACATATGCCAAAAGAAAAGCCACCTCATCATAGAAACAATCGTGACGGAAGAAATTTCTCTCCGCCCTTTTTTCCTGTTTTTTTTTAAATATATATATATATATATATATATATATATATATATATATATATATATATATATATATATATATATATATATATATATATATACATATATATATTTTTTTTTTTTTTAAGAATATAAATTGCATTTAATTCTTTTCCCTTTTTTTTTTTTTTTTTTTAAATTTTCAAAAGCACACAGTGTACACCAAAACGGCAGGCACTCACCTAGCGATGACCAGAGCTGGGTATGGGGAAGACCGCTCCACTCCCGTTCACTGTGAGGGAATTCCCACTGTGAGGGAGTCTATGAGCGGAATTTAAAGCTCCCCGCCCATGACGTCACCGCCCACCACGCACCTGCGCCATAGGCCGGTGATCGTACCGCGCATGTGCGGTTTGCTGAGTATTCCGCTGCACTACGCATGCACGAGCCAAGCCTCGGTTTCGAGGAGGCTACTGCGCATGCGCGAACAGCGCGAACGGCCGCACCCGGAAGTGCTGAGGCAAGCTGGAATGCACCAGCGCTCCAGCCGCCATGAGGGGCGAAAAGAGGTCCCAAAACGACCGGCATGATCGTAACAGGAGCCGGGGAGACCTAGGGGGAGACAGAATACACAGAGAAACACTGCCATGGAGACAAAAACTATGCTTCCGACCTTGCCAGCCGTTGATGCGTACAGAAGTTTCGGCATACAGAGGCGACCATCCCTCCACCAAAAGGGGAAAACTTCAGCCTCTAAGCTCTACTCGCCTGCCCATGGCTGGGCCCTGAGCTGCACCGCAAGAGGTATGCCATGATCTTGGATCCGTCCGACCGGACGCGAACATCCTGTGTAGGTCCGTGGGAGGAGGACAAAAAAGGAACGCAGTAGCAAGTGGTGAGTACTCATTTATGGGAATGGGGTCCTATAGCATTGGAGAGGAGGCGGGGTTAACCCACACGTAGGCTGCCATGGAGTCTGTCAGGAAATGAATCTTTCTCTGAAATAAATTTTCCTTTGCAACATTGTTGCTTCTACTTAAAATATTTTGTTTTTAAGAATAATAGAATGTGGAATGTTTTGATTTTTGGTAAAATATATTTTTCTTTGTCACTTTCACTTGTTACTCTCCATCTCACTACAATCTTTACCCCAAACTCACACAGGTGTTTACAATCCACAAACAATACCATTGCTGATGCAAATTTAAAATGAATCACAATTTTTTGTGCTTTTTATTATTTTTAAATATTCATAATTTGAGCCCAAAAAATGTGATATGTGTACCAACATCAGAAATCAAAATGTAATTCTCAAAAATTTGAGGGTAATATTCTACTCTCACCCACAAAAAAACACCAAATATCACAGAATAAATCAAAAAGAATAACTCTTGAGTAATGTAATTCCATCACCTGTATGTCCAAAGAAATTCAGTTTTTATGTGTTTTTATGTGTATTTATGTGTAGGAGGCTATTACATGTGGCAGCTCCATGGCTTAGAGGTTAGAACTTCTGTTTAGTATCCCTGGGGTTCTGGGTTCAAATCCCAAACCATGCTTCTTCATGTAGTGTTGTCTCATCTCCCAGGTCCTATAGCTATGTCTCAATGTAGTATTTATGTGTAGGAGGGTTCCACCACCATTGTAAATCTTTTCCAGATACACTATTTAGCCTAAAGTATTGGGACACCTGCCTTTACACACACATGAACTTTAATGGCAGCCCAGTCTTAGTTCGTAGGGTTAAAATTTGATTTGGCCCACCCTTTTCAGCTAGAACAGCTTCTGGGAAGATTCTGGTCAGTTCCTAGGCCCTCCTTGGATGAAATCGGTGATGGTGCAGGGACAGGAGGTGAATGGTGAGAAGGTGAAAGAGGCGGTGAGTGAGTTTTATACGCATTTGTTTGCAGGCAGACGTGGAGGAGATGCAAGAGTATTGCGAGAAAGTGGATGCAAGATTGTCTGAGGAGGATAGGTTTGGTAAGTGTGTGGTTGTGTCTGAGGAGGAAGTGAGGCAAGTGATAGATGGGATGAACTGGAATAAGACACCTGGGAAGGATGGGTTGTCTGTTGAGTTCTTTTGTAAAGCGTGGGAGGTGATGAAGAATGAGGTGTGTGAGTTGATGAGGCTGGTGTTTGAAGTGGGGGAGATTCCAAAGTCCTTAAGGGAGGGGGTGGTTACCCTCATCTATAAAAAGGGTGACAAGAGAGACATTCGGAATTGGCAGCCAATTACACTGTTGAATGTTGACTACAAGATTGTGGCAAGGTTGATTGCCAATCGAGTCAAGCTTGTGATTGGCGAAGTGATTGGGGAGCAGCAGGTGTGTGCAGTTCCTGGTCAGCGGATTTACGACAATCTATCATTACTGAGGGATGTCGTATACTACGCGCAATCTAACAACTTGCCGTGCCTTCTAGAGTCGATTGACCTTGAAAAGGTCTACGACAAAGCCTCACATCAGTTTCTGTTTCAGATTCTGGAGGTCCTAGGGTTTCCGGACCAGCTGATGAAGGTTATCAGAGGACTATACAAAGGTGTCAAGTCAGGTTTTGGTCAACGGTACCCTAGGGGGGAGTATCCCTGTGATGTCTGGTGTTAGGCAGGGGTGCCCCCCAATCGCCTTTGATGTTCATCTGCGTGATGGAGCCATTACTGAGTGCAGTGAAGGACAAGGCATTCAAGGGTGTGTTTGTGGCTGGCAGTGGTGGAAGGAGTGTGAAAGTGTTGGGGTACATGGATGATGTGTTAGTGGCTGGTGGAATGGCTAATGTGCGGTGTGGAAGATTGCAGGTGAGTCTGTTCTGCAGTGTGTCTGGGATGAGTGTGAATTGGAGTAAGTGTCAGGTGTGTAGTGTGGGCCGTGAGATGGAGGTGAATGAGGGACAGATTTAGAAGGTAGAGAGATGCAGGTGCTGGGTGTGTGTTTTGACAGGGAGTTGAGGGGAAGTCGCAGTTTTCAGAAGGTGACTGAGCTAGTGGAGGAAAAGTTGTCTACGTGGTAGATGCGTGAATTGTCCTGCACCAGGAAAGTTCTGATCATCAAGTCAGTGATCCTTTCTATTATGTTGTATGTTTCGGTTATATCCCACCTCCTGATGGTTGGGTGAGGAAGATGACGAGGCTACTGTTCTTGTTCTTTTGGGGAGGGAGGATGGAGAAATGTGCAAGGGAGAAGATTACTAAACCAAGGGCCAAAGGTGGCTTCAGATTTCCAAAGATCAGGGACTTTTTGATGCTGCATTACTGGGTGACGTTGATAAGGACCCTAAGAGGTGACAGAATCGGGAAGGAGATGATGCAGTACCTTGGAGGAAGATTGTTTACAAGATGGGGACTCTACAGGTGGGCCCTGGAAAAGCCACAGGCATGGGTCGTTCCTCAGTATTTTTTTTTCCTAACCAAGATCTGGGAAGGATGGAGGTTGGGGGGTCTGGGGAGGGAGGTTGGTGATAAAAAGAAACTTAAAGCTTGGATTGCTGGGGAGATTTTTCCTAATGGGATACAGTACTTAAGAGAGAAGGAAAGTGCACAAGAGCACAAGAGGAGTGACTAATTGCCAAAGGGACATATCCTGGATGACCTTTATGTGGTGTCTGATGACCATGAGTTTTCTGAAAAGTAGGAATTTTGGTAAGATCGGAGTTGTGTCCAAGGGAGGGCTATGGGGGAGTGGAGGACGTGTTCCACGTGTTTTGGAACTGTGTCTTCGCTAAATAAGTGCTGGGAAAGTTAAAGAGCTTCCTGAGGGAGGTGGTGGGGGTGGTTTTTGTAAGGGAGGAAATGGTGGTTCTGGGTTTGTGGAGATCGGAGAAAAATGCAGCCAGAAAGGCATGGTGCTTTTCTGTTGTCTACAAGGAAGTAATGTGGGATGTTAGGAATATATGGGTAGGAAGGAAGAGGTTAATTTCTGTAGAAGATGCGGTGAGGATATTTTTGGCTAGGATATATATTTATCTTTTTGATGTGAAAGGGATGGGGGAGGAAGAAGCTGGGAGATATTGGAAGAGGGATAAGTGGAATGTCTTTTGATATATTTGCATGATTATTAAGATGTGCTCTGTATTATTAATTTGTTTGGTCATATGATGTGAAGGACGCAGTCACTAAGTATTGACAGTATATGTGTGTTGTCCATTTACTGAATTGACAAAAAAAAAATTGTGGGGGAGAAGGAATGATATTGTGCAGATTGACAAACGCCCAACTAGGGTTGTTTGCTGAAATTCTTGTGCTTTTTTTCCATCAAAAGTGGGTTTATGTGGCCATGCTGTCACTGTTATGTGTGTATTGTTCTTGTCTGACCATGCAAACATGGTTTGGGAGTATGTGCTGACATTCTACTCTTTGAGCTCATTGCTTAATCATGTACACAGAAATGCAGCTTCCAGCAGAACATGGTCACCTATATATGTGTGTGGATTGTGGGCTGGTGGTGGGTGTTATGTATTGAATACGTGCCTTTTTTAATATTATGTTGGAATGCTTTGTAAGAACAATGGCTGTTAAGTATGTTTCTATAATCGTGCAGATAAAAATTATGTGTTGCCCGTTATACACTGAAAGTAAAGCTGTGTCCACTCTAAGGTTTAGACAAATTTTAGATTGTAAGCTACTATGAGCAGGGCCCTTAAAATCCAATTGCTAAATGTTTTGCTAAATGTAGCACCATATATCCTGTAGAATTTTGTTTTAGTTTTTTTAGTAAATGAATGTACATAATTTTGTTTCTGCTGGCAAAATAAAAGTACATTATTATTTGTTGTGGTGTTTTTCTCTTTTCTTTCTTTTAATTAGTTTTGGGGGTGGTGGTTTTGGGGTAGTGCAATATCTTTTTATATCTTATAATTTCCATATGTATTTGTGCACCTAAAAAGCTAGTCTTTTCGCCCTGGTTCACATTGATACTACTTTGAAATCGGGCTACTTCACTTGAAGTAGCCCGATTTCAAAGTAGCAAGGTCAGCGCAATTTCAGGTGCTACTTGATAGACATCTATGTGGCTTCATACAGATTTCTATTGAAGTCACACCTGAAATCATCAAAAGTAGTGCAGGAACTACTTTTGCAAATCGGTGTCCAGGGGCGGACTGACCATTTGGGCACTCTGGCACTGCCCGAGGGCCCCATGCCACTAAGGGGCCCCATCAGGGTTGCCAGCCTCAATAAAACCAGGGACAGTATGTAAAAATCTGTTTTTTTTAAAGATCCTAAGATTATAGCTGCCCTGCCTCTCCGGTACCTTTTTCAGTGTGTGTGTGTGTGTGTGTGTGTGTGTATATATGTATATATATATATATATATATATATATATATATATATATATATATATATATACTGTGTGGCCCCATAATCTCCTATTGCCCGCTGGCCCCATGAGTTGTCAGTCCGCCCCTGTCGGTGTCGCATCGATTGGAACAGTGCCATTACCGCTAATGGGCTGTGACTTGTCATGCAATTTGATCTCTCAAATCGCTCCAATGTAAACCTAGTCTTCAGCACACCTGCAAGTAAGTGATAAAAGTGGAATCTTTATATGTAACAGCTGTGGAGAATTGCAGGTAATGAATTCAGCTGGTGGATAGGCAGTGTTTGAATGAGTCAGCTCTGGTTCACATTGGTGTGAATTGCGCTGTTCTAATTGGTGCGATTTGTATTGATATCAGTGCAGAAACCTGCACCGATATCTCTGATGTTGCCCCCACAGTCGGGCCTGACATGCGGGAATGAAATTGTGGGAGTTCAGCTGAACGATTTCCTCCTGCTGTCAGTGTGAACCAGGGCTCAAACTGGGCCTTTTGTCTTTGTATTTCAACTGCCGCTAACCCAGGGACACCATTTCTTATCAAACTCCCTTAGGTTTACCTTCAAATATATGTAGAAATACAGATTTGCATATCTGCAAATAAACGAAAATAAAAAATACTAATCGTGGTTGCGATCAAATATTCGCAGCTGCAATCAAGAGTGTGGTTTCACCTTCTGACCCAGAAATTAGTCATTGTATGCACACGGAAGTTCCTGTGCTGGTCAGGATCTCCATGGCGAGGTCTCTTTAGCAAAGAGGAGGTGCTGCTCATTTGCCAGGTAAGTATAGGATATGTACTTGTACTTAATCAATGTGGGGTGGATGTGGTAGTTAGATTTGGTGTGGGTGGGGTTCATTGATTTGTTTGGCATCATCGCACATTTGCTTCCATCCCATGTGCACACATCACTTCCTGCATTTGTTCTGCTAATGTAAATCAGTAAGGACTATGCAAGTATAAATGAGAGCTCCTTTTATTAAAATATATATGACTTGTTTCACAGCTGGGCGAATTTTCCAGCAAATTTGGACCTCTGAGTTGCATGACAAGTTGTACCCCATGATTCTCAATGATAACCATTCATATCTGTGCTATTTTAAGTCGCACCATCTCAAAGTAGTCCCTGTACTACTTTGGTGTGACTTTCATGTGACTTGAGGTATATCGGGTACAATATTACACAGGCATTCCCAGAAGTTGGGACCAAGTTGCAGCGGCAAAGTGGCAGCAAAATAGTGTGACTTTCAGGTCCCCAGCAGTGTGAATGAGATTCAAGGATAACACCTTTGAATTTGGCCCTATTGTCACTTGTGCATCCTGAATGTGTAGCAAATTTGCCCCTGCACTACCTTGGTTTGACTTTGATGCAATTTGAGGTCCATACACCACAAGATTACACAGACATTGCTTCAAGTCATGGAAAAGTTGTGCAATTTTAAGCTCCCACAAGTGCTAATGAGGCCTTATTCAAAGATGTTATCGATTAATCTCATTAGGTTACTTTCACACTTGGGTGACTTTTCATGCAGCTTTGGACCTCAGAGTCACATGAAAAGTTGTATCCCATGATTTCCATTCATATTTATTAGAACTGCATAATTAATCGTCATCGCGATTTTTTTCCCCTTTGCGATCTTGAAAAAAGCGTTTCACGATTCTTGCTATGCAAAGAATTCTCTCTGCTCTTCTGAAGCCACAAAAGAAAGGAATAGAAAAACCGGGCAGTCTGCCAAGAATTAGAACATTGTTTATCAGTGAACTTAAGGCCCCTTTCACACGTGCGGACCGTATGTCCGTATTTCATCCATCCGTTTTTGGATGAAATACGGACATACATGCATCCCTATGGGATAGCGGGTGTCAGCGGATGTACATCCGCTGACACCCGATGTTGTCCGCCTCCGCTCTCGTCCGATTCTGCGGACGGAAGAAAATCCTATTTTTCTATCCGTCTGCAGAGCGGATCGGAGGAACACGGACAGACGGTCCGTGTTCCTCCGATCCCCCATAGGGGAGAGCGGAGATCTGACAGGGCGGTCCCTGCACAGTGTGCGGGTCCCGCCCTGTCATCTGCCTGCTCAGCTGGGGAAAGTGGAGCGATCCCTGCTGAGCAGCGGATAAACACGGGGCGGATCAACACGGATCCGTCCCGTGTGAAAGGGGCCTAACTAGAAGCATTGTAACAATTTGTCAATGAAATGGACTTCTGTGTAAGTGAGGAAAGTTTAACCACTTAAACACTAAACATTTTTCTGACATTTGTTGGCTTCAGGTTAAAATTATTTTTTTTTTTTTGCTAGAAAATTACTTAGAACCCTCAAACATTATATATATTTTTTTAGTAGAGACCCTAGAGAATAAAATGGTGGTTGTTGCAATATTTTATGTCACATTGTATTTGCGCAGTCTTGTATTTGGTCTTTCAAATGCAATTTTTTTGGAAAAAATTACTTTAATGAATTAAAAAAAAAAAAAAATAGCACAATTTTTGGGGATAATGTGAAAGATTTTACGTCGCGAGAATCGTGATCTTTTTATCCTAAGCAAAAAATTGTGATTCTCATTTTTGCCAGAACCCTGCATCTCTAATATCTATGCAACTTCACCCATGTTCACATAGCTCTGAATTGACATGTCAAAGTGCAGGCCAAATCAGCGCCTATTGACGGCAATGGAACTGTCCGAATTGGTGCAACGCCACAACGATTACCAAAAGTAGTTCCTGTACTACTTTGGGCGACTTCAGGGGGCGATTTCTTACCTCCCAACTTTTTGAGATGAGTATAAGGGACACCTATTAGCAAAAGTAGGTAGGCATAGAACACCTTCTTAAAGGAGAACAGTTGGGACCTATGTGATTGCACTAGACATCTGTGCAGGAAAGTGCACTGATGTCTCTGAAATCGCTCACAAAGTCGGGCTGAGTCACACTTGTGTGACTTTGGACATCAGAGTCGCATGACAAGTCATACCCCATGATTTTCAATGTGTACCATTCAGATCTGTGCAACTTCAAGTAACACTGAACTTCAACGTAGTCCCTGTACTACTTTGATTTGACTTTGATGCGAGTTGAGGTCCATAGACCTCAAGTTTACATAGGCATTCCCTGGAATCGCGGCAAAATTGCTGATGCAAAATCGCGGGAAAGTTGCGTGCCTTTCCCTGTGACTCCTGCATCCATAGACCTAAAGATTACACAGGCATTGCCTAAAGGGGCATCAAAATCTTGCAACTTTCAGGTCGCACAAGTGTTGAAAGGGGCCTAAGTCACTGTGCTGAGTACTATTATACCTAGAATATAAAGTAGTCCCATCCTCAAACACTAGTAAACGTATGTTCTCAATATAATTGTGCTCAAATGGCTGAATGGTATCACCTACTGAAAGCTTGCATTAGACTCAGCAGCATATGCTGAAAAGAGGTGAATTCCTATTAGTCAATGCCACATCAGCATGGTTGTTACTATAATATTAATGCCTGAAATGCAAAACATTATTGTATAGAATCAAACATTAGTAAATACATTTTCTCTGTAGGTATGTGCTCAGCTCTGTAGTATAGCAGTATACCCTGCTGCCCTCAAAGGTTCAAGCCATGAGTTCAAATCCCACTGACAGCATCACCTCCTGGAAGTGTGCATTGTACTCAGCAGCATAATTAGCCAATGCACATCAGCTTGGTTTATTCTATCTTAACTCTTCAAATGCATGCAATGGTATGTACTTATTCAATAATATTATGATATGGAATTCCCCCCCCAGTACATACTAGGCCCTTCGGTATGGACTTTAAGGGGAACCCCAAACCAAAATGTAAAATAAATTTGATGTGGCCCCCCCAAATCCATACCAGACCCTTATCCGAGCATGCAGCCTGGAGGTCAGGATAGGGGGGGACGAGTGAGCACTCTCCCCTTCTGAACCTTACTAGGCCACATCCCCCAAAGCACCTTTTCCCCATGTTGATGGGGACAAGGGCCTCTTCCCGACAACCCTGGTCGGTGGTTGTCAGTCTGCGGGCAGGGGGAAGCCCCCTTTAACAAGGGGGCTCCCAGATCCTGCCCCCCATGTGAATAGGTATGGGGTACATTGTACCCCTACCCATTCACTAAAAAAAAATCAATAGCCGGTTTTTGACAAGTCCTTTATTGTAAAATAGCTCCGAGCTGTCTTCTTCCCTGAGCCATCTTCTCCAGATGCTGTCTCTCCCTCCTCCATCTTCTCCCCGAGTTGTATTCTCCCAGAGCCGTCTCTCCTGCCACCACCATCTTCTCCATCTGCTGTGTTCTTCCGCACCGCTGGTTACCCGCTAATAAAAAAAAAGCTGCTCTTCTTCCATGGCGGTCTTCCTCTGCTGTTTTGTCACCCACTGTGTGGCGTCTCTTACATAGCCATGGAGCGGACTTTCCGGGTGACATTATCAGATGGCCACAGAAGACCGCCACAAGAAGAGCGGCTTTTTTTTATTAGTGGGTAACCGGCTGCACGGAAGAACACATCAGCGGGAGAAGATGGCGGCGGCAGGAGAGACAGCTCGGGGAGAAGAAACATCAAACACCAGTAAATGTATTTTCTTTCAAAAAAAATTATACTGCGCTGTCCCTCTAATTTATCTTCAAACAATGTGTCTGTGAAAAACAAAAAATATAATTGTGCTGCTGCAACCACAAATGAGAGACAACCCCCACCTCAAATAGCTAAATGGAATAGGCTGCGCTGCTTAATAAGTGAACGTGATTATAACAGGTGAGTATAACCATGCCAAGAACATTCCTGGTGATAAACAACACTCAAAATCGATGAAAAATGCATACAAAAAAAACAAATTAAGTGAATATTGTTAAAACAATGTAGACTAAACTCCACAAACTGCACGATTCATGGTGAATGGATAAAACAGTGGAAACTCAGAATCAAGGACCATGTAATGCTGCAAAGTCCATACTTTCAAATAACAGTCCTTATGAGAGAAACAACTTTTTGGTAAGGGAAGAAAGCACCAATCTTGATACAGAGTGAGGCATGCACAAAAATATCTCCCTGGGGAGCGTGGTGATATAGGAAGTTCCTCCACCTCAGACAAAAACGCCCCTTATCAGATGGTTAGATCTCCTGTCACAGAGATCGTGCAAGTGAGTGGCTGTGTCCCCCAGCCACTGGGTCTCTGCAAGGTTCCCACTCTGAAGTTCACAGGATTGGGGTATTGGTGCTCAAATCCCAAAAATAGAAAGAGAGATGCTCCATAGCGTAATACAGTTATGCTTTATTAAAATGTAGAATATAGGAAATGCACTTACAGTGTAAAAACGTCTTAAAAACAATGCAAGCCGGCCGGCTCTCAGATGCTGCCCGTGTCTTCCGGGATCAGTGTGGTGTGGTGGTGACGTCAGCACGCCGCTCCTCCTTTTCTATGTATGACTGTGCTACGCCCAATAGGCTAGTGGTCAGCACTTCTACCTTGAAGAACTCATGGGTTCAAATCCCACAGAGAGATACTAAAGGATTGAATTGGTGGAAAAAAGGCAAATGACTATTAGCCAATTAGCCAAAGCAGCATATGCTGAAAATAGGTGAATGCCAATTAGCCAATGCACTTTAAGTTTGGCTGTTTCTATTATATTAACTCTTCAAATGCATGCAATGATATGTAAGTATTCAATACTATTATGGTGTGAAATTCCAAACACCACACACTAACTAATGGGCAGATTACATTTTTTCGTTTGTTTATTTTAATTCGCTTGTGCACTGAAAAAATGAACACAGCTGGTGGATGGTATTTGAACTTGTACCTGAGTACTGCGGAGACATCTGAGCAGACCACTAAGCCATTGTGCTAAGTACAAGACCTGCATAATAGTGTAGTATGATTAAACAATGAATATAAATAATTACCGCTTTATAGTCACCTAAATTAAAAAATAAAAAATAACATACAACAAATAGGTAACCTAAATGTTTAATACATGTAACTTTACAGAATAGCAGACATTACTTTGTAATAATCATTCATAACTGCATTTGTTAGCAAAAGAAGGAAAAAAACTAGGAATACTAATTGCAACATACATCAATAGATGCACACGAGGTAGAACACATCTCACATAAAAATGTTTATTTCATATACATGGATCATGGTTACAGTGCAGTACTATATAACAACTTGGTAGGAATTGGCATTTGCATATACGTGGAAGCGCTAATTAGCGCTGACTTAGAATTTACTAACGTGTGTTCGCCACTGATATGATTTTCATTCGCCTGTTGAAATTTTATTTGGCTAAAATGGGCGCTATTTGCCATAGTGCCCAGTACTTCCTGGCGCTATAGTAAATGACCCCCTATATATAGAAGTATCAGATAGGACATTGGTAGTCAATTATACATTATTCAAATATATGAAATTAGAATATCACTGAGCAGGGACCCTGGGAAGCAACAGTTAGGGGTAAAGTTAAGGTTCTGGGCTCCCATGAGTTTGAGGTGAATATTAGACATGTGTGGTTCGTTTCGTTCCAAATTAATACTCGGACAAATTTTTCATTATTCGGAGATTCGGATATATCTGAATACCCGAATTACAATATTAACAAATTTTACCGAATGCTCCGAATAACGTAACAAAATTTGTCCGAAATTCGGACTGAAATTGAACTCCAGTCGGATTCTAACTACACATAATGCTGAAATCAAAAACTGTGTGTTATTAGAGTACCATTACGAAATAATTCTGTTTTTGTTAAATCAAATGTGATTTAAAGAGTCATTGTAATCATTTGATAAAGATTTTGAGTTTGAGGTGAATATTAGACATGTGTGGTTCATTTCGGTCAAGGCAGGCAGCATTCTGAAAGAGAAGTCCATCTTCTGGGCAAGGGAAATAATATGCATTGTCTCGATATCCCAGCAAAATAGGAGGTGGGGAAAGAGTAGGAACATGAGCCTGATATCAGGTTATTCCCTTACTATAAAGGACTCGTCAAGATTTCTCCTTCAGTACCCATATTACCCCCTTCTTGGGGCAATGGGGGTGGGGAAAAGGCCTTTGTCCCTCAACATTGTGACAAAGGTACTTTGAAAGGTGGGTAGCTTTGCCACCCCCTTGCAATGTACACCCTCAATGTTGAAAGCCTGTGGCCTTGTCTTGTACAGGAATGGGAGAGGGCACACTTGCTGCCTTTCCTTTCCTGACCATGCAGGCTGGTAGAAATGTTAAAGGGAACCCCATGCCATTTTTTTTCTCCATTTTACTTCTTACATGATTTCAGGGACTTAGGGAATAGATTGAAGAGAAGGACCTCCAAGGTGGTATTCTCAGAAATGCTACCTGTACCTCGAGCCACACCAGAGAGGCAGAAGGAGCTTAGGGAACTAACAAGTGGCTGAGGAACTGGTGTAGGAAGGAGGGGTTCAGGTTTCTGGAGAACTGGGCTGACTTCTCATTCGGTTACTGTCTCTTTAGTAAGGACGGGCTGCACCTTAATAGGGAGGGTGCAGATCCATTGGGAAGAAAGACGGCCTCAAAGTTGGAGGGGCTTTTAAACTAGGTATTGGGGGGGGGGGTTCAGAGGAAGCGATAGCCAGCAGTGAGCAAAGGACAGAAGGTAATAGTGGAGTCAGTAGTGATAATACAGTCATAACATCTATCCCTGGGGTGAATGAGTGGACAAATCAAAAACAAAGCCTGGAGCTGCTATTACACAAGGAGGACTTTGTGGGAATAAAAGAAACTTGGTTTGACAGCTCACAAGACTGGTTGGCAAATATCCAGGGGTATTCCTTGTATTGGAAGGACAGGGAAGGTAGAAGAGGGGGAAGGGTGTGTTTGTGTATCAAAAATGATGTAAGGGTGGTAGAGAGGAATGTCATTGTGAATGGGACAAGGGGGAAGGTGGAATCCGTGTGGGTAGAACTTCAAAGAGAAGAAGTAAGTGGGAAATAATAGTGGGGGTATGTTACAGGCCCCCCAAGCTGAGGGAGGAGGAGGAGCTGGACCTCCTATTACAGTTAGAAATGGCAGCGAGGCAGGGAAATGTCATCATAATGGGGGACTTCAATTATCCCAATATTGACTGGGCAGAGGGGACAGCTCACTCATTAAAGGCCCATCATTTCGTGAATGTCTTACAGGACAACTTCATGTTGGTGGATTCCCCGACTAGAAAGAATGCATTGCTAGATCTATTAATTACGAATGATCAAAGTCCGATCTCAGATGAGGCAATACGAGACAACTTGAGATCTAGCGATCACAGGATGATCATATTAAGCGTAAATCATAGGAAAAAGAGGTTGTATCAAATACTTACCGTAATTTTCCTTTCCTGACGCCAAACCATGGCAGCATACTAGTGATAGAGCTCCGCCTCTTGACCACTCCCTCAGGGACCAGTGAATAGCATAAATGAAGGCATGGTTAGCCGCCACCCCATTCTTTGTAACAAGCCACATACCTGAACACACATGGGTGGGCTCATATGCTGCCATGGTTTGGCGTCAGGAAAGGAAAATTACGGTAAGTATTTGATAAAATTTTCAATATTCCTGACGCCAACATGGCAGCATACTAGTGATAAATAACTAGCTGATAGGGTGGGATCTATTTGTCAAACCAATCTTCTAATTAGGATGAGACAGAGGACTGAATAGTCCTTCCTACAAAGTCCCCTGATGACAAGGCACTCGCATCTATTCCGTCAAGTTTGAGTAGGAATGTTGGAGCGAGCATGATACCCCTGTACAGGGTCCATAGATTCTCTTGAATGTGTTGCCTATGAGGCTTCAACCGCTCTGGTAGAGTGCTCCGCCGCCACTGACAGAGGCTCGCAACCTATAGTCTTATATACACAACCCAAGTCTGCTAGGATCCAGGCAGTAACCTCTTTCCCTTGATTCCCAGCTGGAATGACAAAAGGTTTATTTAGATGACCTGAAAGGGACAATTGTGGAGAGATACTCCTTTAAAGTTCTGAAAATTAACAGTACGTGTGACTTTCCTGTGTGATGTTCTGGAAAGTTAGGCAATGTCCAGCTGTCTGTTAAATAGCAGTCTGTTGCTACGTTTGATGCAGGATGATCTACAAGATCCAACTCTACTCTTTCTGGAAAGGAAAGAATATATATATATATATACTTTGAATCTCCAAGAGCTTGAATCTCTGATAACCTTCTGCTTAAAGTTTTTGCAAATGATACTGCCTTGTAAGTGATGGCCTGAACCGAACACTAAGTAAAAGTGTCCTTCGCGCTAAAAATGAGTAATAGTAAAAAAGTGTGTAATGAACACAAAAAAGTGAGAAAAACTAAATATGTGTGGTGATATCTAAAAACGATAGCAGCAAAACCAAAAAGTGTTCACATTTCACTTCAATCAAATATTTTAAAAAAGTGATCTTGCGCATTTAAATCTAATCACACATATTGTAGCAATTAGTGTACAGTAAAAATTTCACTTCAATCAAATATTTTTAAAAAGTGATCTCGAGCATTTAAATCTAATCACACATATTGTAGCAATTAGTGTACAGTAAAAATATATCTAATAAATGCAACAATGAAAACAAAGGATTTGATGGAAGATTTAGAAAAACAGCAAAAAAGATAAAAAAACTTAATAAAATAATCAAATGATCAATCAAGTGTTCCAATTAGGTGCAAAACTAGTGCAAGTTCATAGGGTATACAGCGAATGGTTTTGTCTTGCCCCTCCAAAATAAACAGGTGTCTCAGTGTGAAAATGACTGGATAGGTCAGACTTCATGCAGATCTTCATGTATAATTGTGCAATAACTTAAAGCTCTCAGAACTCTCACCTTAGTATTCTTGGTAAACAAGCACCATGATATAATATCTGTTGGTTACGTCACTATAGCCTCCTGGTCATTCTCCCTCACTAGATTAGATTTAATTCCATTCCTCTCCACCAGTGATATAACTGACCACCTGATAGAATATTTACCTCCAGATCACAGCGGCCCGGTGGGGGAAAGAGGAAGAAAAAAACAGAGAGGCTCTGATAGTGTAGTACGTTCATTAAGAATAGTAATTTATTAGGGGTTAAAAATGGTCTCTTACGGGGGGACAGGAGGCGGAGCCTAGCAGAGCAGACATGCATTGTTAGAGCTCCACACCGCTGAGGAAAGAAGAGAAGGACAAAGCGGAGCCTGCAGGCTCAAAAGGTATCCATTTGAACCTTTTTGCCCCAGGGAACAAACTGTGAAAGTTTGGGCAGGAAATATGGTACTGGGAGGAAACCGTGACAGAAATAAAAATCACCTCACAAAGAGCTCACAGGCACTCACTGCAGCTGAAGCAGCTCCAGTCACCTCACAAGATACAGCATCAGGGCGCTCTCACAGACAGAAAATGTCACAGCAAGACTCTCCATTTGAGTCAGATACAGAACAAATCCTCTCACAAACTTCTCCACAAGCCTCCTCAGCATCCCCAGTAATATTATTACAATTTGAAAAGATGCTTCATAAGGCTTTAAAACAAACCTCAGACCAAATAACAAAAAGCCTAACCAAAGAAATAAGAGAGCTGGGAAACCGCACCGCAGCCTTAGAAATAAAAATGGATTTAATTGAAATTACAACCCAAGAAAATATAACAGAATTGGAACAATTAAAAAAAGAGAATTTAATACTTCAAACTAAGCTCGAAGATTACGAAAATAAAGCCAGACGTTCAAACTTGCGCATAAGGGGAATACCTGAAACTGTGACAGACCTGCAATCTACTATTACTGCTCTATTACAAGAACTAAAGCCAGATATCCCTATTGAACGTTTAGAACTGGACAGAGTACACAGAGCCCTCACAGCCAAAAAGAAAGATGGACCCCCACGTGATATAATCACAAAATTTCATTATTACAGAACGAAAGAACAAATACTAATTGCTGCAAGAGAAAAAAAGGAACTTAATTTTCAAGGACACAATTATCAAATTTTTGCTGACCTATCCCAACTTACTATTACTGAAAGACGATCCATGAAACCCCAACTAATGGAACTGCAACGCCACAACATTATGTATCAATGGGGCTTCCCCTTTTCAGTCAGATTTAACTACCAAGGTACAATTTACAGAAGCAGATCAGCAGATGAACTACAACAAACCCTTTTAAAATTAAATCTGACAGAACCCACAAGCAGCAACACTCCCACACGCAGAAGAATGGCATCATCTTCACCTTCAGGCAGCACCCAGAAAATTTCAGAACAAAATGGGAATCATCATTCTCACAAAAGAGGCCGTTATGCCACATCATCCATGGACCAAGAAGATTCAATGGACTGACATCCTAATTCCTGATATCTCTTCATTTATTATACTAAGAGATGGTTCTCTATAAAAAACCTGTATTTATAACTGAATGTAACTGCATTCTGATAGTCACACACTGTGTGGGATCATGTTACATTCCAGTTATATTTCTTATTACTTCTGATTCATATAGCCTTAGAATATATAAGTGAAATAAGGAAATTCTTGTTCAGTTATATATTATCAGGTAATAACAATAGATTTATTACTTTTTAGGACAAATATGTTCAATAATCCAGAAGTAATGGAAGCTTTTTCTTTCTTTTCTTAAAACAAATATATTATTACCTAACTAGTTCCTAGAATTATGTTTTTGTTTATTCTAATCTGAAGCAATACAACCTCAATTTTATGAGTTAACATATCTAAACAGTTACATATGAATAAAATATGTAATTGTTTACTCTAAAAGGGTTAAAATCCCAAAATAATTCAAACTATCTTCATCAATACCAAAGTTATTAACAGTACCTTTCTAACTGAATTATTTAGCCTAGGGCAAGGCTAACCATATACAACCACCCTGGAATAAATCATTTCAACAAAAACTATATTCTGCACTCCAATTAATGAAACATCATTTTGATGTCTTTTGACATAGCACTTCTCTCCTGTAAGCGGAAGATCCGTGTACCCCCATTAGCCCTCCTCATTCTCCCAACCATATTATGTGGGAGTGTGACAAAGGCACTTATTCCCCTGAGAGAGATATTTATTCTCTTTCACGGGTAAATTGTGATTACTTGCAAAAAATAATTTATACAATGTATCATCTAATCTCATATGTTTTTTGTTTACTCTTTACTCCAGAATTCACTGGTTTCTTTTCTATCTATTCATCTCTTCAGTCCACACAGGTTGATCTGCGCAGTCAGCTCTGCATAACAAAAAGTAAGTCAAAACTATTTGATCTGTTGCCATGGCACCACTGAATATACTTTCCCTGAATGTTCAGGGAATAAATGTCCCTCAAAAAAGGACCAAAGCCTTCCGTACTTTCCATAACAAAAAGGCTCACATAGTATGCCTCCAAGAAACACACTTCACCAAAGATTCTACTCCAAAATATATTTCTCCTTTTTATCAACAAATTTACACGGCTTCTGCCTGTACCAAGCAAAGGGGAACTCTAATTGCATTTCACCGATCCACACCATTCACCTTATCATCAGAAATTAAAGACCCAGAAGGTAGATACCTGATACTCATGGGTTATATAATGGATACAGCAATCACGGTGATTTCCTACTACGCTCCTAACAAACAACCTACACCATTCCTCTCACATATATTGCAAGTGATTAATACACACAAAATAGGAACAGTGATAATGTGTGGGGATTCGAACCAGGTCCTCCTCCCATTTCTAGATAAATCACCTTTTACACCATCCAAAATAACCTCTAGATTACCTTTTTCTCAACTTCTTTCCAAATACAATCTGGTAGATTCGTGGAGAGAAAGTAACCCAATGAAAAAGAAATTCACTTATTTCTCGCACCCTCATCAAACCTTCACCAGAATAGATCATATTTTTCTAACAATAGGAATGATACCAGAAATTATTGCATCAGATATAATTCCGATTCCGTGGTCTGACCATAATGCAGTATACACTACTATAGCCTCAGCCATACCAAAAGCGCATGACCCAACGTGGTACTTACCGGACATAATGCTCAAACACCCACTACATCAGATGGCCATTAAACAAGCTTTAAAGGAATACATATCAATTAATAATACAACAGACATCTCCCCAATAACACTGTGGGAAGCTCATAAGCCTGTCTTGCGTGGTACAATACAAAGACAAATGGCACTATTTAAACGGGAACGCAAAAATCTAGCAAAAAAACTAGAACTCAATTTTAATGCAGCCTACATATCATTTCAAGATAATCCATCTCCGAGTACAAAATCTCATCTGGAAAAATCTAGATTGGAATACGATCTATTTCTCACTGAGTCAGTTGATAAATCCCTCAAACGCTCCAAACACAATTTCTACATGAATACAAACAAACCAGGTACATATTTGGCTCGGGCATTAAATTCAACTAACAAATCTTTCAAACCAATACGTTTGAAATTATCAAAAAATGTTTACACTTGTAATCCAGTTAAAATAGTCCATAAATTTCACTCACATCTCGCAACTTTATACAAGACAAACAATGAATTTAATCCTACAGAGGCTGAATCCTTCTTCTCAAAAATAACCTTACCTGAGTTATCTCAGAATCAAAAAAGCAGTTTGGATGAGCCTATAACTATAGATGAAGTTGCTAACGCCATAAAAGACCTAAAACTTAACAAAAGACCAGGCCCAGACGGCTACTCGGCTTTATACTATAAAACATTCTCAGAAATACTCTCTCCCATTCTCACTGAAACTTTTAACAAACTTCTAGATGGACATTCTTTTCGGCAAGAAACACTAATGGCAATTGTTTGTATGATCCCAAAACCCCTTTCTGATGATACTTCCTGTGTGAATTATCGGCCTATCTCTCTGTTAAACCGCAATATTAAATTATTAGCAAAAATAATAGCAAAACGCCTCAATAGCATTATAGGAAAATTAATACATAGAGATCAAGTAGGCTTCATGCCAAATAGACAGGCAGGCGATAATATACGCAGGGCAGTGTTATTGGCACATATTGCTAAAAAACGGAAAATCCCTTTATGTTTTCTATCTCTCGATATTAAGAGGGCATTTGACACAGTATCCTGGCAATATATGCAATATTCATTACAAAAATGGGGTTTTGGACCCCACTTTTTAACATGGATCAAAGCATTATATAATAAACCCAAAGCCTATATAAAATATGCTGGATACAATTCTGAAGCCTTTAATATCGAAAGAGGTACCCGACAGGGTTGCCCATTATCTCCCTTATTATTTGCCCTTATACTCGAACCCATGGCCCAATACATCAGAACAAACCAAACTATAACTGGCATTGAAGTAGGAGGTATTACACACAAATTATGTATATTTGCAGACGATATATTACTTTTTCTATCATCACCACAGGTCTCTGGTCCTAACTTAATACCAGCTCTTGATGGATTTGCAGCCCTATCCGGCCTTATGATTAATCCTAAGAAATGCGTAGTGCTTAATATTTCACTCACAAACATGGAATTGATCCCGGCTAGGGCTGCACTCCCATTCACATGGGCAGAAAAATCAATCCCATATCTTGGAATTCATTTAACAGCATCTCATTCTGACTTATTCTCAACCAATTATCCTCCTGTATTAAGACAGATCACAAATCTAATAAAACAATGGTCGCAACTTCCTTTATCCTGGATAGGGAAGATTAATGCAATCAAAATGACTATTCTACCCAAATTGCTTTATCTATTCAGAGTCCTCCCTATTCCAATTCCTTCCTATTTTTTGAGAATAGTACAAAAAAGAGCAACTTCGTTTATATGGGGCTCTTCTAAACCACGTATACCTATACACACACTACATCTTCCCAAAAATAAAGGAGGCCTGGGATACCCTAATTTTACTAACTACTACAGAGCAGCACATTTGGCCAGTCTGTCCAAATACCATGCAAAACAGGAAATCCCATTATGGGTATTTATAGAGGCTTCAGAAAATGACCCTCTATTAATATCAAATTTATTATGGCTTGATCCTAAAGACCGCTTTAAAATTCATAATCCCATAACTAAACACTTCTTATCTCTCTGGGATAAACTAAAAACCAAATATCAGTTACAATCTCCACACAATCCTCTCCTTTCTTTTATCAGAAATCCGGCCTTTTATCCGGCATGGATCTACCCAAATTCTTTTAAAGCTTGGACAACATCAGGCATTCAGACACTAAATGACTTCATAGCATCTAAATCATTCCTTTCATTCCCATCGCTTAGAGAAAAATATGATCTACCAAACTCTGAGATATTTAGATATCTCCAAATCAAAAATTTCTATACACCATTCCTAAAGGGGGATACACCATTATCCCAATTATCCATTTTTGAATCAATCTGCACAAAAGATCCATTTGCTAAAGGTACAATTTAATCACTTTATAATCAATTATATGGAGTAGCAAATCTTAATAGACCCTCTTACGTTCAGAGGTGGGAGGAGGACCTGGGACGAACTTTAGAAGACACGGATTGGTCTAACATATGGCTCACATCTAAGTCATCTTCACCCAACATCTTAGCACTGGAGACAAATTATAAAGTCCTAACTCGCTGGTACCTTGTACCCGCTAGAGTGGCAAAATATTCACCTAATACCTCAGCTCTTTGTTTTCGAGGATGCCCAGAAATAGGCACATATTTACACATATGGTGGACGTGCCCAGTAATCCAAACCTTCTGGAAGGAAGTCTTCGTGATTGCATCTAAAATATTTAAAAAAATAATACAACCAGATCCATATTTAACTTTACTTAATCTAAAACCAGAATGGTTAACACTCTCTCAATTCAAACTTATGATCCAACTAATAACGGCTGCAAAACAAACAGTGGCCAAGGCATGGAAATCTCCTACATTGGTACTAGCAGAAACAATTCACAGAATGAATAATACAATGTCCCATGCTAAGATGGTAGCCATCGATCAAAATCAAATTCCAAAATTTGAAAAACTTTGGCATCCTTGGATAAAACAACAGTTCCTGTCAAACTTCAATGACTCTGTCCTGTTGCCATGGTAACAGATTAAATGACTTACAGAGACACCCATTCTAAGGCTTCAAAGAGAACTAAAAAGAATAATAAACTGACGAGCGGGACAACCTTGTGGACCATACCTCTACCTTTCAACCTTTTTTCTTCTTTCTCTTTCCTTTTCTCTACCTTACGATTAAAGCTCATTATCAGAATTTATTTGACCTATATACACTCTACTTGTAAACAATATGTATAGTAGGTATAAATCATTTAAATACCTACAAAAGTAACTAAGGAAATGATATATATCTTTAATTTAGGTTTACGTGAACCCAATGTTTAATATTTGAAATTTCATGATATTTACCTATATAAACCCTACTGTAAAACAATGAGCTTACTTTATAGATCTTTGTAAACTTACTTTATGTATCTTTATAACATTGTATACTCAATAAACTTCTTTTGACAAGGAAAAATGGTCTCTTACATTTAAAATATTTAAAAACAAGCGAGTACAGCAAAAGCGGCATTTAGAGCGCCTCCTTACTAGACTTCCGGTTACGTCTGTGCTCTGCCACTCCCTACGTGTTACGTCACCACTCGTGACTTCATCTGGGGAACCTGATTGGTTGGAGAGGAATGTATTTTATATCGCGTTGCCGGAAGTGTTATAGCGGCCATTTTCTTGTAGTCCGCTAATGTATTTAAGCACAGCCATTTTTAGAAAGGTAAATTGATGTGTATGGTGGCCAAGTTTTAGTAGATCAAGTTAGTATTGTGTCATCAATGATGGTATATGGCAATAATGTGTGTATTGGACTATGTGTTTAAAAGAATAGAGGTACCAATAATTTAAATGGACAATTTAGGAAGGGATACCTACTAAATAAAAGTGTATAGTGTGGGCGTAACAGTCGTAAACCTATATTGGTAAGAAGTAGCCCTAATAAATACATATTAATAAATATATGACACATTTAAAAAAACATACATATAATAATATGAATGTATACTTAATAAAATCTGGTGAAATAAATAATATATAGGAGTATATTCAGAGGTATATTTAAAAATGAGCTATATAAAAGCCTATGGGGGTCATTTACTATAGAGCCATGGCGCTAATTCGCGCAAATTGCAGCAACCTTTTAATGTTGAGATGAAATGTATCTTTCTGTGAAATACATTTTCCTTTGCAACATTGTTGCTTCTACTTAAAATATTTTGATTTTAAGAATGCTAGAATGTGGATTGTTTTGATGTTTTGGTAAAATATATTTTTCTCTGTCACTTACACTTGTTACTCTCCATCTCACAACAATCTTTACCCCAAACTCACACAGGTGTCTTTACAAAGCACAAACAATACCATTGCTGATGCAAATTTAAAATAAATCACAATTTTTTGTGCTTTTTATCATTTCCAAATATTCATAATTTGAGCCCAAATGTGATATGTGTACCAACATCAGAAATCAAAATGTAATTCCCAAAAATTTGAGGGTAATATTCTTCTCTCACCCACAAAAAAACACCAAATATCACAGAATAAATCAAGAAGAATAACTCTTGAGTAATGTAATTCCATCACGTGTATGTCCATAGAAATGCAGTATTTATGTGTTTTATGTATAGTTATGTGTAGTTATGTGTAGGAGACTCTCACATGTGGCAGCTCCATGGCTTAGAGGTTAGAGGTTAGATTCTGCTTAGTATTCCTGAGTGTCTGGGTTCAAATCCCAACCATGTTATTTCATGTAGAGAAGTTGTCTCATCTCCCAGGTCCTATAACTATGTCTAAATGTAGTAGTTATGTGTAGGAGGGTTCCACCACTATTGTAAGTCTTTTCCAGATACACTATTTAGCCAAAAGTATTGGGACGCCTGCCTTTACACACACATGAAGTTTAATGGCAGCCCAGTCTTAGTCCGTAGGGTTAAAATTTGATTTGGCCCACCCTTTTCAGCTAGAACAGCTTCTGGGAAAGCTGTCCACAAGGTTTAGTGTGCCTATGGGAATGTTTGATCATTCTTCCAGAAGTGCATTTGTGAGGCCAGGCACTGATGTTGGATGAGAAGGCCTGGCTCGCAGTCTCTACTCCAGTGGTTCTCAACTCCAGTCCTCAGGACCCACCAACAGGCCAGATTTTAAGTATTACCTTGGGGAGATGCAGACTAGAATACTGCAATCACTGAGCAGCAAATGATATCATCTGTGATGTATTTCAGTTATCTTGCAAACCTGGCCTGTTAGTGGGTCCTGAGGACTGGAGTTGAGAACCACTGCTCTACTCTAATTCAGCCAAAGGGTGTTCTATCGGGTTGAGGCCAGGAGTCTGTGCAGGCCAGTCAAGTTTCTCCACCCCAAACTTGCTCATCCATGTCTTTATGGACCTTGCTTTGTGCACTGGTGTGCAGTCATGTTGGAACAGGAAGGGGCTTTCCCCAAACTGTTCCCACAAAGTTGGGAGCATGAAATTGTCCAAAATGTCTTGGTATGCTGACGCCTTAAGAGTTCCCTTAACTGGAACTAAGAGGCCAAGCCCAACCCCTGAAAAACACCCCCACATCATAATCCCCCCTCCACCAAATCATTTGGACCAGTGGACAAAGCAAGGTCCATAAAGACATGGATGAGTGATTTTGGGGTGGAGGAACTTGACTGGCCTGCACAGAGTCCTGACCTCAACACAACAGAACACCTTGGGGATGAATTAGAGAGGAGACTGTAGGTCAGGCCTTCTCGTCCAACATCAGTCCCTGACCTCACAAATGCACTTGGAAGAATGGTCAAACATTCCCATAGACACTCCTAAACCTTGTGGACAAGAAGAGTTGAAGCTGTTATAGCTGCAAAGGGTGGGCCAAATGAGTTTTGAATCCAATACTAATACTGGGATGCCATTACAGTTCATGTGCGTTTAAAGGCAGACGTCCCAATACTTAGGCCAATATATTGTATATTGCTTGTGACACTGAGCATGGCTATGGACTTAGGGCTGGTTCACACCACAGAGATGTGGAGAACATGTGTGGGGCTGCATGGTGGCTAAGTGGGTAGCAGTTCTGTCTAGCAGCACCTGGGATGTTGGTTCAATTCCCCAACATGCTTGTGTTGAAGTTTATATGTTCCCTCTGTGTGGGTTTCTCACCACAATCCAAAGACGTGCTGGCATCTTATTTGTCTCCTGTCGAAATAGGTTCTAATGTAAGAACATTCATTTTGGACTTTATATTGGAAGCTCATTGCAGCCAGGGACTGATGTTAATGTTTATTAGCACTAATCATGCCCAGGGACTTGGACATTTCAAATTGTAGGCTTTACACTGCACAGGTACATAGGCTTAGAAAACTGTTGCTTTGTTTATGTGGATGCAAATGGACTTCAATCTTTGTCCTGTAGTTGGAGATTTGATGCACATAGCCAAGGGCTAACACAGTTGTGAATAGTATTATGCATTCCTGCTCATCAGGTGCAATCCATTTAGACATACATGAAGAGACAGATTGAAAGATACTGGTGGGCGTGTACTTCTGTTGGGCGTGTACCTCTATTGGGTGTGTCATTGTGCTAACAATACAACCTCTCTTATATAAAGGTCTGCAGTAGGGGGGTTCGTTTGGCCTGAGAAGGTCAGGTTTTTTGCTGTGATTTGTGGGGGAGAAGGAATGATATTGTGCCTATTGACAAATGCCCAACTAGGGATATTTGATGAAATTCTTGTGCCTTTTTTCAATCAAAAGTGGGTTTATGTGGCCATGCTGTCAATGTTGTGTGTGTATTGTTCCTGTCTGATCATGCAAACATCGTTTGGAAGCATCTGCTGACCTTCTACCCTTTTTGATCTCGTTAAATCGCTTACACCGAAATGCAGCTTCCAGCAGAACATGGTCACGTATGTATGTATGTATGTATGTGTGGATTGTGAGCTGGTGGTGGGTGTTTTGAATAAGTCTTTTGTAATATTATGTTGGAATGCTTTGTAAGAATGACTGTTAAGTATGTTTCTATAATCTTGCAGATAAAAATGTGATGTGTTGCCCATTATACACTGAAATTAAAGCTGTGTCCACTCTAAGATTTTGTCAAATTTTAGATTGTAACCTCCTATGAGCAGGGCCCTTAAAATCCCACTGCTAAATGTAGCACCATATATCCTGTCCAAATTTTTACGGGTTTTCCGTGGCGTCAGAGGGGGGCGGGGTTACCTGTACATGTCACTGGGTAACCCTGAGGCGTTTCCCCGTTGCGTCAGGGGGGCGTGGTCACCTGCGCACGTCATGGGTGGCCCTGCCCTCAGCTTTTTAAGAACTGTCACCGCAGTTCCAGCGTCATTCAGCGGGCTTCTCCCATGGAGGCGGCTCGTATTGTGGCGGCGTCTTTCTCTGCATCCCGGGACAAGGAAGGATTACATCGCTTTGTTTGGATGCAAATGGACTTTGATCTTTGTCCTGTAGTTGGTGATTTGATGCACATAGCCAAGAGCTAACATAGTTGCGAATAGTATTATGTGTTCCTGTCCATCAGGTGCAATCACTTTAGACATACATGAAGAGATTGAAAGATACTGGTGGGTGTGTACTTCTATTGGGCGTGTCAGTGTGCTAACAATACAACCTCTTATATAAAGGTCTGCAGTAGGGGGGTTCGTTTGGCCTGAGAAGGTCAAGTTTTTTGCTGTGATTTGTGGGGGAGAAGGAATGATATTGTGCCTATTGACAAATGCCCAACTAGGGATATTTGATGAAATTCTTGTGCATTTTTTCAATCAAAAGTGGGTTTATGTGGCCATGCTGTCAATGTTGTGTGTGTATTGTTCCTGTCTGATCATGCAAACATCGTCTGGAAGCATCTGCTGACCTACACTTTTTTTTTTTTCTCGTTTAATCCTGTACACCAAAATGCAGCTTCCAGCAGAACATGGTCACCAATGTATGTATGTGTGGATTGTGGGCTGGTGGTGGGTGTTTTGAATAAGTCTTTTGTAATATGTGGGAATCCTTTGTAAGAATGACTGTTAAGTATGTTTCTATAATCTTGCAGATAAAAATGTGATGTGTTGCCCGTTATACACTGAAATTAAAGCTGTGTCCACTCTAAGGTTTTGTCTAATTTTAGATTGTAAGCTCCTATGAGCAGGGCCCTTAAATTCCCATTGCTAAATGTAGCACCATATATCCTGTCCAAATTTTTTTGAAGCTAGTAAATGTAATTTTTTTTTTTTCTGCTGGTAAAATAAAAGTACATTATTGAACTTTTGTTGTGGTTTTTTTTTTTCTTTTACTTTTCTTTCTCTTTAGTTTTTGTGGGTGGTGGTTTTGGGAAAGTGCAATATCTCTTATATTTTATTTCAATATGTATTTGTGCACCAAAAAACAAATATCTTTGCCCTGGTTCACATTGATGCTACTTTGAAATCGTGCTACTTCACTTGAAGTAGCACGATTTCAAAGTAGCAAGGTCAGCGTGATTTCAGGTGCGACTTAATAGACATCCGTGTGGCTTCATACACAAATGTCTATTGAAGTCGTACCTGAAATCGGCAAAAGTAGTGCAGGAACTACTTTAGCAGATTGGTGCAGTGCCACAAAAGTTGCATCGATTGGAACAGTGCCATTGCTGCCAATAGTCATGCAATTTGATCTCTCAAAGCGCATGACAAATCGCTTCAATGTAAACCTAGGCTTCTGCACACTTGCAAGTTAATGATAAATGTGGAATCTTTATATATAACAGCTGTGGAGAATTGCAGGTAATGAATTCAGCTGGTGGTTAGGCAGTGTTTGAATGTGTCAGCTTTGGTTCACATTGGTGCGATTTGACATGTCAAATTTGTGGCAATTGCACTGTTCTAATTGGTGCGATTTGTATTGATATTGGTGCAGAAACCTGCACCGATGTCTCTGATGTTGCCCCCACAGTCGGGACTGACATGCAGGAATGAAATTGTGTGAGTTCAGCTGGACGCTTTCCTCCCTCTGTCAGTGTGAACCAGGGCTCAAACTGGGCCTTTTGTCTTTGTATTTCACCTGCTGCTAACCCAGGGACACCATTTCTTATCAAACTCCCTTAAGTTTACCTTCAAATATATGTAGCAATACAGATTTTTACAGATACACATACACATACACATACAGATGATTCTCAATGATAACCATTCATAGCTGTGCTACTTTAAGTCGCACCAACTTCAAAGTAGTCCCTGTACTACTTTGGTGTGACTTTCATGTGACTTGAGGTATATCGGTACAATATTACACATGCATGCCCAGAAGTTGGGGCCAAGTTGCAGTGGCAAAGTGGCAGCAAAATAGTGTGACTTTCAGGTCGCAGCAGTGTGAATGAGATTCAATGATAACACCTTTGAATTTGTCTCTATTGTCACTTGTGCATCCTGAAAGTGTAGCAAATTCGTCCCTGCACTACCTTGGTTTGACTTTGATGCAATTTGAGGTCCATACACCACAAGATTACACAGACATTGCTTCAAGTCATGGAAAAGCTGTGCAATTTTAAGGTTGCACAAGTGCAAATGGGGCCTTATTCAAAGGTGTTATCAATTAATCTCATTAGGTTACTTTCACACTTGGGTGACTTTTCATGCAGCTTTGGACCTCAGAGTCACATGAAAAGTTGTACCCCATGATTTCCATTCATATTTATTAGAGCTGCACGATTAATCGTCATCGTGATTTTTTTTTTTCCCCTTTGCGATCTTGAAAAAAGCGTTTCACGATTCTTGCTATGCAAAGAATTCTCTCTGCTCTTTTGAAGCCACAGCCATCAAAAGAAAGGAATAGAAAAACCGGGAAGTCTGCCAAGAATTAGAACATTCTTTATCAGTGAACTTAACTAGAAACATTGTAACAATTTGTCAATGAAATAGACTTCGGTGTAAGTAAGGAAAGTTTAACCACTTAAACACTGACATTTGTTGGTTTCAGGTTAAAATCATTTTTTTTTTGCTAGAAAATTATGTAGAACCCCCCCAACATTATATATATTTTTAGTAGAGACCCTAGAGAATAAAATGGTGGTGGTTACAATATTTTATGTCACGCTGTATTTGCGCAGCGGTCTTTCACATTCAATTTTTTTTGGAAAAAATTACTTTAATGAATTAAAAAAAAAAAAGTTAGCCCAATTTTTTTGGGGATGTGAAAGATTTAAGTTGCGAGAATCAGGATCTTTTTATTCTAAGCAAAAAAATTGTGATTCTCATTTTGGCCAGAACCGTGCAGCTCTAATATCTATGCAACTTCACCCATGTTCACATAGCTCTGAATTGACATGTCAAATTGCGGGCCAAATCAGCACCTATCGATGGCAATGGAACTGTCCGACACCTATTAGCAAAAGTAGTTAGGCATAGGACACCTTCTTAAAGGAGAACAGTTGGGACCTATGTGATTTCACTAGACATCTGTACATGAAAGTGCACTGATGTCTCTGAAATCGCTCACAAAGTTGGGCTGAGTCACACTTGTGCGACTTTGGACATCAGAGTTGCATGACAAGTCATACCCCATGATTTTCAATGTATACCATTCATATGTGTGCGACTTCAATTAACACTGACTTCAACGTAGTCCCTGTACTACTTTGGTCTGACTTTGATGCGAGTTGAGGTCCATAGACCTCAAGTTTACACAGGCATTCCCTGGAATTGCGGCAAAATTGCTGATGCAAAATCGCGGGAAAGTTGTGTGCCTTTCCCTGCAACTCCTGCGTCCATAGACCTCAAGATTACACAGGCATTGCTTAAAGTGGCATCAAAATCTTGCAACTTTCAGGTCGCACAAGTGTGAAAGGGGCCTAAGTCACTGTGCTGAGTACTATTATACCTAGAATATAAAGTAGTCCCACCATCAAACACTAGTAAATGTATGTTCTCAATATAATTGTGCTCAAATGGCTGAAAATCACACAGATGGTATCACCTACTGAAAGCTTGCATTAGACTCAGCAGCATATGCTGAAAAGAGGCGAATGCCTATTAGCCAATGCCATATCAGCATGAGCATGGTTGTTACTATAATATTAATGCATGAAATGCAAAACATTATTGTATAGAATCAAACATTAGTAAATGTTTTTTCTCTGTAGCTATGTGCTCAGCTCTGTAGCATAGCGGTATAACCTGCTGCCCTCAAAGGTTCAAGCCATGAGTTCAAATCCCACTGACAGCATCACCTCCTGGAAGTGTGCATTGTACTCAGAAGCATAATTAGCCAATGTACATCAGCTTGGTTTATTCCATATTTTAACTCTTCAAATGCATGCAATGGTATGTACTTATTCAATAATATTATGGTATGGAATTCCAAAATTCAAGGAAAAAAATGTCATAGGGTCCCCCCTGTACATACCAGGCCCTTCGGTATGGACTTTAAGGGGAAACCACACCAAAATGTAAAATAAATTTGATGTGGGGCCCCCCAAAATCCATACCAGACCCTTATCTGAGCATGCAGCCTGGAGGTCAGGATAGGGGGGGACGAGTGAGCACCCTCCCCTTCTGAATCTTACCAGGCCACATACCCCAAAGCACCTTTTCCCCATGTTGATGAGGACAGGGGGCCTCTTCCCGACAACCTTGGTCGGTGGTTGTTGGTTTGTGGGCAGGGGGTTTATCAGAATATGGAAGCCCCCTTTAACAAGGGGGCTCCCAGATCCTGCCCTCCTATGTGACTACGTATGGGGTACATTTTACCCCTACCCATTCACCAAAAAAAGCAGTGAAATGTAAAAAAATCAATAGCCGGTTTTTGACAAGTCCTTTATTGTAAAATAGCTCCGAGCTGTCTTCTTCCCTGAGCCATCTTCTCCAGACGCTGTCTCTCCCTCCTCCATCTTCTCCCTGAGCTGTATTCTCCCAGAGCCGTCTCTCCTTCCGCCACCATCTTCTCCATCTGCTGTGTTCTTCCGCACCGCTGGTTACCCGCTAATAAAAAAAAAGCTGCTCTTCTTCCATGGCGGTCTTCCTCTGCTGTTTTGTCACCCACTGTGTGGCGTCTCTTACATAGCCATGGAGCGGACTTTCCGGGTGACATTATCGGATGGCCACAGAAGACCGCCACAAGAAGAGCGGCTTTTTTTTTATTAGTGGGTAACCGGCTGCACGGAAGAACACATCAGCGGGAGAAGATGGCGGCGGCAGGAGAGACAGCTCGGGGAGAAGAAACATCAAACACCAGTAAATGTATTTTCTATGTATGACTGCGCTACGCCCAATAGGCTAGTGGTCAGCACTTCTACCTTGAACTCATGGGTTCAAATCCCACAGAGAGATACTAAAGGATTGAATTGGTGGAAAAAAGGCAAATGACTATTAGCCAATTAGCCAAAGCAGCATATGCTGAAAATAGGTGAATGCCAATTAGCTAATGCACTTTAAGTTTGGCTGATTCTATTATAATAACTCTTCAAATGCATGCAATGATATGTAAGTATTCAATACTATTATGGTGTGAAATTCCAAACACCACACACTAACTTACGGGCAGATTACATTTTTTTGTTTGTTTATTTTAATTCGCTTATGCACTGAAAAAATGAACACAGCTGGTGGATGGTATTTGAACTTGTACCGTGAGTGCTGTGGAGACATCTGAGCAGACCACTAAGCCATTGTGCTAAGTACGAGACCTGCATAATAGTGTAGTATGATTAAAGAATGAATATAAATAATTACCTCTTTATAGTCACCTAAATTAAAAAATAAAAAACAACATACAACAAATAGGTAACCTAAATGTTTAATACATGTAACTTTACAGAATAGCAGACATTACTATGTAATAATCATTCATAACTGCATACATTAGCAAAAGAAGGAAAAAAACTAGGAATACTAATTGCAACATACATCAATAGATGCACACGATGTAGAGCACATCTCACATAAAAATGTTTCTTTCACATACATGGATCATGGTTACAGTGCAGTACTATATAACTTGGTAGGAATTGGCATTTGCATATACGCGGAAGCGCTAATTAGCACCGATTTGGAATTTACCAATGTATGTTTCTCAACAATGGCGCTAATTTTCATTCGCACATTCGCCTGTTGAAATTTTATTTGGCTAAAATGGGAGCTATTATTTGCCATAGTGCCCAGTACTTCCTGGCGCTATAGTAAATGACCCCCTATATCTTTTATGCAAACCAATCCTTATTCCCCTTTTGGGATTTTTTTGTTACCAAAGGCATGTAACAGAATACACTTTGACCAAAATTTATGAAGAAATTCGATTTTTTTTAAAAATCTTATTGGATATGTTTTATAGCAGAAAGTAAAAAATATTGTTTTTGTTTTTATATAATAAAAAATGAAAAAAAAAAACAGTAGTGATCAAATACTACTAAAAGAAAGCTATATTTGTGTGAAAAAGGTTGCACGCCTATTCATGAAGGTAAAAAACCTTCTGTGTGCAGCGTCCCCGCCCCAAAACTTACCTGAACCCCATCTCGATCCAGCAATGTGCATTAGAGCCTCAGCTCTCCCAGGTCTCTCCCTCTTCATTGGTGGAGACAGCAGTTGTAGCCACTGTCAATAACAGCCAGTGAGCCAATGAGGAGAGAGGGTGTTCAGAGCTGAGCGTGTGAATGGACACACAGAGCAGTGGCATAGGAGACCCCATAGAAAGCTGCTTACACTAGGCAGAAGGAAGGGGCCTGGAGTACCCGCAGGGGACCCGAGAAGAGGGGGAACAGGTAGGGTTGCCATCTGTCTGGGATTCACCTGGACAGTCCAGGTTTTGAATTGTGTGTCCGGGTTTCAGTCCACCTGAAACCCGGACACAATTTTCAGAATGGACTGTGGCTCCCTAAGTAACCAAATACCACAACCGCCAAGTGCATAGGTGTGCACACAGGCTCCACCCTCATACACTGACAGGAGAGGAGACTTTATCTGCTCCTCCCCCTTCCTCCCCTACCCCTCTGTCTGCCAACCCACACACCAATCCCCGACGTTCTGTTCCTTAGGAAAGGGATGTGTGGCCTGGAAGTTTGAAGCTCAGCAACCAGCAGATACATTGTGGATGAAAGGTGTCAATACCTGAGCCTCCATCCTCGAGTGAGTGAGCTCACCATCCACTGTCTGTGACTAAAGTCTCCCTCCCTTCTCTTTCCTGCCTCTAACCAAATGAGTAAGGTAAGGGGGACTCAGATGTAAGGGGTGCCCTGTGAACTTTGATGTAAGTGGGAGGTTTGGTTAGCAGAAACTCCCTTACATCAGAGTTCCCCTAGTCCACAGTGTTCCCCCTTAAAAAAAATGCTGCAGCCTATAAAGTACTCCTCCGCTGGTATTGGGTCCCAACCCATATTGCCAAATCAAACCCATCGTACAGTAATAGATGCTTCAGGGGCTGTGGTCAGCATGGAGATGAACTTCATATCTGGTGGCCCAGCCCCTGCTTAGGGGGCTTCTGGTCAAGGGTATTCTGTCTTCTGTTCACGCTCTTCCATGTGTCTACCCGCAAAGATGCCAAGTTGGCCTTACTCTATTGTCTGATCCCAGGCCTTTTCTCCTATCAGCAGAAACTGGCCACCTATTTGTTTATTGCTGCAATATCAAGGGCCGGCTTTCTTGTTTGCAGAGGTGAGGAGCATCTTAACGACTCTCATGATTAATGAGAAGATGTCTAGTATCCTCCATGACTCCCATGCTAAATTCCTCAAGGTGTGGGGCCCGTGGTGGTCCTACGCTTGTCCAACTTTGCACCTGACCGGCCCAGGCCTCTCCAACTGACCTCCTCTGCCCCCCCTGCACAACCTTATTCTTTTCTATTCTGCACCTTCTTTTCCCTCTCTGTTCCCCCTTTTAATCTCTTGTTTTCCTCCTTTGCCATCTGGCCTACCCGCCTGCCCCCTCCCCCTTTTTTTTTGTTTGTTCGTATGAGTTTGGTCCAAGTTTTGTTTTTCAAAACACTTAAGCGACACTTGTCGCTTAAGTGTTTTGGTTTGGCTTGAAGAAAAGGTGGCAACCCTTGGAACAGGGCTTCTTTGTGCAAAACCATTGCACAGAGCAGGTAGGTATAACCTTTAATGTCACTTTACTCTCTCAGTCAACATTATCTATTTCTAATCCTCATGCTGCTAGCATTATTTAAATGCATAATAAAGTTTATCATATTTGCTTGTTTTAATCTTTTCTTTTACATTTTAGCAATTACTTGCTGGTTTCCAGGCCTAGACAAATTATGTAATACATCCCAGGAGTCTTCTGGAGGGGAGGAGGGGCTTTCTCAGCAAAGCACACCCCTTCCTGCTTGCATGCCTAAACTAAGGAAGGTGGATTCCAGAAAGTAAGTGCTACTAGAATCATCTGCCCTTACTCAAGATGGCCATGATCAGAAATGCTAGGGTTTTTTTTCAAAGCGATTTCTCAACAAAATAAAGCATGGAGACATGGATAGTAGGGCAGGTTTGCTTTGAATATAAAAAATTAAATAAATAGTATTTTTTGGTTTGTGGTGCTCAAATGAAATGTAGTTCTACTTTAAAGTAGTCAACCATTGCTTTGTATCAAACAGCCTAATCAACTGAACTACATTTGGAAAATGTGGAAAATGGAGGTGGGACTTTGCATGAAGCATGTCATTGTGATTGATGAAAATTTTAACCACTTCAGCCCCGGAAGGATTTACCCCCTTCCTGACCAGAGCACTTTTTACAATTTGGCACTGCGTCGCTTTAACTGCTAATTGCGCGGTCATGCAATGCTGTAACCAAACGAAATTTGCGTCCTTTTCTTCCCACAAATAGAGCTTTCTTTTGATGGTATTTGATCACCTCTGCCGTTTTTATTTTTTGCGTTATACACGGAAAAAGACCGAAAATTTTGAAAAAAAATGATATTTTCTACTTTTTGTTCTAAAAAAAATCCAATAAACTCAATTTTAGTCATACATTTAGGCCAAAATGTATTTGGCCACATGTCTTTGGTAAAAAAAATGTCAATAAGTGTATATTTATTGGTTTGCGCTAAAGTTATAGCGCCTACAAACTAGGGTACATTTTCTGGAATTTACACAGTCTTTAATTTATGACTGCCTATGTCATTTCTTGAGGTGCTAAAATGACAGGGCAGTACAAAACCCCCACAAATGACCCCATTTTGGAAAGTAGACACCCCAAGGAAATTGCTGAGAGGCATGTTGAGCCCATTGAATATTCATTTTTTTTGTCCCAAGTGATTGAATAATGAAAAAAAAAAAAAAAAAAAAAAAAAATTACAAAAAGTTGTCACTAAATGATATATTGCTCACACAGGCCATGGGCATATGTGGAATTGCACCCCAAAATACATTTAGCTGCTTCTCCTGAGTATGGGGATACCACATGTGTGGGACTTTTTGGGAGCCTAGCCGCATACGGGGCCCCGAAAACCAATCACTGCCTTCAGGATTTCTAAGGGCGTACATTTTTGATTTTACTCCTCACTACCTATCACAGTTTTGAAGGCCATAAAATGCCCAGATGGCACAAACCCCCCCCAAATGACCCCATTTTGGAAAGTAGACACCCCAAGCTATTTGCTGAGAGGCATGTTGAGTCCATGGAATATTTTATATTTTGACACAAGTTGCGGGAAAGTGACAATTTATTTATTTATTTATTTTTTTTTTGCACAAAGTTGTCACTAAATGATATATTGCTCACACAGGTCATGGGCATATGTGGAATTGCACCCCAAAATACATTCTGCTGCTTCTCTTGAGTACGGGGATACCACATGTGTGGGACTTTTTAGGAGCCTAGCCGCGTACGGGACCCCGAAAACCAATCACCGCCTTCAGGATTTCTAAGGGTGTACATTTTTGATTTCACTCTTCACTGCCTATCACAGTTTCGGAGGCCATGGAATGCCCAGGTGGCACAAACCCCCCCCAAATGACCCCATTTTGGAAAGTAGACACCCCAAGCTATTTGCTGAGAGGCATGGTGAGTATTTTGCAGCTCTTATTTGTTTTTGAAAATGAAGAAAGACAAAAAAAAAAATTTTTTTTTTCTTTTTTTAATTTTCAAAACTTTGTGACAAAAAGTGAGGTCTGCAAAATACTCACTATACCTCTCAGCAAATAGCTTGGGGTGTCTACTTTCCAAAATGGGGTCATTTGGGGGGGGTTTGTGCCACCTGGGCATTCCATGGCCTCCGAGACTGTGATAGGCAGTGAAGAGTGAAATCAAAAATTTACGCCCTTAGAAAGCCTGAAGGCGGTGCTTGGTTTTCGGGGTCCCATACGTGGCTAGGCTCCCAAAAAGTCTCACACATGTGGTATCCCCGTACTCAGGAGAAGCAACAGAATGTATTTTGGGGTGTAATTTCACATATTCCCATTGCATGTTTGAGCAATATATCATTTAGTGACAACTTTGTGCAAAAAAAAAAAAAAAAATAATAATTTGTCTCTTTCCCGCAACTTGTGTCACAATATAAAATATTCCATGGACTCGACATGCCTCTCAGCAAATAGCTTGGGGTGTCTACTTTCCAAAATGGGGTCATTTGGGGGGGGTTTGAACTGTCCTGGCATTTTATGCACAACATTTAGAAGCTTATGTCACACATCATCCACTCTTCTAACCACTTGAAGACAAAGCCCTTTCTGACACTTTTTGATTACATGAAAAAATTATTTTTTTTTGCAAGAAAATTACTTTGAACCCCCACACATTATATATTTTTTTAAAGCAAATGCCCTACAGATTAAAATGGTGGGTGTTTAATTTTTTTTTTTCACACAGTATTTGCGCAGCGATTTTTCAAACGCATTTTTTGGGGAAAAAACACACTTTTTTACATTTTAATGCACTAAAACACACTATATTGCCCAAATGTTTGATGAAATAAAAAAGATGATCTTAGGCCGAGTACATGGATACCAAACATGACATGCTTTACAATTGCGCACAAACGTGCAGTGACAACAAAATAAATACATTTTTAAAAGCCTTTAAAAGCCTTTACAGGTTACCACTTTAGATTTACAGAGGAGGTCTACTGCTAAAATTACTGCCCTCGATCTGACCGTCGCGGTGATACCTCACATGCATGGTGCAATTGCTGTTTACATTTGATGCCAGACCGACGCTTGCGTTCGCCTTAGCGCGAGAGCAGGGGGGACAGGGGTGCTTTTTTTTTTTTTTTTTTTTTTTTTCTTTATTATTTTTTTGCTTTTTTATCTTATTTTAAAACCGTTCCTTTCATTTTTTTTTTTTTTTAATCATTTTTATTGTTATCTCAGGGAATGTAAATATCCCCTATGATAGCAATAGGTAGTGACAGGTACTCTTTTTTGAAAAAATTGGGGTCTATTAGACCCTAGATTTCTCCTCTGCCCTCAAAGCATCTGACCACACCAAGATAGGTATGATAAAATGCTTTCCCAATTTCCCAATGGCGCTATTTACATCCGGCGAAATCTAAGTCATAAAATGCTCGTAGCTTCCGGTTTCTTAGGCCATAGAGATGTTTGGAGCCACTCTGGTCTCTGATCAGCTCTATGGTCAGCTGGCTGAATCACCGGCTGCATTCTCAGGTTCCCTGTTGAGACAGGAGAGCCAGAGAAAAACACGGAAGACGGTGGGGGGGGGGGGCATTCTCTCCCACTGCTTGTAAAAGCAGTCTAGAGGCTAATTAGCCGCTAGGATTGCTTCTACATGAAAGCCGACCGCTGGCTGAAAAGAATGATACCAAGATGATACCTAAACCTGCAAGCATCATTCTGGTATAACCACTCAAAGTCGTGAATGCTGTACCTGAAGACAAAAAAATGGTTAACAATAAAGCACAGTAAACGGTAAAGTATAAATAATTACATACCTGAAAAACAAACATGATAAAACATAATAACAATAAAACATTGCAGAATAGAATACAGTAAAAAAGAGCAGAACAATAGAGAGAGAATAAAGAGAGAGAGAACAATAAAACGACAACTATTATTTTTTATTTTATATTTTTGTTTGTGTTTTTTTTTTTTTTTTTTTTTTTACACTTTTTTTGTAACTGTAACTTTTATAACTGTAACCGGTTCCAGGTTCGGGTCTCTCAAAATGCGATGGCATCTTGGGAGACCCTGTGAAAGTGTGCCTAGTCTGTGGAATGCTGTACCCTACGCTAATACTCAGCTAGTGAATGGTAGCGTTCAAAACATTCACCAATGCAAAGACCAGGATTGTCAGGACAGGAGGGACAATAATAGCGGGTGTCACGCCTATATCCGCGCTTGCTGCAGACACAACATCTTTTTTGGGGGGGTTCGTTGGGTAGGGGTACTCGGGAGGACATAAAAATGCCTCTCATGCAGCCGACTGCATTTGGTTGGGGATGTGAATGGGGGAAGTACGGGCGCTGCAGAAGTGGTGGGTTCCCAATTAGGATTGGCGAATGCACCAGGAAGGGCACTATGGGCACGACGGGCCTGTGTTTGTCTTTTTGGTGGCAGCGGGACACTACTTGTGCTTGCCACCTCACCAGCTTGAACTGCACTTATGGGACTCGCCACGTCACCAAGTGTTACTGCAGTGCTGGTTTGACTACGACCGGGGTGTACTAGGCCGCTGGCGCTTGCCAGTTCACCAAAACGCTACCAAAAAAACTGTTAACGATCGCAGGGATCAGGCCTGACTCTGCGAACGCTGCAGTTATGCATTTAGTGTTTTGTAGGTGACAGTGATCGATCGATACTGCACTTGGGTGGGCTGGGCTGGGCCGGGCGGAGGGGCAAAACGCAGGTGCTAGCAGGTATCTGGGCTGATCCCGCTAACACTGCGTTTTTGGGAACCCTAAACTGCTGGGGACGCCAGTATAGATCTGATCGGATCAGATATTGATCAGTTCAGATACTATACCACTAAGGGAGGTGTACAGTGCGTGCGTGGGTGTTAGCGCTACTGGCACTAACCTGACGCTGCCTGGGGCTGGTGCTTGCCAGTTCACCAAAACGCTACAAAAAAAACTGTTAGCGATCGCAGGGATCAGGCCTGACTCTGCGAACGCTGCAGTTATGCGTTTAGTGTTTTGTAAGTGACAGTGATCGATCGATACTGCACTTGGGTGGGCTGGGCTGGGCTGGGCGGAGGGGTAAAACGCAGTTGCTAGCAGGTATCTGGGTTGATCCCGCTAACACTGCGTTTTTGGGAACCCTAAACTGCTGGGGACGCTAGTATAGATCTGATCGGATCAGATATTGATGCGTTCAGATACTATACCACTAAGGGAGGTGTACGGTGCGTGCGTGGGTGTTAGCGGTACTGGCACTAACCTGACGCTGCCTGGGGCTGGTGCTTGCCATTTCACCAAAATGCTACCAAAAAAACTGTTAGCGATCGCAGGGATCAGGCCTGACTCTGCGAACGCTGCAGTTATGCGTTTAGTGTTTTGTAAGTGACAGTGATCGATCGATACTGCACTTGGGTGGGCTGGGCCGAGCTGGGCGGAGGGGCAAAACGCAGGTGCTAGCAGGTATCTGGGCTGATCCCGCTAACACTGTGTTTTTGGGAACCCTAAACTGCTGGGGACGCTAGTATTGATCTGATCGGATCAGATATTGATCTGTACAGATACTATACCACTAAGGGAGGCGTATGCTGCGTGCGTGGGTGTTAGCGGTACTGGCGCTTATCTGACGCTGCCTGGGGCGACGCATATCACCGCCGGGCGATCAGGGGGCTAAATCTTTATTCGGTAATAAACGGCGGGTGCCCTGACATTATAAAAAATAAACAAACTAACCAGCGTCACCCGTAACGGTTATACAGTGATCAGTGGTGAAAGGGTTAACTAGGGGGCAATCAAGGGGTTAAAACATTTATTAGATAGTATATGGGGGTCCCTGTCGCTATAAAACTCTGACGGCGAACCTAAATATTTACGTCCCTAACTAGCATCACCAGCGACACTAATACAGCGATCAGAAAAATGATCGCTTAGCGACACTGGTGACAGGGGGTGATCAAGGGGTTAAAACTTTATTAGGGGGGGTTAGGGGGGTACCCTAGACCTACAGGGGGCCTAACACTCACTGCCCTGACACTGTAACTGTCACAAACTGACACCAATACAGTAATCAGAAAAAAAAAAAAAAAAAAAAAAAAACCTGCTTGGTGTCAGTTTGTGACAGGGGGGGGGGGTGATTGGGGGGGGATCGGGGGGCGATCGGGGGGGGGGATCGGGGTGTTTAGTGTGCCTGGCATGTTCTACTGTGTGTGTAGTGTGTTGGTGCACTTACATTGCAGTCTTCTCTCCTCGGCCCGGAACGGAAAATACCGAGCCGAGGAGAGATGACATCATTTCCTCTGCCTCTGTGTACAATACAGAGGCAGGGAAATGATCCCATTGGCTGAGAGCGATCGCGAGGGGGGGGCCACGAATGGATGGCCTCCCCCTCACCTCCGATCGCCGGGGGAGATTTGCCGACCGCCGCAGGCACCGGGCAGGCAAGGACGTACATACACGTCCTTTTGCCTGCCCGTGCCGCTCTGTCGACGTATATAGTCGTGCGGCGGTCGGCAAGTGGTTAAAATAATTGATTTTAATATAATTTATTGTCATGAACCCCTGGGGGTATTCCATGATGTTTATAATCATAATGAATGAATTTGAAATACAATCATGAAAAAATATTAACAAGATATTGGTAATAATAATAATAAGTTTATTGCACATACCGTATTTATCGACGTATAACACGCACTTTTTTCCCCTTAAAATCAGGGGAAAATCGCGGGTGCGTGTTATACGCCGATCCCCTGCGATCCTGACCTGTCAGAACTAAAAAATCGCTGACCGCGATTTGAAAATGGCGCCGCCGGCGCGGAAATACACAGTGCCGGTCCTCGGCTCTTCTCGGCGGCTTTCGGTTTCACTCGAGCGCCGCCCGAACCTAGCCGAGTATACTCGGCTAGTTTCGGATAGCTCCGCTCACCGTCCGAGTGGAACCGAAAGTAAACGAGAGCCGCCGAGAAGAGCCGAGGACCGGCTCTGTGTATTTCGGCGCCGGCGGCGCCATTTTCAAATCGCGGTCGGCGATTTTGAAGCTCACAGGCTTCAGCAAGACTGCACTGGGGCAAGGCTGGACTGGGGCAAGGCTGGACTGGACACTGGGGAAGGCTGCACTGACATGGCTGCACTGACATGGCTGCACTAGCAAGGCTGCACTGACATGGCTGCACTGACATGGCTGCACTAGCAAGGCTGCACTGACATGGCTGCACTGACATGGCTGCACTAGCAAGGCTGCACTGACATGGCTGCACTGGCAAGGCTGCACTGGCAAGGCTGCACTGACATGGCTGCACTGGCAAGGCTGCACTGACATGGCTGCACTGACAAGGCTGCACTGACAAGGCTGCACTGGGCAAGGCTGGACTGGGGCAAGGCTGCACTGAGAAGGCTGCAATGATGGGCATTTAAATGTAAGTTTTTTTCCCTTCAACTTCCCTCCTAAAAGTTTTTTTTCCTTAAAATTCCCTCCTAAATTGAGGTGCGTGTTATACGCCGGTGCGTGTTATACGCCGATAAATACGGTACATGGACATTATTGATACGACAAATACAGAAAAAATCAAAATGCAGATCATAGATTATGTAAAGGAAATTTGTGTGTTCTGTATATAATTGTATTCTATTTTGTATGTATTGCACACTGCCCTCACTGTGCACAGGGCACTTATAATGTTTTCAGTACATGTTTGCATTCTTTCGAGTCCTGATTAGAATTAGTCTGCCTATGTTATGCCCCTTGTTACCATAAACATACAATTGTAATATTAATGTGATACCTACGTAATCATGTGTATAAAAACCTTCAATTGCGTCATAATAAAGCAGAACAGCTATTTGGAAAGATGCGCAGTGTATCTTTTGTGTCTGTTCCCTACTGCAGTAGTTATTATTAATTTGGAACCACTAATCAATATGAGGATAGAAATTCCCATGTCAGATAGCGAGCTTTGCCTAGGAGGGGATTTGCAGGTGACCCTGAGAATCCGCAATGAGGAGCTTGAGATGATCTGGGAATTTCTGATAATCAGCCGGCTGAGGTAAGCCTTTTGCTTACATTTGAGTTATCAGACTTCCTTGATCGGTAAGGCATTTTTGGGACAAAGGGTACCTATTTTACTCCCCTTAATCGAACTATATTGATTGGTGGTTCTATGTTATGTTGTCACTGTCTACTGTCCATCGGGATGTTATAGATAAAAAAAGGTAGAAATGGAAATTTGATCCTCTTAGGGGACTTTAAAGGGGACACCTACTCATAAGTAATAGAGTATAATAAAGAGTATAGTAGATGTAGGTATGATTGCAAAAGTTTGGGTGTTTATTGGGGTAAGGATACGGGTAAATAGGGGGTACAATAGATGAGGCATGAGGTACAGGATACAAGTTATAAACATGGAAACATGGAAATACAACATGCAAAAAGATCCACAATCATGGGACTCCAGGTGTGTATGGAGCACACACCCAGAGAGTACCCGACGCGTTTCGAGATAAAACTCTTCCTCAGGGGTGTCTGATAGGGATCAGCAAGCACAGAGGGTATGTCTATAAATTAAAGAGACAATAATGAACAAGCTATACAGTAATGTATGTACAAAAAGGTCGGTAACATCATAGGATAGTGTAGCTATACTACTATGGGAGTATGGTAATTTGTACAAGGTGAGAAACATTAGAGGTACTGACCATATTATGTTGCTTGGAGGGCATGTGTTACTGTTTTGTATCCAATGAAGCACTCAAAAGAAAGGGGGGGTATGGTTGGTTAGGGGGATAAAAAGACACACCACTGGACCTCCACGGATCGTTCGCCCCCAGTCCACGTCAGGCCCGTGACACCCAGAACCTGGCGGGGCGGCCTGAGAGAGAGCTCCCCAACAGAGGGCGCCACAGAGCCACCGTAGAAAAGAGTAATTGAAGTATGCTCCAATCTGTAGAGGGTCAAAGGAGTGAGAGGGAAATGTTACCACCAGGTAGGGAGGTATGTCCCGGGGGGGAAGAATTATAAAAATACCCCCAATGTGGGACAGGGCTAGTAGATATGTGGGGTATGAAAAAAAAAAAGAAATAAAAATACCTGGAGAGGGCCGAAAGAGGGCCCTTGCAGGCAGGAGACTACAGGTCTCCAGAGGGGGGGTTTGGTATTTCTTGAGGTCCGGCCTGATGAGCAAATGCACTGGTCCTGTGTGCTGTCCCAGACTGTATGCATCCGATTCCCTATGAGGGTAGCGGTGCCCCAGGGGGGGTGATGGCAGTGTGGGAGCAGTGGAGATGAATGCTCCAACAGGAGGTCCAGGCCAGGAGGTCCAACCTGTATAGGTAAGGCATGAATGAGGGAGGAGGGGAGACAAAACTGGATAAAGGTGCATAAGCCTGGAGGGATCCATGACAGTGCATGGAAAAGCTAGTTACCTGGTGGTTGTAGCAGCGGCAAGCGGCGATGTGTGGCAGAGAGCCGTGGATTAATGGAGAGGGAGCCGCGTCATAAATAATGAGGCCGCACCCGTGATTGGTCACGGGTGCAGCCAATGGTGGGCAAGGAGAGGCCTCCCGAGCCTGGGGCGCGCGTGCCGGTCCCCCGGAGACCGCGGCCGGGGAGTGTCCGTGAGCCGCGGTGACGTCAGACCCCAGCGTGATGGCGTAGGTCGCACGGGGCGGGGAGCCGAGACCCGCGCCGAAGACCCACGGCGCAGTGATTGGAGGAGCACGGATCGGACATTCGATCCGAGTCCTCCAGTATGTAGAGGGCCGCCTGTAGCGAACACTGTCGCACCAGGCGGCCCCCCTGCGCCGAGTGGGGAGCAGACTGCCGCCCCGCCAGGGCCGGGGCGACCCGGGATAGAGAGGAGAAAGAGGGCGAGCTGGGAGGCCAGTGGGTGGAATGCGAGGATTCCTGCCAGGAGGGAAACACAGAAAGGGGGGGGAGGAGAGAGGGAGAGGGCCAGGACACTGGAAGATTGTTGGGAGGGGGGGGGAATATAATAAAAGGGGGGGGGATAAAAAAGGTAAGAATAGTGCTGTTCACAGGTATATGTAGTACATCTGCAAGATAAAGTAGTTTAGAGGCAAGAGGGTATAGGTACACATAGAGAAGACTGGCCAGTGGACAGGGATCCACAATGGGTAACTGGGTTACCCATTGTGGGTTACCATTGTGGGTTACCCATTGTGGGTTACCACCAAAGTCCACAGGGACTAATAATCATGCAGAGTAAACAGCTAGAGAAACAACTATCTATGTGAGCAGGGTGCATCAAGGGTGACAATTAACACTAGACAGAAAGGGACATTTTGATAAGTTGTGGGATGAATTTGGGGTCAGGCACTACAACTAGTAAGGTTAAGACAGAGAAATGAGAGTTAAAACAGAATATTTTATATGTTGTCAGAGGGGGAAGATGGGATGAGCACTATGGCTGCCCGTCTGATCATAGAAGCTAGAGTATGTGAAGTATGGGATTACAATACACGGGATGCAAAGGATATCTGAACAAAATAAGGAAAGCAGAATTTAAGCAGGGTAATATTAAAGAGAGTTAAAAGAAACTGAGAGAATGATATGCATGTGTTGTGTACAAATGGGAAAAATATAAGCGATTTTAGAGAGATATTCGTGTGTGTGTGTGAATGCAGGGACCTTTAGTTCTATCTCCCGTGTGTGTCATGTATGCAGATGTGACCTCCTCCTTTGCACTCTCATGAAAGAATGTAGCTGGGATGAGAGATCAGTGATAAACTGGAAGCACACCATGTCAATTTCAGTTTTTTAGACAAAACATTTATAACAAAATGTGCCAGGTTAATTAATCTAATGATGAACAATGTGATCACAATTATTTTGAATATGTTTTCCAAACATGGTAAAATGAAGGTTACATTTAAATGTGTATTACACAAATTGAATATCCTTTGATAGTGGAAAATGTCCTAATTTAAGGAAATATATCTCTGGATATGTATTAGAATTAGGGTGTGATATTGAGATTATCACTTGAGTTTTAATTTCTATTGTAACTGGTTTAGACAACCTTTCGTTGGAAATTAAATCCAGGTTATTGGGGAAATTTGTAAAATGGGATTAGTTTAGATTAAGATAACAATTTTGTAATTTTACATTTATACAATAAACCCTTAATGAGAGAAAAAAAAGATTAAGATGAGGTTGTTAATTGGAATACAGCTGCCATAATATTTAACAAAGCCAAGATGGATGGGATACATAAGAAGTTTTTCTACAAAAATGAAATCTAAAGGTCTGATAATAACTTGATGTGCGGTCCATGATGTGAGAGTAATAAAATTTAAATATAACAGACCCATCACATCAAGTCCACACACCCTGTTAGGATAGATCCCACCTGCAGCCAATTGTATAGTTTTTTTATCTGGCTGAGAGCTTTCTGTTCTGTCATATACAGAGTGTTGGTCCTTTTGTTTCTATTCATTATTATTTTATATTTATTTTTAAACATACTAACAGTGAAGTGCTCCTTACTATAAATTACCAAATGTGGACTCAAATGTGCATATATAAACAACACCCCTCATACATTATACAATCGTCATAAATCATGTACAGAAAGATGAAAGTGTAATTTATGAGCGGCATTGCTTATATGCACATTTGGGTCTACATTTGTAATATATATCAGGGAGTGCTTTACTTTTAGTAGGTTTACATTTTTTGATATTAGTGTGGTGATTGCACTGTGGAGTGATAGCTGCTCTTTCACGGTTTTTATTATATATTTTTTTTAATCTTTTATGGTGGTGTATTTTTTATAAATAATAGCGTGGGGTTTTTGTACTAAATTTTTATATATTTATTTGTACAGTAGATGACATGATTTTTAGGATAGAAGGATGTAGGTAGGGAGGGAGGGAATAATTTTTGAAAATTGGCACACTCTAGCAACAGCACAGATAATTGCTTTTCCGCACTGGTATATGCAATCCAGAGGATGGCTTTCATTTCCAGGGCTAGTATCCCTTCTTGGAAGCCTCAAGCCTTCGCACTTGCTTACCGGAGTGTATACTGTGAAGAGGGAGCCTTTCGTGAGCTATCTCTCCTTGCCTGGAACCTGACCCTGTGCTAAACACTATCCCTGTCAAGTAGGCTTCTTTCCTTACCACACTCTCACCCCTTGCCGACTGCCCACAGTACATTTACTGCGGGTGGGCAGCATGTACAGGCAAAGCGACATATCCGTGTGTCATTTTGCCTGTACAGACACAGGGGGGCGCTCTCCCCGCATGGCTGCTGTCCAGACGCACCAGAATGCGAATCCCATTACTCGGGAACCGGCGATCATGTGATCACAGTGGTAACAAAGCTGTTATGAATCAATATGATCTTCATTGTACCAGCAATCAAAGTGTAAAAAATGAATTTAAATCCCTGTGGTCACTTTGAACTACTCTAATGAAAGTATTTTCCAAAAAAAATAGTAACATTTAAAAAAAAAATTATGCTAAAAAAAATAAAAATAAGTGTATATTTAAAATATTGAATAAAAAATTATTTGAAAATGTTTTTTAGTTGTTTTTTCTTTAACAAGCTGTCACCAGTCCGCGTCCCTGATCACTGCTACACGAGTCATATCATGAAGCTATACTGCTCTGGTGACGGTATATAAATAAAAAATGTGAAAAAAAAAATATCTGATTTCTTTATTTTCCAAAAAATTGTGACAAATAAAAATCACAATTTCAAAAAAACTCGCCATATCCCTTACTAAATGCCTCAGACTGTCTACTTTCCAAAATTGGGTAATTTGGGGGGTATTTGTACTGTCCTGGCATTTTAAGAGCCTTGAGGAATGATTGATCAATTTTCAAAAATACTGTAAATACCATATTTTGTGCACACTATAACTTTCCTATAGACTAAATAATATACACTAATTAGGATTTTTTTTTTCACAAAAGACATGTAGCAGAATACATTTTTGCCTAAATTTATGCATAAAAAGTTTAGAAAATGAAAGTGTTACTAAATCCACAACAGTAAAATCAGTCTGTATATGCAGTAAAGCATGCTTGTTATACTCACTGTGGAACCTAAGGGGTTAATCTTCTGCATTGTGTAAAAAGGAAGTTTGAGCCTGTATTCTCCGATCCTCCCCTTCTTCCACAGTCCCCAATCCATCTCCTGATAGTACAGAGCCTCGGGGACACTCTGCATATGCTCAGTTTAGTGTGTATTGCTACAGGGTTGGGTTTTTTTTTTTTTTTTTTGGAGGGTGCATGTGATTAGCACAGGGCCAATTAGCACTGCTCAAACAGAATGTCAGGGGTCATGCAGCCTCATAGGACAGTCAGAGGTGAATGAAAACTCCTCCTACAAGCTTTGACCAGGCACTGATAGAAGTTACAAGACTGATAAATGCTGTTGATGAAAAAAAGGTATTTAGCCGCTTATATTTACTAAAATTAATTGCATTTCCATGTCCTGTGTATGGTGGGTGACCATATATAGTGAATGCGGGGTCCTGGGTTCAGTAACACTTTAAAGTTAGGAAATCCACCTCTCGCTACCATTGCACTTGGAAAGCATAATTTGCATTATGGGGCGCACAGAAATGTAATCCCAGGATATACTCTAGGTGGCGCATTCTGACTTTTCTCCAGTCTAGTCATTACCAAATGATTTAAAAATCTGTGCTTATGGTGAACCTGTCACGATTAAGGATTTTGAAAGCTAAGCTTCAAGTGTCACCAGCCTCTGTGTTCTCCACACATTCTTATGGAGAGTTTGTTAAATGCATTTTACATATCACCTTAGGCAGAGGTAGAATATACTGTAGGATTTAGGCCTCTTGTACACGGGCTTTAGAATTTTTTGATTTGCTCAGGAACTTGTTGACAGTCTCTGGGGAAAAAAACAAGGATTGATTTACTAAATCTGAAGAGGGCAAAATCTCTGCAGCTGTCCATGGTAGCCAATCAGCTTCTAACTTCAGCTTGTTCAACAGCCTCAACAGAGAAACTTAGAAGCTGATTGGTTTCTATGCAGAGCTGCACCAGATTTCGCACTCTCCAGTTTTAGTAAATCAAACGCACTGTGTGTAAAAACCTGAGTAATGTTGAGTATAGGCGTGTAAAGGTGTGTAAGCATATGGACAAGTAAAATTCTTCTTCATAGCCAGTGTTGTAATATACTCATTTATACACACGTAATCATGCTTATAGATGGCTAAACATGCGTATGGGAGTAAATTATTGTACTCAAATGTAAAATTTTACATTTTTGTTTTACAGCTCTGTGCTCAAAGCTGTATTACTGATCTTTACTCAGCCATGTGCATTATTCCATAGATAACTATGCATCTCATTTTTTCTTTTACCATTCATCTCATTTTTTACAGCCGTGTGCAAGTGGCCCAAAAGTTTACAACTATAAGTTGACCTAGAACTTCTTTAGTATCTCTCAGGAGCAGATATTACTATGCAGGTAGATGTATTTGCCTACTTTGCCCCACAATCCTAGCTTAGGCTAATCCTCAACATAAGATGACAGTTGATAGTCTTTTGTCCATGGGTGGCCTGTGAGCCACTCTCCTGCTGTTGTGGGGAACATCATTATTGCTCCCTTGCTGATAAGAAAGTTTGTAGAGCCTGATTGGTTGCCTGCATGTCTAACTTTTTTGCTGATATCTATGGGCTTCCAAAGATAAGTAGACACAGAAACTATAGGTAGACAGGTGGACATACATCTTCAAAGGTGGTTGGTGCAGCGCTCTATGGACCAGCAACTGCAAAAATTTGATGGTGAATTTATAAGTATAAGGCGTTATGTAACTCAACTTGTCCAAAACCGAGCTTATAATATTTCCTCCCCCACGTGCCTCTTCCCCTGACTTCTCTGTGAAGAGCAATGGCAAAACCATCCACCCGTCCCCACATGTCAGGGTGCTAGGTGTTATCCTAGATTCTGAACTCTCCTTTCAGCCCCACATCCAATCACTTTCCAAAGCTTGCCGCCTCAACCTCCGCAACATCTCTAAACTACGTCCCTTTCTAACCAGTGAAACTACAAAGCTCCTGATTCACTCCCTGGTTATCTCTCGCCTTGACTACTGCAACTCACTCCTCATTGGCTTACCTTTAAATAGACTATCCCCCCTTCAGTCCATCATGAATGCTGCTGCCAGACTCATCCACCTTACAAACCGATCAGTGTCTGCTACCCCTCTCTGCCAATCCCTCCATTGGCTGCCACTCGCCCAAGAATTAAATTCAAAATACTAACAATAAGTTACAAAGCCATCCACAACTCTGCCCCCAGCTACATCACTAACCTAATCTCAAAATACCAACCTAAACGCCATCTCCGTTCCTCCCAAGATCTCCTGCTCTCTAGCTCCCTCATCACCTCCTCCCATATCCGCCTCCAGGACTTCTCCCGAGCCTCGCCCATCCTCTGGAATTCCCTACCCCAATCTGTCAGACTGTCTCCAAATTTATCCACTTTTAGGCGATCCCTGAAGACTTTCCTCTTCAGAGAAGCCTATCCTGCCTCCATCTAACAACTGCATTATTTTCTCCATTAGCTCATCCCCCACAGCTATTACCCTTTTGTATAACTTGACCCTCCCTCCTAGATTGTAAGCTCTAACGAGCAGGGCCCTCTGATTCCTCCTGTATTGAATTGTATTGTACTTGTACTGTCTGCCCTAATGTCGTTGTAAAGCGCTGCGTAAACTGTCGGCGCTATATAAATCCTGTATAATAATAATAATAATAATGTAACTGAATTTCACCAGCTGCCTGGATAGGTCATTATTGTTTTTAGTTATCCTTTTTGGCTATCGATTTTTGGTTATCTGCCTTCACCATTCACCACTCACCATTTGTTTTATCGCCCCATGAGGCTATTCCCATATTGGCCCTGTTGTATTGCCATCAGATCTGTGGGCTGCTCTGGGGGTCCCCTTCTCCCTACCTCTTTGGGGACTGGACACTTTATAGGCTCTGGCTCTAACTCTGTGCATGCATGATCTCCTGAAGAAGCCTGTTGGCGAAACGTGTAGAGATCCATCAGTGAACCCTGTATTTTGGCCCCATAAATGAAAGTACCTAAGTATCAGATTCTATTGGATCATATAATTACAGGTTTCAGCACATTTAGACCACTGCCTTCATGTTATTTGGAAATGCAATTTACAACGTTTGATGGATTTGAGATCTATATGTTTTTACATCATTAACATTTTAGCTGATTCACGTTGTTATTAAACTTTTGTGCTTTTATACATTTTTTAAGTACTCATTTCCTATGTTTGGGGTTAAAGGTGGCAACCAGTAAAGTCCATTCAGCACTTTTCTTTCTGTTCTCTGTTCAGAGTGGAGATATATGAAGTGGAGTGCAGAGATTATTGTTACACAAAGCAATCCTCAGGGGAACTGCAACAGCTAGTTGTCAAATGCCTGCTTTTTTAACATAAGCATATTTCATCTTGTTTAATCCTTTGGTTCTGGTATTACTTCATCTTAAACAGCATATTAAGCCTTATTGAAGTCTTTTTAGATCTTGAGGAAATAAACATACTTGGACACTTAACTGCTGTTGTGGTTTTCTTTTCTCTTGTACTTTTAAGATAAATAGATTATGAGATGCATGTTACCATACCACCAACATTTCCACTTCACATTTAGGCACCTATCATACAGGGCGGACTCCATTTTGATCAGCAGGGGATCTTTCTGCTGATCTCCTGCTGATCAGAGCAGAGTGAGCGGATGACAGGTTTATGTCTGCTCAGTTTCTGCAGAGTGGATGTGAACGGAGCCGCTCTGCCCTGTAGGTGTAAAATGTACAATATGTATTGTAGATATAAGTATATATATTTTATATACACTCACTGGGCATTTTATTAGGTACAGCTGTTCAACTGCTTGGTATGGTAACACAAATTGCTAATCAGCCAATCACATTGCAGAAACTCAATGCATTTTGGCATTTAGACTTGGTGAAGATGACCTGCTGAAGTTCAAACGAAGCATCAGAATGGGGAAGAAAGGAGATTTAAGTGACTTGGAACGTGGCATGTCACACAGTATTTGCGCAGTGGTCTTTCAAATGCAATGTTTTTGTAAAAAAAAAAATACACTTTAATAAATTGACAAAAAAAAACACAATAGTTACCCCAATTTTTTTGTATAATGTGAAAGATGATGCTTTAAAAATGCGCACGCTTGAGGAATGGTAACAAACTACGGTACTTAAAAATATCCATAGGCAACACTTTAAAAATGTTTACAGGTTACCTGTTTAGAGTTAAAGAGAAGGTCTTGAGCTAGAATTATTGCTCTCGCTCTAATGATCGTAGTGATACCTCACATGTGTTGTTGGAACAACGTTTACATATGTGGGTGTGACTTAAGTCTGTGTTCACTTCTGCCCACGCAGGGATGGGGCGCTTTAAAAAAATGTATTCTTATTTATTTTACTTTTTATTTTTATTTTTACACTGTCCCTTTATTTGTTTATTTATTTATTTATTTATTTTTGATCGCATATATTCCTATTACCAGGAATGCAAACATCCCTTGTAATAGAAATAAGGATGGCAGGTCCTCTTTATTTAGAGATCTGGGGTCAAAAAGACCCCAGATCTCTCACTTACCTTTAAAAGAAAAAGAAAACATTTTTTCTTTGCATTGTGAAAAAAAAAAAAAAAAAAAGATTTGTTTTTGGCTCAAGAACCGGAAGTGACGTCAGACGTTGCCGCAACGGCCACATCGGATCGCTTCCAGGCTTCACCGATGTCTCCCTTCTTGCCTCCCTTCTTGCCACTTCTAAAAGTGACCCTGCGGTGAATCCGCCTGCGGGACCACTTTTATGTGAAAGAGAACTGGCCATAGTAAAAAATGATACCAGGGTTTTGGCAGCTAGCTGCTGCCAAAACCCCGGTATTAAACGTCAAAGTAATGACATATTTTTTTTTTTATGGGCCGGTCAGCAAGTCAATACAGGAAACACAGCTTCAATTGAAATTTATGCCTACAGTTGTTATAGACCAAGAAGCATGAAGAAGATCAAATGTGTTGGTAAAACTAACCAATCAGATTGCTCTACTTTTAAGTCAACTGGAAAAAGCTATATATTAAAGTGGTTGTAAACCCTTGTTTACAACTTTATGTTACAGGTAAGCCTATATTAAGGCTTACCTGTAGCTAACAAGGATATCGCCTAAACCATGCAGGTTTAGGAGATATCCCTGTATTTGCATGTGCCGACGTCATGTGGCACATGCGCACTTAAGACAACTGTAGCAATGGCGCTATATGCCGTTGCTTCAGTTGTACTGTGCCGTTCCCGCGCGCATGCGCGGAGTGACGTCATCACGGCTCCGGTTAATCACAGCGCTGGAGCAGCGATACCCGGAAGTCACTCGGGGACAACATGTCGGCGGTCGGAGGGGGAGACGTGGACCGATGCGGGGGCTTCGATCTGAGGTAAGTAATGCATAATTAGCTAGTATGCTATGCATACTAGCTAATTATGCCTTTGTCTTGCAGGGTTTTTTGTTTTTTGTTTTTTTGCTGAGGGTTTACTTCCTCTTTAAGGAAAGATTTTGATTGCTGACACAATACTATGGAAGGATGGGTCTAGAATATACTATACATGATTGCATGCATGGACGCCACCTAGTTGTATAATATCGATTGGATCAGTGGCGGCCCGTCCACAATGGGTGCCCCCCCTAATCTCCATGTGGGGCATCAGACGCATAGATTTCTACAAGCTTTTTTTTTTTGAAGCACATAATTAGAGCCTGAGGCTCTAATTGGCTTCAAAAAGTTTGGGCTTGGGGTGCAGAGCACTGTGCCCCGAGCCCCCGCACTTGTGACATTAGGGAATCATCATTCGCTATTGTCTCCCTGTTTCTCCTCCTGGCCAATCAGGACAGGAAACGGGTCTTAAGAATGGATTGGCCGGGAGGAGAAGCCTTGGAAGCCGCCCGCAACCTGAAAGGGATAAGTGTGGACTGGATTGGATATACAGTATATGCTTGAAAGGTGAAGTGCCTCTATCCTTGCTATGACAGAAAGGGATCAAGTTCTTTGAATGGGACTCTGAAGGATTCTGATCATCGTATTATTTGAAAGTACTCGTGTCGGACTTATTTACAACATGCTCTATGGGCGGCCAGGTGTAAATGGACTCTGCTGTTCATTTACTCCCCACTGACCACTGATCCAATCTACTTAGACCAGGGGTAGGTAACCTCAGCCCTCAAGCTGTGGTGAAATTATAAGTCCCATGAAACAATGCAAGACCATGACAATCACAGGCATGACTCCTAAAGGGAAAGACATTATGGGATTTGTAGTTTCACCACAGCTGGAGTGCCGAGGTTGCCTACCCCTGACCTAGACAGAGGGAGATGGATCCACTTCAATTTATTTTTAGCGTACCGGATCGGAACTGAACTAGACAGGTGTAAACGGACACAAGACCCTTTGCGTCCGCCAGTCAATTGGGATGAATGGACCATCTGATCAGGTCCATCAGGTCTGAAAGCTGACAAGCAGGCCTGATCAGAACGTTTGTGTGAAAGGGGCCTTAGAAATAGTACATTCTGCTATGCAGCAGTTTCACATGTAGTTTTTTTAATCAGCAAATATATGTTAGAAACATGAATATCTGGTTTCTGATTACATGTTCTGGTAGATGTACATTATTTGTAGGGTAAGCAATGCTCATGTCCCAGGCATCAACCATAGCCACATGAAGGTTGCTGAACATATCTTTCAGTATCAGGTTCTGGATATATCCATGAAAATCACTGAGTCTTTCAGGATCTGCATCGATCTCTCTGGTGTTGTCTATTTTAACAATAACCTTTGTGTCTGGACTTCGTACAAGGAGGCGCTGTACAGCTTTGTAGACATTGAGAACCCTTCTAATGAACAGATAGATGGGAAAAAGTCGAAAGTGCTGTCCCATGCTGATGACAAGAACATAGTGTGGACCACCAGCCAGCTGGTCTATCTCCCGACTCATATAGTTGTCATCTTTGACTGTATAGAAGTGGCTTGCAACAAAAGGATGGCTGTGCTTTTTCCAATAAAGCAGAATGTTCTTCTCCTGATCTGATGCCATGAGCAGAGATTCTAGTCCAGCTCTATGGAGATTAAATCTTTTCAATCCTGTATGGTAGATTTAAATAAAGCAAAAGAAAATTAATAAATTGTTCATTGAATAAATACCTTAGAAACAGATTAGTTAAAAAAATGTAAAAAGATTAGTCGTTTACATAAGGAAGATAATATTATTTGTGCTTTGAAATCATATCTATCACAGAACCTACAATTCATTTTCTGATATAATCAACCAGAATTTTCTGTACTTGCTGTAAATGTTCTTAACCTTAAGAAAGAAAACAAATGCAGCCACTACATCTGAGAACTGATAAACTGCAATATACAATGTAGCGCTGATAATTTTTGCCTGTCTTTTTAATGTAATGTAAAAGTATGGGCAGTGCATACTTTGGTATTTGGCACCATCTAGTGGCCAAAACGTGAAATGGACTTTATTTTATTTTCTATTTCAAGAACATGGAGAAATGTTAGAGGAAGTGACTGTTTGTTTACATTTTACAATGACCTACCTACCCACAATGCCAAGTGACCTACCCATAGACACTCAGCACTGAACTGCATGCTGGGTAGGTTATAAAAGGCCCTGCGTGGCCATCTTGGGTCTCTTCTGGACATGTGGCCTGCCTACAAGGACCTGTGAGGAGGTTTCTAGGGAGCGCGGCCTACACTTGCTGCGGAGCGGCGCGATCAGCGACTCTGCTTTGTACCTGCAAGCTGGAAAGACGGTGTGACAGAACTGGGAAGGATCCAGAAGCACCCGTCGGAGCCATCAGAAGGTGCCGTTTCATCCCGCAGAGCGGAGCGGTGTAACGGCGCCAGCTGGTGAGGAGCAAGACTGAGTGCACTGGAGTGGAGCTGTTCTATTCATTCTCCAGACCTGGTTGGCTGAGAGGGCTGCCGCTCATAATTTATTAACGCACTTTTTTACACCGAAGCTTATAACACAGTGTTGCTGGGACCTGTAGTCCCACAGACAAAAGGACTGAGCTTAAACAGGCCTAAAGCCTATCCTTCACTGTACTACTGGCACTGTGTTACTAAAAGCCAAATTGCACCGAAGGAAGTTGCAGGTGTACTGCACTACAAGAATAGTTCCAACATCAATTTTCCTTTAATCCTGTTTTTTTCCACTGTTGGATTACAATTAGTACCACACAAATAGCTAGCAGAAGACAGAAGAAAGAAAAGACTGCATCTCTCATTATAAGGCCTTGCATCCTATTGATTATCAGAGGGACTGCATTATAAAGCAGGTGGAGCTCCCTAGGAATTGTATTGTGCTTTATGGAATAACATTTGTCTTCTTTTGGTTACCAGAATGTGCTGGAAGTGGGAAGGTGCCCAGAGTTAAGGTGTTTTCACTCTGGGCATTAGTCCCACTTGGAGATGCACTTCCAGGGGTCAGTTAAGATAACCTCATGTGTACAGACTGTTGTGAAAAAAACCTTTTAGGCTGTTGCATTACGTTTGTGTGACAGTGCAAATACTGTAATAATTATTCTATACCAGTTCCAGTAAAATTTCGTTCCTGGTTAAGACCATTGGTGTGGAGTGCTGTTCTTCTTATTTTCAGCAGGTGAAGCATCAGATGCCCAGGTAATAACAAAGTTATATTATTACTTATTTGCACATTGTGGGGTTGTCTTTTACTATTTGCTTCACATCAACACTACACCACAGCTGTGTCAAAGGGATTGAGTCAAGTTATTGGGGGTGTAAGAGCAGAGTACAGGCCCAATCAAATACCAGCAGCTTCTTCGGGGGTCAGTGCTACATACAATATTTTTGTTTTTGAGTTTAGATATCATTGAATAAAGCACCTGACTGATTAGGCAAGAGTTTCTGCAAGCAATGTTTAGTCCAGCTCCATATTTACAATATAGAAGTCTGCTCTATGGAAAGCATTAATTTCTTTTTGTTGGCCCAAATGAATCATTTTTTTTCAGTTATTTTGGCATTTTGTTTAATTTTCTTTTTTTAATCTGTCAGTTTCTAAACCCCGATATGAGTGGATCCTCTGCATAATGATTAAGGAATGAGGAACAGCTAAGTTACCACTAGACACAAGGGATTACATCACTTTTTGGTAAAAGGGGGAGATCTCTAATAATTTAATTGAATAATTCCAGCAGAGATGAAAGTATGTAGGACACTGACCACTTTGGGATAAGCCTAGTTTAAGCCTAGTTTATTTCTCGGTCAAAAATACATAATTACATTATTAGTAAGTTTTCATGTCCTTGTAAGTTTCAATGGTTTACATAAGTTGCATACCTTATAAAAATTTAGAATTTTAACTTGGGTATTTACTGCAGACTTGCTCACAGAATTTAATGGAAATTTTAATAGGAGAATACAATAAAAGATCAAATGCCCTTGATATAGACATTATTAGTTTATGTGGAAAATTGCCACAATTTAAAACTCATAAATCCCTAATAATTAAGGAGAATAAATTAAAAATACATCTGGAGGTTTTTAATAAAGAGATACTAATTAAAAAAGGACATAAATTCACACGGGATAAAAAAGGCATTCCAAGAAGGGCCTATAAATGGACCCAAAATAAATACATCAATAATAAAGGAAACCTTAGTCAAGTACAACACTGTTTCTTCCTAACAGGTGCCTAACCCTTTATTGGTTTCTTCTCAGACATCTTATAAGCACAAAATGCACAAAGCACGAAACGTCAATATTATGGCGACCCTACACAAGTCCAGAAAGCCAAAAAACAAGTTTGAACAATATTCACAAACCATCTCACTCTACTACACAAACACTGGGATTATTTCCGACCAACTCTATGGTACAAGGTAATGCACAAACTCTGGGAGAAGGTGATCCTCCTGCACAGAAATCACAAATGAGAGAACCTATCTCTCAATCCAATATTTCGTCCTCTGATTCATTAGATTTAATCTCCAGTGATCCTTCTTTTTTAGAACGAATTCTAGCAGGTGTCAGGCCATCACAGCCCAATCTCAATACATACACACAAGTAGCGCTATAAGATTGACTTAAATGTAATCAATCTTTCATCACATAATCTGTCTGAAGACAAAATAATAGTCCTTAAAAAGAGACAAAATTTCTGTCCAAAATCTGGATAAATTTTAAATATATAAGGATCTCCAATTATTCATCAGTAAACTAATCTTAAAAAAACTCAAAAACAAGGGGTGAATACAGACTGCACCCCAAAAGAAAATCAAGCACTTAAACAGCTCATTTCCCCCCTTGAGGAAAATGATACAGCAGATCTCATCGATTGTATCGATCTTCCACGGATTTTAGAATTAGTGGAGGAACAGAGTCGATCTCCCAAAACAAATTTTAATAAATCGTCACTGAAGAAAAAATCTGACTTTTGTCCAGCGCACAGTACTAACCCAAATGCTAGCCGCTTTTCCTAAACTAGTAAACAAAGATTTAGAAAAATTAAAAATGCATACAAAATGTCCCACAAGTTTAAAGAAGAGAAAGAAGTCCTGGCGTTAAAACAACTTTCTGATAATAATCAAATCACTATTAAACCTGCAGATAAAGGCAACAATATTGTCTTATTAGACAATGAAAAATATATTAATATGTGCAATAAAATTCTTAAAAACCAAGATTGGTACCACCGCATCCCGGCAGACATTGTAGAGAAATATAATAAGGAATTCTGTGCATTAGTAGACACTGCCTATCTGAATAATTGCAATCACAAAAAATACATGGAACTTTATTAGGAACAACTTCCCTCGAGTCCCTACCTTTTACTCACTCCCTAACATTCACAAGGATGTAATAAACCCGCCCAGAAGACCCATTATTTCAAGGACGGGCGCAATTAGTGAAAATGCCAGTAAAATAATAGACACATTTTTAAGACCATATGTTGTATTACTATCGTCTTATGTAAAAGACACAGTTAATTTCTTACAAAGCATTGACAACCTATGCATCCCTGATCATGTATTGCTAGCCACAATAGATGTTGAAACACTATACAGTTCAATTCCCCATGAAAAAGGCTTGGCAGCCATTAAACATATTTTACAACAGGCAGGAGACTCAGACCCAAGTTATAATGATAATTCATTCATTCAATTGGACATAATGTCTTTATCTTCAATGGCTCCTACTACCTCCAGATGCAGGGGGTTGCGATGGGGACTTGTTGTGCCCCATCATATGCCAACCTGTATCTGGGGGAGTGGGAGAAAATGTTTTTGGCAGATGAGGCTCTTTCGATATATACGGACCAGATCCTGGGATGGTATTGATACATCGACGATATCTTCATTGTTTGGGATGGATCACCAGATATGCTTCAGCAATGTCTTTTTAGAAAGAACAAGAATGACTTTAACCTAGGATTTACAATGTCCTATGATAGGGAATGCATCACATTTTTGGAAGTGAAAGTTTATAGAGGAGAGGGAGGTACCCTTTGTAGCAGACTATATAGAAAGCCCACAGCTGGCAATACCATACTGCATGCCTCAAGTTTCCACCCAAAGGCCTTAATAGACTCAATACCATATAGTCAGTGTCTAAGAATAAGACGCAATTGTTCAGATGACACTGTCTACAAAATAGAAGCGGCAAAACTACGAGCTAGACTCTTGCTCAGAGGCTACTCTCATGCCTCTTTAAAAATATCATATAAACAGGCTTCTATACAACCTAGAAATAAACTACTCCATGCACAGACACCAAAAAAGATGCCAATCCTCTAAGAATTATTACAAAATATACTAATCAACAAGAAAAAATTAAAACAATTGTAGAGAGATACTGGCACAGACTAACACTTGACTCATCATTGGGACAATTTGTCCCCGCTACACCCCTTTTTACTTTTAAAAGAGCTACATCTGTAAAAGATAGGGTTGTAAATAGTGAATTGAAATGAGAATCAAGTAAAAATCATTGTAAGTATAAAGGAAACTACATGTGTGGGACCTGTAACTACTGTAAATTTATGCTTACTCAAAAAAATCCTATCCTCCAAATGGTCAAATTTTTTATCCCAAACATTTCGCAAATTGCATAACAATTGGAGTGATATATATGTTGCAATGTAGCTGTGGTTGTTTTTATATCGGAAAAACAAAACTAGAATTTTGGAGGAGGGCATACAGGCATATAAGAAGTATGCAGGTATGCAACTCAGATCTCCCTCTGGAAGGTCATGTAAAAATAGTACATGGCAGTAACTTTCCAAATGTTACATTTTTGATCCTGGACCGTATACACCCCAGCTCCAGGGGAGGGGACTGGAACAAGGTCCTTCTCCAATGGATACATAAGTTGAAAGCTACACAGTCACCAGGGTTAAATTAAGCTGTCTGCTTTAAACCATTCCTTGAGGGCTTTTCATCGGGAAGAATGGAAAAATAAACTATATATATTGATAATCTAGACTCTACATTTATACAGAAATCATTAACCCTGTTCTGTTTGGGATGTATAACATGTTTAGATATAACCGGTAACCACTATGCCCCCTATCTTTTTCCATTTACCTATTTGTATTATATTCTGTATTTTTGATACACTGCTATATAACAATATCTTCCTGTTGTAAAAAGTTTTAATTCTGTCTAAAAATGTGTGCTGCTTGCTGAAGACTTCTTCAATATCTAAAAATATATGTATTTATATTACATGCATTTTGTATGTTTTACATATGTGACTGATGTTTTGGTGTTTGGTATTTTTCCCTCTGCAGTCTTGCTTCTTGCCCCCCCTTGTTCCACAGAGAGGCCATTAGGACCACCCGGCACACTAAGCCGCCTGGGCTAATTAGCCCGCAGTGGCTTATGGAGACCAAACGAAGACGTGATTACATCTTCGTTTGGTCTCCATCTTGCTACTCCAGCGGACATGCACTGTCCGGTGGTGAAGCTGTGTGTGTCAGTGGGCGGTGTGCACGTGACGTCGTTATGACATGCCGGCGTTTGGTGCATGTGCACTGGAGATGGGGTGGTGCGCAAGAGACCTGCTTTCTCCTCCCCTCTCCAGATACATCAGCTGCCGCAATTACTTGCGCCAGCTGATTGGAGAGGGATTGATATTTAAGATGCAACTCCAAGCACGTACTGTATCCACCACACTTGGTTGCTGGATATCAGGACGTGCTGTTGTCTATTTGGAGATCCCAGTTTAAGGTAATGATGCCAACTTATATTTACTTCTATGAAACTCTATTGGGACTATACCATCCTTTTTGAAACTAATACCCTTTTGGAAAGAATATCTTTGAACCATTCTGCTATTCTATTTATATTTAACAAACACAAATTGTGGCTTATTTATTCAGCCTCTACTCAACAATGCGATAGTGTCTATATATTATCTGTAATAGATTAATATAAAAATATATGGCCCACCAAAACACCATATAGGAATAAATACATGTTTTTTTCCTTTCTACGATATTCTTTCCTCTCCAGCATTTTATTATGTTTAAATTTTTTCCAAAAATGGTCCAACAATCAATTAGTCAATTTTCAACTTATCATACTTTTTTAGTTGAGATCAGCTCTCCTACAATAGAGCCCTTCTCCTGCCTTGGCTTATTGTCATCTGCAATATTCAGGTACACATAAAAATATTCATATAAGAATACCATTAAAGGATATATTTATTAATAACAACATATAAATACATCTTTTTATTATTTTGATTTTGATTATTATTATACCCTAGAATGATTTATGCCTTTTATTGCAGGACCTTTTTATATGTGACTCCAGCGAGTTCCTCTGGCCACTCCCTCTCTGTGGGATGTGGAGGGGGCGGAGAGTTGGCTCCCTGGGATTTATATACTACACAACCTTGAAAAAACTCCTTTGATGGTTGTGCTATTGAAGTATAAAGTCAGCAAGCACAGTTCCCTCTGTTATATCTTTCTTGTTTTTAAATGTAATATGATGGAAGTTTAATTTACCACGTCACCAAAAAATATATGTAAGTGTATCCTTAAACGAACTTTACAACTGTGATTTGCAATGTATTTCGATATCGTTAGATACTTATTGTTTTTCAAATTATATTATAGATGTATTTTCTAAAATTTCTTACTGAAATACTCTCAATCAAATATTTTTAATCTTAAATTAGGTGTGCCTGAAAAGTCCATCATAGGGGATCTTTTTTGTTTTGTTTGGGTATTTACAACAAAGTATTACACTCTGCAATAATATACGTAAAGAGGTGTTCCAGCCAGGGGAAAAAAAAAATAAAAGTCAGCAGCTACAAATATTGTAGCTGCTGACTATTAATATATGGACACTTACCTGTCCAGGAAGCCTGTGATGTCGGAAACCCCAGCCGATCTTCAGATCAGCTGTCGGGTGCTGCCACTGCCAACTCCACTAAGGGAAACTGGCAGTGAAGCCTTTCGGCTTTACAGACAGTTCCCTACAGCGCTGTGCTTTCTAATTGGCCCGGCGGCAGAGGAAGGAGGAATGGGGGTCGAACTTCCAAGGGAAGTTCTAATTGGCCGTGGCGCCGTCTCCCGAAAGTGGGGACAGGGACATGTCAAAAACAGGTACCTGTTCTCCTCTGTCCCCTTAAAAGGTGCCAAATATGGCACCAGAGAGGAAGCAAATAAGTGGAAGTCCCACTTTTGGGTGGAACTCCGCTTTAACATACTGTACTAGATAAAATAGTAAAAATGCAATTTTTTTTACCTTATCATATAAAGTACATAGGTAGACAAACATACCTTTTAATGTACCTGTCAGAGTATTAAACCATTGTCTTAATGTGGAGTCTCCCAAAATATAGACCATTTTGTCCTGTAAACAAGTGTACATCTGTTCCTGAGTACTAAAGTTTTTGATTTTACAAAAAGCAGGATTCCAGATATTTTTCAGCACAAAGCCGCTGGGAAATGGGGAGTCCATTCCTATCTTGCATTCTCCTAGCGGTGCTGATGGTGGTCCTGGTAAAAAAACAAAAAAAAATATTATTGTACTCTTGCATTTTTGATGTTCATATATTCAATGAATGTCAAGATTGTCAAGATCTCAGAACATGTAAAGTACAGTCAAACCTTAGCTAAAGGTTTTGAAGTGGACCTTTTCCAGGAAAGCGAAGATTTCCTGTTTTACAGGGAAAATCTAGAATAGTTAATTGTCACTAAGCAGTACTCTACTATTTCCCTTAAATTTCTTAAAACTGTTCTTCTGAAGGCTTGCTGGAGAGGAAGCTGTACCTGCAGTGGAACCTGAGGAGGAGAGTACCCCCGATGCATCAATGGACAGAGACTGCCAGTCCTGTAGATTCTTTGGACTCTTCCAAGGGTGCAGCCTATGGCCCAGGTGAAGGGCCCTGTTGACCCTCAACCACCTGAGGCCTCGGGGCTCCGATCAGGAAATGAGAGTTCAGAAGGTGAAAACAGTGAGGTCCCCCACCCAACGTGATCCAACCGAGGACAACTCCCTGCAAAGTACTCTGATTATGTTATTTGAAATGTTACTGTTATTACTGTAATTATGTTTTGTGCTGTTATGTGAGGTTCTTTGCTGTGTTGCGAGGCTGAGGACAGCATCTGTCAAAGAAAGGGGGGGTGTAGGCAGGTGCAGTCTGTATTCTCCACTGCAGGTGACACTCAACCAAAGCAGCAATGCAGAAGGGGAGGCACTGGGTTCCTCTATGACTTCCTGCGGTCACAAGAAGACTGTCGGACTGGATGCTGGCGGCCCATGTGATTCCAGAGGTCATTTTGGGTCAGGAAGAGTCTATTTAAGGCTTTGGCTCCCTGGTTTGATGTGCTTTATGCGAGAGGCTAGTGTAGGGACTGGTTCCCAATTTGGCAGGGACAGTGTTTAGAGGTAGGGAATGGTTCCAGTGGAGTAGGGCCAGTGCAGGGACTTCTCTTCAGGAAGCCTCCCTTTGGATGTGGATTGGCCAGACCGCAATCCGCTCATCGTGCAGGCGCTGTCAGCATCCTCAAGTCTTCATACCGCTGTCACTGTTCATAAATGGCTTCATACGGGTGTGCCTACCTGCCAGGCCTGAATAAGTTGTGTTAAACATTTCTACAATATAACTTTATTGACTAACTTGGACTCTGTATATTCACTACCCACCACACCATGCTGCACCTTGCTCTCTTGCTTAAGGGGCAGGCTGTCACTGGTAAACACAGATGCCGGCAGGAAATGTCCTGTACCTCCTTCTGTGTTTACCAGTAACAGGTTGGTCAGTGTCAGACAAGACAAAAAATTACACCATCACCAAAATATGCTCAGGTGCGGCCAGAATGTGAACAATTAGTGGAGGCTGCAGCCATCAGATTGAAGTATTTACATGAGGAGTGGAAGGGTGAGAAGGTTTAGGTCAGGACAAAAAGACAAGTGCAACTTGTTTAAAAGTGCACTTATACTTTAATGATAGAGAAAAGATGAAATTAATTTAATGGCAGTTTAAAAATACATACTTGCACATGTGGATACATCAATATATTCAAAATCCTTTTGGATATTAACTGCAATATTCTCTCTAAAAAATAGAAAATGCACATTAAGAAAGTAAAGGTTAAAACAAATATATTGTTGTTTTGGAAATGTTGTCAAATCCATCTACAATCAGGGACGGGGTTATAACATTAACCATATGTCAATATACAGCGGGGACGGAAAGTATTCAGACCCCCTTAAATTTTTCACTCTTTGTTATATTGCAGCCATTTGCTAAAATCATTTAAGTTCATTTTTTTTCCTCATTAATGTACACACAGCACCCCATTTTGACAGAAAAACACAGAATTGTTGACATTTTTGTAGATTTATTAAAAAAGAAAACCTGAAATATCACATGGTCCTCAGTATTCAGACCCTTTGCTCAGTATTTAGTAGAAGCACCCTTTTGATCTAATACAGCCATGAGTCTTTTTGGGAAAGATGCAACAAGTTTTTCACACCTGGATTTGGGGATCCTCTGCCATTCCTCCTTGCAGAACCTCTTCAGTTCTGTCAGGTTGGATGGTAAACATTGGTGGACAGCCATTTTTAGGTCTCTCCCGAGATGCTCAATTGGGTTTAAGTCAGGGCTCTGGCTGGGCCATTCAAGAACAGTCATGGAGTTGTTGTGAAGTCACTTCTTCGTTATTTTAGCTGTGTGCTCAGGGTCATTGTCTTGTTGGAAGGTAAACCTTCGGCCCAGTCTGAGGTCCTGAGCACTCTGGAGAAGGTTTTTGTCCAGGATATACCTGCACTTGGCCGCATTCATCTTTCCCTTGATTGCAACCAGTCGTCCCTTCCCTGCAGCTGAAAAACACCCCCACAGCATGATGCTGCCACCACCATGCTTCACTGTTGAGACTGTATTGTACAGGTGATGAGCAGTGCCTGGTTTTCTCCACACATACCGCTTAGAATTAAGGCCAAAAAGTTCTATCTTGGTCTCATCAGACCAGAGAATCCTATTTCTCACCATCTTGGAGTCCTTCAGGTGTTTTTAAGCAAACTCCATGGGGGCTTTCATGTGTCTTGCACTGAGGATAGGATTCCGTCGGGCCACTCTGCCATAAAGCCCCGACTGGTGAAGGGCTGCAGTGATGGTTGACTTTCTACAACTTTCCATCTCCTGACTGCATCTCTGGAGCTCAGCCACAGTGATCTTTGGGTTCTTCTTTACCTCTCTCACCAAGGCTCTTCTCCCCCAATAGCTCAGTTTGGCCGGACGGCCAGGTCTAGGAAGGGTACTGATCTACCCAAACATCTTCCATTTGAGGATTATGGAGGCCACTGTGCTCTTAGGAACCTAAAGTGCAGCAGAAATTTTTTTGTAACCTTGGCCAGATCTGTGCCTTGCCACAATTCTGTCTCTGAGCTCTTCAGGCAATTCCTTTGACCTCATGATTCTCATTTGCTCTGACATGCACTGTGAGCTGTAAGGTCTTATATAGACAAGTGTGTGGCTTTCCTAATCAAATCCAATCAGTATAATCAAACACAGCTGGACTCAAATGAAGGTGTAGAACCATCTCAAGGATGATCAGAAGAAATGGACAGCACCTGAGTTTAATATATGAGTGTCACAGCAAAGGGTCTGAATACTTAGGACCATGTGATATTTCAGTTTTTCTTTTTTAATAAATCTGCAAAAATGTCAACAATTCTGTGTTTTTCTGTCAATATGGGGTGCTGTATGTACATTAATGAGGAAAAAAATGAACTTAAATGATTTTAGCAAATGGCTGCAATATAACAGAGTGAAAAATTTAAGGGGGTCTGAATACTTTCCGTCCCCACTGTATATCCCATTGATTTCCATGAAGAAACTTGGTGTTCAAACCAACTGTACGTGCTTATTACCTGGCAGATAAGGATTTTAGCCTCAAATTATTTTTTTTTTATTTTTTATTTTTTTTAAATTACATTTTTTGTTTTATAACATATGCAGGTTAGCTGGAACTGACCTGTTGTAAAAAGACAATTTATATGTTCTTTTCTTATATAAAGAGGTGTCTATTAATATAATATAATTGGATAACGGATTGACAACTAATGTTGAAGAATATCTAAACCCAAGAAAAAAAATGTTATATATTACAGTACACCAATTTATAGATGTGGTGGCTACATTATTTTCTTTTTTTGTACTAAGAACATTTTCAGCAAATACAGAACAAACCTTTTGATCAACAGAAATGTAGTGCTCTGCCCCCAATGTATAGTGCCTTGAAAAAGTAATCATATCCCTTGAAATGTTCCACTTTTTGTCATGTTACAACCAAAAACGTAACTGTATTTTATTGGTATTGTATGTGATAGACCAACACAAAGTGGCACATAATTGTGAACAGGAAGAAAAATAATGAATGGTTTTCAACATTTTGTACAAAAAAAATCTGAAAAAGTGTGGTGTGCATTTGTATTTAGCCCCCTTGAGCCAATACTTTGTAGAACCACCTTTCGCTGCAATTACAGCTGCAAGTCTTTTTGGGGATGTCTCTACCAGCTTTGCACATCTAGAGAGTAACATTTTTGCACATTTTTCTTTGCAAAAAAGCTCAAGTTCTGTCAGATTGGATGGCAAGCGTCTGTGAACAGCAATTTTCAAGTCTTGCCACAGAGTCTCAATTGGATTTAGGTCTGGACTTTTACTTGGCCATTCTAACACATGAATATACTTTGATCTAAACTATTCCATTGTAACTCTGGCTGTATGTTTAGGGTCATTGTCATACTGGAAGGTGAACCTCCACCCAGTCTCAAGTCTTTTGCAGGCTCTAATGCCACGTACACACGACCGGACTTTACTTCATACTTGGTTCGGCGGACTGGAGTCCGTCAGACAATTCAATCGTGTGTGGGCTCCAGCGGACTTTTTTCCCCAAAAGTTCGACGGACCTAGAAATTAAACATGTTTCAAATCTTTTCGATGGACTCGAGTCCGGTCGAAAAGTCCACTCGTCTGTATGCTAGTCCGACGGACAAAAACCGGCGCTAGGGCAGCTATTGGCTACTGGCTATAAACTTCCTTGTTTTAGTCTGGTCATACGTCATCACGTACGAATCCGTTGGACTTTGGTTGATCGTGTGTAGGCAAGTCCGTTCAATCGGAAAATCCGTTGTAAAGTCAGTCGAAAAGTCCGCAGGACAAAGTCTGCCGTAAAGTCCGCTCGTGTGTACACGGCATAACAGGTTTTCTTAAAAGATTGCCCTGTATTTGGCTCCATCCATCTTTCCATCAACTCTGATCAGCTTCCCTATCCCTGCTGAAGAAAAGCATCCCCACAACATGATGCTGTCACCACCATGTTTTTTAATGGTGGGGATGGTGAGTTCAGGGTGATGTGCAGTGTTGGTTTTCTGCCATACCTAGCGCTTTGCTTTTAGGCCAAAAAGTAAAATTTTGGTCTCATCTGACCAGAGCCCCTTCTTTCACATGTTTGCTGTGTCCCCCACATGCAGGGCTGTCTTTAAGGCAGGGCAAAAGGGGCAGCTGCCCTGGGCCCCATCATTGTTGTGGGGCCCAAAGCAGCTGCCTCATACTTGCCAACTATCCCAGTTTAAATTCCCTTGTCCTTTGAAGTTTTAGTCCCATGCTGTGTCCTGATATCTCAGTGTGAAGTTCTGTTACTAATGCCCAGCTCTGTCCTTTTGGCATGTACAGATGACTCACCTGCAGACCTTGTGTTTACATGTAAATAACCAGCATTGATAAGTAAACTGTGGCAGCATTAATATGAAAATAGCCTAGACCGGTGGCATTGATATTTAAATAGAGGCGATATGCATATCATGCCCCCCCCCCAAATTCAAATCCACCATCACTTCTGCTGAATGCTGCCCACTGGGGAGGAAAAGGGGCATACTTGAAAGTCCGGCCTACAGCTGTGGTCATTAAGCCTAACATCAGCCTGTTCTGCAAAGGTAAGCAAATTGGTGGTGGAACCCTTTTTCAAAAAAACATTGTGCCACAGCACTGTGAATTTTGGTGGATGTGAATACCCACATCTCAGCAGATGCATGAGGGTTTAATTAACAATTAATGGCACTGCTGTGTCTCTGCTAAAGAGCAGCACATTTCTGTGGTGTCAGGAAAGCGATTTTGCATGCATTCCCGACACACACAAATGTGAACGCAGGCTAAATGTCTCAGTTACATTGGTAGTCAGTGTAAATCTTGTCATTACATTGAGGCTTGGTGTGCAATCCTTTCATTCACACTAATGGCCAGTGCGAAGGTCCCCCTTACTTTGGTGGTCAGTGTAAATCCCTCCTTACATTGGTGATTATTACTGTGAATGCTCCTGTTACATTAGTGGTGAGTGTAAATCCCCATTACATTGGTTGCCAGTGTGGAAACTCCTCTTTATATTGGTAATCAGTAAAAAAATCCAAACTTACATTGGTGGTTCATGTAGAAGCCCCTTTTAAATTGGTGGTGAGTGTAAATCCCCCCTACATTGGTGGCCAGTGTAGAAATTCCCCTTTATTGGTTGTTGATGTAAAATCCTTTCATTCACACTAATAGCCAGTGTGAAGGTCCCCCTTACATTGGTGGTCAGTAGGGATGAGCCGAACACCCCCCTGTTCGGTTCGCACCAGAACTTGCGAACAGGCAAAAAATTTGTTCGAACACGCAAACACCGTTAAAGTCTATGGGACACGAACATGAATAATCAAAAGTGCTAATTTTTGAGAAGAAGAAGAAGAAAGAAGAAGAAGAAAGAAGAAGAAGAAAGAAGAAGAAGGAAGAAGAAGAAAGAAGAAGAAGAATCCTCTCTGCCTTATTCCCCTTAAAGGGATGTATAGGTGTAACAAACCTCGATGTAAGACCTGTCATTTTGTCAATCATGGACAAAAGAGCTTTACCCACAAGGGTAGGGTCTTTTCATTTGAAAATTTTCATAAGTGTTCTAGTGATTATGTGGTTTACTGTCTCATTTGCCCCTGCCAGATGCTATATGTCGGTCGTACTATTCTTCCGTTAAGGCGACGGTTTGGTAGGCACCGCCGCCTTGTTGAACTGGGCAGTGACAAACATAGCGTACCACACCATTTTTTGGAACATCATGTCCACTGTTGGCCTTCGGGTTTGGGTCATTGAGTCCATACCCAGGGGCTCCTCTGAAGCGGAACGTTTCTCGCGTCTGTGTGAACGCGAGATGTTCTGGATATATACCTTGGACACCCTTGCCCCCAATGGTTTAAACGAGGAACTCAAGATTAATACCATTTTATAATTTCTTGTCCCATCTTCCTTTGAGCACATTTGTCAATTCATTTTTTACCATTATTGTTATCTGTAATGCATTTGTTTTTATATATATGCATATAATTTGTTCTATCACTTTTTGCTGTTTTTTGCTGTGTTACAGATGGAAACTGTGTGTATATATGTATACCTAGATGTACTCAGTTTAGGATTATTATTTTATACTACTTACACTCTACACCTAGGTGTTTACTGTAGTTTTTTTGCCAAATTCCCTCATTTTTTTATTTCTTATCTTTGACAGTATTATATTATTATTATCATTCTCACATTTCACAATTTTTTAATATATTATTTATTATCCTTTATTTAATATATTTTTTATATATATATATTTTTTTTTTTTTTATATTTTTTTACTTTAACCCTTTCTTTTTTTTTTTTTTTTTTAAATAATTTTTATTCAAAATTTTGTCAGTTTACAAAGATATACATCATGTTTACATATAGCAGAAGGTATCGTAAACTGAAATAAAAACCAAAACAATAGAGGCTAACAGATTCAAATAACTTTACAGCCTTAGTACAATACCTTGAATTATGAGGAGTAGAGCAAGGCAGGAGAGACTATATACCTCCGCTAGTCACCCCGTTGGGAACTAACTGTGGCTCAGTGGAGGTACAGCCTACACATGCCTATATGTCAACAGCAGTATTAATCATTTTATATCTGTTAGCATTTATATAACAAGAGCGTATAGCTCATAACTAGTAAAAAGTAACTAATGTATGTATTATACAGGATCAATTCAGAAGCCATATAGAAAGGGAAGGATAAGGTTCTTAAAGAGCAGAAAAGCTTGAGATAATTCACCCTAGTGATAGTAAGTGAGATCATATTGGTTTACGATGGGTGTTGTACCAATTGATCCAATGTTGCCAGCGTGGGAGAAATGTGTCATACTTTCCACTAATGGATGCTAGCATCCTCTCATAAGTGTAATGCAAAGATAATGTAGTTACAGTCTCTTCTATCTCTGGTGGATCTAACGATCTCCATTTTCTTAATATTACTAGTTTGGCAGCTAGGAATAAGTGAATAGTAAATTGTCTATACAATGGCGGGATATTTTCTATGCCTATATTTAGGATGGCTAATGAAGAGGAGTTATTTATATTTAGATCTGTTGTTTGACGTAGGATTTTGAAGACGTGGGACCAATATGAGGACAGGTGTTTACATTCCCATAGGATGTAATAGATAGTGCCCGGTTGCCCACAATTCCTCCAACAAGTGGAAGGTGTGGAGCGGTCAAATTTAGCTAATCGATAGGGTGTTAAATACCATCGTTGTGTAATCTTATGTGAGAGTTCCCAGAGGTTGGTGCTTTTGGTAGCCAAATGTATATGTTGCAAAGCCTTGTGCCGTTGTTGTGGGGAAAAGGAGTCGTTGAGATCTCTTTCCCATGCTAGCATGGAGTTCGTTTTGGTAAATATGTTTTTATCATGGAGATAGGTATAGAATAATGATATACCTCCTTTACGAGGTAGTCTGGCATTTAAGTATATATGAATCTGACAAAATAACTTGTAATTGATGTCATGTTTTTTGAGATAAGAAGCAATTCTCAAATGCTGAAATCTGTCTGAAAAAGGGAGGTCATAGGACGATTGTAGATCATCAAACGTTCTAGTATTAGTGCCAGAGTGTACATCTGAAACCCATTGTATTCCTTTCGCTATCCATTTAGTCACGGGTATGTCTGGGATCAAGAGAGCCAATGTTGATATAGGGATTGACAGAGATTTGGTAGGGGATGATCTAGATTTGGTAGTTATCAAGGTCTTCCATGAGTTTAGTGTTGCTAGAATCGGGAGAGAGAGGTCAGAAGGTTTGGATTTAAGATGCATAAAAGCTAACAAATAATCATAGAGGTTGCCTCCTAGTATTGTAGATTGTTCAATAGTGCACCAAAGTGGTGTTTGGTGGTGGGGAAACCACCCTCTTAGTTGTGCTAGGATTGCAGCTAGATGGTAGTCAGCTAATATCGGTAAGCCAACCCCTCCTGCTGTTTTTGTTTTGCGGAGGATGGTTAGAGGGCTTCTAGCTTTTTTGCCTTCCCATAAGTATCTAGAAAGTGTGGATTGTAAAGTTTTAAAGTGTTGTCGAGGGACTGGAATGGGAACTGTATGAAATATATAGAGTACTTGCGGCAGGATTTGCATTTTAAAGGCGGCCAGCCTACCTGACCAAGACAATGTGTGCTTGCTTATGGACTGTAGACCCGTATTTAATGAACGTATCAACAGAAGGTAATTAGCATGAAATAATTGTGCAGGTTGGGATGTTAGTTTAATACCTAAATACGTTTTTTCATGGGAGTCCCATACATACGGGTATCTGTTTTGCAGAATTGTGCTATCGTTTGCCGCTACACCAAGATCCAATATATAAGATTTGGTTTTGTTTACTTTGTAGTATGATATCGAGCCATAGTCATGCAGTAATTGAGATACATGTTGTAGGGATGACACCGGATTTGTTAACATGAGGATCACATTGTCTGCAAAGAGACTTGTGTTTGCGGTTATTGATGGAAAAGCCTTGTATATTAGGGTTTTGCCTTATGCTGGACGCTAGGGGTTCCATTAAGAGGTTGGAGTGGGGAAAGTGGACATCCCTGGCGGGTACCATTTGTGATCTTAAAAGGTTTAGATAGCATACCGGAAGTGTATACCCGGGCTGATGGTGAAGTATATAGAGATAGTATGGCAGACAGTATGTGGCCTTTAAAACCAAATTTTTCCAATGTGCTTGCAAGATATGTCCAATGTACTCTGTCGAACGCCTTCTCTGCATCCAGAGCAAGAAGCAGGGAAGGCGTCCCAAGCTTCTTAGCTATATGAATCACATCTATTAATCTTCTAGTAGCATCAGATGTTTGTCTGCCCTTGGTGAATCCACATTGGTCTGGGTCGATTATAGTAGGGAGAATGTCAATGAGCCTTATTGCTATCATTTTAGCATAAAGCTTTAGCTCAGTATTCAATAATGAAATCGGTCTAAAGTTTTGAGGAGCATCCGGTGTCTTCCCTGGTTTAGGCAACGTAACTATTAAAGCTTCTAACATCTCAGAAAGAAAAAAAGATGAGACGGCAGTGGCTTCAAATACTTTAAGGAGGTATGGTCCTAAATAGTGTTTAAAATTCCTATAATATTCCCCTGTCAGACCATCCGGTCCTGGTGACTTATTGGTGGGGAGAGTGTCAATAACTTTCAGTAACTCAGATAGTGTAAAAGGGGAATTCAAGGCTTGAATTTGAGAAGTGGAGAGACTAGGTAGATTAATATCTTTTAGGAAATCATTTATAGCTTTTTGTGACGGTTGGTCAATAAGACTGTCTTGATTAAGGTTGTAGAGGGATCCGTAGTATTCGCTAAATGCATTGGCAATAATTTGGGGGTCAAATACTTTTTGTTTGGAGGTAGGGCTTATGATGTAAGGTATTTTAGTTTTGAAGCTTTGGCCTTGTAGTTTGCGAGCCAATTCTTTTCCAGCTTTGTTGCTGGTCGAATAGAATGACATTTTAAGTCGTCGTTCCTTTTCCTCAAAGGAATGAAGTAATTCTAATCTGAGATCGTGTCGCAGAGCTGTCAGTTTTTTACTAACCTGGCGTGTAGGGTTTTTTTATCTAGATCCTCTAGAAATTTGATATCTGCAAGAAGGGTATCAAGCCGCTGCTGTCTCTGTTTTTTAAGTTTTGTGGCCAATTGAATAAATATACCTTTAATGTACGCCTTGTGGGCATTCCATAGAACAAACGGATCATTTGTGGAAGAGGAATTGATCTGGAAGTAATCAGACAAGTGGTTTTCTAACAATTTCTTAGTGGCTGGTGTTTGTATTACTTGAGGGCTTGCGTGCCAGATGAATGCCCCATTAGTAGGGTATTTATCCCCAAGTGTCAGGAGGATAGAAGCGTGGTCCGACCAAGTAATGTTATTTATTTTAATTTGAGTTACTTTTTGAAGCAACCACTTGTCCATCAAGACTAGATCGATCCTCGAATAAATACAATGTCTATGAGAATAAAATGTGAAGTCTCGTTCACTAGCATGCGTGCAGCGCCAGCTATCGAACAAATCATGCGATCTTAGGAAAACAGTTAGAGAAGGAGATCTTTTGGAATAGGTCGAGGTAGAGTCCATGTGTGGGTCAGGAGTAATATTAAAGTCCCCACAAATTATAAGGGAACCTTGTGGATTCTTTTCAGCTTTTTCATCAATCTGTTTAGGAAGTGAATTTGTTTGGTATTAGGAACATACACATTCACAAGAGTATAACGGGTGGAATTGATGTTGCATACAAGAATGAGGTACCGGCCTGCTTCGTCGGATATTTTGGAGTGAAGTTGAAACGATATAGAGTCTTTAATAGCCACCATAACCCGTCTCTTTTTCGCATTCATACTGGAGAAGAAATAGTGTTTGAAATTTCTATGAGAGCATTTTGGTGAGGCTGCATGATGGAAGTGTGTCTCTTGAGCGCATAGAATATTGCATTGAGAAGAGTCAACTTCTTTCCAAGAGATGCTCTCTTGGCTGGGTGGTTTAAACCATGGGCGTTGATGGATAATGTTTTAACTGGCATTAGGCATGTTGGAGGGTATGCTATATGTCGAGGGTTGATAGTACTCACGCTCGATGAATGACTTCTGTTCCAGGTTGGCTTTGCCTCTAGAGTATCCCTTGAAGCAGACAGTTAGATTGCAAAAGTTGTACGTTACTTTCCATAATAGCGTAGTTGGGTATGGCTCTGTAGATGGTTGTTGATCCATAAAAACAGTGAAAAACAAAGAACAAAACAAGTTAGAGGGAAAAAAAGGAAAGTTTACAGGGTGATAGGAGAATCCACAGGGGGATTCTTGATCCATAAACACTGTTCAATAAGGTTGAGGGGTATTGGAAAAATTTCCAAGTGTGCCTGCACCGGGGGAGTGTAGACATAAGGATTGAGTAAATCTATTAGGATCAATCAGACATTTGAGCAGGTTTTTTGTCACTTTTCTTTCTTTTTACCACCTGCCATTCTGCCTGCATGTATTGAGGAGAGTCAATTTGTATAGGAGACGGAGATGCTTCCGACAGTATTCCCCATTGCCTGAGGATGTGCAGACCTTCTTCCATGGTGGAGACCGTGGTGGTTGTGCCGTTATGTGTGATTGAGAGCGCAGCCGGATACTTCCACCTGTGAAGTATGTGATGGTTGCGTAGCGCTTTAGTAATGGTGGCTAAATTACGGCGTTTCTGGAGGGTATGCCTAGACAGATCAGGGAGTAGCTGTAGAGAGGCATATTGAGGTGGCCGTTGATCGGGGTTGCGGAATGAAGCCAAAATGGTTTCTTTTGTTTTATAAAAATGGAGTCTTAGCAGAACATCTCTGGGTACATCATCGGGTAAAAAGGATGGTTTTGGTATTCTGTGCACCCTATCTACCGTGAGCTCCAGCGCAGACATTGCGGGGAGCAGCGCTGTGAATAATTCTTGGACATATTGCGGTAGTTGCAATGCAGAGACAGATTCAGGAATGCCTCTTCTTTTGAGGTTATTCCTTCTGGATCTGTCTTCAAGGTCAGATAATTTATCTTTGATCCAGGAAATTTCATCTGAGTGAATGGTATGAGCATCCACCATTTTGTTGAAAGAGGATGCATGTGAGTCCAGAGTGTTCTCAATCTGATTTACCCTTCCTCCCAATGAATGTACTTCTGCCTGACATTTTTGTACTGTCAGCAACATATCTTGATGTAGAGATGACTTCAGGGACATTAGCATCTCTTTGAGTACAGTGTCTGAAACAGGTTGTCCTGAGGTAGGGAATCCCTCTATGGGATCTGGGGTTGCTGAGGCCTGAGAATGTGAGGTAGTGTGTGCGCTCACCTCCATGTCTTGCTGCGGCCGATTTCCCTGTGGAGAAGATGTCCTCTGTCTGGACTTAGCAGGACTCCTGGTAGTGGGGGTGGATGCCGCTGAGGACGATCCGCTGTGCGTGTTCTGTGGATCGGCGTCACTCAGGCCGGGCGGATAGCTCGTGGATGCGGCCTGCTTCTGCTTGCACTTCGGCTGGGTGCCATTTTGATGAGGCCGTGCTGAGGTGGAGAAGTAGCCCGGCAGCTTGCTGAGCTGTGGCGGAGGTTCTTTTCTCCTCCTCGGCATCCCTGGTGGTATAGTAGACTCTGATGTGTCGGATGAAAGAGGATGGCACCTCCGATTGCTCCGATGGAAGCGGATTGCCCCGGTGGTGTGGTGGAGCTCGGAAGCTAAGCGGCCATCTTCGGGCTCGGACGCCACGCCCCTTTATATTTTTTGTTTTAATTTTCATCATTATTATTATTTTTATATTTATTTTCATTTTTATTTTTGTTTTCATTAATATTACTTTCATACATTACTTCCCATTTCCCACTACTGTTTTTATATTATTATTTTTATTAAATTTCATTATAATCCCATTATTTATTATTATTTTTTATTTTTATTTTCATCCTTATTTCATATTTTTCCTATTCTTATTTTTATTTTCATTTTCATGCCTATTTTTAGGGTAGGTCAGCTGGATTTCTATCAGTAATTTATCATTTTAATTCTATTTTAATTCTTAAACTGTTATTGCCATTCACGTCTTATCTAATTTTGGAGTTATGTTTCCCAATTATATCGTGCTATGTCTTGTTTTTATTAATGCCACATATAGAGCTCCCCTTTTTGGCCAGCTGCGTGTGTTTTGCAGCTGGCGCACACACATAAATGCTTTCCCGTCTATTCTCTGCCATCACACTTGAGAAAGGAGAGCGCATGCGCCTTACGGCCGTTGCGCATGCTCTGAAACGCGTTGTGTCTCCTACCTGGCTGACGTCACACGCTGGCTCTGCGAGCTGTCCTCTCCCTCTCTGCATGAGCGGCTGTTCCTGGCCCGGTTCTCTGCACTCATTGCGACCATGGACTAGCGACACCTCCCCAGCTTGCGCTCCATCTGCAGCCCACCATCAGTTATCGTTTTGTGGAGAGCCTTGTTCTTTGCCAATATGTAAGTGGCTATTTTTCCTTTTATCACATTGAATAAAGCATTTTACTTAGGGGCGCTCCTCTCTCTCTTTTTTTCTAGTGGTCATCAACCCTGTCCTCAGGGCCCACTAACAGGCCAGGTTTTATGTATTACCTGTGGGAGATGCAGACTAGAATACTGCAATCACTGAGCAGCAAATGATATCACCTGTGATGTATTTCAGTTATCTTGCAAACCTGGCCTGTTAGTGGGCCAGGGTTGATGACCATTGTATTAGACCTTCCTTCTAATATGCGTATCTTAAATGTATTTCATGTCTCCTTATTAAAACCTTAGGTCTGCAACCGCTCTACCACCTCGGAGCCTCGTCCTCACCCTGTACAGGTTGAGAACCATGAGGAGTATGAAGTACAGTCCATTGTTGACTCCCGTAGGTTCCGTGGACGCATACAGTACCTGGTGCATTGGAAAGGATACGGTCCGGAGGAACGCTCTTGGGTCTCATCCTCGAACGTACATGCCCCTGTCCTCCTCCGTGACTTCCATAGACGTTTTCCCTTCAAGCCTGGTGGTCCTCCAAGGGGGAGGGGTCATTGAGGAGGGGGTACTGTCAAGGCTGGGCTCAGCCCTTCCTTCTCTGAGCTGGCTGCTCAGCTGTCGGCTAATTGCCAGCTCCTATCTCTCCACAGAGACTCACCTGTTAATGATATCCTGCTCGTCAGTCCTGCCTACTTAAGCTGTCCAGCCCAGATGATCTCTGCCTTTGCCTTGGTCACATCTCTAGAGACGCTCTCCTGTGTTCCTGTTGAAGACTTGCTTGGCTGACATTCCTTCTGGCTCCAGATCCTGCTTGTTGTTCTACTACGCTCATCTCTGGCTCCCTGACGTTTTGGCTTGTCTGACTATCCATTCCTGCACTCTGGCTATGTTTTGACTATGTTTACTCTGTTTACCTTTTTTTATTATTATTAAACAAGTGAGGTTTAACTGTACTTCTGTCTCAGTCTGATTCATGGTTTCTGATCGTTGGATGAGAAGGCCTGGCTCGCAGTCTCCACTCTAATTCATCGCAAAGGTGTTCTATCGGGTTAAGGTCAGGACTCCGTGCAGGCCAGTCAAGTTCCTCCACCCCAAACTCGCTCATCCATGTCTTTATGGACCTTGCTTTGTACACTGATGAGCAGTCATGTTGGAACAGTAATGGGCCATTCCCAAACTGTTCCCACAAAGTAGGTAGTATGAAATTGTCCAAAATGTCTTGGTATGCTGATGCCTTAAGATGTCTACACTGACCTGGATGTACTGTTTGATTAAGCATCTATGTGGCAAATGAGGTTTACTGTTGAAAAATGTAACACAGCACCTCTTCTTAAAAGGACAGTGTCACCATACTTTAGGATACAATTTGGGTACTTACACCCTGTATTGTGGGATCCCCTTTAAACTTGAACACTTCAACACAGGAACTTTGGGCCCCAATAATTAAACTACACTGGCTAGGTAGAGGGCTTTGGAGAGACTGAAGGACTTTTAGCTTTCATTACCACCTCTTTATTTAGGACCTCTCTACTTCAAGACAGCCCATAGATAAGTCTTTTTTTTTCTTACTACCAGCTAGTTTAGCGAAAAAAAAAAAATGACTTGATTCCCCCATCCACCCATCCACAAAATCAATGTGGATGGGGGAATTCTTTCTTTTGAGCCTTTGTATTCTGACAGCGGGGAGACTTCTCTGCCTTCAGAATACACTAATCAGCACTGCTGGCTATAGCCGGCAGCACTGATTGAGAGGCAAAAATCTGACAAGGTGGTCGTAGAGAAATCAATTGGTAGATTGACTTCTCTACGACCACCCTGCCCATACGTGGATCAAAATTCTGGCCCCTGCTGAACCAACTAAATTTCGATCCATGTATGGCCAGCTTAAGGGTTCAGGAGCAGAGACACTTGGCCCTACAGTTATTTGTGGTGTTGTATAAACCTATGATCTGTTATTGATTATTGCTATAACTAATTTAGCCTTGGTGTGCCAAAGGGTATGGCATTGCCTGAATGGTTGTTGTCACCCAGAATCAGGGGACCCAAGCAACATCTGCTCCTTTGGAGTAAGTGCTACTTAAACTTGTATGTATTTTACAATCTAATCTACATCTGGATTAGTCAATGATGGAGAAGGATCTGGGTGTTCTGGGAGATCACAAACTTAAAGTATATGAAAACTACTTATGTTCTTCTCTTAACATATGTTCTTTTTTTTTATAGAATGTCACACACAAAAATCTCAAGATGCCTGGTGATCCTTCTAGTCTCCTGGGTGTTGTGTAACTGCTTCTCCTTGATGAATGCTAATTTCAGCTTGACCTACTGAGCTCTGTGAAGAGAAATCTGTTTTTTTTTTTCCAGAAAAGCAGGTGATTTTAGTGTGGTAAACACATGACAAGAAGCCTAGAGCCCCACCTGCTACTTTGAAATGAAAATGTATATGCAATGTTTCCAGTTTCCAGATTTACTCTCTCTATTTTACCTGTACACCATTATCACAGAAAGTGAACGAAAATCCCAAATTTCAGGCTTTCCCCAAAACAGGAATAGAGGGAAAATCTTCCATTGGGAACAATAGCTCTAATGACCACCAGGGAATCCCTTAATTTGGAAGGATTTCCTCTCACTTCCTGTTTTGGCTATGGGACTGGAAGTGAAGGGAAATCTCCCCAATGGAACACAGATGAGTTATAACCCTCCCTATTTGAATCTAAAACGAAAAAGTTTTGCCTTTTGTTGTACTTTAACATTTTTTTAAAAAATTTTCTTGAAGAAAACATATGCAATATCATATATATTCGTTAACGGCCATGTTTAGGCCTTATGGTGTACCCACTACAATCTTATTGTACAGAGATTGCACAGTCTCCTTAAATTTACCAAAACTATGTAATATAAGGACAAACCTAAACAATCCATCCAATTTTTATCCAGTAAGGCAGTCATTTACATTACATATTTGTACACTGTATAGTATAGATCCAAAGAAGATTGTATAACTGGATTGTATAGCATATGGTAAGCTTTATCTCTGCACTAGTTCAGAATAAGGACCAACCAGTACTTTCAAAACCAACAGTACAATTAGTAAAACTTTTGCAAACATGAAATGCTAAGTGTACATCCTAAAGTAAGCTAAATCCTGTAAAGAATGCTCGAGACATGTTTCTCTTCATTGTTGTAAGCTCTAAAATTCAAAAGAGCATTTCTAAAGGGTTTTGAATCCAAATATTAAAAAAGAAACACATTTCAAAACATAAAAGTTACCTTTTAACAAGGGTCTTCTCTAGGCTGTTGAGAAATGAGAAATCCCTGTTGAATGACTGAAGAATTGCTATTGATTGACAATCAAAATTCTTTGGTTTGGTACAAAAGTATGATTCATTTTCTTTTTCGTATCTATATTCACACACATCTTTTATTCCATTTAGTTGAAATCCACATTCGGTCTTGACTTGTTGCGTTCCATTTATAAAGGTTCCTATGAAGTAAACAAGGCCATAGCCCTGGTTTCTTGCCCTCCACAGTGCCGAAACAGCTTCACTGGGGTGGTGAAGAGCTAAAGATACGTAAACTCTCCCTTCCCAAAATAAAGTGAAATAGACATGGTATGTTCCATTATTAAAATCTTCAACTTTGCCTGTTGCTCCAGCATTAAGATTTGTTGAAAATATTTTTGCTTTTATAAAGTCTCCTCCGTAGGTTTTTTTGTTACCTAAATGGTCAAACATCTCTATTTGCACAATTAATGTCTCCCCAACACAATATTTCTGTCTTGTATTATACAGAAAGGCTCTGCTCTTCTTGCCACTTGTTGTTTTGTCAAAGTTTGTAACTGTAATGGTAGGGATAATAGCAGATATTTTGTTAAAAATCCTAATCTCATCTTCTGTTGGGGCCGTGCCTTTAAAGAATGTTTTCTGTACAGTTTCAGTAGGCTTAGCTGGGACAATCTATAAAGCAAAAGTCAAGTATTAAACTAACTTTTTGTGGTTATGTAGATGTTTCAGCATAGTACAACCCCTCAGCATAATGTAATTTGCAGTTACAGACTAGAGTGTGTGCTTCCTTAAGGGATCCAGCAGCCCAAGAGAAGAGGTATAAAAACATCTCTCGGAACCTGGTCAAGTATTCACTGGACTGGATTTCAGATAATGAAAACCTTCCTCAAGCATGGCAGACAAAATTGTCCTTTACTGGGTGGATAAAAAAGATATTGCTGATACCTGCTTGTGTAATCTCTAGCTCAAAAAAAAAAAAAAAAAGGTACCGCTGGGTGAAGAATGGCCAAAGCCACCAAAGCCCATTTGGAACATCCCTTAATAAGTGAACTCCCACTTTCATTCCTATCCTGTCTTTTAATCTTTGTCTGAGTCTGGGTAATATTGGCAGGGTGTCATTACTTCACCTTTACACTTTAAAAACAACTCGGACGCAACAACCCAACATTCGCTGAGATCATCTTATTTTACAGTGATCAGTGATCAAGCTTTTCAGATCTCCTTTCCAATCAAACCAGGACACAGGTGAATAGGGGAGGGGGATAGGTGTGATGAGTCTTCTTTTTTGTTAAATTCAGGATGCAAATAATATATACCTCCTTTTGGCTTCCAGTGGTACTAAGGAACTCAGGGCACATTTTGGGGTTCCCCTCTTGAAGCACCTGCTCATTGCTGAAGGGTAAGTGAAATGTCATCAACAGAGAAGATGCGTGCAAGTTTACAGTCCTCTTACTGCATTTGCACAGTGTGATGTCTTTCAGGAGGAGTAGGTAGAGACACTTTTTTAAAAAAAAAACCATGATGTCCTCTGCTTTGACCAACACCATGGCTCGAAGGATGCAAAGGCAGTCAGTGGCTTCTCTATATCAAACCTTGGAGTTTTTCATAGGACAGATAAATCTATGCACAATAAATAAATCTAGGTATGAATCTTCAAAACCAGGGTCTCTGTAAAGTAATTGTACCCTCTAGTGTAGAGTGCTAGGTTGTACATAACATAGGTTTTTTGTAATGTAGGTGAATTGTTTGGCTTGGCTGGCAGCCCCCCTTACTTGCTGGAACCTTGGAAAAGTTTCCAGAAGAATGGGAGGGAAGTTAGGAGGAGCTGCCTGGAGTATGAAGGAGGGCCCCAGCCAATCCCCAGCAATGGGCTGGCAGGGGGTAGGCCTCTCTTAAATACTCAGAGTCAGGCCAGCAGGGGCAGTGTGGAGTTCGGGTCGGAGCTGGAGATAGAGTGCTGAGGAGGCTGTCGGAGGAACTTGAGGTAGCCCCCTAGTCTGGGGGGGTGACCTTGGGACTGGGACTCGGGTACTGGAGGGATCCTCTCAAAACACATGGAGGAGTCCTGTCCAGAGGCACGGAAGCAAGAGTGAGGACAGCAGGAGCCAGCGAGCACATCCGGGAGATCTCCAGGGAGAAGACAGTCGGTGGCTGGTGAGTGAGACAGTCTGGGAGGACTGTGACAAGTAGCCAGGTGGCTAGTGAAAGGGGTAGCTGCAGCCAGATGGGCTGGCAGTGCCTGAAGAGGTGGTGCATAGCTGCCAACTGTCCCGGATTTCCCGGGACATTCCCGGGACTTGGACTTCATTCCCGGATTTGTGGTGTCCCGGGAAATGTCCCGAAAAATCCGGTTCCCGTTTTTGAATCCGCAGCCGCCGCCGCCGAGGTCAGCGGCCGGCCGCCATTTTGTGGAAGTTCAGGAAGATGGCTGGGGGGGGCTAGACGAAGCTTCTGCGTCGCCGCCCACCCCCTGCCTCGGCCCGCCCCGCTCCGCCTCGCCCCGCTCCGCCTCGGCCCGCCCCGCTCCGCCTCGCCCCGCTCCGCCTCGGCCCGCCTACCCCCCGCCCCGCTGCCAGTCTGATATGGAAAGGGGCGGGGGTTCTAGGTGGGGGGGAGCGCGCGCACCGCTGTGGGACACCTGAGGTGAGTGGTGGGGGCACTGGGGACACCTGATGTGAGTGGGGGGGCACTGGGGACACCTGATGTGAGTGGGGGGGCACTGGGGACACCTGATGTGAGGGGGGGGCACTGGGGACACCTGATGTGAGGGGGGGGCACTGGGGACACCTGATGTGAGTGGGGGGGGCACTGGGGACACCTGATGTGAGTGGGGGGGCACTGGGGACTCCTGATGTGAGTGGGGGGGGCACTGGGGACACCTGATGTGAGGGGGGGCACTGGGGACACCTGATGTGAGGGGGGGGCACTGGGGACACCTGATGTGAGGGGGCACTGGGGACACCTGATGTGAGGGGGGGGCACTGGGGACACCTGATGTGAGGGGGGCACTGGGAACTCCTAATGTGAGGGGGAGCTCCGCCGGGGACACCTGATGTGAGGGGGAGCTCCGCCGGGGACACCTGATGTGAGGGGGAGCTCCGCCGGGGACACCTGATGTGAGGGGGAGCTCCGCCGGGGACACCTGATGTGAGGGGGAGCTCCGCCGGGGACACCTGATGTGAGGGGGGGCTCCGCCGGGGACTCCTGAATGTGAGGGGGGCTCCGCCGGGGACTCCTGATGTGAGGGGGGGCTCCGCCGGGGACTCCTGATGTGAGGGGGGCTCCGCCGGGGACTCCTGATGTGAGGGGGGGCTCCGCCGGGGACACCTGATGTGAGGGGGAGCTCCGCCGGGGACTCCTGATGTGAGGGGGGCTCCGCCGGGGACTCCTGATGTGAGGGGGGGCTCCGCTGGGGACTCCTGATGTGAGGGGGGCTCCGCCGGGGACTCCTGATGTGAGGGGGGCTCCGCCGGGGACTCCTGATGTGAGGGGGGGCTCCGCCGGGGACTCCTGATGTGAGGGGGGCTCCGCCGGGGACTCCTGATGTGAGGGGGGCTCCGCCGGGGACTCCTGATGTGAGGGGGGGCTCCGCCGGGGACTCCTGGTGTGAGGGGGAGCTCCGCCGGGGACTCCTGGTGTGAGGGGGGGCTCCGCCGGTGACTCCTGATGTGTGGGGGGCTCCGCCGGGGACTCCTGATGTGAGGGGGGGCTCCGCCGGGGACTCCTGATGTGAGGGGGGGCTCCGCCGGGGACTCCTGATGTGAGGGGTGGCTCCGCCGGGGACTCCTGATGTGAGGGGGGGCTCCGCCGGGGACTCCTGATGTGAGGGGGGCTCCGTCGGGGACTCCTGATGTGAGGGGGGGCTCCGCCGGGAACTCCTGGTGTGAGGGGGGGCTCCGCCGGGGGCCCCTGGTGTGAGGGGGGGCTCCGCTGGGGACATCTGATGCAAGGACGGACTCTGCTCGGACATCTGAAGCAAGGACGGACGGCTGGTGGCAGGCGACGTGGCTGGTGACACGCTCAGGGATCCCACTGATTCTGCATTATGGTGAGTTGAATGATTTCATTTTATATTACAATATAATAATAGAAATAATGCGCTTCAATCATCCTGACACCATAACAACCATGGTGCTGGGATGATTGAAGTGCTAACACCAGGTGTTTGGAGTATCTTTATCTGCTGATTGTTAAACTTTCTAGAATACACATATTTCTATTGTGTAGGATCTAGGGCTGCTGTCCCGTCATTTCCCTCTCTCTCCCCCTCTCTCCCCCTCTCCATCCCTCATTCATTTCAGACTCTAACCACACCCTATAGAGCCACGCCCATTTAAGCCACGCCCACAATTTCGCGTAAACCACGCCCATTTTCCACGGCGGCGCGCGAAGCGCGCTGCACTTGTCTGTTTTTGCTAGGCCACGCCTGCTGAGAAATGCCCCGCCCCCTAATTATTGGACAGCTCCGCCTACAGCCACAAAAGTGTCCCACATTTTTTTTTTACAATGTTGGCAACTATGGTGGTGCTGGGATCAGTAGCCACAGGAACGTAGCTGGACACTGAATGTAGCTGGACACTGGGACTTTTTCTACACACCCTGCCTGTAAAAGGGTCTTTGCTTGATCTGGCTGAGTGCCTTGCAAACTGTGTTCCAGCTGGATTTGAGTTGTTCTGCAAGCAAGTAATGTGCTGGGGGAAGAGGAGTATATGTCGAGTGTGTATAGTTAAAGTGTCCCTGAAGAGACTTTGTTCCAGTCAAGTGGGCATCCCATAATAGCCCTATCCCCATAAAAAAAACACTAAATAAAAAAAACAAAACAAAGCTACATAGACTGTTTCCTGTCTCAAGCAAGCCTGTGAAAAATTTGGTGTGCCTGGCTGTGCAGGGTGGGGGATCCCTTTCACCAGCGGTTCCTACGGGGGATGCGCTACATAATGGTAATTGGCAAGTACACATACATTTCTATTAAGAACCTATAGAACCAAAAGACTTACCACAACCATTAGATTTCGATAATGAATAATGGCGCTTATAATGATAATGTTTAGGAATAGGAAAATTAGGGTGAATTTATGGCTCCACAAAGACTTCATCTTGTCATAAACCCTAGAAAAGAATTGTGTTGTCTTGGTTAGGCTAGATTGGCAATGGGAGAAATTCTCACTTGCATTCAAATTGGGCACTTAAAATTTCTAAGATACGTCAACCTGAAAAACTTAATTCAGTGTGGGTTAGGGAGGCAAGTCTTTTTAAAGCTGTATTCCAGGCAGACAGTACACAGTTGAACTATAAGAGAATTGAAATTGAAAATCTGTTCAGCCAGTCTTTTGAACTGTAGCAGGACACACAGCTAGGTCTGCAACCTCACTCGAAACCTCACTGGAAATCACTGCAGTTGAGTTGCAGACCAGGCCTTTTTCTGACATTTGTTGTTTACAAGTTAAATTAGTATTTTTTTGCTAGAAAACTACTTAGAACCCCCAAACATTATATATACATTTTTAGCAGAGACCCTAGAGAATAAAATAGAGGTTGTTGCAATATTTTATGTCACACTGTATTTGCGCAGCGTTTAAACTTAATTTTTTGGGAAAAAAATACACTTTCATTAATTTAAAAAAAGTTAGCCCAATTTTTTTGCAGAATGTGAAAGATGATGTTACCCTAGATACTTAACATGTAATGCTTCAAAATTGCGCATGCTCGTGGAATGGTGACAATCTATGGTACTTAAAAATCTCCATAGGCGACGCTTTCAATTTTTTTACAGGTTACCTGTTTAGAGTTACAGAGGAGGTCTATTGCTAGAATTATTTCTCTTGCTCTAACGATCATGGTAATACCTCACATATGCGATTTGAACACCGTTTACATATGTAGGTGTGACTTACGTATTCATTCGCTTCTGCACACAAGCTCAGAGGGATGGGTTGCTTTCAATTTTTTTCTTTTTTCTTATTTATTTTAATTTTATTTTTTTATTTTTACACTGTCCCTTTAAAAAAATTGTTATCACTTTTAGTCCTATTACAAGGAATGTAAAAATCACATTTAATAGAAATAAGCATGACAGGTCCTCTTTATTGTGAGATCTGATGTCAAATAAACCTCAGATCTTACATTTACACTACACAAAAAAAAAGAAAATGTAATTTTACATTCACTAATAAAAAAAATTGGCCCTTTAAGGCCATTAGGCAGAAGTGACGTCAGACGCTACTCCAGTCCTCCAAGGGCATATGGTTGAGTGGGGGCCATCTTGCCCTCACTCAACGTCCTGCCCATCGTTTCACGGGATTGGATAGTTTTTGCCACTACCGACGCCGTGGCGAATCCGCCACTGGGACCACTTTTATGTAAAAGAGGATCACCCACTGTTTAAAAAAAAACTAGGGTTATGGCAGCTGCTGCCATAACCACAGTATATAACGTTGACGTATATATATATACAGTGGGCGGTCCATAAGTCAACACAGCTTGGTCCAGGGCTAGCTCTAGCCTTTATTTAGGCAATGAAGGACCAGCATCAAGTTACTTTCTAGATTTCACAAAATTCACAAAGTGGGTCATACCAAGTTAGTGTAGAAGGTCAGGCCCACAGTTTACTTCTGTAGCACTCCAATGGGATCCACAAAAAGGATTACTTGTCCCGTTTTGGCACTTTTGTTGGTGGAAGAGCATATTGTGTAGATACAATTCAGCCATTATAAATCTGCTACCAGAATCAGGCAATAGTTTGCCGCCTCTTCTAGCCATCTGTTCTAGATATAGTTACATAGTTACATAGTAGGTGAGGCTGAAAAAAGACACAAGTCCAACCTATGTGTGTGATTATATGTATTACATTGTATAATATATGTATTACACATATATCCATGTATGTTGCGGTCGTTCAGGTGCTTATCTAATAGTTTTTTGAAACTATCGATGCTCCCGCTGAGACCACCACCTGTGGAAGGAAATTCCGCATCCTTGCTGCTCTTACAGTAAATAACCCTCTACGCAGTTTAACCACTTACGGAGTTTTACATCGGTATTTTGAAGAGAAATATCATTGTTACGGCAGCAGCTAGCTGGTCCTCTTTCAGATATAAGTGGTCTCTGCGGCGGATTCACCTCGAGATCCCTTTTTTCGGTGGCGGGAGAAAGGGCCCCTCTCCCGTCGAGCTCCGGGGCCCTCCGCCGCTTACCGGAGCCGTTGGTAGCAGCGGAGGCGATCGGGTCCTTCTCCTGGCTAGACATTGAGGCACGTGAGGGGAAGATGGCCCCACCTGTCTCCATATCATTGCAGGGTGGAAGTGACGTCAAAACGTCTCTTCCACCCATAGCTCTTAAAGGGCCTTTTTTTTTTCATTTTTCAAATGACAGATGTATTTTTTTATTTTTTTTTATTGCATTTTAGTGTAAATATGAGATGTGAGGTCTTTTTGACCCCAGATTTCATATTTAAGAGGTACTGTCATGCTTTTTTTCTATTACAAGGGATGTTTACATTCCTTGCATTAGGAATAAAAGTGACACCATTTTTTTACCACTTCAGCCCTGGAAGATTTTACCCCCTTCCTGACCAGAGCACTTTTTGCGATTCGGCACTGCGGCGCTTTAACTGACAATTGCGCGGTCGTGCGACACTGCTCCCAAACAAAATTGACGTCCTTTTTTTCCCACAAATAGAGCTTTCTTTTGGTGGTATTTGATCACCTCTGCGGTTTTTATTTTTTGTGCTATAAACAATAAAATAACATCAATTTTTAAAAAAAAACGCATTATTTTTTACTTTTGCTATAATAAATATCCCCAAAAAATACATAGAAAAACATTTTTTTTTCCTCAGTTTAGGCCGATACGTATTATTCTACATATTTATGGTAAAAAAAAAATCGCAATAAGTGTTTATTGATTGGTTTGCGCAAAAGTTATAGCGTCTACAAAATAGAGGTTAGTTTTATGGCATTTTTATTAATATTTTTTTTTACTAGTAATGGTGGCGATCAGCGATTTTTATCATGACTGCGACATTATGGTGGACGCATCGGACAATTTTGACACATTTTCGGGACCATTGGCATTAATACAGCGATCAATGCTAAAAAATTGCATTGATTACTGTAAAAATGTCACTGGCAGTGAAGGGGTTAACCACCAGGTGGCGCTGTACGGGTTACGTGTGTCCTAGGGAGTGATTCTAACTGTGGGGGGAAGGGGCTGTGTGTGACACATCACTGATCACCGCTCCTGATTACAGGGAGTGTGATCAGTGACAGTGTCATTAGGCAGAACAGGGAGATGCTTGTTTACATTACACATCCGACCATCCCACCAGCAAACAGATCCAGTGTGTTGTATCCCGTGGAGAGATCCGGAGCCACAGATGATCCATTGATATATGCTTGTGTCCCAGCTTGATCTGGTAAGATTCCAATAGGGAGATTTATTCTTCGTTATCTAGGACCATATGTTGGAAGAAGGATCAGAGTGTTCAGCTAAACCTACAAGTTAGTGGGGTGCGTCCACCTCACAGTGTTGAGCTAAACCTACAAGTTAGTGGGGTGCGTCCTGCTCAGAGTGTTCAGCTAAACCTACAAGTTAGTGGGGTGCATCCTGCTCACAGTGTTCAGCTAAACCTACAAGTTAGTGTGGTGCGTCCACCTCACAGTGTTCAGCTAAACCTACAAGTTAGTGGGGTGTATGTTGGAAGAAGGATTGATTAATTTATGTGACTGCTCTCATCCCTGGGACTATCAACACCAATTGCTTATAGATGAATGCATTATGAACTGTGATACCTACACTTTTGGCTACATTTAAAGGGACTATTTCCTCTTCATTTTTAATTTTAATTTTTTAAGTGTTAGTTGACCATTCAGTTGACTACGGTTTTCACTTTGAACATTTATTTGTTGAGTGTTTAAATATCTAGCGCTGCTCACACAGAATATCTTTTTTGGTAATATACCATAGATCTATTTTGTACATATATTTTAATGTTTGGGGGTTCTAAGTAATTTTCTAGCAAAAAAAAAAAAATGTTTTTAACTTGTAAAAAAACAAATCTCAGAAAGAGGCTCGGTCCTTAAGTGGTTAAGGTTAAACCTCTTTTCTTCTAATTTTAATGAGTGGCCACGTGTCTTGTTAAACTCCCTTCCGCAAAAAAGTTTTATCCCTATTGTGGGGTCACCAGTACGGTATTTGTAAATTGAAACCATATCCCCTCTCAAGCGTCTCTTCTCTAAAGAGAATAAGTTCAGTGCTCGCAATCTTTCCTCATAACTAATGTCCTCCAGACCCTTTATTAGCGGACTGATGCCCAGAACTGGACAGCATACTCCAGGTGCGGCCGGACCAGAGTCTTGTAGAGTGGGAGAATTATCGCTTTATCCCTGGAGTTAATCCCTTTTTTAATGAATGCCAATATTCTGTTTGCTTTGTTAGCAGCAGCTTGGCATTGCATGCCATTTCTGAGTCTATCATCTACTAGGACCCCCAGGTCCTTTTCCATCCTAGATTCCCCCAGATGTTCTCCCCCCAGTGTATAGATTCCATTCATATTTTTGCCACCCAAATGCATTATTTTACATTTTTCTTCATTAAACCTCATTTGCCATGTAGTTGCCCACCCCATTAATTTGTTCAGATCTTCTTGTAAGGTTTCCACATCCTGCGGAGAAGTTATTGCCCTGCTTAGCTTAGTATCATCTGCAAATACAGAGATTGAACTGTTTATCCCATCCTCCAGGTCGTTTATGAACAAATTAAATAGGATTGGTCCCAGCACAGAACCCTGGGGAACCCCACTACCCACCCCTGACCATTCTGAGTACTCCCCATTTATCACCACCCTCTGATCTCGCCCTTGTAGCCAGTTTTCAATCCATGTACTCACCCTGTGGTCCATGCCAAAGGACCCTATTTTGTACAGTAAACGTTTATGGGGAACTGTTTCAAATGCTTTTGCAAAATCCAGATACACCACGTCTACGGGCCTTTCTTTATCTAGATGGCAACTCACCTCCTCATAGAAGGTTAATAGATTGGTTTGGCAAGAACGATTCTTCATAAATCCATGCTGATTACTGCTAATGATACTGTTCTCATTACTAAAATCTTGAAGTAATATATAAGTAAATCTGTGCAAGGAGAAAAATAAATATAAAGAAAAAAAGGAACTGCTGCCTCTACAAGTGCACCTCCACCTAGGTGGAGTGTACTATGGTGGATATAAAGGGAAGTGTAGGTGTGGTGCTGTTCTAAAAAAGAAAGTGTTTTATAAAAACGAATGTGTTACACCCTCTGCAGTGCTTCGAAGCAAAATGTGATTGGTGAGAAAATGTCAAAAAATTGTAGATGCCTGTGTGTATACACTCCTGACAGGGTATGATACCATAAACCAATGTGCAAGTATGTTATCCTCTAATGGCTAAACTCACCTAAAAAGAGGGAATATTATATAGATATAAGCATAAATGCTAAAGAAAACAGATGTATTATCCTCTAATGTCCATGTCTGAATTTGCAGAAAGGGGAGTGAATATGCATAAAGAGAACTCCAGTAGTGCCTTTCTTGTAATGATGCTGAATCTTCTATATAAAAAAAAAAAAACAATGTTGGGGTAAAGCTAATGTTCAATGATTAATGCTAAAAATTAAATGGCTGAATAAAATAAATCTGTCTGAATTGTGTTACACCCTTTGGCAGCTGGTTGACAATATAAATCTGTCTGAATTGTGTTACACCCTCTGACAGCTGATTGACAATGTAATTTCAGCTACCAGAAAGGGTAATCCAGCTTACCCAACTTACTCCTATAGTTGATATTCAAAGTGGTTTAAGTGATTTAAATAAAGTGTCCAAAAATGTGTTACACCCCCTGGCTGTCTAATCAGTAAAAAGATATGTACAAACTGAGACCTATACTGTTCACCAATGATGTGATTAATTAATAATGCATTCTGCACAGTTAGTATAATTACCATTTGAAAATCTTAATAGAAGTGCATATTTCAAAAAGTGCTTAGTGCTCAAAAAGTGTCCAGTGCTGCCAAATAAGCTGTTTAACAAAGTGACATGTGCTCTAGAAAAATAGTCCAGTGTTTACTGAAAAACAGTATTGTAGTTCCCAAAAAAAATTAAAAAAAAGGAAAAACTACTTCAGGTGCCAGCTAGTGATGGTGCTCCTTATTCGTGCTCCTAATGTGCATGCACTCACCAAATAGCCTCACACCCGCACAGGGGTACTGCACAGCCACAGTATCTGCCACTGTGTAGCAATCCCTGGCAGTCCTGGTCTGTGCTTTAAATGTTGTTAGCAGCGTTTTGTATGTTCATCATGTAGGAGAGAAGGGATGCCCATAGCGTAAAACCGTTTTTTAAAACCTTTGTTTATTAGTTTAAAAAGTTGTACTCGCATTTTATGTAAATTGTATAAGCATGAAAATATGGGTGGATGGATGCCGTCAGAAGACTTTGTTCGTCAAACCGGAGGTGACCGTAAGACGTTCGTGACCCCGCCCTACGCGTTTCGCCATTGGACGTCAACAGGAGCGTCCAATAAACTATATCAACTATAGGAGTAAGTTGGGTAAGCTGGATTACCCTTTCTGGTTGCTGAAATTACATTGTCAATCGGCTGCCAGAGGGTGTAACACAATTCAGACAAATTTATATTGTCAACCAGCTGCCAAAGGGTGTAACACAATTCAGACAGATTTATTTTATTCATCCATTTACTTTTTAGCATTAATCATTGAACATTAGCTTTACCCCAACACTGTTTTTTTTATATAGAAGATTCAGCATCATTACAAGAAAGGCACTACTGAAGTTCTCTTTATGCATATTCACTCCCCTTTCTGCAGATTCAGACGTGGACATTAGAGGATAATACATCTGTCTTTTCATTCATGTTTTCCATTCATGCTTATATCTATATAATATTCCCTCTTTTTAGGTGAGTTTAGCCATTAGAGGATAACATACTTGCACATTGGTTTATGGTATCACACCCTGTTAGGGGTGTATACACACAGGCATCTACAATTTTTTGACATTTTCTCACCAATCACATTTTGCTTTGAAGCACTGCAGAGGGTATAACAAATTAGTTTTTATAAAACACTTTCTTTTTTAGAACAGCACCACACCTACACTTCCCTTTATATCCATTACTAAAATCTTGTATACAGTCCCTTATCATCTCCTCCAAGAGCTTGCATACTATTGATGTTAATGTAATTTTCAGGGATGTATTTTGGGCCCTTTTTAAATATTGGTGCTACAATGGCTTTTCTCCAATTTGCTGGTACCAGTAGACTGTCAGTAAAATATTAGGAACAATGGTCTGGCAATTACTTGACTGAGTTCCCTAAGTACCCTCGGATGCAAGCCATCTGGTCCCGGTGATTTATTAATGTTAAGTTTCCCAAGTCTAATTCTAATTCTGTCCTCTGTTAGCCATGAGGGTGCTTCCTGTGATGTGTCACGAGGATGAACACTGCAGTTTTGGTTACTAAAGCCCCCCGATTCCCTTGTGAAGACTGAGGAGAAGAATAAATTCAACACGCCATCTCCCCATCTTTTGTAACCGGATGTCCTTCCTCATTTTTTATGGGGCCAATATGTTCTGTCCTCCCTTTTTTACTGTTTACATACTTAAAGAATTTTGTGCGATTTTTTTTGCTTTCCTCCCCTAGGTGTTTTTTGTGTTCTATCTTAGCCGCCCTAATTGCACCCTTACATTTCTTGTTGCATTCTTTATAAAGTTTGAATGCTGATGATGATCCCTCAACCTTGATGTACTGATGATTTTAGGGCTTTGAGACACATTGGGTTTGATTTACTAAAACTGGGGCATAGAAAATCTGGTGCAGCTGTGTACAGTAGCCAGTCAGCTTCTAGCTTCAACTTGTTCAATTAAGCTTTGACGAAAAAAAAAAAACTGGAAGCTAGTTGGTTTCTATGCAGAGCTGCACCAGATTTTACACTTTCCAGTCTTAATACATCAACCCTGTTGTGTTCGCACATGCAAAAGGTGCAAGAGTAATAATTAAAAGTGCTCATCAACACATAGGGGTGGGTGAGTCAAAAGTTGGTTTGTAGGACACGGCAGATTCATGCCTTAAGTCAGACCCACTGTATACAACTCACTGTTTACTTCACTGAGTTAGCCCACTACCATAACCATTTCTATACTACTCAGCACAATGTCAATGATGGTTGTGTTTTATCATCAGGGGTGTGGAAATCTTTTAAAAAAATTACTTGTGGTCCAAGGGTCCCAATCTACTTGTCCCTCATGACAATCTACTTGTCCTGATAAAAAATAATAAAATTCCTTGGAGAGCTGAAAATTTCAAAAAGGAATGAGCACTTTTGTTAAACTTTGAAATTCCAGCACAAAATATCATAAGACAAACTAAAGATTAATTTGACCTATGGTGAAACTCACTTGACAATAAGGCAGAGCTACAGTCATTTATCCATACAATTGCACACACTCATTTACACAATCCTTTACCCATTCATGAAAAGGGTCACTTACCTATACATGCGCAGTCGCATAAGTCACTTACCCAAAACTGCACACAGTCACCTACATCGTCACTTAGCCACACATGCACACATTCATACACACAGTCATATAAGCACACATGCATACAGTTACTTACTCATACATGCACACAGTCATCTACAGTCACTTATCCATACAGTACATGCACACATTTATCCATATATGCATACAGTCACCTTTCAGGAAATCATGCATTAGGGACACGATTTAAGGACATTCATCCCTTGAAAATGCGATAAAAAATGTCTCATTCAGTAGCATTATAATTAAGACAATTGTCTAATTTTTACATTAAAAGCCACAATTTACCTAAGAATAATTTATGGCTTTTATTTTATTATTTTAATAAAAATGAGACAACTGTCTCATTCAGTTATAATACTACTGAGGGATTTTCAATGGATCTATTTCCCTTTAAACCTTGAAATGGCTTTGCTAGGATGGAAAATATGAAGGGTTGATGTTTTTTATTAGGCAGAGGTGCTTTTAGGAATGTCTGGGGTTTTTACTAACGAAAGGGGCTTTATGGCAACTTTAATGTTTCTAATGTTGCGCTGTTCATCTCCTACTACTTGCTGAGACCTTCCAGTGTGATGAGCATAGATTGGGTGTTTGTCAGGAAAGGGGAGTGTCGGGCTCTCTTAATGCTCAGCTGAAGCGCCAGCCCCAAAGAGAAAAGAAAAAAGGTTTTCCCTTCCGGTTACCCTTACACATGGAAGCACTTGGGTACACAAGCGCATGCTGAGCAGCCAAATCAAGCTCCAGTGTCCGCTCTGTTAACTACTTCAGTTCCGAGCACTTTCAGCTTCTTACTGCCCAGGCCAATTTTCATGCCTTCACAATTTGAATGACAATTGCGCAGTCATGCAACCCTGTACCCAAATTTAATTTTTTTATTTTTTCAAGACATTTTTTCGAGATAGAGCTTTCTTTTGGTTGTATTTAATTACCACTGGGTTTTTTATTTTTTACTAAACAAATGAAAAAATGACTGAAAATGTTGAAAAAAAAAGTTTTCTGTTATAACATTTTGCAAATAAGTCATTTCTCTTCTTCGCTAATGTGCACTGATGAGGCTGCCCTGATGGGCACTGATAGACTGCTCTATGGGCACTGATGAGTCAGCACTGTTGGGCACTGATGAAGCGGCACTGATAGGCACTGATAAGTTGCACTGTTGGGCACTAGGGATGAGCCGAACACCCCCTGGTTCGGTTCACACCAGAACCTGCGAACGGATCGATAATTTGCACAAACGTTAGAACCCCATTGACGTCTATGGGACTCGAACGTTCGAAATCAAAAGTGCTCATTTTAAAGGCTAATTTGCATTGTATTGTCCTAGAAAGGGTTTGGGGACCTGGGTCCTGCCCCAGGGGACATGTATCAATGGAAAAAAAACGTTTAAAAACGGCCATTTTTTCGGGAGAAGTGATTTTAATGATGCTTAAAGTAAAAAAAAAAAAAAGTGAAATATTCCTTTAAATATCGTACCTGGGGGGGGTGTCTATAGTATGCCTGTAAAGTGCCGCATGTTTCCCGTGGTTAGAACAGTCCCTGCACAAAATGTCATTTTTAAAGGAAAAAAAGTCATTTAAAACTGCTTGCGGCTTTAATGTAATGTCGGGTCCTGGCAATATGGATGAAAATCAGTGAGACAAACGGCATGGGTACCCCCAAGTCCATTACCAGGCCCTTTGGGTCTTGTATGGATATTAAGGGGAACCCCGCACCCAAATTAAAAAAGGAAACAGCAGTATACAGGCTCTGTACTCTGAACAGCAGTATACAGGTGGTGCAAACAAGACAGGGACTGTAGGTTTGTTGTTAAGTAGAATCTGTTTGTAATTTTGAACTGCTACATTTTTAACGTGTTTAGCTCCAGCCAAAAAATCTATTTTAAGCTTTTTGGAAAACATAGGGAAGGGTTATCACCCCTGTGACATTTGTTTTGCTGTCTGTGCTCCTCTTCAGAAGATTTCACCTCACTTTTTGTCCCGATGAGAAATGTTTTTCGAAAATTTGGGGTTTTTTGTGAAACAAGGATTGGTGATAAAGCATCAGTGGAAAGGAGAAATGTTTTTCCCATATTAACTCTTACAGGAGAGAATTTCCCTTCCTAGGGGTAGATTTCATCTCATTTCCTGTTGTCTCCTTCCGTTTGCAAGTAGGAGTCATTTGTAAGTTGGATGTTTGAAAGTAGGGGCCTGCCCTATATACTCAGCAGAAATTTGGGCCTTAGGTGTTGTTGTGGCCACAGTACTGTAAGCCCTCACAGGGCCCTACTGTGAAATATTAGATCAAGAGTTGTAATTACATGCCCCTGTTGAACAGGGGCAGAAAAATTGGGCCTTTGGTGGTGGTGGTGGTGGTGCTGGTGCCACAACAATGTAAGTCCTCACTCGCTCTTGGTGGGTGCAGAAATGGGCCCTACTGTGAAATATTAGATCAAGAATTGTAATTACATGCCCCTGTTGAACAGGGGCTGAAAAATTGGGCCTTAGCCACTGGTGCTGGTGCCACAAAACTGCAACCCCTCACAGATACTCTAGTTGGAACGCAGGAACGAGCCCTGCTGCAAAAGAATTGCATCAAAAATTGTAATTACACGCCCCTGTTAAACAGGGGCTGAAAAATTGGGCTTTAGGCACTGGTGGCGGCGCCCAGAACCAAAAATGTTCTTACAAGCTATCAGCGTGATCATTGAGGAGGAAGAGGATAATTACTCAGGATAGTCACTCAGCATCAGCATAGGCAGTCTTTGAAGGGATCTGAGATTTCAAATAAATTATTCGGTTACATCAGCATCAGGTGCTTGGTAGCTGGTGGTGATCCAAGACTGATTCTTTTTTATGAAGGTCAGTCGATCGACCGAGTCAGTGGACAGACGCACCCTGTGATCGGTTACAAAGCCTCCAGCAGCACTGAATGTGCGTTCCGAAAGAACGCTGGATGCAGGACAGGCCAGTAGCTCAATTGCATACTGTGCAAGCTCTGGCCAGTGATCCATCCTCAAGACCCAGTAACCCAGAGGATTTTCGGTGGGAAAGGTGTCCAAGTCAGATCTTGCTCCTAGGTATTCCTGCACCATGTAAACGATGGTTGCTGGAACCGATCATACCTTGGGGCTGCGGACTAAAAAACTGTCTGAACGCATCAGTCAGATGGCCACCTTCTCCACCGCTCCTTCTTTCACTGACCGAAGCCTCAGCAACACGTTGTCCAGAAACAGGAGTTTGTAACCTCCCAGTCTCTGGGAACGTGTTGCACAGACGTTTCTGCAAGGCCTCCCGAAGATGTTTCATCCTCTGCTCCCTCTGCGACGGCAAAATAAGGTCCGCAACCTTACCCTTGTAACGTGGATCAAGGAGGGTTGCCAGCCAGTATTGGTCCTTCTCCTTGATACCACGAATACGAGGATCCTTACGCAGGCTTTGCAGGATCAGGGAGGCCATGCAGCGTAGGTTTGCTGAGGCATTCGGTCCGGAGTCCTCTGGGTCACTAAGGACGACATGGTCCGGAGCCACCTCCTCTCAGCCACGTACAAGTCCATGTGTTTCTTGGGACTGATCCCTTAAAGACTGCTGCTGATGCTGAGTGCCAGGCTCCACCTCCATACTGACACAATCCTCCTCCTCCTCGTCCTCTTCCTGTGTGATCGGCGGGCAAGCAGGAACACTGTCTGGATAAAGGGGGCCTTGAGAGCTAAGGAAGTCCTCCTCTTCCTGCCTCTGTTCTGCCTCAAGTGCCCTGTCCATTATTCCACGCAGCGTGTGCTTCAACAGGTGGACAAGGAGGACAGTGTCACTGATGCATGCACTGTCACTGCTCACCATCCTCGTGGCCTCCTCAAATGGTGACAGGACAGTGCATGCATCCCTGATCGTGGCCCACTGGCGTGGGGAAAAAAAACAAGCTCCCCTGACCCTGTCCTGGTGCCATAGCCGCACAGGTACTCATTGATGGCCCTCTGCTGCATGTGCAGCTGCTGCAGCATGGCCAACGTTGAGTTCCACCTGGTGGGCATGTCACAGATTAGGCGGTTCTTGGGCAGGTTAAACTCCTTTTGGAGGTCTGCCAGCCGAGCACTGGCATTATATGACCGGTGGAAATGCACACAGACTTTCCTGGCCTGCCTCAGGACATCCTGTAAGCCCAGGTACCTGCCCAAGAACCGCTGCACCACCAAGTTAAGGACGTGAGCTAAACAGGGCACATGGGTCATTTGTCCCTGTTGGATGGCAGAGAGGAGGTTGGTGCCATTGTCGCAAACCACCATTCCTGCCTTAAGTTGGCATGGCGTCAACCACCTCTGAACCTGCCCCTGCAAAGCTGACAGAACCTCTGCCCCAGTGTGGCTCCTGTCCCCCAAGCACACCAGCTCAGGCACCGCATGACATCTTTTGGCCTGCATACTTGCGTAGCCCCTTGAATGGCTATGGGGCACCGCTGGTTCCGAGGACAAAGCACAGGAAGAGGCCATGGAGGAAAAAGAAGAGGAGGGGGTGGAGGGGAGAGGTGTGTCACAATCATTAGTAGTGGCATTTTGGAGGTGTGGTGGCGGAACAACCTCCAACACTACTGCACCTTGTCCTGCATCCTTCCCAGCTGCCAGCAGAGTCACCCAATGCGCCGTGAAACTTAGGTAACGTCCCTGTCCATGCCTGCTGGACCATGAGTCAGCGGTAATATGCACCTTACTGCTGACCGCCCTGTCCAGCGAGGCATGGACATTGCCTTCCACATTACATTCCACATAGAGAGCCGGAATCGCCTTCCGTGAGAAAAAGTGGCATTTGGGTACCTGCCACTGAGGAACCGCACATTCCACAAACTCACTGAAGGGGGCAGAGTCTACCAACTGAAAAGGCAGCAGTTGAAGGGCTAGCAATTTTGCCAAGCTAGCATTTAACCGCTGGGCATGTGGATGGCTGGGAGCGAACTTCTTTCGGTGGTGCAACACCGTGCATCTGACGTCGGTGTACCAAAAGCAGATTGCCCACAAGTACTTGGCTGTGACACACCTAATTCTACACCTTCATTCCTCTCAGTGCAGGTCTCAGAGAGGACTGAAGGTATAGTGGGGTTGGAGATCTCAGCTGACGAGGAGCAAGGAGAGGTCCTCTTTGTTCTTTGGTGTGGGTCTTTTAGGTATGCTTGCCAACGAACTGCATGGCAGGTCAACATATGTCTGGTCAAGCATGTGGTGCCCAAGTGGGAGATGTTTTGGCCACGTGAGATACGTTTGAGACATATGTTGCAAATAGCAGCGGTGCGATCTGATGCACTTGTCTCAAAAAAGGCCCGCACCAAAGAACTTTTGGAATAACGCGCAGAGACAGCAGCGCCCTGCACATGCAGAGCTTTGGGGTGTGATGCAGTCAGTGTGCTGCCCTTAGGCTGGCCCCTGGAGGGCATCCTGCCTCGTTGGTGATGTGCCTCCTCCTCCTCCTCCTCTCTCCTATCAGGCTCCCACATTGAGTCAGTGAGCTCATCATCCCCTCCCTCCTCATCACTGGAGCAAACCTGGCAGTATGCTGCAGCAGGGGGAGCATAACTGCCAGATTGCTGTCCTTCTTGGGCACCCCCTCTGTCCGTGCTCACGTTACTGCCTTCATCTAGCTCAGTATCATCATCAGAGCCTTCTAAACGCTGGGCATCCTCCTGGAGCATGTACCAAACACTGTGGTCAAACAGTACGAGGGACTCCTCAAGAGGACATGGTGGGGCTAGGGAAGGAGTCACTGATGCCATTGAGCCGAGGTAGGAGGCCGCGTTGGCAGCTGCTTTGCCAGACAAAGTACCCTGAGCATGGGTGAGAGGGGATGAGGAGGAGGAGGATGGCTTGGTCATCCACTCGACCAAGTCTTCCGCATGTTGCGGCTCAACACGGCCAGCTGCCGAAAAAAAAGGCCAAGCGTGTCCCACGGCCACGTGCTGATGAGGATGCACCGTCTCCACGACCAGCACTGTTGCCTCTAGACAGAGAGCCTGCTTGCTCTCTTTTATTGGCTTGTGACAGTCTGCCTCTCCTTGTTGGCCTTCCAGACATACTGATGGCCTGTAGCTGCACTAATCTGGGATATATATATATATATATATATATATATATATATATATATATATATATACATACTGATATTGCAGCTAGCAAAATCAACTGCCTGCCTGTAGTATGAGAACACTACCAACCTTCTACAGGTAGCTTTAGCTGAACACTGTGCAGAGCTTGCAAAAAACTAACTTGTAGCTTATTTAGCTGCCTGCAGTAGTGATAGGATCAGGAAAACACCACCAACCTTCTACAGGTAGTTTTAGGTGAACACTGTGCAGAGCTCGCAAAAAAAATAACTTGTAGCTTATTTAGCTGCCTGCGGTAGTGATAGGATCAGGAAAACACCACCAACCTTCTACAGGTAGCTTTAGCTGAACACTGTGCAGAGGTCGCACTACACTAACTTGTAGCTTTAGCTGAACACTGTTCAGAGGACGCACTACACTAACTTGTAGCTTTAGCTGAACACTGTGCAGAGGTCACACTACACTAACTTGTAGTTTTAGCTGAACACTGTGAGGAGGACGCACTACACTAACTTGTAGCTTTAGCTGAACACTGTGCAGAGGTCGCACTACACTAACTTGCAGTTTTAGCTGAACACTGTGGGGAGGACGCACTACACTAACTTGTAGCTTTAGCTGAACACTGTGAGGAGGACGCACTACCCTAACTTGTAGCTTTAGCTAAACACTGTGCAGAGGTCACACTAAACTAACTTGTAGCTTTAGCTGAACACTGTGAGGAGGACGCACTACACTAACTTGTAGTTTTAGCTGAACACTGTGCAGAGGTCACACTAAACTAACTTGTAGCTTTAACTGAACACTGTGAGGAGGACGCACTACACTAACTGTAAATAGTCTAGTTGCCTGACTGTAGTACTAATAGGATCAAAAGAACACCAGCAATTTTCTTCAGGTAGCTGTAAATACTGTAACAAGACAAGCCTGCCTGTCAGTAGGAAGATAACAGGAACGGATCTAGCTAAACTGAATACAGTGTATATATATATATATATATATATATATATATATATATATATATATATATATATACACAACACCTGGGATGCATATATATACACAATACACTGTAGGTGCAGCTAATTCACTGACAGTCCTGCCTAATCTATCTAACTTAAATCAAATGACACTGTCTCTCTGTCTATTTCTTTCAACGCCGGACCACACACTACACAGGGCCGCCGTGTACTAAATGCCCTGAGCCATAATTGGCCAAAGCCTCCTTGGCTTTGGCCAATTACAGCTCTCTGTTCAGACGGCGCTGTGATTGGCCAAGCATGCGGGTCATAGTGCATGCTTGGCCAATCATCAGCCAGCAATGCACTGCAATGCCACAGTGAATTATGGGCCATGACACGCCACACGAATTTGGCGCCAACGGCCCATATCATTCGCAATTCTGCGCACGGGCGAACAGACGATGTTCAGGTCGAACATGGGTTTCACTCGAACACGAAGCTCATCCCTATTGGGCACAAATGAGGAAGTACTGATATGGCTGCGCTGATGAGGAGGCGGCACTGATGGGCACTGATAGGTGGCACTGATAAGCTGCACTAATGGGCACTGATAAGCTGCACTGATCTGCACTGATGGGGCTGCACTGATTATCAGTGCCCTGATTTTCAGTGTAAATAATGTATTGTCCGTCTTGCCAGTTATCGGCTCTCCTTTCCTCACACAGAGACAGTATGTGAGGAAAGGACTGCCAATAACTGGCAAGTCTGTTTACATGTGACCAGCTGTGATTGGACACAGCGGATCACATGGCAAAGGGCTGCTGTGATTGGCCCCTTAACACGATCTGTGATCAGCTGTGTCCAAAAGAGAGTGGGAGTGAGTGGCCATGGGAGCTAAATACGCTCCCAGTATGGCCAATCTCTTCATGGCCAAGTGGGAGGAGGACATAGTCCTACGTGATAAACCACCCCAATTGGTCATGTGGAGAAGATTTATAGATGATGTTCTGTTCATCTGAGATGGCGACATCAATTCTGTTACCACTTTCCTGTCTGTTCTTAACGATAATGACAGAGGTATAGTACTTACCCATGAAGCCAGCCCTACCCAAATCCACTTTTTGGACTTGGTTATTATGATTGTTAATGGTGTAATTACTACTTCCACCTATTTTAAATCAAACGACAGGAATAGTTTCATTCCGCTTGATTCCTGCCATCATCGCTCTTGGTTGTCCGCATGTCAGGAGCCAGGGAGCGTCTCCGCTCGCCGGGCTCCGGTGCGCATGCGCACGGGACGAGCGCTTCGCCGCACACCCGTCCGCGGCCTGATGGTGCGGCGCGCGCGGGTGCACGGCGGTCCCCGTGTGCGCGCCGTGGCCCGTGCGGGTGCCCGGTAGCGCGTCACACTGACGCGCTCGCCGGGCACGGGGGCTATATCTGACGGCTCCAGCACCCAGTCGGGTTGCTGGTTTGTCGTCAGCTCTCCCCTGTTCCTTGAGCCTGTGTTCCCTAGTGCTTTGCCTGAATCTGTGTACCGAACCCTGCTGCCTGAATTAACCACTACTCTCCTGGATTGTCCCTAGTACCTTGCTTGATCTGTGTACCGAACCCTGCTGCCTGAATTAACCACTACTCTCCTGGATTGTCCCTAGTACCTTGCTTGATCTGTGTGCCGAACCCTGCTGCCTGAATTAACCACTACTCTCCTGGATTGTCCCTAAGTAACCTCTGCCTGATCTGTGTACCAAACCCCTGGCCTGGTTAACCACTTCTCTGCTGGACTATCCTTATTATACCTGCCTATTCCCTAACTTTTGCTTGTGTTTGCAGCCTTGCTCCCCCCCGGATCCCGGGGCACCCGCTTCCAGCTTCTGAACCTGCTATCCGTCCGGAAGCCCGTGCCTCCGCGTGCCCCCAGCCTCCTGTACCCATTTCGGGGGTCTGGGTGCGCGTGGTCGTAAGGGCGAGCCGCTCTCGGCATCTCGGCCTCGGTAAGTACGTGTTCGTGACAGTACAAACCAGCCGGATGTCTGAGGCCGACAGAGCGCGCTCTCCTCTGGAGATCCTGTGCCAGCAAGTGTCTACCCTGGCGGACTCCGTACAGAAGCTACAAGAAGGTTATACACAAATTGATAACCGCCTACAGCAGATCACCGGGTTACTACCCTCCGCAGCCGCAGCTCCTGCACCCAGCAGTGGGGGTCCGCTTCCCCAAGCTCCGGCCAACCCCACTGTGGTCATGGCCCTTCCTGAGCCCAGGGTCCCTACACCTGAACGGTTCTCGGGAGATCGCAAGAAGTTTAGGGCTTTTAAAAACGCATGTTCCCTCTACTTCGCCCTACAGCCAAGAACCTTCTCTTCAGAAATCGTCAAGGTGGGGTTTGTCATTTCCCTGCTTTCCGAGGAACCCCAGGCTTGGGCCCACAGCCTGATGGAACAGAGCAGCCCTGCCCTGAACACTATCGAAGCATTCTTTGAGAGTATGACCCAGCTCTACGATGATCCGCAACGCATGGCCACCGCCGAAGCTATCTTGCACCATTTGTCCCAAGGAAGAAGACCTATTGAGGACTATACAGTAGAGTTCCGTAAGTGGGCGGCCGACACCAACTGGAACGAGCCGGCCCTACGTTACCAGTATCGCCAAGGCCTGTCTGAGTTACTCAAAGATGAGTTAGCTAGGATGGAGACCCCTGCTTCCTTAGAGGAACTCATCCAAGCAGCTACAAAGCTCGATCGGCGCCTTCGGGAGCGGCGCTCAGAACGGTTTCAGCAGCCTCGCCCTGCCTGGGCGTCGCCACGACCTCACTCTACAGTACCTCAAACTTCACCTTCAGTTACCACTGCATCGGTCCCTGAAGTCGAACCAATGCAGCTCGGGTTGGTCCGAGGTCCATTGACCTCTGAGGAGAAGCAGCGCAGGCGGCAGTCTAACCTTTGCCTCTACTGCGGAGGAACCGGGCACTTCTTGCGCAGCTGTCCGATCAGGCCCAGTAAGTTTCCTCAGTCAAACATATTGAACTTTCCTAACCATAACATCCCTAAGGCTTATGTGATGTTGTTTGTTTCTCTGCAGCTTCCGGAAAAGGAGACTCGCCTGCAGGCCATCGTTGATTCCGGGGCCTGCAGCTGCTTCATAGATTCCGCCTTGGCACACAGATTGAAGATCCCTCTACGAACCAAAGAGCAGGATCTACAAATACACCTAGCCGACGGATCCCTTCCTTGCTCGGGTCCCATCACCCAGGAGACCCAACCTATTTCAGTAGTCACAGACTCCGGCCACCGGGAGTTCTTACGGCTCGACCTAATTCGCTCACCAATCTTCCCCATCATACTTGGCCTACCATGGTTGCAAGCCCACGATCCGCTAATCAAATGGAGCACCAAGTCAGTATCCTTCCTTTCTCAGTATTGCTCCCAACACTGCCTGCTTCCGGATTCCAAAGTTTGTGCCACAATGGCGGTACCGCCAAACAACCTCCAACACGTCCCCTCTGAGTATCTCGAGTTTCAAGAGGTCTTCAGTAAACAAATGGCTGACCGCCTACCACCTCACAGGGCCTACGACTGTCCAATTGACCTTCTTCCTGGTTCCGAGATTCCATTTGGCCGGATATTTCCCCTTTCTGAAACCGAACTGGAGGCTCTAAAGCAGTACATAGACGAAAATCTGGAGAAAGGTTTCATCCGCCCTTCATCCTCACCCGCCGGAGCAGGTATCTTTTTCGTGGGAAAAAAAGATGGTACCCTAAGACCCTGCGTAGATTATCGACAACTCAACAACATCACAATTAAGAACCGGTACCCGTTGCTGCTCATTCCTGAGCTATTTCAAAGGTTCCGATCGGCCAAGGTGTTCTCCAAACTTGACCTCCGGGGGGCCTACAACCTCGTCAGGATCAGGGCTGGAGACGAATGGAAGACGGCCTTTAGATCCAGATTCGGTCACTTCGAATGTTTAGTGATGCCATTCGGCCTATGCAATGCTCCAGCCACCTTCCAACATCTAGTGAATGACATTTTCCGACAATATCTAGATGACTTCCTGGTGGTGTATCTGGACGACATCCTCATCTTCTCCCCTACGCTAGAGATGCACAGGAGGCACGTTAAAACAGTTCTTGCTATTCTTCTGCAACACAAGCTATACCTAAAAGCCGAAAAGTGTGAGTTTGAGAGATCAACCATACAATTCTTGGGATTCATACTCTCCACCAATGGGGTTGCAATGGACCCCCAGAAGATTCAGGCAATTCAGGAGTGGCCAGCTCCATCAAATAAAAAAGCAGTACAGAGGTTTATAGGGTTCGCCAATTTCTATCGGAAATTTATCGTGGGATTCTCTGCCATCGTGGCACCTATTACCCAACTAACTCGGCAGCATCATTCGTTCCAGTGGTCCGCAGCCGCTCAAGAGGCTTTCCTTAAGTTAAAAGAACTATTCAGTTCTGCTCCAATCCTTTGCCATCCTGACCCGACTCAACCCTTCGTACTGGAGGTAGACGCATCAGAAATTGCAACCGGAGCAATTCTTTCCCAGAGACAGGGACCAAAGGCCATCTTGCATCCAGTAGCTTTCGCTTCTCGGAGACTCAGCCCACCGGAACTCAATTACGACGTGGGTGACAGAGAGCTGTTGGCTATAAAGTTTGCTTTGGAGGAATGGAGGTATCTGCTGGAGGGGGCAGTTCATCCGGTGATGATCTTTACGGATCACAAAAACCTCGAGTACCTCAGAACAGCAAGACGGTTAAAACCCCGCCAAGCCCGTTGGGCCCTGTTCTTCTCTCGTTTTAATTTCCATATTGCATACAGACCTGGGGCAAAGAACGGGAAGGCCGATGCCCTGTCACGAATGTTTTCCGCAGACTCCCAAACACCAACACCCAGCACGATCCTCTCTCCTCAAAATTTTCTTGGACTAACTCAAGCAGACTTAATATCCTCCATCAAATCTTCATCAGGCACTTGTACGGAATCAGCTGTGCATTCCCTAAAAAAATATGAAGACCTTTTCTGGATTAAGGGAAAAATATTTGTACCTCAAGTGACTCGGTCCTTAGCCCTTCAGATGTGTCATGATCACAAGATGGCAGGACATTTCGGGAACAAGAAGACGGCCGAACTCCTTTCTCGTTCTTTTTGGTGGCCAGGATGGAGAAGGGACTGTAGGGAATATGTGGCGTCCTGTCCCCTATGTCAGAGAAACAAGGGCCAGAACACCAAATCCTGGGGTTTGCTCAGACCTTTGCCCATTCCGGAACGACCATGGGCTGACGTGTCCATGGACTTCATCGTTGACCTACCCAGCTCAGAGAGTTTCTCCACCATCCTAGTTGTTGTCGACCGCCTTTCCAAAATGGCCCACTTTCTGCCCATGAGGGGTACTCCCTCTGCCGTAGACACGGCCAACATCTTTCTCAAGGAGATCGTTAGGCTCCATGGAATACCAAGAAGCATCGTGTCAGACAGAGGCGTTCAGTTCACGTCCAAATTCTGGAGGGAACTATGCAAGACTTTGGGTATCAACATTTGTCTCTCTTCAGCTTATCATCCCCAAAGCAATGGTCAGACAGAGAGGACCAACCAGACGCTAGAGCAGTACCTCCGATGCTTCTGCTCGGGTTCTCAGGATGATTGGGCGAGCCTCCTCTCCTACGCTGAATTTGCGTACAATAATTCTATCCATGCCTCCACCAACCAGACTCCTTTCTGGACCAATTGTGGGTTCCATCCCACATCCTTCGCTAACAACATTCCCGAAACGGCAGTTCCTGCAGTCCAGGATAGGATAATCTCATTACAGTCCAATTTTCAAAAGATTCAAGATACATTACGCAAGACCCAGGAGGACTATAAGAAGCAGTACGACCGGGGCAGGAAGACAAACCCAAAATTTGACGTAGGAGACGAGGTCTGGCTGTCCACCATCAATCTAAAATTACCACTGCCATCTCGTAAGCTCGGGCCTAAGTTTATTGGGCCTTTTCAAGTCAAGAGGATTATCAACCCTGTGGCGGTGGAATTGACACTTCCCAAGACATACCGGATTCACCCCGTTTTTCATGTGTCACTATTGAAGCCTGTGGTGCCCAGCCCTTTTCCAGGAAGAAAAGAACCTCCTCCTCCGCCAGTCAGAATCGATGGCGAGAATGAATTCGAAGTGGAATCCATTCTTGGTTGCAGGAAGAGGGGCAGACAGTTACAGTACCTGATTCAATGGAAGGGGTACCCCCCCGAAGATAATTCCTGGGAGCCCGCCAGGAATCTACACGCTCCACAGTTAATTCGAGCATTTCATCAAGATCATCCAGAACTAATGGCCAGCCTTGGCGTCCAGTGTCCGCCCTTAGGAGGGGGGCACTGTCAGGAGCCAGGGAGCGTCTCCGCTCGCCGGGCTCCGGTGCGCATGCGCACGGGACGAGCGCTTCGCCGCACACCCGTCCGCGGCCTGATGGTGCGGCGCGCGCGGGTGCACGGCGGTCCCCGTGTGCGCGCCGTGGCCCGTGCGGGTGCCCGGTAGCGCGTCACACTGACGCGCTCGCCGGGCACGGGGGCTATATCTGACGGCTCCAGCACCCAGTCGGGTTGCTGGTTTGTCGTCAGCTCTCCCCTGTTCCTTGAGCCTGTGTTCCCTAGTGCTTTGCCTGAATCTGTGTACCGAACCCTGCTGCCTGAATTAACCACTACTCTCCTGGATTGTCCCTAGTACCTTGCTTGATCTGTGTACCGAACCCTGCTGCCTGAATTAACCACTACTCTCCTGGATTGTCCCTAGTACCTTGCTTGATCTGTGTGCCGAACCCTGCTGCCTGAATTAACCACTACTCTCCTGGATTGTCCCTAAGTAACCTCTGCCTGATCTGTGTACCAAACCCCTGGCCTGGTTAACCACTTCTCTGCTGGACTATCCTTATTATACCTGCCTATTCCCTAACTTTTGCTTGTGTTTGCAGCCTTGCTCCCCCCCGGATCCCGGGGCACCCGCTTCCAGCTTCTGAACCTGCTATCCGTCCGGAAGCCCGTGCCTCCGCGTGCCCCCAGCCTCCTGTACCCATTTCGGGGGTCTGGGTGCGCGTGGTCGTAAGGGCGAGCCGCTCTCGGCATCTCGGCCTCGGTAAGTACGTGTTCGTGACACCGCAGTTCCCAAGGGCCAATTCTTGCGTTTATGGAGGAATTGTTCCGACTTAAATGAATTCTATAGGGAGGCCCTAACACTGAAATCTAGATTTATAGATAAAGTCTATGATGAAGCTAACCTAGATTCCCTGATTAAGGAGGTAGGGAACAAGGACCGTAGGGATTTATTAAGTGATAGACCCCCTCAAGTCGCTGATAGGGAGGACTTTGGATTGGCCTTCCTCACGACTTACTCGAGTCAGCATTGGGCGATTAAAAGGATTATTAAAAAGCATTGGCTGGTTATTAAGAATGATCGGGTTCTTGGACCATTATTATCGGATAAACCACGTGTTTTATTTAGGGGAGCCACCAGTTTCAGGCATCTATTGACACCTAATATTCCAGTTCCACCTACTAGGCCTACCTTTTTTGGGGATTTAAAAGGTTTCTCCCCATGTAGGAGATGTAATGTTTGTAGGGTCAATGCATTACATGACAGGAGACTGACTGAGTTTACTTCTAGTGGTACTGGTGCCACATACTCCATCAAGTCACTCATCACATGCACCACTAAATGTGTAGTATACCTATTTAGGTGTCCATGTGGGTTGGAGTATGTGGGACGAACCATCAGGAAATTGAATGTTAGATTAGGAGAGCATATTACTAACATTAAGCAAGGCTTTGATAAGCACAGTGTCTCTAGACACTATGACCTTGTGCATAACAGGGACCCCAAGGGAACTGTTTTTATTGGTATAGAGAAATACGTACCCCATTGGCGCGGCAGCAATGGTAGGAGAACCATCTCTTGATCCCAAACAAACTGGATCTATATGTTGGATTCTCATGCCCCCAATGGTTTAAATATTGAGTGGGACATCAACTGTTTTATCAATAACAGTTGATGTCCCCCTCATTAATATGTTTTTTATTCATTTTTATTTGTCCATCCCACTGTCCCCCTGTCCATCCCTCTGTCCTCCTGTCCATCACTCTGTCCCCTTGTCCGTCCCTCTGTCCATCCCCCTGTCCTTCCCACGGTCCCCCTGTCCCTCTGTCCCCCTGTCCGTCCCTCTGTCCCCCTGTCCATCCCACTGATTTAAAGCTCTAACTGCTATGCATGCAATTGCAGTTTGAAAGTACAACCATTGTAGGTGTAAATCAGGCGGTAAAGAAGTAATATATCGCCTCCTCACCACCTGCCAAACACCTCTGAAAAGCAAAATGCGCGTGAATCAGTTTTCAAAGGAGTTTGCTCCAAGTTTCTGTGCAATTCAGTGTGGTGCGATTTTGCAGCCTATTATTTGAATGGCTGCAAATCTCACCAGACTGCACAAAAAACACGTTTCCCTGGCTGCCCCTCCCCTTGCCTCCCCCGTCGCATCATCACGTCCTTGCATGACGCTGGCGTGAGCACGCCCCTGACCCGCGGCCATATAACGGCTGTCATTGGCCGGGTACCTCGAGGTTTCGCCATGTTCTCCTTGCGGCATGCAGCCTGGCCCGGCATTCCTTTCCACGGTAATCCTCTTGCACACCTCCACACCGCTCCACTGACACCAGCAGTGGCTTCCTTAGACGCACCAATACCTCCTCCACTCATTCCCCCACACATATCTTCTGCTCATGGCTTTTATTCACACATAGATACTCACTTTCTCCTCGGCCCCTCACATTCACTCTCCACCCCCACATTCAGGTTACCTCTCATACTTTATTTTCCTTTTACCTCCACAGTTCTTCCTCTGTTTTTTGGGCCTCGCTGTTTGTCTCGGCCTGGCGACCCCCGTGGGTGCCTTGGCCCCATTGATGGCCATGGCCGGCGGTTCTTGGGGCTCGCTCTCTGTCTCAGCCCCGGGGGAGATTTGGTGGACCCGGATCAATGCTGCACTTTTATGTATGGGTCAACACTGACCTACGCATTATGTGTGAGTATATCAGTTACTTGCATTCCTAATGTCTCTTTCCTCCATACCCCGGTACACATAATAATATACGTTTATTGTTTCAATGCACCTTAACTGCATCAGACTCCTGACGATTGGTTTCAAGCCAAGAAACACGTGGAGTTAACAACTTATGATGCACATAATATTTTACAGTAAAATTTATTTTTCTCTGTGAATGTACAACCAGCAATTGAATTATGTCTGCTTTTATATTGTTTGCAATATGTTTCATGGTGACTCATTACGTGTTTATTCACTATTGTATCTGGTTTTAAGATCTGTCATTAAATTTTATACCAGCATCACCCTGCAATATTTCTTTTGAATTACTTTATTATATATAAGATTTGCTTTTGATATCCCATTTTGACATTCTTTTTAATTGGTATATATTCACCAACGTGCCTCACACAAAGTCCCGCTTCCATCCTCTGTTTTTTCTGTAATTATTGGGATGGAGGCACGTTGGTGCATTTTCATAAAAAATAAGTGGACAGGTCACAACCCCATTTCTTGCCAAGTAAAGATAGTAATCTATGCATGTAACTAAAATAAATACACAAACGTCAAGAGCGTTACAACACAAAGAGTATAATTATTTCCTCCTACTAAACAATAATTAACCACTTAAGGACTAGCCTCGTTTTGAGATTTTGGTGTTTACAAGTATAAAACTTTTTTTTTGCTAGAAAATTACTTAGAACCCCCAAACATTATATATTGTTTTTTTTCTAACACCTAGAGAATAAAATGGCGGTCATTGCAATACTTTTTTTCACACCTTATTTGCGCAGCGGTCTTACAAGTGCACTTTTTTTGGAAAAAATTCACTTTTTTGAATAAAAAATAAGACAACAGTAAAGTTAGCCCAATTTTTTTTTATATTGTGAAAGATAATGTTACACCAAGTAAATTGATACCCAACATGTCACGCTTCAAAATTGCGCCTGCTCATGGAATGGCATCAAACTTTTACCCTTAAAAATCTCCATAGGCGACGTTTAAAAAATTCTACAGTTACTGTCACTCACCAATGGGAGTAGAGAAGATCCCGACTTTGTTGGGAATAAGCAATGCCCCATAGTTGGTGTCATTGGGAGGAATTGTGCCCCATCATTGGTGTCTTTGGGCCCAATGAGGAATTGTGCCCCATAATTGGTGTCATTGGGCCCAATTGTTGGTGTCATTGGGAGGAATTGTGCCCAATTGTTGGTCTCAGTGGGAGGGGTGGAATTATGCCCCTTCGTTGGTGTCGGTGGCAGGAGATGTGCCCCATCGCTGGTCTCAGTGGGGGGGCTGGACTGTGGCCAATGGGAGTAGAGAAGTTCCCGATGTCAGTGGGAATAAACAATGCCCATCGTTGTTGTTAGTGGGAGGAATTGTCTCATCATTGATGTCATTTTGCCCAATTGTTGATGTCATTAGGAGGAATTGTGCTCCATTGTTGGTGTAAATGGGAGGAATTGTGCTCCTTCATTGGTCTCAGTAGGGGGGAATTATGCCCCATTGTTGGTATCAGTGGATGAAATAGTGCCCCATGGGCCAGATAAAAGCAAGCAAAGGGCCACATCTGGCCCCCCGAGCTGCAGTTTGTAGAACATTATTATTATTATTATTCAGGATTTATATAGCGCCAACAGTTTACGCAGCGCTTTACAATATAAAAGGGAGACAATACAGTTATAATACAATACAATAGGATTAAGAGGGCCCTGCTCAGAAGAGCTTACAATCTAATAGGGTGGGGCAGGTGGTACAAAAGGTTGTAACTGTGGGGAATGAGCTGGTGGAAGTGGTAGGAGATTAGTTGGAGACATTATAGGCTTTCCTGAAGAGATGAGTTTTCAGGGATTGCCTGAAGGTAGCAAGAGTAGGGGATAGCCGGATAGATGGAGGTAGCGAGTTCCAGAGGATGGGAGAGGCTCTGGAGAAATCCTGGAGACGAGCATGGGAGGAGGAGATGAGAGAGCTTGAAAGCAGGAGGTCTTGAGAAGAGCGGAGAGGTCGATTTGGGCGATATTTGGAGACAAGATTAGTGATGTAGCTTGGGGCAGAGTTGTGAATGGCTTTGTATGTTATGGTTAGAATTTTGAATTTAATTCGCTGGGTGATTGGGAGCCAGTGTAGGGATTGAAGTAGAGGGTTGGCAGACACTGAGCGGTTGGTAAGGTGGATAAGTCTGGCAGCAGCATTCATGATAGACTGAAGAGGGGATAGCCTATGGAGCGGTAAGCCAATGAGAAGGGAGTTGCAATAGTCAAGGCGAGAGATAACAAGGGAGTGAATGAGGAGCTTGGTGGTTTCATTTGTTAAAAAAGGGCGAATTTTAGAGATGTTACGGAGGTGAATTCTACAAACTTTTGACAGCGATTGGATTTGAGGCTGAAATGACAAGTCAGAGTCTAGGATTACACCTAGTACCCTGGCGTGAGGGGAGGGACTGATGGTTGCATTGTTCATTTTGATGGAAAAGTCATGGAGGGGGGCACGGGCGGGGGGGAATATTAATAGCTCAGTTTTCGAGAGATTTAGTTTAAGGAAGTGGTGCGACATCCATGCTGATATGTCAGTTAGTAACTTAGTAATGCGAGAGGAGACTGAAGGAGTGTTTAAAAAACAGGAATTCCCATAATGTTGCATTTCTCATCACTTTCTAACCCAGTGACAAGAGTTACTGTACCAGAACAAATGGAGAGGCTGAATCTCCCCAGCAGGCACACAGACAATAATAAAACCAGGTCTAATCCTTTCTCTACTTTATCCAAAACAACTAATGTTTTGGCTATACTTAAACTTTAATTTAGAACAAAAGAGAGGGAGCGCACAGGCTCATAGTGCAGGTACCTTTATTACCAAAACGATTAAAAACAATGTAAAAAGTTGCACTCACAAACTGAGGCTTTTATCAGGCATGACATCCCAAATGGTTACTTCGTAGCCACTGTGTTGATCTCATCCCCCAGCAGAATGTCTGAACTGACAGCTTGGATGATTTTCCTTCTTGGGACGCTGCAGGTGTAAAAATGCAGAACAGAACACCCAGGGAGATTTCCACAGCCTGCTGCTGGCTGATCTGACATCCAGCCCAATGGATGGGGCAAACTCCAAAGATAGAAATGGCTGCAGGAGACACTGTCAGAGTCCAGTTTGAGCTGAGTCCTATAGTGATAGTGCAAGCCGCAATGTGGGAGGCGGCAGAGAGATAACACTCGTGGGTGCTGTTAAAGCTGACATAGAGCTCGGAGCTGCACAACGTATGGGATGGCTGCTCTGTTGCTATGACAACACGTTTTGGAGGGGCGGGGCCACCTTTACAAGTCACGTGGCAATACTACTCGATTCCTAATATACCCCTGAGAGCCTAATCCAGGTTCATCTGTTTTGATGTTATATGCTCACCCATGTTCCCCATCATTCTGGGACTTCCGTGGCTACAGGCCCATAGTCCTCAAATAAATTGGATCAAGAAAGAAATATCCTTTTCCTCTGTCTATTGTTTACAGCAACTCGGCCAACTGTTTGACTGTTCAGTCAATACCAAATACTCATCAGAATGTCCCCACGGCTTATGGACGTTTTAGGTAAGAAAAAAGCCGAAAATCTTCCACCCCATCGAGCTTATGACTGTCCAATCGAACTGCTACCAGAAACTGAGATTACGTTTGGCCGGATATTCCCTATATCAGAAATCGAGTTGCAGTCCTTATGAGAATATATCAATGAAAAAAGGGTTCATACGCCCTTCTTCTTCCCCAGCTGGAGTTGGTATATTCTTCGTTTAGAAGAAAGATGGTACTCTCAGACCTTGTGTGGATTATAGAGATCTTAATAAGATCACCATTAAAAATCATTACCCGCTCATTCTTGTCCCAGAACTCTTCCAGAGATTCTGAACTGCTCGGAATTTTACTAAGCTGGATCTATGTGGAGCCTACAATCTTGTTCGAATTCGAGAGGGAGATGAATGTAAGAAGGCTTTCAGATCACAGTTTGGTCATTTTGAATACCTTGTTATGCCATTCGGACTATACAATGCTCTAGCTACCTTCCAACACCTGGTAAACGACATCTTTTGAGAATTCCTTGACAACTTTGTCATCGTCTATCTAGACGACATCCTAATTTTTTCTGCCACATTGGAACTCCACCGAACCCATGTAAAGAAAGTACTTGCAACTATCAGGGAACACAGACTTTACACTAAAGCAGAAAAGTATAACTTTGAGAAAACAGTCGTACAGTTTTTGGGACTTGTTATATCCACTAAAGGAATCGCAACAAACCCACAAAAAGTAAAGGCAATTCTGGAATGGCCAGCCCCTGTAGACAAAAAAGGTGTCCAGCGATTCGTGGGCTTCTCTAATTTCTATTGGAGGTTCATGAAGGGGTTTTCCACTATCATTTCCACCATTACCCAGTTGACTCGTCAGCAGTTACGGTTTCAGTGGTCTCAAGAGGCGCAAATAGCGTTTGATAAATTGAAAAATCTGTTCACCTCTGCTCAAATACTACAGCACCCAGATCCAGCCTTGCCCTATGTGTTGGAGATAGCTGCCTCGGAGATAGCTAGAGGAGCAATCTTGTCCCAACGCCAAGGACCTAAGGCTGTAGCCTTTGCCTCTTGGAAGATGACTCCTCCAGAGAGGAATTATGACGTGGGCGACCGGCAATTATTGGCCATCAAATTTGCTTTGGAGGAAGGGAGGTATTTGCTGGAGGGGGCTGCTCACCCTATCATGATTTTCACAGATCATAAGAACCTGGAGTACCTCAGAACAGCGAAACGTCTAAGACCCCGACAAGCTCGATGGGCGCTATTTTTCTCCAGGTTCAACTTTCATATTTCTTACTGGCCAGGCTACAAGAATGGGAAAGCTGACGCCCTTTCCCGAATGTTTCCAGATGTCCCTGAGACAACTGAGCCCAGTACCATTTTATCTGCACAAAACTTTTTGCTCATCCAACCTGATCTGAATACAGCAATCAGACAAGCCTCCAGCCAGTGCACTGAACCTGAAGTCTCCTCCCTGAAGACTCAAGATGGGTTGCTATGGTTTCAGGACAAGATTTTCATTCCTCAACAAGTGAGACTCCAAGTCTTGAGAACCTTCCATGACCACAAGCTTGCAGGTCATTTCGGGGTACAGAAAACATCAGACCTTATACAGTGCTCCTTTTGGTGGCCCAGTTGGAAGCAAGATTGTAAGAATTTTGTCAGTTCCTGTACCACGTGCAAACACAACAAAAGGTCCAATGCCAAGTCCTGGGGTCTATTTTGACCTTTGCCTATTCCAGAACAACCCTGGAGGAAGATCTCTATGGACTTTATTGTTGAATTACCTCCTTCCAAGGGATTCACTACCATCCTGGTGGTAGTGAACTGCCTCTCAAAGATGGCACATTTTTTACCAATGGTTGGCACACCCTCTGCCCCAGACACAGCAAATATTTTTATCAAAGAGATCATTATATTACATGGGGTTCTCGAAAACATTGTTCCTGACAGAGGAGTACAATTTACTTCCATGTTTTGGAGAGATCTTTGCAAATCCTTGGCAATAGAAGTATCTCTTTCATCAGCATACCACCCACAGAGCAATGGCCAGACAGAAATGACAAATCAAACCTTGGAGTAATACCTACGGTGTTTTTGTACCTGCTACAAAGACGACTGGGTGTCCCTTCTTCTGTGTGCAGAGGTTGCCTATAATAATCCCTTGCATACTGCCACCAATCAATCAACCTTTTGGGCAAATTATGGGTTCCATCCCTTATTTTTACCTAATTCCATACCAGAAGCTTCAGTACCTGCGGTCCAGGATCGGATAAACTTCATTCAGACCAATTACCAGCAACTCCAGAAAGCCATGCAACAGGCCCAAGAAAACTATAAAAAATACCACGACAAGAAAAGAAGAGACAACCCTGTTTTCAAAGTAGGAGATGTTGTATGGCTGTCTGCTGTAAATCTTAAAATCTCCTGCCCATCATGGAAATTAGGACCAAAATTCATTGGGCCTTTCAAGATTAAGAGAATGATAAATCTGGTGGCCTTTGAATTATCACTACCTGCCTCTTACAAGTGTCACCCAGTTTTTCATGTCTCGCTACTAAAACCGGTGGTCCCAAGTCCCTTTCCCAGGAGAAAAGAACTACCACCACCTCCAGTTCTGGTAGAAGGCAAGGCGGAGTTTGAAGTGGAAGCCATTATGGACTGTAGAAAAAGAGGGAGGCAAGTACAATACCTCATCAAATGGAAGGGGTAACCCCCAGAAGATAATTCCTAGGAACCTTCTAGCAATGTGCATGCTCCACATCTTATACAAGCCTTCCACAACAAACATCCAAGAAAGATGGCTAGTTTGGGCATCCGGAGGCTGCCCCTTGGAGGGGGGGAGGGGTACTGTCAGAGAAATAGTGTCAGGGAATAGGCCGTGGAAGTACTGGCAATCTTGCGAGTAGAAAAAAAATGGGCACCATAGGCACATCATGTGACAGATGGTTCCCTTGCTGGCCTATATAAGGTTGCCTCCGTCTGACCCAAGTTGCTGGATTGTCTTCAGCTCTTCCTTGTTCTTGAACCTGTGTTATACTTCCAAGTGATTCCTGTTGTGACCTCAGCTTGCCTCCTGACCTGCTCTGATCTCCTCTCTAGTGTTTGACTCCCAGCTTGGCTCACAGACTTTGCTATACTTGCAACTGCCTGATTACCTGTGTTTGACCCCCGACTTGGCTCACGGACTTTGCTTATCACTTACCTGTGATTGACCCTCAGCTGGCATCACCACAGCCTCCAATCTGCTCTCCTGTGTTCTACCCTCAGCCAGGCTTTTACTAAGTGTCCGGAATACTCCTTGTCGTCGTCTCAAGCAAAGTCTCCAAGTGATCGTCAGTTCAAGCCTTCTCAACCTGCTGGCAACCCGTGCTTCTTTGAGCCCTATACCTCCTGTACCACCTTCAGGGGTATACTGCGCTTAGCTGCAAGGGGAGCCTCTCTCAGCATCTTGGCCTCGGAAAAGGTACCTAACACCTGTGTACCTGTTTAAGAAATTCTGCACCACCAAATCGAGGACATGTGCCAAGCATGGCACGTGTCAACTTTCCCTGTTGGGAGGCGGACAGAAGGTACCCCTATCGCACACCACCATTCCTGGCTCAAGCTTCCATGGCGTGAACCACCTATGAGCCTGCCCCTGCGGCGCTGAAAGAATCTCTGCTCTGGTGTGGCTTCTGTCCCCTATACAGACCAGCTAAAGCACTGCATGGCATGTTTTTGCCTGACTCATTGAATGGCATATTGAACGCTTAGGGGTACTGGTGGTTCATAGCACAATCCAGCAGAGGAGGGCATGGAGGAGGAGGAGGAGACGGGGGAGCTGACAGATCTCGCATTATCACCACCAGCTGTATGGAGACGTGGCAGCAAAACAAGCTCCAGCACTGAGCCCTGTCCTGCATACTTCCTAGTTGGAAGCAGAGTTACCCAGTGTGCTATGAACAAAATATATTGTCCATGACCATGCGTCCTTGACCACGCGTCAGCAGTAATGTGGACTAGGGATGGGCTTTATGTTAGGGTCAAACACAAGTTCTACTCGAACATTGGCTGTTCGCCCGGTCGCCGAATAGCGAACAATTTGGGGTGTTCACGGCAAATTCAAAAGCCGCGGAACACCCTTTAAAAGTCTATGGGAGAAATCAAAAGAGCTCATTTTAAAGGTTAATGCAAGTTATTGTCATAAAAAGTGTTTGGGGACCTGGGTCCTGCCCCAGGGGACATGTATCAATGCAAAAAAAAGTTTTAAAAACAGCAGTTTTTTCGGGAGCAGTGATTTTAATAATGCTTAAAGTGAAACAATAAAAGTGTAATATTCCTTTAAATTTCGTACCTGGGGGGTGTCTATAGTATGCCTGTAAAGTGGTGCATGTTTCCCGTGTTTAGAACAGTCTGACATCAAAATGACATTTCTAAATCAAAAAAAAGTCATTTAAAACTACTCGCGGCTATAATGAATTGTCGGTCCGCCAATACACATAAAAGTTCATTGATAAAAACGGCATGGGATTTCCCCACAGGGGAATCCCAAACCAAAATTAAAAAAAAATGTGTGGGGGCCCCCCAAATTCCATACCAGGCCCTTCAGGTCTGGTATGGATTTTAATGGGAACCCCGCGCCAAACTTTTTTAAAAAAATGGCGTGGGGTCACCCAAAAATCCATACCAGACCCTTATCCGAGCATGCCACCTGGCTGGCTGCAGGAAAAGAGGGGGGGATGAGAGAGCGCCCCCCCTCCTGAACCGTACCAGGAAACATGCCCTCAACATTGGGAGGGTGCTTTGGGGTAGCCCCCCAAAGCACCTTGTCCCCATGTTGATGGGGAGAAGGGCATCATCCCCACAACCCTTGCCCGGTGGTTGTGGGGGTCTGCGGGCGGGGGGCTTATCGGAATCTGGAAGCCCCCTTTAACAAGGGGATCCCCAGATCCTGCCCCCCATGTGTGAATTTCTCTGCTTCTTCTTTCATCCTCTTCTGGTCTTCCTTCGGTATTCTTCTTCTTCCTCCATCTTGTTCTTCCCCAGCTTCTTCCTCCATCTTCCTCTGCTTCTTCCCCCGGTCTTCTTGTCCTGCATCTTCCTCCGGCTTCTTCTTCTCCACTTTGTCCTCCGATTCGCCTCAATGCTAGTCTCCCGCTGTGTGACGCTCCTTTTATTGGTGACAGCCCCCCGGTGACCCCGTCCCCCCTCTGATGCACGGGGACTTTCCTATGGCTTTCCCCTCGTGTCAGAGGGGGGCGGGGTTACCCGTTTACGTAAACTATCTCGTCCCCCCTCTTTTCCTGCGGCCTGCCAGGTTGCGATGATCGGATAAGGGTCTGGTATGGATTTTTGGGGGGACGCCACGCCATTTTAAAAAAAAAAATTAGCACAGGGTTCCCCTTAAAATTTATACCAGACCCATATGGATTTTGAGGGGGACCCCACACCATCTTTTTTATTTCGGCGTGGGGTTCCCCTTAATATCCATATCAGACCTGAAGGGCCTGGTATGGAATTTGGGGGGACCCCCACGCATTTTTTTTTTTACATTTTGGTTCGGGGTTCCCCTGTGGGGGAATCCCATGCCATTTTTATTGATTAACTTTTATGTGTATTGCCGGACCGACAATTCATTATAGCTGCGAGTAGTTTTAAATGACTTTTTTTTCCTTTAGAAATGTCATTTTGATATCAGACTGTTCTAAACACGGGAAACATGTGCCACTTTACAGGCATACTATAGACACCCCCCAGGTACAAAATTTAAAGGAATATTACACTTTTATTGTTTCACTTTAAGCATTATTAAAATCACTGCTCCCGAAAAAACATCCTTTTTTAAAACTTATTTTTGCATTGATACATGTCCCCTGGGGCAGGACCCAGGTCCCCAAACACATTTTAAGATAATACCATGCATATAAGCCTTTAAAATTAGCACTTTTGATTTTTCATGTTCGTGTCCCATAGACTTTATTGGTGTTTGCGTGTTTGAACAAATTTTTTTGTTCTGGTGCGAACCGAACGGGGGGGGTGTTCGGCCCATCCCTAATGTGCACCATGTGGATGACTGCCTTGCCCAACAATGCCAAAATTTTGCCTTCCACGTGATGTCACAGAGCTGAAATGGCCTTATGTGCAAAGAAATAGCGGCTGGGAACCTGCCTTTGTGGTACAACACATTCTGCAAATTCCCGGAAGGGGACAGAATCCACCAAATAGAAAGGCAGAGTTGTAAAGCCAGCGATTTGGACAAACTAGAATTTAGATGCCGGCATCTGGGTGACAGGGTGTTATTTTTTCTTTTCGATGCAGCAGCTGGAGCTGAGAAATGTGCCTGCTATACTCTACAGCTGGTAGTGTGCTTCTGGCAGACGTGTTGCAAAGACCTGTGAGACCCTTTGTTATACCATCATTCCTGTCAGTGGAGGCTGCTGAGAGGTCATGAGATATAGCAGGGGTAGACATGAAAGGTGAGCAGTGAGGAAGAGAAAAATTCTGTCCCTTGTATGTGGCTTTCAGGTGCTCTTGCCAACGGGCTGAGTGGTGGGAGGTTAAATGTCTTGTCAAGCATGTGGTACTCAAAATGCTGGTGTATTTGCCACGCTTGATCTGTTTGTGGCAGAGATTGCAAATTGCAATAGTTTGATCGGCAGCACATGTGCTAAAAAAGCTCACACAGCTGAGCTGCGGGAAGTGGACCGGGAGATAACAGCTTCATAATCTGATGGAAAGAGGTGGCTGCTCTCTACTCTTCCATGATGGCTGCCTCTGAAGGACATCCAGCCTTGTTGAGGTTGTTTCTCCCCCTAACTTTCCTCCTCTGCTCTATCAGGCACCCAAGTCGCGTCAGTGACCTCATCATCATCATCCCCTCTAGCCTCATTAATTGGAGCCAACTTGACAATACGCTGAGGCTGGGGGAACATGGCTGCCATTTTGTTGTTTATCAGCGTTCTCTCCTTTCTGTGGACTCATGTTAATCCCTTCCTCTACCTGAGAACCAACATCAGAATCAAGTAATGTCTGTGTATTCTCAAGAAGCAAGTAGCTGACGCTTTGTTCAAATAATTCAGCTGACTCCTCAATGCATAATGCTGGGGCTGTGACAAGAGTAGCTGTGGACAAGGAGGCAGAATAAGCCACTCCGGCAGCTGCGGTGGACTGCACACCAGTGTCAGCTTGGGTCATAGAGGATGAGGAGGATGAGGATAGTTTAGTAGGCCAGTCCACCACCTCCTCTGCTAACTGTGGCTGGATAGCACGGGAAACTGCCTGAGGACGAACCACATCCACCTTTGCCTGTTGGCCTCCCAGACATGATGGGGGGGGGCTTATCAACCAAATTTAAAAGTAACTGGGAAATGTGTAATTTGATGCACTTTTTTGAATGAAAAGTAGTATTTGGTGCACTTTAACTACTTAAGGACCGGAAGGATTTGCCCCCTTAATGACCAAGCAATTTTTTGCTATACAGCACTGCTTCGCTTTAACTGACAATTGCGCGGTCATATGACGCTGTACCCAAACAAAATTGACGTCCTTTTTTTCCCACAAATAGAGCTTTCTTTTGGTGATATTTGATCACCTATGTGTTTTTATTTTTTGCGCTATTAACAAACAAAGAGCGACAATTTTTGCTTTTAATACATATCCAAAGTAAAAATATATATTAAAAAAAACACATTAATTCATCAGTTTAAGCCAATATATATTCTTCTACATATTTTTGGTAAAAGAAAAAAAAGGAGGTGTATATTTATTGGTTTGCGCAAAAGTTATCACATCTTCAAACTATGGGATATATTTATGGACTTTTATTATTTTTTATTGTTTTTACTAGTAATGGTGGCGATCTGCGAATTGTAGTGGGACAGACAAATCTGACCCCAAATGACACTTTTTGGGGACCAGTGTCATTATTGCATTGATCAGTGCTATAAAAATCCACTGATCAATGTAAAAATGACACTAGCAGGGAAGGAGTTAACACTAGGGGGTGATCAAGAGGTTAAGAGTGTTATCTAGGTGTTGTCTAACTGTACGGGGGATGGGATCACTGGGACATGACAGAGATCACTGTTCCCGATCGCTGGGAACAAAAGATCTCTGACATGTCCCCTGTCAGAGCGGAGATCCGCTTGTTTACACTGGCAGATCCCCGTAATGCCTCTGTACTAGGTGATCGTGGGTTGCCGGTGGACATCGAGTCCACCAAACCTGCGGGCACGCTCCCGCAGCATGCAGCGAGAGCGTGCCGCCGGAGGCGTGTTCCCGCCTGCAACTTCGCCTGCGCAAGCCGCCGTACAGATACAGTGATTCACACAGCGCTGCCAATCTGCCACAATATAAAGTACGTGAGCTGGTCGGCAAGTGGTTACATTTAACAGAAATTTAAAAACTATATATATATATATATATATATATATATATATATAAGAAAGGGGTAACACCAGCATCGCAGTCAGAAAAACTGCGGTGTACAGGGTATACAGCACTGTATAATACACTAAATGTTATGTAATGCTGTGTTAAACACTGAACTACACTGACACTACACTATACTGACACGTTTTACTGATACACTCTACTGACCTACTATACTGATACTCTATACTGACACACTATACTCAGACTATACTAACACTACACTAACACTCTACACTCAGAGTCACAATAAGTGATTGGACAAAGTAATTATCACTAAGTCCAATCAGGGCTCTGTGCCCTAATTGGCAAATTCTTGCACCTGACCATCTAATTAGGGCCCTAGAATGCACTGTGAAGCAAAATTCAGGTGTTGGGCGAACGGGCGAATAGGCGATGTTCGGGCCAAACTTTTGCTTGTCCCAAACCGTTCACTCAACAAGCCCTTAAATAGACATGAGCCATGCCAGCAAGGGGAGTCAGGTGGAAAATGGAGAAGCAGTCCTGAGGGAGGCTGTCAGTGGCTCTTAAGGGACCCATGTCGGAAATTGGTTTTACCTCGGGCTGGAGCTCGGGAGGCAGGCCCGGAAGGATCCCACCACAGGATTAACTTAGGGTGGGAAGACTTTATTTTTGTATTCACTATAATAATGAAATTAATTGTTTCCTCTGTAAATTGTATTTTTCTTCATGGGAGTCTGCACTAGGTCAGGACATGTAGGGTGGAATCATTTCATTACTTCACATTAAGATTTCTGCATCATTCCAATATAACTGATTCTATTTAAAGCCCCGACCAGCAGTTTAAACAAAAATTGATATTCAGCCCACACCCTTGTATTTAATCAATTTGATATCTGACCTGCTTTTTTCTGGCCTACATAAAGTAGAATTCTCATCCATTTTCCCAAAAAAATAAGTGATATACCCCATAACACATACTTAGCACCACTGATTATGACAGTTTCTTATAATGTAGGTCATGCATTAAAAAAATAAAACCTCTCCTCAGCCACCAATCAGCTTTTGACCTACCTGAAAGTCTGCATCCCATTGGTGGCTGTGTTAATTTTCCTCTAGGTTTCAAAGGGAACATGCTGATACATAAGGCCCTACATCACTTGTTGCTATTCTCAGAAGGTCAATGGGTGATCAATACAAGTTTATATCTAACGATATCTTCCAAAGTCCCAAAGACAGATAAACAGTCACTGGATCTTGGCAAAATATCTAAGAACAAGGGTCTAATGTCCACAGACACTGACAAAAAAACTGAACATTTTTAAAGTAGTACTTTTTTTTTTTTGAATTCTAATCTTTACTCAGGATAAACATATTGAAAATAAAAAAAAAATATCTGGTTCGTTATAACCATACAGTATATATAAACCAAACAGATATTAATTTTCTTCAACCTTTGTCAACCAGAGTTCCTCCAGAACTTGGTAATGATCCTTGAGCTGTGGCTGATTGACCTCTCATCTAATAGTAACACCACTTGGCAGAGAGTAAGTTGCAGGAAACCAATTAGGGATGAGCTTTATGTTCGGGTCGAACATGAGTTGCCTTTGGCCAATTATGGCTCCGGGGGACTAAGTCCACGCCCCACACTATATAAGGCTGCCTGCACGTCAGCCCTGTGTAGTCTGTTGTTGGTGTGGACGGAGAGAGAGTGTGATTTAGATTGAGCAGGCAGGCAGATTATTCAGTTAGCTGCAGTGTATTTAATATATATATATATATATATATATATATACACATACAGTCAGTTTCGTATATATATATATATATATATATATATATACACTGCATCCAGTGTAGCCAAGCCTATATCTGACTGCAGGCCATTCCTGGTGTACTTTTTCTAATATACTTCAGGCGGTGTACACAGTACACAGTACTGTGCACCCATAGTGCAGTTGCTACTACTTTTCTGGCGGTGTACACAGTACACAATACAGTGCACCCATAGTTGCTATTACACTTCTGTTGGTGTACACAGTACCGTGCACACATAGTGCAGTTGCTACTACTTTTCTGGTGGTGTACACAGTACCGTGCACCCATAGTGCAGTTGCTACTACTTTTCTGGCAGTGTACACAGTACACAATACAGTGCACCCATAGTTGCTATTACACTTCTGTTGGTGTACACAGTACCATGCACCCATAGTGCAGTTGCTACTACTTTTCTGGCGGTGCACACAGTACACAATACAGTGCACCCATAGTTGTTACTACACTTCTGTTGGTGTACACAGTACCGTGCACCCATAGTGCAGTTGCTACTATAGTGTAGTTGTTATTACACTTCTGGTGGTGTACACAGTACCGTGAACCCATAGTGCAGTTAATACTACTTTTCTGGTGGTGTACACAGTACACAATACAGTGCACCCATAGTTGCTATTACACTTCTGGTGGTGTACACAGTACCGTGCACCCATAGTGCAGTTGCTACTATAGTGCAGTTGTTATTACACTTCTGGTGGTGTACACAGTACCATGCACCCATAGTGCAGTTGCTACTACTTTTCTGGTGGTGTACACAGTACACAATACAGTGCACCCATAGTTGCTATTAGACTTCTGGTGGTGTACACAGTACCGTGCACCCATAGTGCAGTTGCTACTACTTTTCTGGTGGTGTACACAGTACACAATACAGTGCACCCATAGTTGCTATTACACTTCTGGTGGTGTACACAGTACCCTGCACCCATAGTGCAGTTGCTACTACTTTTCTGGTTGTGTACACAGTACACATTGCAGTGCACCCATAGTTGCTATTACACTTCTGTTGATGTACACAGTACCGTGCACCCATAGTGCAGTTGCTACTATTGTGCAGTTGTTATTACACTTCTGGTGGTGTACACAGTACCGTGCACCCCTAGTGCAGTTGCTACTGCTTTTCTGGTGGTTTACACAGTACACAATACAGTGTAGTGTGGTTTTGCTAAACAAAATTTACAGCATGTCCGGAAGGCCACCAAGGAGAGGCAGACGCTCACAGGCCACTAAAAGAGGGCAAGCAGGCTCTGTGTCTGTAGTCAACAATGCTGGTCGTGGACACGGTGCATCCTCAGCACGTGGCCGTGGGGCACGCTTTTCCTTTTTTTCCGCAAGTGGCTGTGTTATTGAGCTACAACATGCAGAAGAGTTGGTGGAATGGATAACAAAGCCATCCTCATCCTCCTCATCCTCTGTCACCCAGGCTCAGAGTAGTTTGCCTGCCAATGCAGCTGCCAAAGAGGCCTATTACATCGGCTCCATGTCAGCAGTCTCTCCATCCCTAGCTCCACCATCATGCACAGAGGAGTCCCCCGAACTATTCGACCACAGTGTCTGGTACATGCTGCAGGAGGATGCGCAGGCTCCAATGATGGTACCCAGGTTGAGGAAGGGAGTAACTTGAGCCTAGAGAGAGGGGGTGCCCAAGAAGGACAAGAAACTGGCAGTCATGTTCCCCCAGCTGCTGCATACTGCCAAGTTTGCTCCAGTGACGAGGAGGGAGGGGATGATGAGGTCACTGACTCAACTTGGGTGCCTGATAGAAGAGAGGAGGAGGAGGCACATCTCCAACGAGGCAGGATGCCCTGCAGGGGGCGGCTAAAGGGCAGATACCCTATTGCATCACACCGCATATAGGTGCAGGGCGCTGCTGACTCCCCGCATATTTTGAAAAGTTCTTTGGTGTGGGGCTTCTTTGACACATGTGCAGCAGATCGCACCGTTGCTGTTTGCAACCTATGTCTGAAGCGTATCAAGCGTGGCCAAAACAGCAGCCGCTTGGGCACCACATGCTTGACCAGACATATGACAACCTCTCCTGCAGTCTGTTGGCAACAGCACTTAAAAGACCCACATCAAAGAACAAGGCGGACCTCTTCTTGGTCCTCATAAGCTGGGATCTCCAACCCCACTATACCTCCAGCCCTCTCAGAAACCTGCACTGAGAGAAATAGAAATAGTATAGAAATAGGTGTCCCAAGTACTTGCGGACAATCTGATAGCGGTGCACCAACATCTGATTTTAGCAGGTAAATTTCCCTACCCCGGTTGCTAAACCGTGAAAAGAAATTCGGTCCCAGCCATCCACATGCTCAGCGTCTGAATCCTAGCTTGGCCAAATTGCTAGCACTTCAACTGCTGCCTTTTCAGCTGGTAGACTCTGCCCCCTTTCGTGAATTTGTGGAATGTGCGGTACCTCAGTGGCAGGTTCCCAAACGCCATTTCTTTTCAGGGAAGGCCATTATTCCGGCTCTCTATCAGCATGTGGAAGGCAATGTCTTGGCCTCATTGGACAGGGCGTTCAGCAGTAAAGTGCATATTACCGCTGACTCATGGTCCAGCAGGCATGGACAGGGACGTTACCTTTCTTTCATGGCGCACTGCGTAACTCTGCTGGCAGCTGGGAAGAATGCAGGACAGGGTTCAGTATTGTTGGAGCTTGTTCCGCCACCACGCCTCCAAAATGCTAGTGGTGATTCTGCCACAGCTCTCTCCTCCACCCCCTCCTCCTCTTCATCCTCTATAGCCTCTTCCTCTGCAGATTTGTCCTCTGAACCAGCGGTGCTCCATAGGCATTCAAGGGGCTACGCAAGCACTCAGGCAAAAAGATGCCATGCGGTGCTTGAGTTGGTCTGCTTAGGGGACAGGAGCCACACTGGGGCAGAGATTCTGTCAGCTCTGCAGGGGCAGGCTCAGAGGTGGTTGACGCCATGCCAGCTTTAGCCAGGAATGGTTGTATGCAACAATCGCACCAACCTCCTCTCCGCCCTCCGACAGGGACACTTGACCCATGTTCCCTGTTTGGCTCACATCCTGAATTTGGTTGTGCAGCAGTTCTTGAGCAGGTACCCGGGCTTACAGGATCTCCTGAGGCAGACCAGGAAAGTCTGTGGTAATTTCCGCCGGTCATATAATGCCAGTGCTCGGCTGGCTGACCTTCAAAGGGAATGCAACCTGCCCATGAACTGCCTCATTTGTGACATGCCCACCAGGTGGAACTCAATGTTGACAATGCTGCAGCGGCTGCACATGCAGCAGAGGGCCATCAATGAGTACCTGTGTGAGTATGGCACCAGGACAGGGTCAGGGGAGCTTGTTTTTTTTCACCACGCCAGTGGCTACTGATCAAGGATGTATGCACTGTCCTGTCACCATTTGAGGAGGCCACAAGGATGGTGAGCAGTGACAGTGCATGCATCAATGATACTGTCCCTCTTGTCTTCCTGTTGGAGCACACGCTTCGTGGAATAATGGACAGGGCACTTGAGGCAGAACAGTGGGAGGAAGAGGAGGACTTCTTTACCTCTCAAGGCCCCCTTTATCCAGATAGTATTCCTGTGGGCCTGCCGATCACACAGGAAGAAGAAGAAGAGGAGGAGGATTGTGTCAGCATGGAGTTGGAGGATAACACTCCGCATCAGCAGCAGACTTCAAGGGATCTTTTTCAGTCCCCAGAAACCCATGGAGTTGTACGTGGCTGGGAGGGGGTGGTTGCGGATCATGTAATCCTTAGTGACCCAGAGGACTCAGGATTGAATGCCTCTGCAAACTTTCGCTTCATGGCCTCCCTGATCCTGCAAAGCCTGCGAAAGGACCCTAGGATTCGTGGTATCAAGGAGAGGGATCATTACTGGCTGGCAACCCTTCTTGATTCATGTTACAAGGGTAAGGTTGCAGAACTTATCCAGCCTTCGCAGAGGGAGCAGAGGATGAAACATCTTCGGAAGGCCACTGGCCAGAGCTTGCTCAATATGCAACTGAGCTACTGGCCTGTCCTGCATCCAGCGTTCTTTCTGAATGTATATTCAGTGCTGCTGGAGGCTTTGTAACCGATCACAGAGTGCGCCTGTCCACAGACTCTGTTGATCGGCTCACATTCATAAAAATGAATCAGTCTTGGATCACCAGCTACCAAGCACGTGATGCTGATGTAACTGATTGATTTTTCTATGGATGTGGGATCCCTTGAAGACTGCCTATGCTGAGTATGGATGGGCTTTATGTTCGGGTCGAACATGAGTTCGACTCGAACATTGGCTGTTCGCCCGTTCGCCGAATAGAGAACAATTTGGGGTGTTCGCGGCAAATTCGAAAGCCGCGGAACACCGTTTAAAAGTCTATAGGAGAAATCAAAAGTGCTAATTTTAAAGGCTTATATGCAAGTTATTGTCATAAAAAGTGTTTGGGGACCCGGGTCCTGCCCCAGGGGACATGTATCAATGCAAAAAAAAGTTTTAAAAACGTCCATTTTTTCAGGAGTAGTGATTTTAATAATGCTTAAAGTGAAACAATAAAAGTGTAATATTCATTTAAATTTCGTACCTGGGGGGGTGTCTATAGTATGCCTGTAAAGTGGCGCATGTTTCCCATGTTTAGAACAGTCCGATTGCAAAATGACATTTCTAAAGGAAAAAAGTCATTTAAAACCACTATCGCCAGCGCCAGCTATAAAGAATTGTCGGTCCGGCAATACACATAAAAGTTCATTGATAAAAACGGCATGGAATTTCCCCACAGGGGAACCCCAAACCAAAATTAAAAAAAAAAAATGCGTGGGGGTCCCCCTCCAGGTCTGGTATGGATATTAAGGGGAACCCCGCACCAAAATTTAAAAAAGAAATGGCGTGGGGGTCCCCGTCAAAATCCATACCAGACCCTTCAGGGCTGGTATGGATTTTAAGGGGAACCCCGCGCCAAAATTTTTTAAAAAAATGGCGTGGGTTCCCCACAAAAATCAATACCAGACCCTTATCCAAGAATGCAACCTGGCAGGCCACAGGAAAAGAGGGGGGACGAGAGAGCACCCCCCCTCCTGAACCGTACCAGGCCACATGCTCTCAACATTGGGAGGGTGCTTTGGGGTAGCGGCCCCCCCCAAAGCACCTTGTCCCCATGTTGATGGGGAGAAGGGTCTCATCCCCATAACCCTTGCCCAGTGGTTGTGGGGGTCTGCAGGCGGGGGGCTTATCAGAATCTGGAAGCCCCCTTTAACAAGGGGACGCCCAGATCCTGGTCCCCCGTGTGAATTGGTAATGTGGTAATGTAACCCTACCATTTCACAAAAAAAGTGTCAAAAATGTTAAAAAAAGACAAGAGGCAGTTTTTGACAATTCCTTTATTAATTTCTTCTTCTTTCCCGGCTTCTTCTTCCATTTTCTTTCTTCTGGTCTTCCTTCGGGGTTCTTCTTCTTCCTCCATCTTCTTCTTCCCCCGCTTCTTCCTCTGCTGCTTCCTCCGGTCTTCTCATCCGGCATCTTCCTCCGGCTTCTTCTCCGATTCGTCCTCCGCACGATCTGCCTCAGTGGGAGTCTTCTGCTGTGTGATGCTTCTGTTGAGGTTATAGTTCTTATATAATGGAGGGCGGGGCCACTCGGTGACCCCTCCCCCTCTGACCCCCGGTGTTTCCCTATGAGGGGGGCGGGGTCACCCTGTTTACGTAAATGTGTGACCCTGCCCCCTCTGAAAATCATAGGGAAGTCCCTGTGCGTCAGAGGGGGGCGGGGTCACTGGGTGGCCCCACCCTCCATTATATAAGAACTGTCACCTCAACAGAAGCGTTCACACAGCGGAAGACTCCCACTGAGGCGGATCGTGCGGAGGACGAATCGAAGAAGAAGCCGGAGGAAGATGCCGGATGAGAAGCCCGGAGGAAGCAGCGGAGGAAGAAGCAGGGGAAGAAGAAGATGGAGGAAGAAGAAGAACACCGAAGGAAGACCAGAAGAAAGAAAATGGAAGAAGAAGCTGTGAAAGAAGAAGAAATTAAAGGAATTGTCAAAAACTGTCTCATTTTTGACAGTTTTTTGTGAAATGGTAGGGTTACATTTATACCCCATTACCAATTCACACGGGGGGGCAGGATCTGGGGGTCCCCTTCTTAAAGGGGGCTTCTAGATTCCGATAAGCCACCCGCCCGCAGACCCCCACAACCACGAGGCAAGGGTTGTGGGGATGAGGCCCTTCTCCCCATCAACATGGGGACAAGGTGCTTTGGGGGGGCCGCTACCCCAAAGCACCCTACCAATGTTGAGGGCATGTGGCCTGGTACAGTTCAGGAGGGGGGCGCTCTCTCATCCCCCCCTCTTTTACTGCGGCCTGCCAGGTTGCATGCTCGGATAAGGGTTTGGTAGGGATTTTTGGGGGGACCCCACGCCATTTTTTAAAAAAATTTGGCGCAGGGTTCCCCTTAATATCCATACCAGACCTGAAGGGCCTGGTATGGAATTTAGAGGGACCCCCACGCATTTCTTTAAAATTTTGATTCGGGGTTCCCCTGTGGGGAAATTACATGCCGTTCTTATCAATGAACTTTTATGTGTATTGCCGGACCAACAATTCATTAGAGCCAGCGCTAGCGATAGTGGTTTTAAATAACTTTTTTCCTTTAAAAATGTCATTTTGCCCTCGGACTGTTCTAAACACGGAAACATGCACCACTTTACAGGCATACTATAGACACCCCCAGGTATGAAATTTAAAGGAATATTACACTTTTATTGTTTCACTTTAAGCATGATTAAAATCAGTGCTCCCGAAAAAACGGCCATTTTTAAAACTTTTTTTGCATTGATACATGTCCCCTGGGGCAGGACCCAGGTCCCCAAACACTTTTTATGACAATACCATGCATATAAGCCTTTAAAATTAGCACTTTTGATTTTTCATGTTTGTGTCCCATAGACTTTAACGGTGTTTGCGTGTTCGAACTAAGTTTTTGCCTGTTCGCATGTTCTGGATGCGAACCGAATGGGGGGGGTGTTCGGCTCATCCCTAATGCTGAGTGACTATCCTATTATGCTGAGTGGCTATCCTATTCCCCCTCAATCTTCATGATGATAGCTTCTAAGAATTTTTTTCTTTCAGGGAACCACCACCACTGCCTAAGGCCCAATTTTTCTGCCCCTGTTTAACAGGGGCGTGTAATTACAATTTCTGATCAAATATTTCACAGCAGGGCTCATTCCTGCACTCAACAAGAATATCTGTGAGGGGTTGCAGTGTTGTGGCACCACCACCATTACTGCCTGAGGCCCAATTTTTCTGCCCCTGTTTAACGGGGGCGTGTAATTACAATTTCTGATCTAATATTTCACAACAAGGCCAGTTCCTGCGCTCAACAAGAGTATCTGTGAGGCTTTACAGTGTTGTGCTACCACCACCACCGCCCAAGGCCCAATTTTTCTGCCCCTGTTCAACAGGGGCATGTAAGTACAGTTTTTGCTCCAGTATTTCACAGCAGGGCTCGTTCCTGCGCTCAACAAGAGAATATGTGAGGGGTTACAGTGTTGTGGCACCACCACTGCCTAAGACCCAATTTTTCTGCCCCTGTTTAACAGGGGCGTGTAATTACAATTTTTGATCTAATATTTCACAGCAGGGCCCGTTCCTGCGCCCACCAAGAGTAACTGTGAGGGCTTACAGTGTTGTGGCACCACCACCACCAAAGGCCCAATTTTTCTGCCCCTGTTTAACAGTGGCATGTAATTACAATTTTTAATACAATATTTCACAGCAGGGCCCGTTCCAGCGCCCACCAAGAGTAATTGTGAGGGCTTACTGTGTTCTGGTACCACCAACACCTAAGGCCCAATTTTCCACAGAGTATATAGGGCAGGCTGTATAATATATACAGGCGGTCCCCTATTTTCAAACATCCGACCTACAAACGACTCCTACTTACAAACGGAGGGAGACAACAGGAAGGGAGAGGAAATCTACCCCTAGGAAGGGAAATTCTCTCCTGTAAGAGTTAATATGGGAAAAAGGTGTCCCCACTTATGCTTTATCACCAATCCTTGTTTATCTAATAACCCAAAATTTTCAAAATTCAACTGTCATTAGGCAGAAAGTGAGGTGAAATCTCCTGAACAGGGACACAGACAGCAAAACAAATGTTACAGGGGTGATAACCCTTCCCTATGTTATCCAAAAAGCTTAAAAATAGATTTTTTGGCTGGAGCTACACTTAAAAAATGTACCTGTTCCAAATCTTATTTGTAACCCGGGGACCGCCTGTATACTGCTGTTCAGAGTATATAGGGTCTGGGGGCCCCACGCCTTTTTTTTTATTTGGGTGCGGGGTTCCCCTTAATATCCATACCAGAACCCAAGGGCCTGGTAATGGGCTGGGGGGGGGACCCATGTCATTTTTCTCAATAATTTTCATCTATATTGCCGGGACCCTACAATACATTACAGCCACAAGCAGTTTTAAATGACTTTTATTCCTTTAGAAATGTAATTTTGCTGCAGGGGCTATTCTAAACACGGGAAAAATGCACCACTTTACAGGCATACTATAGTCACCCCCAGGCACGATATTTAAAGGAGTATTTCACTTTTATTGTTTCACTTTAAGCATTATTAAAATCACTGCTCCCGAAAAAAAACGGCCATTTTTAAAACTTTTTTTTGCATTGATACATGTCCCCTGGGGCAGCACCCGGGTCCCAAACACTTTGTATGACAATAACTTGCATATTAGCCTTTAAAATTAGCATTTTTGATTTTTCACGTTTGGGTCCCATAGACTTTAACGGTGTTTGCGTGTTCGCACAAACTTTTTGTCAGTTCACATGTTCTGCCGCGAACCGAACCAGGGGGGGTGTTCGGCTCATCCCTAAAACCAATTATCTTTTTTTAACTGTCTGTATTAGTGGCATTTTAACCACCACTGTAAGGGAACATTTTCCTACTGACCACACCAATGTAAAGGACATTTTTCCAAACAACCCAATGAATTGGTTTTAGTGGGGGTTCCCCAAAATCTAAAAAATGTCAAGGGTTCTTCTGTTACAAAAAGGTTCACAAAAGTTGCTTTAGATCATAGTAATCATTGATTATCAGTAGATCATAGATCATGTAATAACAAAGCTCCGGAAATTATCCTCAGTAACATGGTTGAGTTGATTAATCAAAAGAGCACAGGCTGTTTACTTTGCAATATGAATGTTTGTTTTGCAAAGTGAATGCTAGTAAATAAGGTGAAGCTATGTTCACTTCGAATGCCCATTCATGTGTCAGGCAATTACACTAAAACTGAATTTTAACTAGCATGTAAATAGTTGAACACAGCTTCATCTTATTGTAGTGAACATTCACTTTGATAAGTAGGCAGTTTCTAATTCTTTAGTAAATCAACCCCAATATCAGTGGCGGTAGCTCCATTAGGGCGCAGGGGCGCTGCCCCCTAATCCATGCACCCGGCCCCTACTCTACATACAGGGCCCCAGACGCATGGATTTTTTTTTTAAGCACGTGATTAGAGCCTGAGGCTCTAATTGGCTTAAAAAAAGAGTGGGCTTGGGGCGCAGAGCACTGCGCCCTGAACCCACCCAGTTGTGTGACAATAGCAAATTAATATTCCCTATTGTCTTCCTGCTTCTCCTCCCGGCTAATCAGGAAGCGGGTCCTGAGACCCGATTGACCTAGGAGGAGAAGCAATCATACTGGCCGGGAGCAGGGGGGAGGTGCCGAGGAGGAGACGCAGCAGGGGGATCACAACAAATGGGGGCCTCAACCCCAAGTACCTATGCAAGATCTTCAGGATCTGGGGGACGCCTTTGATAGATCTTATGGCATTGGAGAATTGTCAACTGCCTTGCTTCTTCACCCAGACCTAGCATCCTTAGGCATTGTGTCAGGGGCTCTTTCCAGGTCTTGGAACTTCCCCTTGGTGTATGTGTTCCCGCCGCTTCTATTTGCTCTCAAAATCCTGCTGAAGATTCAGCAAGAAAGGGTCACAGCAATAGTAGTCCTACCTTACTGGCTCAGGGAGCTGTGGTTCCCTCAGGCTTGGAGGATAAAGTTGGGCTCACCAATCCCTCTGCCTCCTTGTCAAAGTCTCCTTCTTCAGAATGAGGCCTGACACCCGAACCGCAGGAGGATAAAGTTGATGACATTATTACAGGATCGTCAGAACGAATGTAACCTATCACCGGATCTGGAATACTACGGAAAGGGGTTGGGACCTTGGATCTCCTTCAGTATCTAACATTTTGGAGTTTCTGCAGAGTAGTCCCAAGGGTTAGCTTATAATTCCCTGAAGGGTCAAATCCCTGCCTTGTCGGCTATGTTGTGTACAAGATATGCTCTACATGCATTTGTGATCTGATTTTTAGGGGTAGCCATAGAAATCAGTCCTCCATTGAAATTGTTTTTTCAAAAAAAGACGACTTAACACTAGTCTTGGGAACATTGCTGGTTCCTCCGTTTGATCAAGCTTTCTCTTGTTCATTATTTCTTTTTACAGTTTTGTTTTTTATTAGCCGTGGCCTCGGCCAGAAGAGACTCAGAGTTGTGCGCCTTCTCATCTAAAGAACCATATTGTTTGGTGCTCCCAGACAAGATAGTCCTTAGACCGATACTGAGCTTTCTACCTAAGGTGGCCACATAATTTCATATGAACTGGGAGGTCATTCTCCCAGCCTTTCCGGTGGATACAGCTGATGAGTGGAGTAGGTTAGACCTGGTCACTGCGGTTTCAACCTACCTGAAGTGGACTAAAAGCTTTGGCAAACAAGATCAGCTGTAGGTTTTCCCAATGGGGCCTAAAGGGTATGCCAGCAACATCCAGAGTTGGGTCTTCCTGGTTTGTCAAGACCATGCATATTGCATACAAAACGCTGGGCCTTCCTCCTCCTTCAGAGATCAAAGCACATTCGACGAGGGGTATGACAGCATCCTGGGCATACGCAAAGGTCGCCCCTGAGGTAGTTTGCAGAGCAGCAAGCTGGAGCATGCCCAACACCTTTTTTAGGCATTACAAGCTTAATATGGCTTTTCCGCCTGAGGAAACATTTGGCTCTACAGTATTACGGCAGCTGTTGCCCATTAAAAATTTTTGAGTAACATTGCATTGAGGGTTTGGCTTATTTTTTATTTTTTGTCTTCCCTCCCTTCTTAATATTGCTTGGTACATCCCATAGTAGGCTGACATGGGGAGGTCCAGGAATAAGGAAAATTGTTGTCCATACTTACCGTAATTTTCCTTTCCTGGATCCTCCCCATATCAGCCGGAGGATTCCCACCTAGTTTATCCGTCACGAGGCGGGGTTTTTTGAACACTGGTGTGGGCAGCCAGCCGTCCTTTATGGGCTAGAAAAGAGGTGGTCCTGGAGGGGTCAGAGGGGGCGGAGCTGACCCATAGTAGGCTGACATGGGGAGGTCCAGGAATAGGGAAAATTGTTGTCCATACTTACCGTAATTTTCCTTTCCTGGATCCTCCCCATATCAGCTGGAGGATTCCCACCCAGTTTATCTGTCGCGAGGCTTGTTTTTTTTTTTTAACACTGGTGTGGGCAGCCAGCCGCCCTTTATGGGCTAGAAAAGAGGTGGTCCTGGAGGGGTCAGAGGGGGCGGAGCTGACCCATAGTAGGCTGACATGGGGAGGTCCAGGAAAATCAAATATTAGCTCTTTAATTGGATTCCATGAAAACTGTCAGTACATTAGTTTGCTACATAGAAATAGCATTTTTGAGTGCAGGTGACAACGTTTCACATGCATTATAGTGAATTCACCCCTTTGGACAGCGAAGTCTGAAGTCTTTAAAATATTATGCTCCATACAGTACAAAACTTTAAAATGGAATAACAAACTAACATGCATGTTATATAGAAAGTTCACATTATATTATAAAAGACCTAATATATTGAATGCATATTATGCCTATTATAAAACAGAAAATAACCCATCATACCTATTTTATAGGAATATTTTAGACTGCATAATATACTTTGAAATATGACATTTTATAATGTGACCTGTTAAAATACACATATACGCTGCATATTATAATAAAATACATGCCATCATATAAATCAACACAATCAATTAAAAGCAAAGTCTATTACCTGATTGTCTTTTTTAAGTCTTTGCCACCAACTGTTCTATCGTTTCCATTCTTTGTCATTCTTATTTTGTGATGTATGTGTTTCAAAACTCAGCGATTACGTGTCATGTAGACACACCTATAGACTAGAGGACAAAAAGAATTGTGTTTACTCATTCCAGTTGTTCCTAAATCTGTACTTATTTACGTTTTTCTTTAATAGGCTATTATAATTATAGCTGATTGTGCATCTCTAAAGCAAGCTGATTTGAGATGTGCCCTAATATATTATATTTTAATTTACTGTTTCTTGAAATAGATCTGTGATGGCCATGAGGTGTGTCACAGAGCATTTTCTCCACCTTCTGTCCTGATTGAAAATTTGCAATTCTGATTTTGTACACAGACGTAAAAATATATTGGTGCTTTGTTATATAAACAAAACACATGGAAAGTATTTGACGCTTAAAAACCAAATGTGACAAGTCTGAATGTAAAATGTAAATTTAAATACAATAAGTCCTGTGATTATTAATACCACATTTATATGCAAAAAAGTCAGTGTTTGAGAAGGTGAAATCCACTCGAGATCAATTGAACACGATTATGAAGCCCACCAACAGGACCCGTGCGCTCACCTCTCAGGTGGGCCCTAATTACAGAGGACAATGAATCCTTTGAACAATAAGCCCATGATCTCTAATGGCAGCTGCAGGTGGATATGTTTATAGACACATTTACACACTCTGCTGTTAATCGGCAAATAACCATATACACAGAAACAAACTCAGCCTCAGAGGCTAGTCATGTGCAGAGTAGAAAAATTTGTTTTGTTTCAGATAGATTTGTTATATTACTAATTTCGCTTTGATGATTCATTTAGGAATTTGTTTAACTACTTCAGTCCCGGAAGGATTTACCCCCTTCCTGACCAGAGCACTTTTTGCGATTCGGCACTGCGTCGCTTTAACTGACAATTGCGCAGTCGTGCGACGTGGCTCCGAAACAAAATTGACGTCCTTTTTTCCCCACAAATAGAGCTTTCTTTTGGTGGTATTTGATCATCTCTGCGATTTTTATTGTTTGCGCTATAAACAAAATAAGAGCGACAATTTTGAAAAAAATGCACTATTTTTTACATTTTGCTATAATAAATATCCCCAAAATATATATAAAAAAACATTTTTTTTCCCTCAGTTTAGGCCAATACGTATTCTTCTACTTATTTTTGGTAAAAAAAAAATCGCAATAAGTGTTTATTGATTGGTTTGCGCAAAAGTTACAGCATTTACAAAATAGGGGATAGTTTTATGGCATTTTTATTAATAATTTTTTTTGCTACTAGTAATGGCGGCGATCAGCGATTTTTATTGTGACTGCGGCGTTATGGCGGACATATCGGACGTTTTTGACACATTTTTGGGACCATTGTCCTTTATACAGCAATCAGTGCTATAAAAATGCACTGATTCCTGTGTATAATGACACTGGCAGTGAAGGGGTTAACCACTAGGGAGCGGGGAGGGATTAAGTCAGTACTAGGGATGTGTTCCAACTGTAGGGGGGATGGGCTGTGTGTGACACGTCACTGATCTCTGCTCCTGATGACAGGGAGCAGAGATGAGGGACACTGTCACTAGGCAGAACGGGGAGATGCTGTTTACATCAGAATCTCCCCATTCACCCTCTCCGTGAGGCGATCCTGGGTATCCCCGCGGCGATCAAATCCGCAGGACCCGTGACCCGACTCACGGAGCTTGCGGCAGACGCGCACACACGCGGTGACAAATTCAAAGTAACTTACTTTGCGCAGCCGTGCCATTCTGCCGACGTATATCTACAGGAGCCAGTCGGGAAGTGGTTAATTGCATTCAGTTTACAAATTTTCTAACGAATTCCAAATTTTAGGAACAATTCGAATTCGGATTGGTCAAAAAATTATCTACCGATTTGAATTCTGTGTGAAGAATAGCTGGTTGTTAGGGGCGGGCCGGAAAGCCAGCCACCACGTCCTTAACAACCGATGACTCATCAGCTGTCAGCAGGCTTCCCCGCTGACAGATGAATGACAAGTGGGCACAAATTAAGAGCCCCTAACATAGGATTGTGGCCGTCGTGTTTTTTAATAAAGTTTTTTTTTTTTATAAAATTTTAAAAGAGAGCCTATCACAAAGTTTTTAGGCGGGAAACACATTTTTCCTGCACGTGTATGGGGCTATAAAAGGCCCCCCTTGTCAGACCCGTTTGCAGTTGTCCTGGATTGGCTTGGCAAGCTCCCCCTCCCTCCCTCCCTCCCTCCCACCCTGTCGCTGGCACCGTTATGTGGTTATGTCACCCTTGAATCAAGGGGGGACTTTGTTTTATGAATTATTCATTTATAGCACAAGTTCTATGACTGAGCGAATTTTAAGTTTGTTTAAAGTTTTGGATATATATTAATTTACTTATTGATATTTGAATAAAGTTTAATAGATTTCAAATTAAATACCAATAAAGGTGCCGCGGCCATTTTAACCCCTTCCCGCCGAGCGTACGCAGATGTGCAGCCTCGGCTTTCGGGGGTTATACCGGGATGATGCCCACAGCTGCAGGCATCATCCCGTTACCGTTTCTTAGAGCGGACCATCGGCTTTCCAGGGATAACAACCGATGCACCTGAGCATAGCCTGATGAAGGAGCACGCATGCCCCGAACGCGAAGCACCGCCCGCCTCACCCCGCTCCTGGAAGTGAAGACGCAGGTCAGCACGGCGCTCCACGGAGGATCCATGACCGACATCCTGGCCGCCCGGAGGCTCCGAGGACCCTCGGCACCACCGGAACAGCTACCAGGACCCAGGTCACAGGACTCACATCCCAGGAACCCCCCCACTGGCCCGTGACACCCACATCCCCCGAGAGCACGCAGATGAAACTACTTTACATGCTGGTTTTTAGCAACTCAAATGTGAGTGTTTTTATCTATTGTAACAAATATTTTTAACATACATGCTGCACTTAGAGGGCGCCGTCCTTCTTTCTTTTTTATTGTTCCAGAGCTTCTTCTAGCTTTTATAGACTGGCTGCCTTCCATTTTATCCTTACATGGACTAATAAGTTCCCCCTCTCAGGAACCCCCAACCCACCCCCTTCCCCCCACCATTTTTAGTTATATGTACTCGGCTACCTCCATTGTGCGCCATATTAACCCCTTGATCGAATACTTTGAAGTGCAAAGGGGGAATCGGGGGTCTTTTAGACCCCTGACCCCTCCATAAAGAGTACCTGTCACCACCTATTACTGTCACAAGGGATGTTTACATTCCTTGTGACAGCAATAAAAGTGATCAATTTTTTTTTAAAAACACAATTTAATAACATAAAAATAAATAAAATAAATAAGATAAATAAGAAAAAAAAAATGTTACTGCGCCCCCCCGTCCCCGCGAGCTTGCGCAGCAAAGAAAACGCATACGGAAGTCGCGCCCGCATATGTAAACGGTGTTCAAATCACACATGTGAGGTATCGCCACGATCGTCGGAGCATGAGCAATAATTCTAGCACTAGACCTCCTATGTAACTCTAACCTGGTAACTGTAAAAAATTTAAAGCGTCGCCTATGGAGATTTTTAGGTACCGTAGTTTGTCGCCATTCCACGAGTGCGTGCAATTATAAAGCGTGACATGTTTGGTATCTATTTACTCGGCGTAACATCATCTTTCACATTATACAAAAAAATTGGGCTAACTTTACTGTTTCGATTTTTTAAATTTCACGAAAGTGTCCCTTTTCCCAAAAAGTTGCGTTTAAAACACCGCTGCACAAATACCGTGTGACATAAAATATTGCAACAATTGCCATTTTATTCTCTAGATTCTCTGCTAAAATATATATATATCTAATGTTTGGGGGCTCTAAGTAATTTTCTATCAAAAAATACGGATTTTAACTTGTAAACACCAAATGTCAGAAATAGGCTTAGTCATGAAAGGGTTAAATACCAAATTTTACTGTGTCAAGTATTTTTTATTAGTTTTATGTTTAGTTCAATGTGAGTGTGCGCCCTACAGTGCCATGTAAACAAAAGGATGTCGGCAATAGAAAATTCTGAATTTAAACTGCGTGCCCCGCCCCAAACCATATTAGGTCCTTCGGGTTTGGTATGGATTTTAAGGGGAACCCCATGCCAAAAAAAATGGTCCCTCCAAAATCCATACCAGACCCTTATCTGAGTATGAAGCCCAGCAAGCCAGGAAAGTGGGGGGGGGGGGGGCGAGCGCCCCCTTCCTCTTGAACCAATCAGGCCACCTGCTCTCAACATGAGTGGGTGCTTTGGGACAGGGGGGCTCTGCCCCCTCTACCCCAAAGCACCTTGTCCCTAGGTTGATGGGGACAAGGTCCTCTTTCCCACAACCCTGGGCGGTGGTTATGGGGGAATGCGGGCGGGGGGTTTATTGGAACCTGTAAGCCCCCTTTAACAAGAGGGCTCCCAGATCCCCCCCCAGCCCCATGTGAATGAGTATGGGATATATAATACCCCTCCCCATTTACCAAAAAAGTGTAAAAAGTGAATAAAGACAGTACACAAGTTTTTGACAATTCCTTTATTAAAAAAAAATGTTGCCAAATGTAGATCCATTGCTCTCCGCCCACAGATCCCCACAACCACCACCCAGGGAAGAGGCCACTGTCCCCATCAACATAGGGAAAAGGTGCTTTCAGGTGGGGGGACAGGCCCCTCCTGCCCCAAAGCACCCCCTCATGTTGAGGGCATGTGGCCTGGTATGATTTGGGGGGGACGCTTGCTCGTTCCCTCCCTTATTGACCTGCTGGGGTGCATGCTCAGATAAGGATCTAGTATGGATTGGGGGGGACACCACGCTGCTTTTTTTCAGATTTTTCTATTGCTGGCATTCTTTTGTTTACATTTCAGCTGTCAGTGGGCAAGCCCGCTGACAGCTGTGAGGCATCAGTTGTTAAGAATGTGGCAGCTGGCTTCCCAGGCCTGCTCCTTAAAAACCAGATATTCTTCACACGGAATCCGAATCAGTCAATCATTTTTCAACCAATCCGAATTCAAATTGTTCAGACAATTTGGAATTTATTCGAAAATAAAGTGAAAGTAAACAAATTTCAATGCAATTCGTTACTATTTTATGCAGAGATTCGGACTGAAAAGAATTGCACATGTCAAGCATCCAGCTCAAAAAAGGAAAAAAGCCTCATAGTGTTCTTGGGGCTCAGGTGGTGGTCTTTACAATTCAGTTCAGTCAATCCTGATCAGATTTCACCTTCTGCCACAAGGACTTTTTTTGCATATAAATGTGGTGTAAAAATCACAGGACTCATTTATTGTGTTTGTATTACCATTTTTATTCAAGTTTGTCATGTTTGGTTTTGAAGGGTCACATACTGTATTTGGTATACATAGTGCAGTACCAATGCGTTTTTATTTTTGGTTTAGTATATACATCAATCATTATCAACCAGGGTTCCTCCTGAGGTTGCTAGGGGTTCCTTGAGCTGTGACTGATTGACCTCCCATTCGGTGGTGCCTTCACAATTCCAGGTCCAGTGCCATGTGCCAGAGCCAACTGTATGAAACCAGTTATCTTTATAGCTGTCTGTAAGGGTGGTGTTTTGACCACCATTGTAAGTGGGGCATCTTTCTTACTGGCCAACAACAAAATTGCCCCCAATTAATGACTTTTAGCAGGGGTTCTCCAAGATCTGAAAATTATGTCAAGGGTACTTCTGTGGTAAAAAGGTTGAGAAAGGCTGACATACTGTGTTGTGCTTGCAGCCTTGTGTATATTTTTTTCTACATTTGTATTTTATTACGCAAACATATTTATTGATTCGAACACAGAATTTATGAATGCAGATATACTGTATATCTGGAGACTTTCTTTGGTGTGCCAGGTATCCCCATCTCTTATGTCAGCAAGCAGGACATGGGGAGGGCAACACAAGTGAGCAAGAATTGTAATGTTAGTGATTCTGAATATTTTTCTTGACCGAAGATGATGCAACACAGAACAACTGGGCAAATCTGTCTGGGTCGATTTACCCAGGGCTTTGTGAATCTTGTTTAACGTTCGGCAAATCTGAACTTAGAGGCAAATCCCATTGAAGTCAATGGAGGAAGTGCATAGGTGTGCGCAGTCTATTGCATTAGGGTGTGCACCCCAAAGTTCAAACACACATGCACAGTAGAGCAGTGGGTGGTGTCAGTGGAACAGTGGATGGTGTCATTTTTTTAAAATTATTATTATTTTTTTTTACAATTTTTTAAAAATTATTTTTGTATACGGTAATATTATTTTTAATAATTTTTAATTTTTTTTTACAATATTTTTTTAAAATAATTTTTGTATAATGTTATTTTTAATATTTTTTAATTTTTTCTAAATTTGTTAGGAGCCCCATTGAGAGGCTTTGGTGAAATAGCAGAGAAAGGAACTGAGGACAGAGATTCCCCAGTCCTTTTCTCTGTAGCCTCAGCTGCCACTGGGGGTTCGGCACTGGGATTCTGCATCACACAGGGTGATTAGGGTGTGCCTAGGCACCCCTGGCACGCCTATGAGGAAGTGGGTGGGGTGAATCTTGTGTTTAATTCTAGGTAATTTTTAGTGGAGTGCAACCCCTGCAGGGGCTGCTGGTAAGAGCTGGCTCTTCTCTAATAGTCTAGAGGCTGCCCACCACCACAAGCACAAGTCCATGCACTCCGGCTCCAGTAACTCAGTCTACAGGATGTCTTTTTGAAATGTTTTAGGTGCTAGGCTACAGCAAAATAGCTGTAATGCCTTTTATTCTTCTCTCTCTCTCTTGAGATACTGATGTTATGCTGCACCATTCTCCTCCGGCCAGGAGGGGGAGAGCTAAAGCCCATGGACTTCTATGCAGAGCGCTGAGAATCCTGCAAATTGTAGTTTGAGATGGCAGCCATAAAATGGGGCCAATTGACTCTTTGCACTACAGATCCCAATAGTGAATCTAGTGCAGTAGAGTGAATGATGATTTTTATGGCCAGGAAAGTTCTTCTTCTTGGTGCTGAGGGAGTTAGAAAGAAAAAACCTCTGTCCTGAATATTTGCCTGCCAGCGGTAGACTGTGCCAGTGCAGATCTGAGCCTGAGACTGGGAATGATGACACCTGGGGGCAGCACAGCATTATCCACATCACAGCACCTGCACCACTGCCGCAGGGAGACTGAAGCATTCACTCACCCTCTGCTACCCACCACTGATCACAGGTGGCATTTGGGGAGAGACAGAGGGGGCCCCCCTTCCACAGCCCGAATTCACCACAGCACCCTAGGGACTGGTGAGAGGGCTATTTGCCCATTGCTGATACTGCTTGTCACTGAGAGCAGGACACCAAGTGTGCCAAACACATACCGCTTGCATACTGTACTCTATACTGCACTTATAGAAAACCAAACTTACAAATTTTAGTCTGCACCTTTACCAATCTTATACCGAACCTTTACCACATCTGAACATCATGTACTCATTGAAGACTAATGCCCCGTACACACGGTCGGATTTTCCGATGGAAAATGTCTGATCGGAGCGTCTTGTCGGAAATTCCGACCGTGTGTGGGCTCCATCGGACATTTTCCATCGGATTTTCCGACACACAAAGTTGGAGAGCAGGAGATAAAATTTTCCGACAACAAAATCCGATCGCGTCAATTCCGACCGTGTGTGGCCTGTTCCGACGCACAAAGTGCCACGCATGCTCAGAAGAAATTCCAAGATGGAACAGCTCGTTCTGGTAAACTTAGCGTTCGCAATGGATACAGCATTTTCGTCACGCTGCAATGTTAAAAATGGTTTAATACAGCGCACTCTCTTCTTCTTTATAATGTGACAAGAATTAAGTCGTTTTGCTGCTCATATTCACACACACTTCTCACAAAGTTTTATTTTGTTTTTTTTATTGGGATTCCCTGAATATATTGTTATTAGTTGTCACATCTGACAGAATTTTTTTTTTTTTATTTAATTTTTTTGGGGATTTTAAGCCTTTTTTTATATTTAATGTTTGGATTTTTTCAAAGGCTGATCTTTGTTCAATGTTATTTTTATTTTTACTCCAGAATATTTTTGGGTGTGTTTTTGTGTCAAGTTACCCCAACACCATTGATATCTTTTATTATTTAATCTCCAGGAGATTGTTTGGTGTTGGTGTCCCTTGTTCATTTCACATTGTATATTTGAAATGTACCTGAATCCTCACAAAAAAACTGTCCTTTTTGAAGTAAAACACATAGGAGAGTATAATTCAAAACAAAAATCCTTTATTAAGGGATCAGAACCAAACAAAGAGGGAGGCAACACTGGCTCAACATGAGAAATTAGCGAAGCCTGGGACCCCCACGGCAGACATCAATTCTTGAACATCAAAATTGGTGGCCTGAGGAGTGCATATGTAAGGGAGGGCAGTCTGGTCCAGAATTCTCAGAGATCTGGAAAGCAGCAGATGACATCTGAGTCCCCAGGCTGTGGTACCACAAGAGGCTGCATTTTTTGGCCGACCAGACTGGATCCAGGGTCCTCACTTTCTGGTCTTCCTTTCACGCTTCATTCCCGGCTGTGGCTGTGCAGTTGGAGATGTGGCAGGAGGAGGAGTAGGACCTGGAGGAGGACTGTGAGGACCTGGAGGAGAGGGAGGACGAGGAGGAGGACCTGCAGGAGGAGGAGGAGATGGACCATCGCAAAGGTGTGTCTGAGCTGTCATTTGGCCCCTCATACCTTTGTTAAGAGCCTCCAATATGAGCGCCTCACACAAGACTTGTTGGCCCTCCTCCATCCTCTGCATTTTATAGGCAATGACGGCAGCAATGTCCTCCTCCACGGTCTGTGGTGCTCCCAGGACCTCTGTAGCCCTCCAAAAGATTCCTCCGGTAGCCTCCTCTAGGGCACTCCTCCTACTGCTACTTTCTCTTTTCAGGGGGGGTGGAGGGACCTGCAGATCAGCCAGCCGGCTCGGCCCGGCCACCTCCTGGCTGAGACTTCCCTGTGTATGAAAAAGGGACATGGTTTTAGTTGTTGCTTCATCACTCACAATCCTAAATTATTACTCCAAACTAACATCTAGTTAACATCATTGATTGGACAAGCAGAAATATTTAGAGGAGTGCTATACCTGGCTCAATCTGGGCTCCTCCACATGTGGCCTGGAAGGCCCAGGTTGGGCGTCAGAAGCCTCAGCCGGGGGGGGAAGGAAGCGTGGAAGGAAGACTGGAGAGGGATGGTCTGGGTTCAGTCTGGCCTGCCAGAAAATGCAGCCTGTCGTAGTACAACATCCTGGGGACATAGATGTCATCTGCTGCTCCGGATCTCTGGGAATCCTGGACTTTCTTGCGCTCCCTTAGATATGTACTCCTCAGGCCACCAATGAAAATCTTTAAATAGGTGATGTCTGCCGTGGGGATCACCTGCTTCACAATTTCACACAATTGCACCAGTGCTGCCTTCCTCTTTGCTTGGTTCTTGAAATGGGAGTGGTTAATCTCCCACAGACAGGGCAGCTCCCTTAAGATATCTATGAATACTGACATGAAGTCATTGTCTTTCACTAAGATATCCATGTTCACTGCAAGACACAACACAAGACAAAGCCTAATGTCAGACAAAACTCTCCTAATCTTGTTACAATATAGGCTTCAATGTAGAAGCAGTATAGGCACAAGTTTGTCTCTTACCTTCGTTCTTACGATCGGCGCGTCCAATGCTCCTTCCTCCGCTCACAGATAGTACGTAATACGCACGCGTGTTACGCTTTATACACACTGCGCATGCGTGTAACTCCGCCCGCCCCTGGCGTTCTTTCTAGTCTATTCCCCGCCCCTTTTCGTTCGGCGCAGTGAGTGAAGAGCACATGGTGGAGTTAGAGAAGGTGTGTGCTAATTATAGCAACGAGGAGGAGGAGGAGGAAAGCCCAGATCCTGACACGTCCCGATCCAGAAGAAGACGTTTTGTCCTTTGGGGAGATGTTGGAGATGGTCGACAACATGAAGAAGTCCAACTATGACAGAAAGTATGGGCCTTACCCCAACCCCAACATCAGAAAGGCAAAGATCATGGCGAAAGTGGTCAAAAGCCTTCACAAGAATTTCGGGGTACGAAGATCGAAAGATCAGCTCAGGAAGCGGTGGTCGGACCTGAAATTAAGAGAGCCAGAGCAGTACCGAAAGATCCGGAGAGTGCTGCAAAAAAGTAAGTTGTTGTGCTGTGTTCCTATTCTTTCTGTCTTTATTGCATTCGTGCTGCTCCATATGCTTTTCTTAATTGTACAGTTTAAAAGGGCAACTTTAATGTTCATGGGCCCATTATTCGTTCGTATCAAACATTTTTCTTTTGGCCTCTAAAACACCATTGTTTAGGCCATATGCATTTTCCCACATTTTTTTTGGGCCTACTTGGATGCCAAATATTTGTTTGTGTAGATGGGTTTGTTACTAGAATGAAATGCCAACTAGATTCTGTGTAAGGAGAGGACACTGAGCAGCTGTTTTCACATCTGGACACTGGAGCACTAGTGTGGGACACAAGAACACCATTTTTATTAGGGGGGCCACACAGGTGCTCCAGTGTATACTATAGGGGGGTCTCCATCTGTGAAGCTTGTACTAAACAGGTAAAGTATTGCAGCTTGACAAAGGCCAATAAAAAAAATACATCTTGGAACTCGGCTAAAATAGACAATTGTACCCCACTTCCAAGCAATGTTTCCTATTTATAGTTCTGCAAATATCTGTGTGCTAATTATACCATTTTTGTTTTACATAGGGGAGAAAAGACTCGGAGGACACCCCCCATCCGAGGAAACCAGAGACCCCCCACCTCTGGAAGAAGGTGAAATACCACCAACCCAAGCTGAGCAGGAGGAAGAAGAAGATGTGGTGGAGATTGGCACCACAACAGGTGAGTGTCTGCGACCACAGGCTCAGGTAAACGAGATGGATGGTGGCAGATTTTTGAGACCTGTTTTTGTTTTGTTTCTCTCTTTTTAGGTGATCGTGATGTTGTGGATCCAGAACGTTTCACATCAGAAAGTGCCCAGATCCTGATCGGGGAGATCATGGGGTGTAATGTCGAACTGCAAAACATACAGCAAAAAATCAATGATGTTATTAAAAAAAATAATAACATCATTGATGTTTTGGGGCGAATTTAAAACCCCACAAAATCACTTTTTGGATTGTGGTCCAATCTTTTAAATTTTTTTGCAATGTTTTGAAAAGCCAAATTTGGAGGATGCACACAGTGTGCCAACATGTGCTATCTGCCATCACGGGAGATCAATGGACGCGTTTTGGGGGTGCAACCCCTTCCTCAATTATAAAGTAGCGTTGAGGAAGGGCTTGCTCCCCCAAAACACGTCCCTTGATCCCCCCTGATGGCAGATAGCACATGTTGACATTCGTAAATTGGTGTGCATCTTCCAAATTTGGCTTTTCCAGGGGTGATTTCCCCCCATCTGAACGCTATATCAAACCCAGTTCCTAAATACTGATGTCTGATATGGCTTTCTTGTTGGTTTTACACAGGCCTGTTTTATCTGAAATGGACATTTCTATTTTTGATAATGCTACTGCAAAAATTGTTATACAACAAACATGTTGGTTTGTTTTAAAAACCTTTGGTAAATGCACATGTGATTGTGCAGGTATAAAAAAGTTGCTTACTCAAGAATGTGTGGATTATTGTCTCAACACTACAATACAACACTTTTGGGTGATGTCATTGCTGTTTTCTGCAAAAATGGGTGTTATTTCCTAAGGGCAAATCCTCTTGGCACTACAAGTGCAGTTTCAGTGCAGTTGCAAGTGCACTTGTAGTGAAATGTGTTTTTGCATTTAGGAAATAACAGCCAACAGTGCTTTGTATAAGGTTACACAATCACGACATTTTCTGGACTCAACACATTTCTGTCAGGGTCAGCTAAAACAAACACAAGCAGTAAATGTCCACCAAGAATTTCTTTTTTTTTATTATTATAAAAAAGGCTTCACAGATTTGCTGGCATATCGATAGCCCCCCTACCCGCAAAGAACTCCAGGTAGCGTAACCGGACATCACGGGCACTCAGGGAGGGCAAGCCAGGACGGCCACTTTCAAGCGCCGTCAGTGTGGTTTGATGTAGGATTCCGGCCTCAGGCCCAACTGAGCCAGCATAGTTGGCCGAATGTTTCCTTAAAAAGTTATGGAGAACACAGCACGCCAGTATAATATGGTTCAGTTTATACTCTGCCATATGGATGGGTGTCAAAAATAGTCGGAACAGGCTGGCCAGGATTCCAAATGTGTTCTCCACCACTCTTCGGGCTCTGGCCAGCCGGTAATTAAAAACCCTCTGTTCCGGGGTGAGGGTCCTCATTGGGAATGGCCGCATCAGGTGGTCCCCCAGTGCAAACGCTTCATCAGCAACGAACACAAATGGGAGTCCTTCCACATTGTCCTCTGGAGCTGGCAAGTCCAAGCTGCCATTCTGGAGACGACTGTAGAACTCCGTCTGGGCGATGACTCCACCATCAGACATCCGGCCATTCTTCCCCACGTCCACATACAAGAAGTCGTAATTAGCCGACACCACCGCCAACATCACTATACTATTAAACCCCTTGTAATTATAATAGTACGACCCCGAGTTGGGTGGTGGGACGATGTGGACGTGTTTCCCATCAATTGCCCCTCCGCAGTTAGGAAAGTCCCACCGCTCGGCAAAGTGGGAGGCCACAGTCTGCCATTCCTGTGGCGTGGAAGGAAACTGTTGATGAAAAAACAATAAACATTACTATTTTTACTCTGAAACATGGAAAGCAGATTATACACAAACATTATGGGGCAACCTCCAGATAGCATTTACTAAGGGGAATTTAACAACGCCAAAGTATAAGGTACACCTATCATATTCCCCCCCCCCCCCTCTCATGAGCCATTTCTAAGATTATAGGGGGTGTGTGGAAATCTTGGACAGGTAACCCTCTTCACTTCATTGAGAGATGAATGCCTAAATAATGGGTATTACTTTGAACAGCCCCTCCTTAGTTACACTATTGGCAGACCACTGGACAGGTAAGAAGTGTCTGAATACAAAGATATAAATACATACTGTACACATTTGAGGACATTTGGACATTCTGCTATTACCTATCAAGATAATAATAGGATACAAAAACTTTAAACAGTACCATTGGAAAGTATACAGGCAGGCCCTTGCACTACATGCTTTGGGGAATTCATCCATAAATCTGAGCACTAAAGAGGTGGGTATAGTGTGTATGGGTTTGGCAAAGTCAGCAGATAAATGATTGAGGATAGATAGAGAATTGGGATCAGCTGACTTAGCAGTTGGGGGAGGGAGGGTTACTAAAAATTATTTGGGGACACCACAAAAAAAAGCCTCTGCCACTCTGCCTGAATTTAAATCAAAAATAACATTTCCAAACATTTTAGGGGGTGTTTGGGGTAAAGCGCTACTATGGAGCTGATAAAATACATTGTTAAGTGACTACATGAGGTGAATATAGGGCCAGGAGACACCATGCTGGGGAGGTTAGTGAAGGGCAAATATGTATGAAGGACCTAAAATAATAATTACACAAAAATCCAGCATGCATGAGGACAAAGGGGACATTCACAGCATATTACAAGCATGGTAATTAGGGAATGAGGAAAGAAATACAATATATTAGCAAACATTATATACAATAAAATGTGATATAAAAGGATAAAAATCTTACCTTCATATACTCCTTCTGCAGGACCTGTATGATGGCAGAACAGGTCTCTGGGATAATGATCCCCAGAGCCTGGGGGGAGATGCCTGTCGAGAACTTTAAGTCCTGCAGACTTCTCCCCGTCGCCAAGTACCGCAGGGTAGCGACGAGCCTCTGCTCCGGAGTGATGGCTTGCCTCATGCAGGTATCCTGCCTGCTGATATAGGGGGTCAGCGAAGCCAGCAGACGGTGAAACACGGGGTTCGTCATCCTGAGAAAGTTCCTGAAATCATCAGGATTATTCTCACGGATCTCACGGAGCAAAGGCATATGACAGAACTGGTCACGCTGGAGCAACCAATTCTTGGTCCATGAACTCCTCCCCACCCTGTTCATGGACTGGACTTGTGTCAAGGTCAGGACCCCAACACCAAGCCCCCGCACAGCACGAACTCTACGAGGAGTACGCATACGAAACATGGCTAGAAAACGGTCGGCTGCTCAGAACGAAGTAACAGAACGCACTGAAGAACAGCAAGGCCTGTGAAGAGCGACCTGAAAAACAGCAACGAGCGGGCAAGATCACACAGAAAACTCCGATACGAACTGACTGCACGCACTGAAGAGCAGATACAAACCCACAAGCACAAACTGAACGGCAGAAAACGATCTGAAAGCCACGAGTCTGAAAGAGCGCGAATCGTCTCTCCCCAAACTTTTACTAACACGAGATTAGCAAAAGGAGCCCAAAGGGTGCCGCGCTTGGTTCTGAACCGGCCTTTTCTAGTCTCGTCGTACGTGGTGTACGTGACCGCGTGGTTGGCGATCGGAAATTCCGACAACTTTGTGCGACCATGTGTAGACAAAAAAAGTTTGAGCCAACATCCGTCAGAAAAAATCCTAGGATTTTGTTGTCGGAATGTCTGAACAAAGTCCGACCATGTGTACGCCCTATAAATGTCTCCTGCTATGGGCTCCAGGCAGTCATTTTGGAGAGGACAGCAATCCTTTTGGGCAGCCATCTTAATAGTAATAGACAGGTTCTCTGGATGGCAGAACCATCACTTTTGGTTGGACTGCAAGCCACAATCCCAACCCTGCGTTGCTATCTTGCCAGTAGACATGTGCACACTGAAATATTTCGTTTCGGAATTTCGTTTTCGTCCGAAAAATAAATGTATTTAGTTACTCCAGAAATTCGTTTTTATTTATCTTGTTTTTCGTTAAAAATTGCATTCGTCCGAAAATCCAAATTAAGGTCGAATCTGTCATTGAAGGCTTATGGTGTCTGTCGAATGTGCAAAGAAGATTCGACGGAGCAGCTAAACTGTACAACGCCGTATAGTTTACTTGCTCCGTCGAATCTTCTTAGAACTTTCAACAGACACCATAAGCCAAAGTACGTGTGTACTTAGTTCTAGCTATTTTACTGCTCCTCCTCTTTGGTTACAATCAGCCAATAACATTCATCATCATCATTATTTTTATTTATCTTTTCTCCCCTACGTCGAATCTTTCCTCCCCTACGTCGAATCTTTTCTCTCTACGTCGAATCTTTTCTCTCTATGTAGAATAATCTTGGACTAATAGAGCTAAGCTTAGGCACATTCGCACCACAGGTTTGATGGACACAGACTGTTATTGTCATCATCATGTCGAATCTCCTATCTATATCGAACTGTTGTAGCAACGAAAATGAAAATAAAGCATTTGTTTATGTCGGATCTTTCGTTTTTCGGACTCTGCACTTTCGTTATCGTTGGTTAAAACGATAACGAAAATACCTGAAATTCGGACGAAAATGCATTCGGACGAAAACGAATGCACATGTCTACTTGCCAGCCTAGCAGCCAGAGGTGCCTGGGATAGGCCCAATCTCTGGCCTAGCAGCCTGGGCAATACAACACGCATCCACCCAGACAGCTGTCCAGGTGGCACAGAACACAGATCACATGACCTCTCACGAATATATAGGCTCTCCCAGCAGGCCAAGGGATCCAAGAAAACCCCTGCCCATTGGCTGAGACACCCCACATACCCATAACCTGACCTTATGTTGCCCTTCTCATATCTAGTACCACTAAGTACCACCTAGTGGTAGAAGAGAAAATTGCAACAAGGCCAAACTTAGGGAGAAATCAATAGATCTCTAACAATCAACCAGGACCAAACACCAAAACATTATAAAATGGATCTAGCACATTTTAAAATGAAGAGAATTTAAAGACAGAATCATGTGCATGGGCAGCCATCTTGACTAAGGATTCAAAAAATAGTAGGATACTGTAAAATTCAATGTTTCTACAGTGTGGGAGTAAGATAGTGACAAAGCCCACACTGGTTTGGGAGAGGTACCTATCAACGAGGGAAAGAATAGGTTTACTATTACTCTGTTAGCTTCCTGGAACAGTCTTCCACTGGCATCCGCATATCTGCAAGAATATGTGGAATGCAGTGTCAACAACTAATAATATCCTAGGGAAGTGTTCCTCTGGCTTTGTGGTATGTAAATGTCTGTAATATTACTTTTGGAAACTGCCTTGTGGATAAACAGTGCCCTCCTATGCCTGAATAAGTGTTTGACCTGCAACATACAATATATTGTCAAAAGTATTGGGACACCTGCCTTTACATGCACATGTGAAAAAGGATATAGCTCTCGCAAACACAATGGGTGAAAATGCAATAAATGGTGAACAAAGTCCAAATAAAAGTGACTAAAGGTGCTCCTATCCATAGTAAAGGAAATATAAGGTGCTTCAGAAATATTCAGGTGTACAACACCCCCTCATGTATCCCCACCCTCTGGGAGGGCGAAACGTTGACGCAATTTCTGGTGTCACTGATGTCACTTCCGGTCCCGTGGAACGCACGCCAGGAACGGCATTTTTATACTCACAGCTTCATATTTGAGGCTTGTTTGATCTCATCTTTTGTAAGTACCCACTCCCTTTTACAATAAAACCTTTTTTAATGGTACTTCACTATCAGTTCCATTCTTTTTTACTTCTGGGTACCTGTTTGCCTGGCTGAGGAACTTCATAAAGGAATTCTGGACCTGATGATTTGACACCATATCCTCCATCCCAGGATATCTTTGCCAAGCTTTAAGTGACCCACCAGACTGAAAAGCTGGGGGTCGTTCTGATCTGGTGAGTGGGGATACATGAGGGGGTGTTGTACACCTGAATATTTTTGAAGCACCTTATATTTCCTTTACTTTGGATTGGAGCACCTTTAGTCACTTTTATTTGGACTTTGTTTGTTCACCATTTATTGCATTTTCACCCACTGTGTTTGTGAGCGCTATATCTTTTTGAAAGTTTTTCAAGTGATTAGTACTTTGTGTATAGCAGCTGCATTTTGTATTATATATTTATTTTTTTGGATACACCATTAGCGCGAGCATATATATTTAGTTTATATATTTTTTTACATTTACATCCATATGAACTTTAATGGCATCCCAGTCTAATGCCCCATACACACGGTCGGATTTTCCGATGGAAAATGTCCGATCGGAGCATGTTGTCGGAAATTCCGACCGTGTGTGGGCTCCATCGGACATTTTCCATCGGATTTTCCGACACACAAAGTTGGAGAGCAGGAGATAAAATTTTCCGACAACAAAATCTGTTGTCGGAAATTCCGATCGTGTGTACACAAATCCGACGGACAAAGTGCCACGCATGCTCAGAATAAATAAAGAGATGAAAGCTATTGGCCACTGCCCCGTTTATAGTCCCGATGTACGTGTTTTACGTCACCGCGTTCAGAACGATCGGATTTTCCGACAACTTTGTGTGACCGTGTGTATGCAAGACTAGTTTGAGCCAACATCCGTCGGAAAAAATCCTAGGATTTTGTTGTCGGAATGTCCGAACAAAGTCCGACCGTGTGTACGGGGCATTAGTCCGTATTCAATATTGCGTTGGCCCACTCTTTGCAGCTATAACAGCTTCAACTCTTCTGGGAAGGCTATCCACAAGGTTTAGGAGTGTGTCTATGGGAATGTTTGACCATTCTTCCAGAAGCGCATTTGTGAGGTCAGGCACTGGTCATGGACGAAAAGGCCTGGCTTTCAGTCTCCACTCTAATTCATCCAAAAGGTTTTCTATCGGGTTGAGGTCAGGACTTTGTGCAGACCAGTCAAGTTCTTACACCCCAAACTCGCTCATCCATGTTTTTATGGACCTTGCGTTGTGCACTGGTACCCAGTCAACAGGAAGGGGCCATCCATAAACTGTTCCCACAAAGTTGGGAGTGTGAAATTTTTCAAAATGTCTTAATATGCCAACGCCTTAAGAGTTCCCTTCACTGGAATTGAGGGGCCAAGCCTAACCCCTGAAAAACAACCCCACACCATAATCCCCCCTCCACCAAATGATTTGGACCAGTGCACAAAGCAAGGTCCATAAAGACATGGATGAGCGAATTTGGGGTGGAGGAATTTGACTGGCCTGCACAGAGTCCTGACCTTAACCTGGTAGAACACCTTTGGGATGAATTAGAGCAGAGAATGCGAGCCAGGCCTTCTCATCCAACATCAGTACCTGACCTCACAAATGCACTTCTGAAAGAATGGTCAAATAGCCCCAAAGAAACACACTTCTAAACCTTGTGGACAGCCTTCCCAGAAGAGTTGAAGCTGTTACAGCTGCAAAGGGTGTGGCTGCACTATTGCTGATCTCCTGAGCTCCAGAGAGGGCTACTGATCCAGGAAGCTTGATTACTCCCTATATCCAGAGTGGATGCAGGAATCTGGGGTGGACCCCGGGGAGGATTCCCCGGATGGCCAGAGTACCGGTCCTCCCATACCAGTGTTTGAGGACCTGGGAAATGGCCCAGCTAAAGGTGAAAGCCTGTCAGCCTACAGAAAGAAGATTTGTGCTAGGATTGCGAGAATTGCCAAGGAGGAGGAAGTACTGGCGAAGTTGAAGTTTGACTTCAAACATAAAAAAATTGCAAATGACCGGCTTCACAGTTCCAAAAGAAGACAAATGCAGCCTGAGTTAATGGCTTTGGAGGCTAAAGTGGAAAAGCAGAGTCTGCTGGTGGCTGCATTGAAAGAAACCAGCGAAGCTTTCAAGGAGAAATATGGCAATGATGATCGCTTCCGTACAATGCGCAGAGGGACCATAGAGTCCAGTGGAGGAGAAGCATCACCAGAGTGCGAGAAAGAAAGGTCAGTGCAAATTAAAAAAATTTCTTCGGGCTTGGACTGTGTTTCTGGCCAGCACGCTGGAAAATCTTTACATTCTGAGCCAAGTATCAGTATGCCTACAGAAAGTGGAGAAAGCTCTGGCACACAGGTTGTGAGTGATCAGCAGTCAGGTGTTTTGACTGCCAGTATGCCACTGGGCCAAGGAAGTTCTGTGCCCTTGTCACTGCAGCAGGAGGCTATGGAGCAAGATGATCCATCTGAGCCTGTGAAGGGAGCAGGAATGCTTAAGTTAATCACAGAAATGGAATCCCCTTTGCATGGTCGCAAGTTTGCCGTGTCTGGATCATCTGAGGATAAAGAAGAGGATAGTGATGTCCCCCCAAAACCTTTGAAACATCGGTTGGCTGAAAAAGCCGTTTTTGTTAAAGATTTCCCTATACAACATAATGGAGATGTAGTTCCTATAGATGGTGCTGTAGAGGGCAGTGGAGAGCAAGCTCATCTCCTGGCTGAGACTACCACCTGTGTACAGAGAGCCAGTGAGGGGTGTGCAGACTCTGCTGTGAAGAGTGCTGATAAAGACATCTCCGCTGTTAGTAACCCTTTAGTTACTGGTAATGAAGTAAGAATTACCAAGGGTAATGTAGATGATATTTCTGTGTCAGAAGTCTCTGTTCCATCTGTTGATGATAATGTTGTTTCTAACTTATCCAAAGAGGGGTCTGTAACTAAAAGTGATGTGCAGGATGTTGCAAGGAGTGCAGTTATTTCCTATGCTACAGCGGTGGCTGCACCTGTCCCAGGGGTGAGTAGGGCCAGTTATTCTGCGGTCACTAGGACTGATGTGAGTGAAGGTCAGGCCAATCTGACACCATCTGGTAGCTCCTTTAAACGCTGCAATGTGGTTCAATTGAGGTGGACTGGAGAAGGCCCCCCCCCCCCCAAATAGGAGAGATGTGGTGGACCGTATTCTGGGGATGGGTTTTAAAGCAGAGGAGGTTTTTGCCCTTATCAGCCCAGTTGGGTCATATGAGTATGACCTCTCCTTTGTCAAGGCGGAAGGATTAGATGTCTTTTGGGAGAGGTATGAGCAGAGGTGGAAGGAGTCCCCAAAATGGGCAGGTTTGTCACCCAAGTAATCTCTCGCCAGCCATTATATAAGAACGTCACCATTCTAGTACGCAATGAGTCCATTCCTGCTGCGGATCTGGTGGTGTGGTTGGGGAGATATGCTGATGTCCAAGCTCCATTGAGGAAAGTTGTAGATGATAGGGGGATTTGGACAGGAGGTTGGACGGTGTTGGTAAAACTGCATGTCACGGGTAATGTTGTTAAGCACATCCCTTCGTCTGCTTTTATAGGTCGTGATAGGATTATTACTTTTTATGCAGGGCAACCAAAGTTGTGTCATCGCTGTGGTGAAAAGGGGCATTTTTCAAGCTCATGTTCTGTGCAGAAATGTTCCCTCTGTCAGGGCTCAGGGCATGTTGCAAAAGACTGCAATAGTATTCGTTGTAATCTTTGTAACAAGTTAGGTCACCCCTATAGTCTTTGCCCTGAAGCCCTCCATAATCAGCCAGAGGTGGTGGAAGAACTTCTGAGGATGGAGGAGGAGGAGGAACGTGGGGGGCAGCAAGGGGTTGGTGGAGCTGTTTCAGCTAGTCCTGAGGACCCCCCCCAGGTGTCAGTTTCCCAGCCTGAAGGTGTGATCCCTACTGTGTCTTCTCCCCAGTCTGTGCTCCCTACTGTGCCTGTGTCTACTTCTGTTGTGTGTTCTTCCCCAGTGTTTCAAGTGCCCAGTGTTCCAAAAGTAAATAAGTCATCCAGATTGTCTGAGGCTGCCAAAGGGGCAGATTCGTGCAGATCTGAGGTGGCAGCTTCATCAGGGCCTTCCCTAAGGCAGCGTAAAACCTCTAGTGAAGGTTCTAAGGTGAAGAAGGGGGAAGTTGCCACTGCTAATAATGTAGATAAGGTCTTTCAGGGTAATGTTTCAGGGGAGGAGGGAGAGTGGACCAAGGTGGGGAGAAGGAGGAATAAGGTAGTCCTGACCTCTGCCTCCTCGGTTTCATCCTTAGAGGTAGATGATCTACCGCTGGGAAACAAGTTTGGGTCCTTATCTGAGGAGGAGGAGGAGTCTTCTAATTCCGTGTCTCAGATGGAGGAAGATGAGGTAGAGTGTTCTCTAAAGAGGTCAAGGTCTCCAGTAGGGATGAGCCGAACACCCCCCTGTTCGGTTCGCACCAGAACATGCGAACAGGAAAAAAGTTCGCTCGAACATGCGAACACCGTTAAAGTCTATGGGACACGAACATGAATAATCAAAAGTGCTAATTTTAAAGGCTTATATGCAAGTTATTGTCATAAAAAGTGTTTGGGGACCTGGGTCCTGCCCCAGGGGACATGGATCAATGCAAAAAAAAGTTTTAAAAACGGCCGTTTTTTCAGGAGCAGTGATTTTAATAATGCTTAAAGTCAAACAATAAAAGTGTAATATCCCTTTAAATTTCGTACCTGGGGGGTGTCTATAGTATGCCTGTAAAGGGGCGCATGTTTCCCGTGTTTAGAACAGTCTGACAGCAAAATGACATTTGGAAGGAAAAAACACATTTAAAACTACCCGCGGCTATTGCATTGCCGACAATACACATAGAAGTTCATTGATAAAAACGGCATGGGAATTCCCCCCAGGGAAACCCCGAACCAAAATTAAAAAAAAAAAAAATGAATTGGGGGGGTCCCCCTAAATTCCATACCAGGCCCTTCAGGTCTGGTATGGATATTAAGGGGAACCCCGGCCAAAATTTAAAAAAAAAATGACGTGGGGTTCCCCCTAAATTCCATACCAGACCCTTATCCGAGCACGCAACCTGGCAGGCCGCAGGAAAAGAGGGGGGGACGAGAGTGCGGCCCCCCCCCCTCCTGAACCGTACCAGGCCACATGCCCTCAACATTGGGAGGGTGCTTTGGGGTAGCCCCCCAAAACACCTTGTCCCCATGTTGATGAGGACAAGGGCCTCATCCCCACAACCGTGGCCGGTGGTTGTGGGGGTCTGCGGGCGGGGGGCTTATCGGAATCTGGAAGCCCCCTTTAACAAGGGGACCCCCAGATCCCGGCCCCCCCCCGTGTGAAATGGTAAGGGGGTACTTACCCCTACCATTTCACTAAAAAACTGTCAAAATAGTTAAAAATGACAAGAGACAGTTTTTGACAATTCCTTTATTTAAATGCTTCTTCTATCTTCCTTCATCTTCTTCTTCTTCTGGTTCTTCTGACTCTTCTGGTTCTTCCTCCGGCGTTCTCGTCCAGCATCTTCTCCGCGGCGTCTTCTATCTTCTTCTCCTCGGGCCGCTCCGCACCCATGGCATTGGGGGGGGAGGCTCCCGCTCTTCTCCATCTTCTTCTTCATCCTCTTCTCTTCTTCATCTTCTTCATCTTCATCTTCTCTTCTTTTCTTCTGCGGGCCGCTCCGCATCCATGCTGGCATGGAGGGAGGCTCCCGCTGTGTGACGGCGTCTCTTCGTCTGACGGTTCTTAAATAACGGGGGGCGGGGCCACCCGGTGACCCCGCCCCCCTCTGACGCACGGTGACTTGACGGGACTTCCCTGTGACGTCACGGGGAATGCCACAGGGAAGTCCCGTCATGTCCCGTGCGTCAGAGGGGGGCGGGGTCACCGGGTGGCCCCGCCCCCCGTTATTTAAGAACCGTCAGACGAGGAGACGCCGTCACACAGCGGGAGCCTCCCTCCATGCATGGATGCGGAGCGGCCCGCAGAAGAAAAGAAGAGAAGATGAAGATGAAGAAGATGAAGAAGAGAAGAGGATGAAGAAGAAGATGAAGAGAAGAGCGGGAGCCTCCCCTCATGCCATGGGTGCGGAGCGGCCCGAGGAGAAGAAGATAGAAGACGCCGCGGAGAAGATGCTGGACGAGAACGCCGGAGGAAGAACCAGAAGAAGATGAAGGAAGATAGAAGAAGCATTTAAATAAAGTAATTGTCAAAAACTGTCTCTTGTCATTTTTAACTATTTTGACAGTTTTTTAGTGAAATGGTAGGGGTAAGTACCCCCTTACCATTTCACACAGGGGGGGGGCCGGGATCTGGGGGTCCCCTTGTTAAAGGGGGCTTCCAGATTCCGATAAGCCCCCCGCCCGCAGACCCCCACAACCACCGGCCACGGTTGTGGGGATGAGGCCCTTGTCCTCATCAACATGGGGACAAGGTGTTTTGGGGGGCTACCCCAAAGCACCCTCCCAATGTTGAGGGCATGTGACCTGGTACGGTTCAGGAGGGGGGGGGGGCCGCACTCTCGTCCCCCCCTCTTTTCCTGCAGCCTGCCAGGTTGCGTGCTCGGATAAGGGTCTGGTATGGATTTTTGGGGGAACCCCACGCCGTTTTTTTTTTTTTTTGGCGCGGGGTTCCCCTTAAAATCCATACCAGACCTGAAGGGTCTGGTATGGAATTTAGGGGGAACCCCACGTCATTTTTTTTTTTTTTAATTTTGGTTCGGGGTTTCCCTGGGGGGAATTCCCATGCCGTTTTTATCAATGAACTTCTATGTGTATTGTCGGCAATGCAATAGCCGCGGGTAGTTTTAAATGTGTTTTTTCCTTCCAAATGTCATTTTGCTGTCAGACTGTTCTAAACACGGGAAACATGCGCCCCTTTACAGGCATACTATAGACACCCCCCAGGTACGAAATTTAAAGGGATATTACACTTTTATTGTTTGACTTTAAGCATTATTAAAATCACTGCTCCTGAAAAAACGTCCGTTTTTAAAACTTTTTTTTGCATTGATCCATGTCCCCTGGGGCAGGACCCGGGTCCCCAAACACTTTTTATGACAATAACTTGCATATAAGCCTTTAAAATTAGCACTTTTGATTTCTCCCATAGACTTTTAAAGGGTGTTCCGCAGCATTCGAATTTGCCGCGAACACCCCAAATTGTTCGGTGTTCGGCGAACTTGCGAACAGCTAATGTTCGAGTCGAACATGAGTTCGACTCGAACTCGAAGCTCATCCCTAGTCTCCAGTAAGGGGGGAGGGAGCTCAGGCTAAGAAACGCCTACCTCAATCATCCTGATGGCAGTTCCCACTCCGATAAAGTTGGCAATGATTAATGTTGCCAGCATAAAATCTGTAAGGGCTCGTAATATGGCCTTATTTTTGCTCAGCGAGATGGATGCTGATATTTTATTTTTGCAAGAGACCCGGCTAAATGGACTTGCCGATGTCCACCTGGCAAAGAGGGAGTGGAGGCGTGGGCCCTCCTTCTGGTCTCTTGCGGCTGAGCCTTACAGCGGAGTTGCAGTACTTTTTACTGGCATGGTAACGTGTCGGCGGGTTATCGAGGTAGAGATTGGAAGGTGTATGGTCCTGGACGTCTCTGTGAAGGGGCATGATCTGCGTTTAATAAATATTTATGGACCACAGACTAGATGGGAGAGGAAATGCCTCTTTACAAAGATTAAGCCTTTCCTTTTTACATCTCGGCAAGTTGTCTTTGGAGGTGATTTTAACACCGTTACTAGGCCCAAAGACAGGAAAGGCTCCACTGACAGCCTGAGATATGATAGCGTTTTTCTTAATACGATAGCCAGGGAAGCAGGTCTGGAAGATGCGCATATTAAGCGTTGCCCAGACAGCACGGGGTACACATTTAGGCGAGGCAGTTGTGAGAGCAGGATAGATAGTTTTTTTTTAAAAAGGGGACTCTGCCTTTTCGGCTCCTGAGTGTCGTATGGTGGAGTTTTCTGATCACCTTTTGCTGTCTGTGATTCTCAATGCTTCAGATATGCCACCTAAAGGAAAGGGTATTTGGAGGATGAATTCGGCTCTGCTGGATGACGAAGAGGTAAGACAATCTTTTGAGGATTTTTTTCAGGCTCAGGTAACCATCCTGGATTTCTGCAGCAGTCGGAGTGGTGGGAGCTTGCCAAAAGCCGGATTAGTGGGTTTTTCAAAGCCATAGGAAAAAGGAAACAGCTTGGTAAGTACATTCCCTACCAGCAGCTGCGGAGAAAACTTGATCGCCTTGTCTCGGGTGGTGGAGATTCCGGGGCAATCTCTGAGGTGAAACTTCTCCTTAGGAAGTATCAGTATGACCAGCACGCTTCTTTGGTTCTGGAAAGGGACTACGGGAAATATCACTCGCCCGACCCTTATCAGAACTGCAAACAAAGCGCAGCAGTTAAGACGGTTGTTGGGCTAAGGGATAGTACGGGCTCTTTGACGAAATCCAGGTCAGGGATCCTGGAGGTCTCAAGGTCTTTTTATGTGGATCTTCTGGGGGAGAAGTACCTCGATCAGGCAAAGATGTCGAGTTTTCTGGATTCTACAACCAGGTCTGGGTAATAACATTCCGCTTGCAAGTTTGACAGGGGGAATCACAGCAGAAGAGGTAGTCAAAGCTATAGATGGTCTGGCTATTAAGAAAACCCCTGGGCCAGACGGATTGACGGCTGAATTTTATAAGATTTTCAAATCCAGCTTGGTACCTTATCTTGTGGAGGTATTTAACGGCTGTCTGCAGGAGGGTTCGCTCCCTCCCTCCATGAGACAATCTGCTGTGATTCTGTTGTCCAAAAGGCAAGGATCCCTCGATGATTGAGAATTGGCGCCCCATTAGCCTTCTCAATGTCGATAGAAAGATTCTGGCGAAGATAATTTTCTGGCGCTTGTCGTCAGTAGCAGACAGATTGCTTTCTCGTCAGCAGCACTGTTCGGTCCAGGGCAGAAGCACTTTTTCAGCGGTGTTAGCTGTCCGGGAGGCTCTGGAACGTTGCAGGGCTGAAGGCTGGGGAAAGTATTTGCTGGCACTGGATCCGGCGAAGGCTTTTGATCGTGTCAATCATGAGTACCTCTGGCTTCTCCTTGACAAGTATGGCCTGGAGGGTGGGTTTATTGGATGGCTTAAGACTTTATACAGAGAGGCAGAGAGCTTCATGCTTGTTAACGGTTGGGTTGGACGGCCCTTCGGGGTTGGATCGGGGGTGCGCCAGGGGTGTCCGCTGAGCCCTTTGCTATACGTGTTCGCAATCGACCCCTTCATCAAAAGGCTAGAGAGCGGACCGTTGTGCGGGGTGCCGGTGGGCATTACTGGTGAGCCGCCCTTGAGGGTTGTAGCCTATGCTGATGACATTTCTGTCTTTATCTCTGGGACAAAGGAGGCACAGGAGGTGGTTTCAGTTATAGAGCAGTATTCTGAGGCATCAGGCTCCAAGGTCAACCGTGATAAAAGTGAAGTTTTTTGGATGAGCGAGGGAGGTGAGAGCTTTGCACTTCCGGACACCTTCCCGAGGCCTCAGCAGAAAGTCAAAGTATTAGGCATCAAGTTTGGCCCTGATGATTACAGTAAGTCAAATTGGGAAGCCAGGCTGAATGATGCTGATGTCAAGGTGAAATGCTGGAAAGGGTGGCGGCTCTCCTTGAGGGAAAGGGTGGACTTGATTAAGACCTACCTGATTCCTACCTTTTTGTATGTCAGCTTTGTTTGCATCTTGCCAGAGTCTTGCTATACCAGGATTTATAGTTGTTTCTTCCAATTATTATGGGGGAACAGGCTGAATCTTGTGAAGCGGAATGTGACTTACCTATCTAGGTGGAAGGGTGGCCTAGGGATGGTCAACCCGGTTGTGTTCTTCTCTCTGATGTTTTTGAAACACAATTTTGGTAACATGCTAGCAGAGAGACCGCCTGGATGGGTAGGTATTTTCCAGATCTGGTTTAGACCTTTTCTGGGCTGTTGGGAGAGTGGCAGGCCAGTGAAAAGCCTAAGGATCAAGCATGGTAAGCTCCCGGCTTATGTTGCCCTGTGCCTGAAAATTCTTAAACGGTGGCATGTGACAGCGGAGGATATCAGGTCCCTTCCTAGGAGACTCCTGGGGGAGAAGATCGTGGGTACTGTCTTTCATGCGCCACTGGCCTTAAGGGTTGCCCAGGTCATATTATGAGGGAGGGTTTACGTTTAATAAATTCTCAGCGGATTCCCTTGAAATTTAGGGACCAGGCCTGGCTCGCTTTCCACGGTAGGCTCTATGTGAGGGGGAACGTGAAGTGCCGCTCTTTGGACAATCGTGGTTGTCCAAGAGTGGAGTGTCAGGGTGAAGTGGAAACCATGGACCACTTCTTGCTTCAGTGCCCTTTCAATATAGAAGTCTATAAAAAGGTGGGGAGGGCTCTGAATATTCCTTTCCTGCCTTGCATGTCTTATGCTGAGTGGGTGTATGGAGCATTGCAGAATCGCAAGGGATTTGATTTGGACACTCTTTTTCTAGTCAGCTTAGTAGTCTGATATTACACCTGGAATGCACGGTGTCAGGTATCCCTTCGGCAGAAAGTCCTTCCTGTTCCGGTGGTGGTGTGTGAGATTCTTGGTGAGGTAGGGAAAATTCGGGGTCTTGAGAAAGACAGATGGCGGCAAAGGGTCTGGATAAAGGCGTGGAAGAATATCAGGCCTGTAGCTGCTGTTTGTTGATCTTAAGGTCTGTTATGGATTTTAAGGGGAACCCCATGCCAAAATTTTTTTTTTAAATGGCGTGGGGTCCCCCTCAAAATCCATACCAGACCTGCAGGGTCTGGTATGGATTTTAAGGGGAACCCCGGGCCAAAATTTAAAATAAAAATGGCGTGGGGTCCCTCCAAAAATCCATACCAGACCCTTATCCGAGCACCCAACCTGGCAGGCTGCAGGAAAAGAGGGGGGACGAGAGAGCGACCCCCCCCTCCTGAACCGTACCAGGCCACATGCCCTCAACATTGGGAGGGTGCTTTGAGGTAGCCCCCAAAGCACTTTGTCCCCATGTTGATGAGGACAAGGGCCACATCCCCACAACACTTGTCCGGTGGTTGTGGGGGTCTGCGGGTGGGGGGCTTATCGGAATCTGGAAGCCCCCTTTAACAAGGGGACCCCCATATACCACCCCCCTGTGTGAAATGGTAATGGGGTACAAAAGTACCCCTACCATTTCACAAAAAAGTGTCAAAAATATTGAAAATGACAAGAGACAGTTTTTGACAATTCCTTTATTTAAAGTCTTCTTCTTTCCATCTTCTTCGGGTCTTCTTCCTTCTTCCTTCGGTTTCTTCCTCCATCTTCTTCCTCCTCTGGTTCTTCCTCCGATCCTCTGCTTCGTGTTCTCGTCCAACATCTTTCTCCGCAACGTCTTCTTCCCCACTTCGTTCTTAGGACGCTCCGCATCCATGGCGGGGTCACCAGTTACGTAACCGGGTGACTCCGTCCCCTCTGACGTCACGGGGAAAGCCATAGGGAAGTCCCTGTCAGGTCCCCGTGCTTCAGAGGGGGGCGGGGTCACCTCCTTTATATAAGAAGTGTCAGACGAAGAGAAGCGCTACACAGCGAGAGCCTCCCATGGATGCGGAGCGGCCCAAGAACTAAGCCGAGAAGAAGACGCCGTGAAGGAAGATGCCGGACGAGAACACCGGAGCAAGAAGCAGAGGATCGGAGGAAGAACCAGAGGAAGAAGAAGATGGAGGAAGAAACCGAAGGAAGAAGAAAGGAAGAAGATACGAAGAAGATGGAAAGAAGAAGACTTTAAAAAGGAATTGTCAAAAACTGTCTCTTGTTATTTTTAACATCTTTGACACTTTTTTTGTGAAATGGTAGGGTACTTTTGGCAGGCTGCAATCTCATCAATACGATTTGCATGGTATCTAGATTGAAGACCCATTATCTTAAGTCCCTGCTGTGTACCTGCTGACTCCTTCTCTATATTGGAAACCTTGTTCTCTAACACTGTTCTGTGATCTCTCACTTTCTGGATGTCTAAATGCATGATATTAACATCCTCTCTTAAACAATTTACCTGAGCAGCTAGTGCATTTAAAGTACGGTTACAGTTCTGTATAGCAAGAAACACATCTTTAAGGGTTGGCTCCCCCTCTAAGATAGAAACATTTTGAGTATCTTGAGCATTTTGATCACTAATTACAGACTTGGGGATAGCTCCTTTAGCACTGGCAATAGCAATAGCAGGGGTATTTGATACACTTAATACACTTACTGCAGAGCATCCTTCTCTCTCCCCTCTCACCAACATATCCGTAACCAAACCACCCTCTGCTTGTTTTCCTTCAGTCTCAATCTCTGTTGCCTCCACTGTAGCCTCTGCTGCCTTTACAGCAGTGGTCATCAATCCTGTCCTCAGGGCCCACTAACAGGCCAGATTTTATGTATTACCTTGGGGAGATGCAGACTAGAATACTGCAATCACTGAGCAGCAAATGATATCACCTGTGATGTATTTCAGTTATCTTGCAAACCTGGCCTGTTAGTGGGCCGTGAGGACAGGGTTGATGACCACTGCTTTACATCTTTCGCTGCTGGTTTTGCTGCTCCCTTTTCCACTTCTATTGCACTCACCAACTCCTCTCGAATTTCTGAAGTTTCTGACACCATTCTCAGAGTCCCTATAGCCAGCGTAGCGGGGGGCTCCTTACCCAAATCCAGTTCCTTAGCTGCATTGCACACAAAGCGCCCTAGCTTAGTCGCTGCTGCTTCTCCACGCTTATCCTTCACTGCAGTCGGTGTACAGGGCTGGGGTTCATCACCTCTCACCTGTAATCCAGTGTCCAGCTTGTCCAACTTGACCAACTTGTCCAGTTTCTCTACAGTCTCCACAGACATTTCTTTTATATCTTTTCCTGCACCAGCACCAGCATCCTTACGTTTCTTCCCCATTGCTCATGTCACTGCTCTAATGGCTGGATATTGATGCAGGGTGAATACAGGGAGAGCACACAGTGAGACAGCCGTTGTAGGCCATTGCAAGGTAGTGCACGTAAGAAGCAGGGTAATGGGGTGTCAGGGTATAAAGGTAGTCAGCGACCAGCAGCAAAGTAGCAGAGCAAAGTAGCAGCAAAGTAGGTAATAAAGTACAAGTCCATATACCTGCTAAAGCACCCACTTTATTACTATCGCCACCTGTTAACACTGTCTCTCTTCAGCAGTCTCTGCGGTAAATGGTAAACAATAGTAATGTATTGATACTCAGAGTGCTGATACTCTGAGTCTTAGCGGTATATAGTGCACATCCGGCATAAACAGCATACACAGCAGGTAGCTATCGTCCAGCTCCATCCAAACAGAAAACAGCAAAAAGTATTTTCCTCCTCATTCCTTCCTCCCCTCACCCCTCTCCTTCTTAGGCTTGATAGCTCAATAGCTTGATGGCCGTTCACAGCTGATATCCGTCGGAGATCCAGGAGTAATGCTGGCCATACACTATACAGAAAATCGGCCGAACCCATTTTCGAAAAACGAACGTTCGACCGTGACCGCAAACGATCGTGCCATCATATAATGACCGATAAATTGTTCAGTGGACATGAATAAATAATTTTTTGTTCGTTTTTTTACATATACCTAGTGCAGACAGTTCGGACGGGAAACACATTAACCTTGCAATTTATCGTACGTTCGGCAGAAATTTTCCAAACTTCCCGTTCGTTTTTTTCCCACAAAAACGTAACAAACGATTATCGATTTGTGCCCATTAACTTGCCGAAAAACGAACGAAGTGTCTATACGAACGATTTTTCGGCCGATTTTTCGTATAGTGTATGGCCAGCATAAGGATGGGCTTGGGCGTGTTCGCACACTCCATGTGCAGAGCCCGCCAGGAAGTCGGCATGGCGCTAATCACAGGCAGTGAGACATTTCCCGATCTCTGCAGCCGCGCATCGGGACAATGTCTCACTGCCTGTGATTAGCGCCATGCCGACTTCCTGGCGGGCTCTGCATGTGGATTGTGCGAACACGCCCGAGCCCATCCCTATTCAGGAGTCAGCGTCTCTCACATCTCTCACATGCTTAGCCCCACGCTGAGCAAGCTTAATGTTTTTCAGTTTCCACATATGCAGTTTCAGGGTTCTGGTGCGTCTAAATTCACTGTTTCAGCCCAAATTTATTTGCTGATTTCGGACCTGAAACGGACCAAAAGACGAGTAGGGATCCTGTGTAATTCGCATCAGAGCCGCAGCGGACATATGTGAATCGGCTTCATAGAGAGCCGGTCAAAATCTCCTTCTATTGCGAATTGGATGCGAAGAAACCGCATCCAATTCACAATGGTGTGAACCCAGCCTTACAGCTTTGACCAACCTTCAGCTCCTACAGACATGACTTTTCTCTTCCCCCAGGGCTCTCAAGCACTGACTCTGAGTTTCAGGTGATCCAAAATGACTAAAACCCAAACTGGACTGGGAATCAGAGGTCTCTAAAAGTGTACGAGAGGAGCCTAGGGAATGTTTAAACCTTGAACAGGACCTCTGCAGGCTCCCTCTAAGACACCCTGCTACACCCAGAGCTGGATTTCGCAATAGGCACTGTAGGCATTCTTTTTTTTCCACCGTTTTTTTTTATTTTCAGACCTAGGGCTTCAGCCACCCACGGGGGGTCAGGATGATCATGTAGCAACATTGTTGTTGTATATCTAAATATATATATATATATATATATATATATATATAGATATATATATATATATAGATATATATATATATATATTGCGGTAGTGCAGTGATATAATGCGCTTGCAATTACAGTGCATCCAGAAGGGTATTCAGAGCGCTTCACTTTTTCCACATTTTGTTATGTTACAGCCTTATTCCAAAATGGATTAAATTCATTATTTTCTTTAACATTCTACAAACAATACCCCATAATGACAACGTGAAAAAAGTTTGTTTGAAATCTTTGAAAATGTATTAAAAATAAAAAACGAAAAAAAAATTCCTTGTACATAAGTATTCACAGCCTTTTCAATACTTTGTTGAAGTACCTTTGGCACCAATTACAGCCTCAAGTCTTTTTGAGTATGATGCTACAAGCTTGGCACATCTATTTTTGGGCAGTTTCTCCCATTCTTCTTTGCAGGACCTCTCAAGTTCCATCCATTGGATGGGGAGCATCGGTGCACAGCCATTTTCAGATCACTCTAGAGATGTTTAATCAGGTGCAAGGCTGGGCTCTGGCTGGGCCACTCAATGACATTCACAGAGTTGTCCCATAGCCACTCCTTTGTTATCTTGGCTGTGTGCTTAGGGTCATTGTCCTGTTGGAGAATGAACCTTCGCCCCAGTCTGAAGTCCAGAAGTCTGAAGCAGGTCTTCATCAGGGATGTCTCTGTACATTGCTGCATTCATCTTTCCCTTTATCCTGAATAGTCTCCCAGTTCCTGCCGCTGAAAAACATCCTCACCACATGATGCTGCCACCACCATGCTTCACTGTAGGGATGGTATTGGCCAGATGATGAGTGGTGCATGGATTCCTCCAGGCATGACGCCTGCCATTCAGGCCAAAGAGAGAGTCCTTCAGGTGCCTTTTGGCAAACTTCAGGTGGGCTGTCACATGCCTTTTACTGAAGAGTGGCTTCCATCTGGCCACTCTACCATACAGGTCTGATTGGTGGAGTTCTGCAGAGATGGTTGTTCTTCTTGAAGGTTCTCCTCTCTCCACAGAGAAACGCTGGAGCTCTGTCAGGCTGACCATTGGGTTCTTGGTCACCTCCCTAACTAAGGCCCTTCTACCCAAATTGCTCAGTTTGGCTGGCCGGCCTGCTCTAGGAAGAGTCTTGGTGGTTCCAAACTTTTTCCATTTATGGATGATGGCGGCCACTGTGCTCATTGGGACAATTTTTCTTTGCCCTTCCCCAGATCTGTGCCTCAATACAATCCTGTCTTGGAGGTCTACAGACAATTTCCTGGACTTCATGGCATGAACTTCATGGCTCTGACATGCACTGTTAACTGTGGGACCTTATACAGACAGGTGTGTGCCTTTCCTTACCACAGGTGATCAGTGGAAACAGGATGCACCTGAGCTAAATTTTGAGCACCATGGCAAAGGCTGTGAATGCTTATATAGATGTGATTTTTTTTTTTCATTTTTTATTTTTAATAAATTTGCAAATGTTTCAAACAATCTTCTTTCACATTGTCATTATGGTGTATTGTTTGTAGAATTTTGAGGAAAATAATGAATGTAAACAATTTTGGAATAAGGCTGTAACATAACAAAATGTGGAAAAAGTGAAGCACTGTGAATACTTTCTGGATGTACTATATATATATATATATAGTACATACATTTGTGTTGTGGCCCTGGGCTGCTACCCGCTGTGGTCTTGCTGCAGCAAAACACAGGTGCAGAAATACACAACGTGACCACCCACCAATACTGTAAATGGGGGGAATGAGTGCTTCAGAATTCTCTGCCTATAGGCAGAAAAAACTGTTCATTTCTTGAGATTTTGCTACTACCGCTAGCATATGACCTGGTCTCTCACCCTCCTCAAAACCGTGACACCTGGAGAGAAACCAAGCCCAATTAGCATTATCCAAGGCTGTTTGTTCATATAACATTTGTATATCTCTCCAGGCGCATCGGTTAGAAGGGGTTGGATTTTGTATGAACTGGGCTTCCTTTTGCTGCACCTCCGCTGCTAATGCCGATTCCCATTCTAAATCAGATTTTTTACGAAAGCTTATTGCCTTCAAAAGGACCCCTCTTAAAAAAGCTTTCATGGTGTCCCATACCACCTGATGTGACGCCGATTTCTCATTATTGTAGAAGAATTCACTTATAGCTCTACTCCTTGAGACAGTTCTTTTAGCCAAAAACTAGGAACACGCCACTTAGGTTTGTTCCTAGTTTTGATTAAACCCCTGGTCAAATATTGTATATCTGATACCCATTGAAGAATTGATTCCGTACCTAATGTCAAATCTATCCTAGATAGGGTCTGGTAAGTACTAGAACAACATGAGTAGGCATAAGATGACGGGTTTTTAAGACGCCATATGTCCTGTAGACCTATTTCTCTACAATACCTATAAAACGGGGTATCCTGCAGGAAAATTGTAATTTAGATGAAATTAAAATATACTTGTACCTCTAGCATATGTAGAGTATACAGCATGATACTGAGTAAGGTACATTTTATTCTGTAACAAGGTAAACGTTGCCTGAGTTAAAGCCTGTGTTTCCTGCTGGCATACTATCGATGGTGAATGTTGACTCAAAGTATTAAACTTAGCCTGTTTCTTAATACGATCCTTAATTCCTCTAATATTTCCTTGTCCAAAGAAGTTTATTGAGTATACAATGTTATAAAGATACATAAAGTAAATTTACAAGGATCTATAAAGTAAGCTCATTGTTTTACAGTAAGGTTTATATAGGTAAATATCATGAAATTTCAAATATTAAACATTGGGTTCACATAAACCTAAATTAAAGATATATATAATTTCCTTAGTTACTTTTGTAGGTATTTAAATGATTTATACCTACTATACATATTGTTTACAAGTAGAGTGTATATAGGTCAAATAAATTCTGATAATGAGCTTTAATCGTAAGGTGGAGAAAAGGAAAGAGAAAGAAGAAAAAGGGTTGAAAGGTAGAGGTAATGGTCCACAAGGTTGTCCCGCTCGTCAGTTTATTATTCTTTTTAGTTCTCTTTGAAGCCTTAGAATGGGTGTCTCTGTAAGTCATTTAATCTGTTACCATGGCAACAAGACAGAGTCATTGAAGTTTGACAGGAACTGTTGTTTTATCCAAGGATGCCAAAGTTTTTCAAATTTTGGAATTTGATTTTGATCGATGGCTACCATCTTAGCATGGGACATTGTATTATTCATTCTGTGAATTATTTCTGCTAGTACCAATGTAGGAGATTTCCATGCCTTGGCCACTGTTTGTTTTGCAGCCGTTATTAGTTGGATCATTAGTTTGAATTGAGAGAGTGTTAACCATTCCGGTTTTAGATTAAGTAAAGTTAAATATGGATCTGGTTGTATTATTTTTTTAAATATTTTAGATGCAATCACGAAGACTTCCTTCCAGAAGGTTTGGATTACTGGGCACGTCCACCATATGTGTAAATATGTGCCTAATTCTGGGCATCCTCGAAAACAAAGAGCTGAGGTATTAGGTGAATATTTTGCCACTCTAGCGGGTACAAGGTACCAGCGAGTTAGGACTTTATAATTTGTCTCCAGTGCTAAGATGTTGGGTGAAGATGACTTAGATGTGAGCCATATGTTAGACCAGTCCGTGTCTTCTAAAGTTCGTCCCAGGTCCTCCTCCCACCTCTGAACGTAAGAGGGTCTATTAAGATTTGCTACTCCATATAATTGATTATAAAGTGATGAAATTGTACCTTTAGCAAATGGATCTTTTGTACAGATTGATTCAAAAATGGATAATTGGGATAATGGTGTATCCCCCTTTAGGAATGGTGTATAGAAATTTTTGATTTGGAGATATCTAAATATCTCAGAGTTTGGTAGATCATATTTTTCTCTAAGCGATGGGAATGAAAGGAATGATTTAGATGCTATGAAGTCATTTAGTGTCTGAATGCCTGATGTTGTCCAAGCTTTAAAAGAATTTGGGTAGATCCATGCCGGATAAAAGGCCGGATTTCTGATAAAAGAAAGGAGAGGATTGTGTGGAGATTGTAACTGATATTTGGTTTTTAGTTTATCCCAGAGAGATAAGAAGTGTTTAGTTATGGGATTATGAATTTTAAAGCGGTCTTTAGGATCAAGCCATAATAAATTTGATATTAATAGAGGGTCATTTTCTGAAGCCTCTATAAATACCCATAATGGGATTTCCTGTTTTGCATGGTATTTGGACAGACTGGCCAAATGTGCTGCTCTGTAGTAGTTAGTAAAATTAGGGTATCCCAGGCCTCCTTTATTTTTGGGAAGATGTAGTGTGTGTATAGGTATACGTGGTTTAGAAGAGCCCCATATAAACGAAGTTGCTCTTTTTTGTACTATTCTCAAAAAATAGGAAGGAATTGGAATAGGGAGGACTCTGAATAGATAAAGCAATTTGGGTAGAATAGTCATTTTGATTGCATTAATTTTCCCCATCCAGGATAAAGGAAGTTGCAACCATTGTTTTATTAGATTTGTGATCTGTCTTAATACAGGAGGATAATTGGTTGAGAATAAGTCAGAATGAGATGCTGTTAAATGAATTCCAAGATATGGGATTGATTTTTCTGCCCATGTGAATGGGAGTGCAGCCCTAGCCGGGATCAATTCCATGTTTGTGAGTGAAATATTAAGCACTAGGCATTTCTTAGGATTAATCATAAGGCCGGATAGGGCTGCAAATCCATCAAGAGCTGGTATTAAGTTAGGACCAGAGACCTGTGGTGATGATAGAAAAAGTAATATATTGTCTGCAAATATACATAATTTGTGTGTAATACCTCCTACTTCAATGCCAGTTATAGTTTGGTTTGTTCTGATGTATTGGGCCATGGGTTCGAGTATAAGGGCAAATAATAAGGGAGATAATGGGCAACCCTGTCGGGTACCTCTTTCGATATTAAAGGCTTCAGATTTGTATCCAGCATATTTTATATAGGCTTTGGGTTTATTATATAATGCTTTGATCCATGTTAAAAAGTGGGGTCCAAAACCCCATTTTTGTAATGAATATTGCATATATTGCCAGGATACTGTGTCAAATGCCCTCTTAATATCGAGAGATAGAAAACATAAAGGAATTTTCCGTTTTTTAGCAATATGTGCCAATAACACTGCCCTGCGTATATTATCGCCTGCCTGTCTATTTGGCATGAAGCCTACTTGATCTCTATGTATTAATTTTCCTATAATGCTATTGAGGCGTTTTGCTATTATTTTTGCTAATAATTTAATATCGAGGTTTAACAGAGAGATAGGCCGATAATTCACACAGGAAGTATCATCAGAAAGGGGTTTTGGGATCATACAAACAATTGCCATTAGTGTTTCTTGCCGAAAAGAATGTCCATCTAGAAGTTTGTTAAAAGTTTCAGTGAGAATGGGAGAGAGTATTTCTGAGAATGTTTTATAGTATAAAGCCGAGTAGCCGTCTGGGCCTGGTCTTTTGTTAAGTTTTAGGTCTTTTATGGCGTTAGCAACTTCATCTATAGTTATAGGCTCATCCAAACTGCTTTTTTGATTCTGAGATAACTCAGGTAAGGTTATTTTTGAGAAGAAGGATTCAGCCTCTGTAGGATTAAATTCATTGTTTGTCTTGTATAAAGTTGCGAGATGTGAGTGAAATTTATGGACTATTTTAACTGGATTACAAGTGTAAACATTTTTTGATAATTTCAAACGTATTGGTTTGAAAGATTTGTTAGTTGAATTTAATGCCCGAGCCAAATATGTACCTGGTTTGTTTGTATTCATGTAGAAATTGTGTTTGGAGCGTTTGAGGGATTTATCAACTGACTCAGTGAGAAATAGATCGTATTCCAATCTAGATTTTTCCAGATGAGATTTTGTACTCTGAGATGGATTATCTTGAAATGATATGTAGGCTGCATTAAAATTGAGTTCTAGTTTTTTTGCTAGATTTTTGCGTTCCCGTTTAAATAGTGCTATTTGTCTTTGTATTGTACCACGCAAGACAGGCTTATGAGCTTCCCACAGTGTTATTGGGGAGATGTCTGTTGTATTATTAATTGATATGTATTCCTTTAAAGCTTGTTCAATGGCCATCTGATGTAGTGGGTGTTTGAGCATTATGTCCGGTAAGTACCACGTTGGGTCATGCGCTTTTGGTATGGCTGAGGCTATAGTAGTGTATACTGCATTATGGTCAGACCACGGAATCGGAATTATATCTGATGCAATAATTTCTGGTATCATTCCTATTGTTAGAAAAATATGATCTATTCTGGTGAAGGTTTGATGAGGGTGCGAGAAATAAGTGAATTTCTTTTTCATTGGGTTACTTTCTCTCCATGAATCTACCAGATTGTATTTGGAAAGAAGTTGAGAAAAAGGTAATCTAGAGGTTATTTTGGATGGTGTAAAAGGTGATTTATCTAGAAATGGGAGGAGGACCTGGTTCGAATCCCCACACATTATCACTGTTCCTATTTTGTGTGTATTAATCACTTGTAATATATGTGAGAGGAATGGTGTAGGTTGTTTGTTAGGAGCGTAGTAGGAAATCACCGTGATTGCTGTATCCATTATATAACCCATGAGTATCAGGTATCTACCTTCTGGGTCTTTAATTTCTGATGATAAGGTGAATGGTGTGGATCGGTGAAATGCAATTAGAGTTCCCCTTTGCTTGGTACAGGCAGAAGCCGTGTAAATTTGTTGATAAAAAGGAGAAATATATTTTGGAGTAGAATCTTTGGTGAAGTGTGTTTCTTGGAGGCATACTATGTGAGCCTTCTTGTTATGGAAAGTACGGAAGGCTTTGGTCCTTTTTTGAGGGACATTTATTCCCTGAACATTCAGGGAAAGTATATTCAGTGGTGCCATGGCAACAGATCAAATAGTTTTGACTTACTTTTTGTTATGCAGAGCTGACTGCGCAGATCAACCTGTGTGGACTGAAGAGATGAATAGATAGAAAAGAAACCAGTGAATTCTGGAGTAAAGAGTAAACAAAAAACATATGAGATTAGATTGCAAGTAATCACAATTTACCCGTGAAAGAGAATAAATATCTCTCTCAGGGGAATAAGTGCCTTCGTCACACTCCCACATAATATGGTTGGGAGAATGAGGAGGGCTAATGGGGGTACACGGATCTTCCGCTTACAGGAGAGAAGTGCTATGTCAAAAAACATCAAAATGATGTTTTATTAATTGGAGTGCAGAATATAGTTTTTGTTGAAATTATTTATTCCAGGGTGGTTGTATATGGTTAGTCTTGCCCTAGGCTAAATAATTCAGTTAGAAAGGTACTGGTAATAACTTTGGTATTGATGAAGATAGTTTGAATTATTTTGGGATTTTAACCCTTTTAGAGTAAACAATTACATATTTTATTCATATGTAACTGTTTAGATATGTTAACTCATAAAATTGAGGTTGTATTGCTTCAGATTAGAATAAACAAAAACATAATTCTAGGAACTAGTTAGGTAATAATATATTTGTTTTAAGAAAAGAAAGAAAAAGCTTCCATTACTTCTGGATTATTGAACATATTTGTCCTAAAAAGTAATAAATCTATTGTTATTACCTGATAATATATAACTGAACAAGAATTTCCTTATTTCACTTATATATTCTAAGGCTATATGAATCAGAAGTAATAAGAAATATAACTGGAATGTAACATGATCCCACACAGTGTGTGACTATCAGAATGCAGTTACATTCAGTTATAAATACAGGTTTTTTATAGAGAACCATCTCTTAGTATAATAAATGAAGAGATATCAGGAATTAGGATGTCAGTCCATTGAATCTTCTTGGTCCATGGATGATGTGGCATAACGGCCTCTTTTGTGAGAATGATGATTCCCATTTTGTTCTGAAATTTTCTGGGTGCTGCCTGAAGGTGAAGATGATGCCATTCTTATGCGTGTGGGAGTGTTGCTGCTTGTGGGTTCTGTCAGATTTAATTTTAAAAGGGTTTGTTGTAGTTCATCTGCTGATCTGCTTCTGTAAATTGTACCTTGGTAGTTAAATCTGACTGAAAAGGGGAAGCCCCATTGATACATAATGTTGTGGCGTTGCAGTTCCATTAGTTGGGGTTTCATGGATCGTCTTTTAGTAATAGTAAGTTGGGATAGGTCAGCAAAAATTTGATAATTGTGTCCTTGAAAATTAAGTTCCTTTTTTTCTCTTGCAGCAATTAGTATTTGTTCTTTCGTTCTGTAATAATGAAATTTTGTGATTATATCACGTGGGGGTCCATCTTTCTTTTTGGCTGTGAGGGCTCTGTGTACTCTGTCCAGTTCTAAACGTTCAATAGGGATATCTGGCTTTAGTTCTTGTAATAGAGCAGTAATAGTAGATTGCAGGTCTGTCACAGTTTCAGGTATTCCCCTTATGCGCAAGTTTGAACGTCTGGCTCTATTTTCGTAATCTTCGAGCTTAGTTTGAAGTATTAAATTCTCTTTTTTTAATTGTTCCAATTCTGTTATATTTTCTTGGGTTGTAATTTCAATTTCATCCATTTTTATTTCTAAGGCTGCGGTGCGGTTTCCCAGCTCTCTTATTTCTTTGGTTAGGCTTTTTGTTATTTGGTCTGAGGTTTGTTTTAAAGCCTTATGAAGCATCTTTTCAAATTGTAATAATATTACTGGGGATACTGAGGAGGCTTGTGGAGAAGTTTGTGAGAGGATTTGTTCTGTATCTGACTCAAATGGAGAGTCTTGCTGTGACATTTTCTGTCTGTGAGAGCGCCCTGATGCTGTATCTTGTGAGGTGACTGGAGCTGCTTCAGCTGCAGTGAGTGCCTGTGAGCTCTTTGTGAGGTGATTTTTATTTCTGCCACGGTTTCCTCCCAGTACCATATTTCCTGCCCAAACTTTCACAGTTTGTTCCCTGGGGCAAAAAGGTTCAAATGGATACCTTTTGAGTCTGCAGGCTCCGCTTTGTCCTTCTCTTCTCTCCTCAGCGGTGTGGAGCTCTAACAATGCATGTCTGCTCCGCTAGGCTCCGCCTCCTGCCCCCAATTCCTCTAATATTTCAGTCGCCATCTTTCAGTTTATACAAATATAAACTATTATTAGTACTATGCCTATATACCTTATACCCGTATATAACAATATACCAGTATCCATCCCCACCTAAATGATACATAGTAGACATAGTACACAGAAGCAGAAGGGGATCCCAAGCATTTATCCAAACATACCGTATTTTTCGGACCATAAGATGCACTTTTTCCCCCAGAAATATGGGGGAATATGTCTCTGCGTCTTATGGTGCGAATATACATCAGGCACCACCCCCATCAGCGCTGGCACCACTCCCTGCCGATGATGGCAGGGCGCCTCCCACCGCCGTCACCACTGGAAGAGACAGGAGAGCAGGGGACAGACATCCAAACCCCCTGTGAGCGCCAGGCGATCTCCCGGCTGGGCCTGCCTGACACTGCTCCTAAGACCGGATGGGATAACATCAGGTAAGGCTGTGTTTGTGGCAATGGACAATTGGTCAGTCTGCATTTTTGGTTACTCTGCATTATTGGCAATGGTCACTCTGCATTATTGGTTACTCTGCATTATTGGCAATGGTCACTCTGCATTATTGGTTACTCTGCATTATTGCCAATGGTCAGTCTGCATTATTGCCAATGGTCACTCTGCATTATTGGCAATGGTCACTCTGAATTATTGGCAATGGTCAGTCTGCATTATTGATCACTCTGCATTATTGGCAATGGTCAGTCTGCATTTATGGCACTGGTCAGGCTGCATTTCTTTGGCACTGGTCAGGCTTCATTTCATGGGCACTGCAAAATATTTTAGTACACCATTTGGTTCAGAATATTTTTTTTCTTGTTTTCCTCCTCTAAAACCTAGGTGCGTCTTAAGGTCAGGTGCATCTTATGGAGCGAAAAATACAGTATATCCAGGGGAGGAGATAAGACCATAAATACAAAAAAACTGTTTGAAGGTAGAGCGGGCAGGGGAAGGGGGAAAACAAACAACAAACAACCCAACCAGAACAACCCAAAAAAAAAGGGGGAAAAAAACAAAAAAACAAAACAAAAAAGAAAACAATCAGCACATGCATCCATAATTTATGAATGCAGAACCAATTTCATGCAGAAGGATGTAAATGGGGAGAAAAAAAAAAGTTCATCCAGGCTTGCAAAGGGTGCAGCGCTAAGTAGAACAAAACATAATCATAAAGGGATAATATACATAGTGCAACTTAATATAAGGATAACAATATGATATAAAGTGTCCTTAAAACGATGAGATTCCACCAAACAAGCGTGATGTAATGGCAGTATGAGTGACTGATAGATGTGCCCTTCACCAGTAAACAGAATGGCCTCTCACCCGACGACCAGGACCCTTTAATTACAGAGGGTCACATAGACATTCCCATACGGATTATATAGATAGGAAGCAATCCAAATAGGTGATCAGGATCTCCGTCATATACCAGGTGGATGAGGATCAGGATATTCTGGAATGTGGAGCCAACAACACCATCCGTCCGCGTTCCGTGTGCACCATCACCTTCCCATTCGCCAAGTGCTACATCACTCTGCTGAAGTGCCTCACATGGGATCCGAAACAGGAAAACCCATTACTTATCTGTCTTGTTTTTAGACAGTTCTAGGTGTTCGGTCCGGCCTGTTCGAAGTTCGGGGTCACTGGACATAATTCATTATAAATCCATAGATATGTAAGTCATATACAAAGCCATAAGTAAACCATATAACACATAACATAACAGAACATAACATATATCAAATACCCAGCTATACTCTAATTACAGCATGCCACACCAGGTTACAGCACAACTTATGGCAAGCTATAACAGGTCACAGCAAGTTGTATATGCATTTCACATTAGAGGTCGACCGATATGGGTTTTTCTCTGGCCGATGCCGATGCCGATATTTAGAAATCGCGGTGGCCGATGGCCGATATGTGATGCCGATTTTTTTGGGCCGATATATTTGGCCGATTTTTTTTTTCCTTTCTTTTTTCCCTTCATCTCATAAAATCTAACAGTTAGACCCCTTTCACACTGGGGCGTTTTTCAGGCGCTTTTGGGCTAAAAATAGCACCTGTAAAGTGCCTGTAAAACGGCTCCCCTGCAGTCTCAGTGTGATAATCCCGAGTGCTTTCACACTGAGGCGATGCGCTGGCAGGATGTAAAAAAAAGTCCTGCAAGCGGCATCTTTGGAGCGGTGTATACTGCTGCTCCACCACTCCTGCCCATTGAAATGAATGCGCACCGCTGCCGAAGCGCCTGCAAAGCGTTTTGGCAGCGGCGCTTCAGGGGCGCATTTAACCCCTTCCTCGGCCGCTAGCTGGGTTATAAGCGCCCCGCTAGCAGCCGAATAGCGCCTCTAAAATGACGGTAAAGCGCCGCTAAAACTAGCAGCGTTTTACCATCAACGCCTGCCCGCTCCAGTGTGAAAGCAGCCTTAAGTAATACAGAAATTTTTTTTCATTTAAACATTAAACAAAACAAACCTTCAATCAGTTCACTTGTATGTATAATTTAGAAAAAAAACCTTAAAAAAAAAAAAAAACTATCTTAAATAATAAATACACAAAAACAGGTAATCAAAACTTTTGGACGAAAAAAAATGGGCTAACTTTACTGCTTATTTTTTTTTTTTTCAATTCATTACTGTATTTTTTTTTTTTAAATTGCGTTTGAAAGACCGCTGCGCAAATACCGTGTGACATAAAATATTGCAACAATCACCATTTTATTCCCTAGGGTCTCTGCTAAAAAAATATATATAATGTTTGGGGGTTCTAAGTGATTTTCTAGCAGAAAATACAGGATTTTTACTTGTAAGCAACAAGTGTCAGAAAAGATTTAGTCTTTAAATGGTTAAACTGAAAACTTCTCCACGGAGTTCAGTCTATTGATAAAAAGAACCTGAAAGAGATACAAATGTATCTTCTTATCAGACTTGGCAGGCTGCCCAGAGGAGGGGAGAATCCTCTCCACAGATAACTTAGGGAAACTTGCATTAACTTCTATTACAGAAGTCATTTGCAAGTCACGGCTGAAGTTATAATCGGCCTTTTTTATCAGCACAATCGGCCGATGCCGATTAAGTAAAAAACGCCAAATATCGGCCGGCCGATATATCGGTCGACCTCTATTTCACATATACAAAAATTAAAAAATCCAAAATCCAATTTATTCAAAAAAAAAAAAAACCCTTACACCCCAGCACAAAAAAAAAAAAAAAATTCTGCGAAACTATTTAACTGCATAGTAGATACTCTAAATAAGCAATATATTAAGCAATATAACATAAGTCCTATAGAAAGCCATACGTAGGCCACATAATACATAACACAACATAGCATATATCAAATACCCAGCTATACCCCAATTACAGCATGCCACACCAGGTTACAGCACAAGTTATGGCAAGCTATAGTAGGTCACAACAAGTTATATATGCATTACACGTTTCACATGTACAAAAGTCCAAAAATTCAGTCCCAAAAAAACACCCACCAAACAAAAACAAAAAAAACCCCTACACCCCCCCCAAAAAAAGAAAACCTACACCACCCTAAAAAAAAAGAACCCCTACACCCCCCCCACAGAAAAAAAAATTTTAAAAAAATAAATAAAGGGGGGGGGGGGGAGGATATTCCAGCCAGCAAGCAATATGCATACTAGAATACTAGAATCAGGGGCAGTCACGTATCAAATCAAGTGTTGCTCATTTCAAGTGTTGCTCATTTCTATCAAGCCAATCATTTGCCTCTTTAGGATCAACAAAAAACATAATCTCTCCTTTAACCATGATCTGGTTTAGCGGGATAGAGCATTGCATACTGGATTTGAATATCCATAAACTGAGCTCTCTGTTTTTGGACTGTAACCGAAAAGTCCGGAAAGAAAGAGACTTTAGAGTTGTTAACTTCAATATTCCCCTTGGTACAGGCTAAAGACAGTATTTTGTCTCTGTCCCTATAATGGAGCATTTTTAAAATAATCGGTCGGGGCATATTACCCGAGGGGAGGTGGTCTAGCGGGGATACGATGCGCCCGTTCTACCGCAAAGAAGAGTGTAAATTTTTTTCTCAAACACCTCCAGCAACCATTTTTTAATAAACTCAGCAGTGTTTCTCCCTTCCATGCGTTCCGGGGACCAAAGAATACATATATTGTTCCTTCTAATGCCGCGTACACATGATCGGGATTTTGGTCGGAAAAAGATATGATGGCTTTTCCGACGGGATTCCGCTCAAGCTTGCCTTGCACACACACCCACAACTTTCGACCGTCAAGAACGTGGTAAAGTACAACACTACGACGAGCCGAGAAAATGAAGTTCAATGCTTCCGAGCATGCGTCAAATTGTTTCCGAGCATGCGTAGGAATTTTACGCGTCGGAATTGCTACAGACGATCGCATTTTCAGATAGGAACTTTTGCTGACCGAAAAATTGAGAACATGCTCTCAATCTTTTGCTGTCTGGAATTTGGCCAGCAAAAGTCCGATGGAGCATACACACGGTCGCATTTTCCGACCAAAAGCTCTCATCGGTCTTTTGCTGGCCGAATTTCCAATCTTGTGTACGCGGCATAAGTCTGTTTCCAATCTCAACAATACGATTTGCATGATATCTAGATTGAAGACTCATTGTCTTAAGTCCCTGCTGTGTACCGGCTGACTCCTTCTCTATATTGGAAACCTTGTTCTCTAGCACTGTCGTGTGATCTCTCACTTTCTGGATATCTAAATGCATATTAACATCCTCTCTTAAACAATTAACCGGAGCAGCTAGTGCATTAAAATTATGGTTACAGTTCTGTATAGCAAGAAACACATCTTTAGAGCCCATTCACACAGGGGCAACACGACTTCCAGCGCGACTTTGGGAGGCAACTTGGACACGACTTGAGTATGAATCACAGCACGACTTGGGGCAACTTACAACACAACTTGAAGTCGCCTCCAGGACAGGGAACTTTACAAGTGGCCAATCAGAGCTTATCAGCTGTGTGTGAGAAGGAGGGGGCTGGCTGTTTAGTGGAGGAAATTACTTTCTGTTTCCTTTCTGCTGCCTGTAAAGTTGCCTCAGTATGAACAGTGATCAGACTTGGAGGCAACTTCTATTGAAATCAATGGGTACAAATTGCCTTCAAGTCGGATTGAAGTAGTACAGGAACCTTTTCTGAAGTCGGAGCGACTGCAGTAGTGTGCATTAAGACAGATCCATTCATTTACATTGATTTTTTCATGTAGCGCGACTTGAGGCGACTAGGGGCGACTTGGGGCGACTTGAAGTTGGATCCAAAGTTGCCCCTGTGTGAATGGGCTCTTAAGGGTTGGCTCACCCTCTAAGATAGAAACATTTTGAGTATTTTGATCAATAATTACAGACTTGGGGATAGCTCGTTTAGCAGAGGCAATAGCAATAGCAGGGGTATTTGATACACTTAATACACTTACTGCAGAGCGTCCTTCTCTCTCCCCCCTCTCACCAACATATCAGTAACCAAACCACCCTCTGCTTGTCTTCCTTCAGTCTCAATCTCTATTGCCTCCACTGTAGCCCTCGCAGCCTTTACAGCTTTCGCTGCTGGTTTTGCTGCTCCCTTTTCCACTTCTATTGCACTCACCAACTCCTCTTGAATTTCTAAAGTTGCTGACACCATTCCCAGAGTCCCTATAGCCGGCGTAGCGGGGGGCTCCTTACCCAAATCCAGTTGCTTAGCTGCATTCCACACAAAGCGCCCGAGCTTAGCCGCTGCTGCTTCTCCACGCTTATCCTTCACTGTAGTCGGTGTACAGGGCTGGGTTGCATCACCTCTCACCTGTAATTCCGTGTTTAGCTTGTCCAACTTGTCCAACTTGACTAACTTGTCCGGTTTCTCTACAGTCTCCACTGTAATGTCTTTTATATCTTTTCCTGCACCAGCACCAGCATCCTTAAGTTTCTTCCCCATTGCTCTAGTCCAGTGATGGCGAACCTTTTTGAGCCCGAGTGCCCGAACTGCAACACAAAACAACTTATTTTTTTCAAAGTGCCAACACTGCAATTAAACCTGAATACCGAGGTTTTAGTTCAGAAAAAACAACCCGTACAGTTAACCAAACTGGGCACTGGTAAAGATGCCTTGGCTGGGCATTGGTAAAGATGCCTTTGCTGGGCATTGGTAAAGATGCCTTTGCTGGGCATTGGTAAAGATGCCTTTGCTGGGCATTTTCAAAGATGCCTTTGCTGGGCATTTTCAAAGATGCCTTTGCTGGGCATTTTCAAAGATGAGTTGCTGGGCATTTTCAAAGATGCCTTTGCTGGGCATTGGTAAGGATGCCTTTGATGGGCATTTTCAAAAATGCCTTTGCTGGGCATTGGTAAAGATGCCTTTGCTGGGCATTTTCAAAGATGCCTTTGCTGGGCATTTTCAAAGATGCCTTTGCTGGGCATTTTCAAAGATGCCTTTGCTAGGCATTTTCAAGGATGCCTTTGCTGGGCATTTTCAAAGATGCCTTTGCTGGGCATTTTCAAAGATGCCTTTGCTGGGCATTTTCAAAGATGCCTTTGCTGGGCATTTTCAAAGATGCCTTTGCTGGGCATTTTCGAAAATGCCTTTGCTGGGCATTGGTAAAGATGCCTTTGCTGGGCATTGGGAAAGATTCCTTTGCTGGGCATTGGTAAAGATGCCTTGGCTGGGCATTTTCAAAGATGTTGATGAACAGTATTTATGAGACTGTGATTCTTGTGCTATGAGTTTTGATGCCACGAGAACTTCAGTCAAAGCAGAGTTCCATCCATTTTTAGCAGCTACAAAAAGCATAGCTGTTGACTTTTAATAAACTGAAACTTACCTGGCCCATGGTCCAACAATGCGGCCGCCCAGAGGCTCGCTCCTCTCCCCCTCCTCTCCTCGGCAGCGTAATAGTAACTGTGGGCACCCGGCCGTGACAGCTTACGGCTTCACTGCCGTGCGCGCACTGCGCATGCACGATTCGCGCTGTGCTCTGCTATTGGCCAGCCAATCTTCTGGGACCTGTGTTGTGTCCCAGAAGATCGCTGGCAGGGAGGGGCCACCTAGGGTGACAGGAGGAGTTGCCTAGCTGCCAAAAAGAGGAAGGAAGAAGTGGAATAGGAAGTCCCACTAAAAATAAGGTGCACACCCAAAAAAAAAAAAAATGACAAGCCAAATGTGGCATGTCAGGGGGCGAGGAGTGCTTAAAGCGGAAGTTCCACTTTTGGGTGGAACTCCGCTTTAAACTTTGTTAACTGTCCTAAGCCTGGTCTGAAGTTATTCAAAGGGATGCATGGTGGCACATGACATATCTAAAGAACCGGGGCGAAAAAGCACACACGGGTTTCAGGAGCAATGTTGCCAACCTCGCAAAGTGAAATTTACTTACAGGATGCCAAAAATTTACTGACATCAACTTTTTTTTACTGGCATAAATGACAAAATATATTGACAGAGACAAATTTTTAACTGTCACTTCAAATAAGTCCATAAAATGGCTGTTTTCAGTGGAAAACAGTACAGATATCGACATTTAAGCTACAAACGTGTAGATAGTGCTGTTGACAATGTGTTTAAGGCATAACAAAAGTAAAAAAAAAATTCTCCATTTACATGAAGGTCAGGTTAATATAACCCAGCAGTTTTGTCACCTGTGTCCAACAGGAGAGGTATACCTTCAACTTCAGGTCCAATGCCAAATAGCCACCAACACAGAAAGTGAGAGGAAATCTCAGGTAGCCACCAAGATCAATAGAAAAAAGGTCTCCTTCATTTCTGTTCTGGATTTCGTGATAATGGTAAACAGGGCAAATAGAGGGCGAATTTCCCCATCTGGGACACAGAGGCATCAATAAGCAAGTGATATTGCAGTTACCAAACAGACAGTAATGCATTGTATAATAATAATATATTTTGTTTAAACCACCTTGCAACAGTGTTCAGTGGAACAGACGTCCCCATGTGCAGGTTTTCCCTCACCGCCTGTTCCACTAAGAGTGGTCGTAACCCTAACCAATATTTTCATAAACCAAACTGTAATGTTATGTGTGTACAAGTTTAAAAAAAGAAAGAAGAAAAATAATGTTGCTTTTCTGTGTTGCCCACTTGCGTTATGCAGTAGGCTGCAAAGACAAAATATATGTGTGCTGTATTGGTGTGAAAGATAAAACACTTACTGTTAGATGAGCTGGTCTAACCTGGTGGTGGTGGTGGTGGTGGTGGTGGTGGTGGTGGTGGTGGTGTCTGTAGAGCCATACAACTGGTTTCTCAAAACACTGTAGTTCTTTCTAGGGAAAAAACAAAACAATTAATCAGACTGATGTGACCTCAGTCCCCAGACTTCCAGTCCCCACCCCACTCAAGTTTCCTTCAGCACATAAACAAAGCAGACATTCACAAAACATGAAATTATCTCAAAATATAAAAAGGTGCCAACCCTATGTGGATACGTGTAACAGCTGGCCCTTTAGGTGTGAATCACACTAATAAATCAAACAAAAATTATAAAGTAGGCATTAATTAAACTACATACATCCTAAAATTGGCATGTGATAGGTAAACAAGATTACACCCACTGTAATAGTCACTATTGTGCAATAACAAAAACAGAAAACGCAAAACAAAATGCAGTAAAAATTGCACAAAAAAAAAAAAAAATATTGCACAAAAAAATTCCAGAAAGATGCTGTGAAAAAAACTTTTTTCATTGAATGCCAGTGTGCTATCAGTGATAACTTAATACATATACATTCAAAATTAAAATAGTGTGATAATTACTATTGTGCAATGAAAAAAACAAAAAACGCACAAAAAAAAAAAAATCCCACAAAAAATCCCACGAAGATGCTGTGAAAAAATTTCAATTATTAATACCAGTGTTCCATCAGTGATAAATTTGTGCATATAAATATCAAAAAAAGAAAATTCCTTATTCGACTGTCATTTCCAAGTCCTTGCACTTTATGATTTATGATATGATCCCAAGGAAAAACATTTTTTATCATAATTTTTTTGGGAAAATGAAGAAATAAAAAAAAAAAGTGTTCACAATTTTTTTTTTTTGTACATACTCTCACCAGTGCAGTAAAGCGTCATTTTATAATGGGTGTGGCAGTGATCAGGGAATATTTTTTTTTTTTTTAACTTTTTTTTTTTATTACATTTTTTTTTTTACAATTTTTTTAACACACTGTGACCAGAGCAAAATAATGTTACCATAATAACATTGTACTACTCTGGAGAAGTGATCAGAATTTATTTTTTTATTTTACATATTATGATTGCTTATAGCAATGAATTTCGTCTTTTGCGCTTTAAACAAAAAAAGAGCGTCAATTTTGAAAAAAATCACAATATTTTGCACTTTTTGCTATAATAAATATCCCCATTTTTTTTTTAAAAAGGCTAATTTTTTTTCTCAGTTTAGGCCGATATGTATTCTTCTACATATTTTTGGTAATGAAAATCACAATAAGCGTATAAAATAGGGGGTAGATTTGTAGCATTTTTATTATTTATTTATTCTTTTTACTAGTAATGGTGGTGATCTACGACATTATGGCGGACACATCGGACACTTTTGACACATTTTTGGGACCATTGTCATTTATACAGCGATCAGTGCTATAAAAATGCACTGATTACTGTAATAATGTCACTGGCAGGGAAGGGGTTAACACTAGGGGGTGATCAAGGGGTTAACTGTGTTCCCTCTCTGTGTTCTAACTGAAGGGGGGAGGGGACTGTCTATCGGTGATGACAGATCACTGTTCATACTTTGTATCAACACACAATAAGTCTCGTCTCCCCTCAGAGAATCGGAAATTGTATGTTTACACACACAGATCCCAGTTCTCGGTGTGTCATGAGCGATCGAGGGAGCCTGTCGGTCATCGCGACTGCCGGCACTCGCATCGGCTCCGGGGGTGAGCAGCACAGGGCCACAGGGCGAAGCGACTTTACATAAGGTCGTTTCGCCCAGCCGGGCCATTCTGCCGCAGTAAAACTGCGGCGGCTGGTCGGCAAGTGGTTAAAGACACATACAAACCTGATACACTGGCTTGGCCACCTTGTTATGCCCTTTCCATACAGCTGCAGTGCGCCAATGGCTATCTGCCTTTATTTTTGCCAGTGACAGATTGTGCCCGCAGCATGCCCTGTTCTGGGAGGATCTCAAATTGCTTTAGGCCAGGTGGAAACTGGTTAAAGGAAAGGTTTTTTTTTTTTTTTTTTTCAGAGCTATAGGGTTATATCGCCCCCTACAGGAGTAGGACACTAGGCAGACAAAAGACTTGGCTACGCCCATGGGCAGTCCTAGGTGATATACACCCCCCCTCCGCTACAGGCCTTCAGTTTTTTCTGCCTAGTCAGGAGTAAGGACCTAGTTCCCTGGGCATTTTCAAAAATGCCTTTGCTGAGCATTGGTAAAGATGCCTTTGCTGGGCATTGATAAGGATGCCTTTGATGGGCATTGGTAAAGATGCCTTTACTGGGCACTGGTAAAGATGCCTTTGTTGGGCACTGGTAAAGATGCCTCTGCTGGGCACTGATAAAGATGCCTTGGCTGGGCATTTTTAAGATGCCTTTGCTGGGCATTTTCAAAGATGCCTTTGCTGGGCATTTTCAAAGATGCCTTTGCTGGGCATTTTCAAAGATGCCTTTGCTGGGCATTGGTAAAGATGCCTTTGCTGGGCATTTTCAAAGATGCCTTTGCTGGGCATTTTCAAAGATGCCTTTGCTGGGCATTTTCAAAGATGCCTTTGCTGGGCATTTTCGAAGATGCCTTTGCTGGGCATTTTCGAAGATGCCTTTGCTGGGAACTGGTAAAGATGCCTTTGCTGGGCATTGGTAAAGATGCCTTTGCTGGGCATTGGTAAAGATTCCTTTGCTGGGCATTGGTAAAGATGCCTTGGCTGGGCATTTTCAAAGATGCCTTTGCTGGGCATTGGTAAAGATGCCTTTGCTGGGCATTGGTAAAGATGCCTTTGCTGGGCATTGGCAAATATGCCTTTGCTGGGCATTGGTAAGGATGCCTTTGCTGGGCATTGGTAAGGATGCCTTTACTGGGCATTTTCAAAGATGCCTTTGCTGGGCATTGGTAAAGATGCCTTTGCTGGGCATTGGTAAGGATGCCTTTGCTGGGCATTTTTAAAGATGCCTTTGCTGGGCATTGGTAAGGATGCCTTTGCTGGGCATTGGTTAGTGATGCTGATCACTGGTAATTGCTGAAATTGTATTGGGCAAGCCATACTCTGGGTCCTTTCCCTGCTTCTATAGGTGTTGTATTAGTAAAAGTAAAAGTCAATCTGTATGAGGGTGAGCAAGATAAACAAGAAAACTAAACTTTCTTAACACAGAAACAACTTGTGTCTTGGACTGCAAACTCTGTATTCGGTAAAAGTTGACATTTGGTATGCTTTTGCACATTTAATGTGATTTTTGCTGTTGTATGCATGCTGATAACTTGTCAGACCTTGGCTCATACTCCGTTAGTTTGAGAGCAACACATACAGCACTCAGTTCATCTCTGGCATCACATTTGATATAATTCATAGTTGCCAACTGTCCCAAATTTCCCGGGACATTCACGGGATTTAGACCCTTTTCCTGGGAAATCCGTTTTTTACCTGTTTAAGTTTTTTCACAGCAAGCGGCCGCTAGAGGTCCGCGGCCACCATTTTTAAGAAGATTAGAAGAACGGCCCTTGCAGTCCCTCAGCTTATCTCCCCAGGGTTCCTCTCTCCCCCTTTCCCCTGATACCTCCGGAAGTTTTTAGGGGAGACGCTCAGATCCAGGCTCTGCAATGACTGAAGCACATCTCTGGGCACGGCGGTTCTACGCGGGGCTTCGGGGTATGAGGACATGGAGACGGCGGACCTGGACAATCACACTCCACGCTGAGCCAAGCCGCATTCCCCGCTGCCATAGCAACCGCTGCCATGCTAACAGAGCAGGAAGCACTAGGACCAATCACAGTGCAGCTCCATCGTTCTGCCCGCCTCCTTGCACTTGTGGTTTGTAAGGAGCTGATTCTGGGTCATGTGACTGGTGATGTCCAGTATTATCCTCCGCTTGTAGTATGAGAGATAGCAGGGAGGCGTGGCCTGTGTATGAGAATCTGCTCAGCTCTCAGTGTCCGCTCACACCTGGCAAAGAAAACCCTCACTTTATAATGCAAATGATAGTGCAGTCACGGGGGCCCAGTGCAGACAAAGTGGGCTTCATTTAAATGTCATCCTTGTGAGGAAAGCATGTCTTCCATGGAGCCTGTTCCAAAAGTAGCATTCTGATAGGTGCTGCCCCGCCTATAGTATGGGAAGTATGGTAGCTTTTAGTATTGATATCAACGTGTGGCTACAATAGAAATTAAGCTGCTGCTGCTGCGGCTGGGGACACCTGATGTAAGGAGGGGCTCCGCTGGGGACACCTGATGTAAGGAGGGGCTCCGCTGGGGACACCTGATGTAAGGAGGGGCTCCGCTGGGGACACCTGATGTAAGGAGGGGCTCCGCTGGGGACACCTGATGTAAGGAGGGGCTCCGCTGGGGACACCTGATGTAAGGACAGACTCTGCTGGGGGCACCTGCTGTAAGGACGGACTCTGCTGGGGGCACCTGGTGTAAGGACGGACTCTGCTGGGGGCACCTGATGGCATCTGGTGGCAGGCGACGTGGCAGGTGACACACTCAGGGGTCCCACTGATTCTGCATTTTCCCTTCATTTTCGCTTTGTGCGCCGCATTTTCCCTTTTCCCTATGCCACACCTACAAACGTATGCCCCACCCCCTAATTATAGTGTGACTCCGTCTACAGCCAAAAAAAGTGTCCCGAAATTTTTTTTTACAATGTTGGCAGCTATGTATAATTCAATGCTGAAAACAGCTGCTCACAAGCATAGGATGACCCAAACAAAGTAAGAAAAGGAATCCCAAGTGTTTTCATTGGCGTAAAATTACTTGGCAGAGAATTCCACACTTTAAAGGGTTTCATTTTCCGAACTAGCAACTGTGCTGTCCTCTGTCATCCCTTCACACTCCATATTCTCAAGTGTTGCACTCAGGTCATGGAATTTATTTTTCCAGAAATTTTCAAGCTTTCTTGAAATTCCAGTAGCTCCATTTCAAGATTTTCTAAATCTAACCAGTGTAAGTAGGAAAGATCAAGTTCTTGACATTTGGCTTTATCTGGAGAAGTAAGAAAACACAGGGTTGTCTCCATCTTACGGAACTGTAAAAATCTGTTACTAAAATTCTCTTTTGCAACTGCTATAATGCTAGAAAATTCCTTGTAGATTTCATGATTGTTTGGATTGTCTGTAAATGTTGTAGAATTTTCCAAATGCATTTTTTAGATTTGGAAAATATGTCAGCTTCCCACTTTCAAGGTCTCTTTCAAAAACCTGCAGTTTTCTCTCAAATGTTCTGATATCAGAAAACATCCTTTCTGCTGTTTTCCCTAAACCTTGCAGTTTTTTGTTCTGTACACTGAAGTGTATTGTAAAATCAGTAAAAAACATGAGTAAAAAACATGAGGTTGGTGAGCCAGGTCATATCAGTGTGGATATTCCTGCCCCTTTTCATTCATAAACAGCCTAATTTCATCCAAGCAGGCTGCAAATCTCTCCAAGACCCATCCTCTGCTTAGCCACCGTACATTATTGTACATAAGTAAAGTATTATACTGTGCCTGTACCTCATCAAGAAGTGGGCAGGAGTCGTCAACAGGATGGCAGCGGGGGTACTGAATCAGAAGGCAAAACCATAGTCAAGAACAGGCAGAGGTTGGCAACAGATGGGCAGCAGGGTACAGAATCAGGAGGCAGAGCTGTAATCATAAGTCCAAGCCAAGGTCAGTATTGCAGGTAGAGGCAGGTTCAACAGGCAAGGGAGATCCAAGAGAATGATCAGAAGATAGCCGGGTTTTCAGGAACAAGGTCAATCAGGCAGAGTAACAACAGGAACACAGGGACAAGCTGAATACGATCCAGCACTGATGCTAGGCAGACTCTCTGTTTATATAGAGTGCTGTGTGCCAGGATTCGCGGCAGCGTACATGCGTGCACGCGCGCATGGGCATCAGTGCCTTAGCACATTGGCACATGCGCATTAGCGCGTTGGCACTCGCTGGTGCGAGTTAGCGCTTGTTCGCATGGAGGTGCAATTGTGCATGCCCACTCTGGATCTCAGTTGTCTCTGGCTTCGGTTCCGTGCATGCACATTGGCATTAGCGGAATGAGGGTTGGCAGCTGCTGCATGGAGACAGGTGCTTGCTGTGTGAGTTCTCTTACAGCATTTCTGCTAAGTGGCATTTCATGGCCTGGTCATCATGACATGACGCCGGTTTGTTTACAAGTGATCACTCCGTCATTTGACGGAGCGATCGTGTGGTAAACGGCCGCTACCAGTGGCCATTTACCGTGATCCGTGATGCGCCGGGTCTACCAGACCCGATGGTCACGGATTTTTCCAGGAGCGCGCCCCAGGGGGCGCGCGGGAGCAAGGTTCTGGGAGGATGTCCATGGACGCCCTCCCAGAATAAGCCGACCGCGCTGTAGCCGTCTTTAGGCTATGGCCTGGTCATCAAGTGGTTAAACTCACATTTGAGTAGTTTAAACAGGCATAGGGTAGTTCTTTCTGCTGTCCTCGGTTGTCCTCCGGTTTCCAGCTGGGCTGCGGTGTGGGGTTAGTCCCCGGTCGCTCCGGTGGTGTCCGTAGCTCCGAGGAAGGGATTTCCCACAGCAGGCATGTCAGCAGGTGCATCGCCAGGGAACGTCAGATGCTCGAGAATGGGGGCGTGGCTTCAGTGCTTACGTTCAGAGCATGCGTCATGCCCACTCGGACACGTCACCGCTAGCCCCAGAGAACTGTGGAAGATGTAGTTTGCGGGTGTGGTGTGAACGATTCAATGATTTGTCAGTGTATAATTTCTCAATTGTCATGGCGTGCCCAGAGAGACGGCTCGGCGTGACGGCACACGTGCCACGCGTTCGCCATCACTGCTCTAATGGCTGGATATTGATGCAGGGTGAATACAGGGAGAGCTCACAGTGACACAACTGTTGTAGGCCGTTGCAAGGTAGTGCATGTAAGCAGCAGGGTAATGGGGTGTCAGGGTATAAAGGGTATAAAGGTAGTCAGCGACCAGCAGCAAAGTAGCAGAGCAAAGTAGCAAAGTAGGTAATAAAGTACAAGTCCATATACCTGCTAAAGCACCCACTTTATTACTATTGCCACCTGTTAAACACTGTCTCTCTTCAGCAGTCTCTGTAGTAAATGGTAAACAATAGTAATGTATTGAATACAGGCAGTGCTGATACTCAGAGTCTTAGCGGTATATAGTGCACATCTGGCATAAACAGCATACACAGCAGGTAGCTATCGTCCAGCTCCGTCCAAACAGCAAAAAGTATTTTTCTCCTTATTCCTTCCTCCCCTCACCCCTCTCCTTCTTATGCCGTGTACACACGAGCGGAATTTCCGACAGAAAGAGTCTGATGGGAGCTTCTCATGGTATATTCCGACAGTGTGTATGCCCCATCGAACTTTTTCTGTCGAAAATTCAGACAGACTTAGATAGAGAACATGTTCTATATTTTTCCGACGGAACAAAATTACTATCGGAAAAAACACTTGTCTGTATGCTGTTCCGACGCACCAAAAACGACGCATGCTCTGAAGCAAGTACGAGACGGAAGCTATTGGCTACTGGCTATTGAACTTCCGTTTTCTAGTCCCGTCGTACGTGTTGTATGTCACCGCGTTCTGGACGGTCGGAATTTGGTGTGACCGTGTGTATACAAGACAGCTTGAGCGGAATTCCGTCGGAACTCCGTCATAAAAACCTTCAGAGTTTATTCCGACGGCAAAACCGGTCGTGTGTACAGGGCATTAGGCTTGATAGCTCGATAGCTTGATGGCCGTTCACAGCTGATATCCGTCGGAACTCCAGTAGTCAGCGTCTCTCACATCTCTCACATGTGAGCATCTCTCACATGCTTAGCCCCACGCTGAGCAAGCTTAATGTTTTTCAGTTACCACATATGCAGTTTCAGGGTTCCGGTGCGTCTCCATTCACTGTTTCAGGTCCGATTTCAGCTCAAATTTTTTGGCTGATTTCGGACCTGAAACGAACCAAAAGACGCACAGGGCTCCTGTGCAATTCGCACCAGAGCCGCAGCAGACATATGTGAATCGGCTTCATAGAGAGCGGGTCAAAATCTCCTGCTATTGCGACTTGGATGCGAAGAAGCCGCATCCAATTCGCAATGGTGTAAACCCAGCCTTACAGCTTTGACCAACCTTCAGCTCCTACAGACATGACTCTTCTCTTCCCCCCAGGCTCTCAATCACTGACTCTGAGTTTCAGGTGATCCAAAATTACCAAACCGAAGAAGTGCAAAATCCAAACTGGACAGGGAATCAGAGGGTTAAATTAATTATTTTCTGTAAAATTCTACAAACAATACCCCATAATGACAACGTGAAAAAAGTTTGTTTGAAATCTTTGCAAATTTATTAAAAATAAAAAACGGAAAAAAAAAATCCCATGTGCATAAGTATTCACAGCCTTTGCTCAATACTTTGTTGAAGCACCTTTGGCACCAATTACAGCCTCAAGTCTTTTTGAGTATGATGCTACAAGCTTGGCACACCTATTTTTGGGCAGTTTCTCCCATTCTTCTTTGCAGGACCTCTCAAGCTCCATCCATTGGATGGGGAGCATCGGTGCACAGCCATTTTCAGATCACTCCAGAGATGTTCAATCAGGTGCAAGTCTGGGCTCTGGCTGGGCCACTCAATGACATTCACAGAGTTGTCCCATAACCGCTCCTTTGTTATCTTGGCTGTGTGCTTAGGGTCGTAGTCCTGTTGGAAGATGAACCTTCGCCCCAGTCTGAGGTCCAGAGCGCTCTGAAGCAGGTCTTCATCAGGGATGTCTCTGTACATTGCTGCATTCATCTTTCCCTTTATCCTGAATAGTCTCCCAGTTCCTGCCTCTTGAAAAACAACCTCACTGCATGATGCTGCCACCACCATGCTTCACTGTAGGGATGGTATTGGCCAGGTGATGAGTGGTGCATGGATTCCTCCAGGCATGACACCTGCCATTCAGGCCAAAGAGAGAGTCCTTCAGGTGCCTTTTGGCAAACTCCAGATGGGCTGTCACATGCCTTTTACTGAAGAGTGGCTTCCGTCTGGCCACTTCACCATACAGGCCTGATTGGTGGAGTTCTGCAGAGATGGTTGTTTTTCTGGAAGGTTCTCCTCTCTCCACAGATAAACGCTGGAGGTCTCTCAGGCTGACCATCGGGTTCTTGGTCACTTCCCTGACTAAGGCCCTTCTAGCCAAATTGCTCAGTTTGGCTGGGCAGCCCGCTCTAGGAAGAGTCTTGGTGGTTCCAAACTTCTTCCATCTATGGAGATGGCGGCTACTGTGCTCATTGAGACAATTTTTCTTTACTCTTCCCCAGATCTGTGCCTCAATACAATCCTGTCTTGGACGTCTACAGACAATTCCTTGGACTTCATGGCATGGTGTGTGTTCTGACATGCACTGTTAACTGTGAGACCTTATATAGACAGGTGTGTGCTTTTCCTTACCACAGGTGATCAGTGGAAACAGGATGCACCTGAGATAAATTTTGAGCACCATGGCAAAGGCTGTGAATACTTATGTATATGTGATTTTTTTTGTATTTTTTTTTTAAATAAATTTGCAAAGATTTCAAACAATCTTCTTTCACATTGTCATTATGGTGTATTGCTTGAGGAATTTTGAGGAAAATAATGAATTTAATCAATTTTGGAATAAGGCTGTAACATAACAAAATGTGGAAAAACTGAAGCACTGTGAATACTTTCCGGATGCACTGTATATATATGGTGCATACATTTGTGTTGTGGCCGTGGGCTGCTACCTGCTGTGATCTTGCTGCAGCATCAAACACAGGCGCAGAAATACACAACGTGACCACCCACCAATACTGTAAATGGGAATGGGTGCTTCAGAATTCTCTGCCTATAGGCTCCTGAGATGTAAATCTGGCCCTGGCTAAATATCTTTTCAATTGTTCCTCAAAACTGAAATCCTCCAGTCCTTTTATTACTTTGTTGCCCTTTTCTGAATTCTTTCTAGTTCAAGGAAAATCTGTGGCTTTGTGACCAAAACTATACTGCATTTTCATGTAGAGGCTGAACCAGCTTTTTCCAAAAAGTGGTAGAAATATTGATTTATCCTTTGAATATAATGCATGAGAATATTCTGCTTGCTTTGTTAGATAGGCATTGTATGCTATTGCTAAAGCCTAGCACACACTATCCATTTTTTATTTTGTTCAACCCAGCAGCCTGAACGAAAAGCCCAGGAAGAGCCACTGTACTAGCCACTGTACTAGCAATCCAATGTTAGTACAGCAATCTCCCCTGCTGAGCTATTGCGTTCTGACAAATGGACGCTGCCCCCAACCCCCCACCAGAACACACCAGTCAGCGCTCTTAGCCATTGGCTGAAAATGCTGATCAGATGCTTTTTCGGTCATGCCCCTTCGACAGAAGCTCCTGTACACGGGCCAAATGTTGGCCGGTTTCTATTGAACCGACCGATGCCGCCTGATATTTGGCCCATGTGTGCGGTCTTTTAGTCTGTATTTTACAAGGACACTCAACTTTTTTTTCCATCACTGATTCTTCCAGAGGAGCTCCTCCTTATGAGTATTTTGCATGCATATTTTAGCACCCAAGTGTATTACATTATATTTTTCAATATTGAACCTCATCTGCCATATAGCTGCCCACCTCCCTATTTGATTACGCTCTTCCTCTACCATTGCCACATGGATTGGTTTCGTGACAGAGCCCTAAGGCACATCACTCACAACATTAGACCATTTAGAGAATGACTCCTTTATCACTATTATCTTGACTTGTTCATTTCCTCCAATACTCTACAAGTGACTGATGTACAGTTTCCTGTTATACATCTCAACCCTTTTTAGTAAAATTGATACCACATTTGCTCCATTCCAAACAGTTTTTTTTTTTTAATTGTTTGTCCAAACCAGAGCTAAGTTCCCTAAGGACTCGTGGATGCAAGCAGTCTGGTGCTGGCAATTTATTGAAATTAAGTCTTCTAATCTTTTTTTAACTCAGTTTTCTATCAGCCACAGTGGTACATTCAATACAAAGTTGTTAGCTGTAGGCTTCATGTACACATAGCCTACTTCAATTCCTCTACATTCAGGAGAGGGAGGTTAAAGCTCCCCTACCCGCAGCTGCAACTAAACTCTGCCAAAAGCCTATGTGTACATTCACACATAGGCTTTTATGGAGTTCAGTTTAGGAGCTTTGGCAAAAAAAGCCAAGAGCTCCTAAACTCAAGTTGGTGACTTACTGTTTTGACTATCTTTTTGCATAAACCAGCCTTTTTCAACCAGGGTGCCCAGGCATTGATTATCAGTGTAGACCCATTGAGGATGCCCACTAGAGACCACCAGGGATGCCCAGTGGAGACCACCAGGGATGCCAGTCACTGCTCATTAGGGTGTCACTCTGTGCCCATCAGTGACTGCCTGTCAGTGCCTCCTTATCAGTGCTGCCTATCAGTGCGATCTATCGCAGCTGCCCATCAGTGCCACCCATCAGTGCTGCCTATAAGTGCCCACCAGTGCAACCTATAAGTGCCCACCAGTGCCACCTATCAGTGCCACCTATGAGTGCCCATCAATGCCGCCTATGAGTGCCCACCAGTGCCACCTATCAGTGCCCATCAGTGTTGCCTATCAGTGCCCATCAGTACTGCATATAAGTGCCTCATCATCAGTGCCCATCAGTGCAGCCTCATCAGTGCTCATCAGTGAAGGAGAAAACGTGCTTATTTACAAGGTTTTGTAACCAAAACGAAGAAAACATTTATTTGGACTGCAAAAAATAAAAACCCCATTGGTGATCAAATACCACCAAAAGAAAGCTCTATTTGTGGGGAAAATGATAAAAATGCTGTTTGGGTACAGCATCGCATGACCGCGCAATTGTCATTCAAAATGTGACAGTGCTGAAAGCTGAAAATTGGACTGGGCAGGAAGGGGGTAAGAATGCCCAGTATTAAAGTGGTTAAGTTACACAAAGCCACAGGGTTTCATTGAGCACCATTACTGCCATCTAGCTGCTGACCTTGAATGACCAATGAGATCATCATTTGATAAGGAGAATGTATGTTGCCTGCATATATATATAATATATATCATCCTTGTTTGACCATCCCTGCCCCTCTCCATCAGCTTTGAGGTCACATTAGCTGAGTGATGGAGAAAAACTTTTTACTACTGATAGTTTTGATAATTTATATTATTAGGAATTATTTTGGTGTGTTCTTACTGTAGCAATGTTTCGGCATTTTATTTTAGTTGCCCTGACTGTTCTTTTGCATGTCTTGAAGCATTCCTTGTAACTCAGAAATTGCAGAGGATGTACTTTCCTATTTTTATTTCTTAACCACTTTACAGGAAACAAAGTACCTGTACGTCCTTTTGAGGAAATGGTTGTACCGAGATAAAGCCCTCAGCTGCAGGCTTTACCCAGGGACCGTTTTTTAGAGCTGGTCGTCAGCTTTCCGATGTTAGCCGCTCAGCTGTTATCATAAGGAGTGGGAGGGGATTCCCCCCCCCCCCCCGTACTGCCGCGTTTTGCCCACCGGAAGGCTCAAGCGACCAGCTGGCCGGAGTCTGGAACAAAGACGCAATCAGCTTCGATCGGGTCTCCGATGTAGTAACCCGGAATCGACATCACAATGTCACTTCCGGTTTACTTGGCTGCCAATGGTGCTGATTTAAAAAAAATCCCTAGTATACCAAAATGCCGATTTTGGTGTTTTGAATACTTTTAAGTGCAAAGAAGTGATTTGCTTCTTTTAGACCTAAGATCCCTATATAAAGAGTACCTGTCAGGGCCTATTACTGTCACAAGGCATTACATACCTTGTGACATCAATAAAAGTGATCAGATTTTTTTCTAAAGAGACAGTGTAACCGCTTCAGCCCCGGAAGATTTTACTCCCTTCCTGACCAGAGCGTTTTTTGCGATTCGCCACTGCTTCGCTTTAACTGACAATTGCATGGTCGTGCGACGTGGCTCCCAAACAAAATTGGTGTCCTTTTTTTCCCACAAATAGAGCTTTCTTTTGGTGGTATATGATCGCCTCTGCGATTTTTATTTTTTGCACAATAAACAAAATAAGATCAACAATTTTGAAAAAAACGCATTATTTTTTACATTTTGCTATAATAAATATCCCCCAAAAATTTATAAAAAAAACCCCATTTTTTTTCCTCAGTTTAGGCCGATCGTATTCTTCTACATATTTTTGGTAAAAAAAAAAAATCGCAATAAGTGTTTATTAATTGGTTTGGCATTTTTGTTAATATTTTTTTTTTTACTAGTAATGGCGGCGATCAGCGATTTTTTTTATGTGACTGCAACATTATGGCGGACATGTCGGACATTTTTGACACATTTTAGGGACAATTGTCATTTATACAGCGATCAGTGCGATTAAAAATGCACTGATTCCTGTGTAAATGACACTGGCAGTGAAGGGGTTAACCACTAGGGGTGGGGAGGGGTTAAGTGTGTCCTAAGGGAGTGATTGCTAACTGTAGGGGGATGGGCTGTGTGTGTGACGTCACTGATCTCTGCTCCGATGACAGGGAGCAGTGATCAGTGACACTTGTCACTAGGCAGAACGGGGAAATGCTGTTTACATCAGCATCTCCCTGTTCGTCCTCTCCGTGAGGCGATCGCGGGTATCCCCGCGGCAATCGAGTCCGCGGGACCCGCGACCCGACTCACGGAGCACCCGGCCGGCGCGCGCGCGCGCCGCTGGTGGCACGCATGCAGTGGCAAGGCGGGGAATTCAAATGGATGTACAGGTACGCCCATTTGCCCAGCCGTGCCATTCTGCCGACGTACATCGGCGTGCGCCAGTCGGGAACCTGGTAAAAAAATAATTAAATAAATATATATTTTTTTTTTAAAGAACACATAAGTAAGTCGCACCTGCAAATGTAAACGGTGTTACAATCACACATGTGAGGTATCGCCGTGATTATCAGAGCAAGAGCAAAAATTGCAGCAAAAGACCTCCTCTGTAACGCTAAACTGGTATCTGTTAAAAATTTTTAAAGAGTCACCTATGGAGATTTTTAAGTACCGTAGTTTATCTCCATTCCACGAGGGCGTGCACAATTTTAACCACTTCAGCCCCGGAACATTTGGCTGCCAAATAACCGGACCATTTTTTGCGATTTGGCACTGTGTTGATTTAACTGACAATTGCACAGTCGTGCAACGCTGCACCCAAACAAAATTGACATCCTTCTTTTCCCCACAAATAGAGCTTTCTTTTGGTGGTATTTGGTCATCTCTGCGGTTTTTATTTTTTGCGCTATAAACAAAAAAAATAGCGACAATTTTGAAAAAAACACAATATTTTGTACTTTTTGCTATAATAAATATCCCCCTTTTTTTTAAAGCAAATTTTTTCTCAGTTTAGGCCAATATGTATTCTTCTACATATTTTTGGTAAAAAAAAAATCGCAATAAGTGTATATTGATTGGTTTGCGCAAAAGTTATAGCATCTACAAAATAGGGGATAGATTTATAGCATTTTTATTATTCTTTTTTTTACTAGTAATGGCAGCGATCTGCGATTTTTATCAGGACTGCGACATTATGGCGGACATATCGGACACTTTTGACACATTTTTGGGACCATGGGCATTTATACAGCGATAAAAATGCGCTGATTACTGTAAAATTGTCACTGGCAGGGAAGGGGTTAACACTAGGAGGGGATCAAGGGGTTAACTGTGTTCCCTAGTGTGTGTTTCTAACTATAGGGGGAGGGGACTGATCTAGAGGAAGTGACAGATCGTGGTTCTTAGCTATTAGGAACTCACGATCTGTCTCTCCTCACAGAACAGAACTGAACACACGTCCCTTTTCTGCCTCCCTTGCCCACGATCGCTCGTGGCCGGCTGTCATCGCGACCGTCGGCCACGAGCATCTGCACCCCTGCAGTGCACGCCTGCTATCCCGCTTAAAGGAGTCGGCTATGACAGCTCGCGGGATCGTGATGACCTGCCGCCGTATAATGACGGCGACTGGTCGGCAAGCGATTAAACTGTAACATGTTGGGTATCTATTTACTTGGTGTAACATCATCTTTCACAATATATGAAAAAATTGGGCTAACTTTTCTGTTTCGTTTTTTTTTTTTAATTCAGTGAAGTGTATTTTTTCCCAAAAAATTGCGTTTGAAAGACCACTGCGCAAATACCATGTGACATAAAATATTGCAACGACCGACATTTTTTTCTCCAGAGTCTTTGCTAAAATATCTATATATATATCAATATATATAGATATATATCTATATATCTATATATATCTATATAATATATCTATATCGATATCGATATCGATATCGATATCGATATCGATATCGATATCGATATCGATATCGATATCGATATAGATATAGATATAGATATATAGATAGATATATAATATCTATCTATCTATATAGATATATATATATAGATAGATAGATATAAAATGTTTGGGGGTTTTAAGTAATGTTCTAGCAAAAAATACTGATTTTAACAAGTGTCAAAAATAGGCTTGGTCCAGAAGTGGTTAAAGTCCATTTTCTTTATGTGTTTGCTTTTTTACATGTAGTACCCTCTACTTAGGTAGGTGCTAGAGGTGAGATTTTTGGTGAGTGCAGGTAAATTTAGGCAGGCCTAGCTGGAAGATTGTTTTGATCTGAGTGGGATGGGAGCGGCTCAGAGTAGGCTGGTGACTCACAGATAGCATCACTTCTCGGTTACCCCCCTCTGGCTTCTAGAGGATTCTAGAGGAGAGGAGGGGTAGAGAGGTGGAGCTGTCTGAGGTGTCTCAGGGAGCCCTAACCAATCCCCAACTAGGATTGGCAGGGGGCAGGCCTCCTTGATATACCCAGGGTCAGCCCAGCTGGGGAGGAGTTGTCGGGTAGAAGAACTGAGGATGGAATAGTAGGCTGTCGGGGCCTTTGAGGGCGCTCCCCATTCTGGGGGTGACCTTAGGCCTGGGACTCAGGTGCAGGAAGGATCCCTTCAAGACCGCATGGACAGGAGGCACAGAGAGGAGTTAGAGAGTACAGCTGGAGCTAGTTCTGCTGGGCAAGTCTTCAGGAGGGAACCACCGGCGTGTGCACAGCCAGGAGGGCTAGTGAGTGACATGTGCTATGTTGAGTACTGGAGAGGCATGCCAGAGAGGACTGAGAGGCAACAGTCAGAGCTGGGTGTAGAGCCAGTGAGGACTGAAATGTCACAGGCAATGGGGTCGGGCAGCTGCAGCCAGGAGAGCTGGCAGGGCCTGAAGAGGGATTGCTGGGAGCAGTAGTCCCCCATAAGACAGCTAGCACTAAAGACTTCCTAATTTATTTTTGCTACACAGAAGAGGGACCCATGGTCCCTGCCTGTCTAACCATGTGCTGGCTGTGCCTGGAGTTAAGTGTTGAGCAGGAGAGAGGAGAGAGTGATAGTCTGCAAGCAAGTGTTGTGCAGGAGGAGATTGAAGAAGTGTCATGTACAAGGAGTGTACATAGTTCTGTCCCAAGTTGACTGTTCTAAAATACTACTGGGCATCCCATGAATTCCCAACCCTATCCAAGTTCAAATCCATCAATAAAAACACAAAAACAAACATAAGGACTGTTCATTGACTCAAGGTGATTGGGAAGTGAATGCCGGGCTGGGCAGGGTAACAGGTGGACCACAACTTTCAGCAGCCCCTACAGAAGTACTGCTACATACATTAGAATTTAGCCACACTGGTTTCCATTTTGTTCTTTTATATACAGTATATGTTACCCATTGGAATAAGTTGGCAAATACAGTTATTATTTACATAAAACGCTCATTCTCTGTGTTTTTTGTCATGGACATTTCGCCCTATTAGGCTAAGTTTACACTGACATTAAAAGCAGGAGTTTGAGAGGCGTTAAAAGTGTCCCTCAGACGCCTATGCAAATGATACAATGGAAAGCATATAGTGCTGTTTACACTATCAAAAAATGAAGCGTTGTCTCGCTTTAACCACTTCAATACAGGGCACTTGGACACCTTCCTGCCCAGACCAATTTTCAGCTTTCAGTGCTGTCGCAGTTTGAATGACAATTGCGCGGTCATGCTACACTGTACCCAAACTACATTTTTATAATTTTGTTCCCACAAATAGAGCTTTCTTTTGGTGGTATTTGATCACCTCTGCGGTTTTTATTTTTTGCGAAACAAATAAAAAAAGACCGAAAATTTTTTAAAAAATAAAAGTTTTGCTTTTGTTTCTGTTAAAAAATTTAGTAAATAAGTAAGTTTTCTCTTTCACTGATGGGCACTTATAAGGCGGCACCGATGAGGTGGCACCAATGAGCGGGCACTGACGATGGGCACTGATATGCGGCACTGATGGGCACTGGTAGGTGGCACTGATGGGTGGCACTGATATGCAGCACTGATGGGCATTGATAGGCGGCACTGATGGGCACTCATGGGTGGCACTGGGTGGCACTGGTGGGCACTAATAGGCGACACTGATGGGCACTGAAAGGCTGCAAAGATGGGTTCTTATGGGTGGCACTGATGGGCACTGATACGTGGCACTGATATGCGGCACTGATAGGCATCCCTGGTGGCACTGGCAGTGGTAGGCATTGGAGTGGGCACTGATTGGCAGCTGCCTGGGCATTGATTGGCAGCTGCCTGGGCACTGATTAGTATTTCCCTGGGGGTCTAGGGGGCATACCTGGTGGTCCAGTGTGGCTGGTTTCCCTGGTGGTCCTGGGCGGCTTCCCTGGTGGTCCTGGGCGGCTTCCCTGGTGGTCCTGGGTAGGATCCGAGGGGGGGCTGTGCTAATAATCAATCAGCACAGACCCCCCCCCCCCTGTCAGGAGAGCAGCCGATCGGCTCTCCTCTACTCGCGTCTGTCAGACGCGAGTGAGGAAAAGCCGATCACCGGCTCTTCCTATTTACGTCGTGATCAGCCGTGATTGGACATGGCTGATCACGTGGTAAAGAGTCTCCGTCAGAGACTCTTTACCTAGATCGGTGTTGCGGGGTGTCAGACTGACACCCCGCAACAACCATCGTCGCGATGCGCGCCCCCGGGGACGCGCAGCGGTTCAATATCCTGCGGACGTCATATGACGCCCAGTCAGGTTATTGAAACCACTTTGCCGCCGTCATTCTGCTATATGGCGGGCGGCAAGTGGTTAAAATTGAAGCGCAGGGGATCACAGCTCCAGGTGGAAATGTGGATATAGAACTCTCCTCAGAACTGGAACACCAGGTGCCGGCTAAGAAAATAGCAACATGAGGCAAAAAGGAAGTTCTGGACAGCCGCACTCCGGAATATAGCCTTTATTTGTAAAAACTCCAACAGATACAAGCCACAGCAAAAAATGGGACAAATGAGCTGACGCTTTTCACACTTATCAATGCTTATTTCTACAATGTCGGCGTCATTCACATTGCTGCACACATCAGTGGCGTCTAGAGTCCTGGATGTCTTTTTGACAGACAGCGGGGCTATTATGTTTTGACACCCCACGCGGCACAGACAAACCAACCAATAGTGCTGTGGAGATCACACAGCGCTCCTCCCCTCAAGTGAATGGACATCGGAGTCACGTGACTCCGTCACATATGCCAAACACTCCCTATGTGAGATGTTGCCCTGGTAACTTGACGCACCTCTCTCCCCGCCTCAGGCCACGCCCACACCCTCTGGGATACGTGGATGGTTGACAGCCTCGCGTCACGGCCGGGGAGGAGAGATGAAGGGAGGAGGGCAGGCGTCCATCGCCTAGACAACAGGCAGTATGTGACGCTCCCTTCTAGCATACCTTATAAGGGTTTTTTCTTAACAGTGACGGCGGCCAACTGAAGCCGCGCCTCCTCCACTGTATCACCAATGAATAGGAGACTTTATCTAGATTGATGCTACGCCCACCACCTGACCATGCCCACACCCCATATATTAGGACGCCAGGGACGGCCAAGGGCAGCACTCCACAACTGGCTCTTTTATAGAGAGGTACTCTAGGACCTGAGCTCTCTGTTAACAACAACTTAGAATCTCACCCTTACACCTTATATGACCATCTCAAGGTATTGGACTTCTTTACTTTGTGGCGGTTCTGGGAAATTTAGCCTCCTAAGAACCACCATTTTTTTCATTTTTTTCATCTTTTTTGAAATTTCTTTTTTCATTCAATATTTTTCTTATTTAAAATATCTTATGTTTTTCAGCCTTTTAATCTGCACGGCTGCCAAATATTGGTTCTCTTAAATATACCAGGCCGCCCCGTAGAGGATATTTGAGCAATATAGACAATCGGTGATTAGGGCCCCCGCCAGCACTGGGGAAGCATTTTTCACAGCTACATGCCTCAATGTAAGTCGCATATGTCATTTTTTAGTTGAAATGCGATTGCTTTAGATACAAGTGATATGCACATGTGTATATATAATAGTAATCATGTTGTTGTTTGAAATTTTAGAATGTGATGCAGTCCTTCCCTGAGGAAGACTTTGCTTTAACAATAAAAGTTGAAACGCGTTGGAAATCTGCTATCAGGACGCCATCGTACCAACTTGGGGTGGTGCTTGTACTTAGCAGTAGGATGCATCATTTGTTTTCATGTATCTGATGTCTTTTTTAACCATTCAATACCCCAAAAACATATATTGATTTGTACGTTTATATGTATTCTATTCGTTTTTGTATCAATAAAATGCTTTTAATTTAACAATTTTTCTAATCATTACATTGCCCAAAAAATCCCAATTTGAGGTATATATTTGGTCTTTAACCTCTAGACATCCGCGCTATAGCCGAATGACGGCCACAGCGTGGACCTACATTCCCGGGAGTCCGTCATATGACGGCCTCCCCTGTGCACGCTCCCTGCGCGCGCCCGGGAGGGCGCGCGCCGGGCGCGTTGTGATCACCGAGTTACTGAGACCTGGCTGATCACCGATCTGTGTAAGGGGCCGGTCCCGGCCCCTTACCATGTGATCAGCTGTCAGCCAATGACAGCTGATCACATGATGTAAACAAAAGATCGGTAATCGTTTTTTTTTTTTACTCACGCTGACAGCGCGAGTAGAAAAAAAAGCCGATCACCGGATCGGATGTGAGGGACATCGGTCCCCAAGTGGAAGAGGAACATCTGCCTCATCAGTGCCCACTAAAAGTGCCACCTAATAGTGCCCACAGTGCCACCTATCAATGCCCACAAGTACCACCTATCAATGCCCACCTGTAGTGCCAATCAGTGCCACCTGCCAGTGCTGCCCATCACTGCCACCCATCAGTGCCCATCACTGCCACCCATCAGTGCCCATCACTGCCACCTATCAGTGCCCATCACTGCCGCCACATCAGCGTACATCAATGAAGGAGAAAAATTACCCGTTTAAAATTTTTTATAACAAAATATAAAAAAATAAACATTTTTTTTTTTAAAAATTCAGGTTTTACATTTTTTTAATAAAAAGTAAAAACCGCAGAGGTGATCAAATACCACCAAAAGAAAGCTCTATTTGTGGTGAAAAAAATGATAAAAATTTCATTTGGGTACGGTGTTGTATGATCGCGCAATTGTCATTCAAAGTGCGTCAGCGCTGAAAGCTGTAAATTGGTCTGGATAGGAGGGGGGTTTAAGTGCCCTGTAAGCAAGTGGTTAAAGTTACAAGGGATGATGGCAATGACACACCCAACCCTCTGAGTCATATATTTATATAAATCAGTGCTTAGTCATAGCTGCCCTACCACCAAAAACAGTTCAATATATATACTAAAATGTTTCAAATATGTGACTCCGTGTGTAGTTAATTGAGTCTAATTACTCAATTAGATCTTCAATTGAAAGAAACCCTTCATTAGCAAATGTGTTCAACGTGTGTGAGTTGGGGGAATACACGTGAATATGTGAATTCAGTGCAAAGATGAAGCAAATGCTTTTATAATGAATTAAAATTAAATTGAAACCAACTAAAATAAAGTGTCTAAACAACTCATTTTGTTTAAATAAATTGTTCCAATGAACTGTGAGCTGTAAATATGTCCAATAAATATGTGAACACCTGAATAGCTGGTGAATAAATGAAATTAAATGAAATAAAATTAAAATGTGATAAGAATTAAACATTTGAATGATATGACGAAACATACTTAATCACAGAGGTATATGTAAATAAATGAATAAATAAGTGCTGTCTAACACCAACTGCGTGTAAGGAATGTGTGCTCATATATGTATATCCTGTGTGTATACTTTTTAGAGCCTGAAAGGGTTAATTCCGATTTTGACTTATATTTATTTTTGTAAAGGTGTAATATGTGTATCTTCATTTTATTTTTTATTCATTATTTTTCATTTTTTCTTTTTCATTTTTTCTTTTGTTTTATTTTTTTTTTATTTCAAACATTTTATTGAAAATTGTAAAGGATTTACAGCAAATGTGTAACAAACAACAGTAAACATAGATCATGAATACTTTTACAGTATGAGTTTAAAACTTAAGAGAAATCCCAGCCGGGCTTGATAGTCACGGGCATACTAACATCGTCAATAAAGAAAAAAGAACCCAGCATGTGCCTGTGAGAGGGTCTTAACAGCCTAAGAGCTTAGACTCCCTTGTTCTGTTCACTGTCATCTATTCGGTGTGTGGTAGGTAATTGGTTTACTAATCATGGGAGAACTTTATCCGAGGAGTAGGGACCTCCCTTTATTCGTGTCAGACACTCTCATAAATCACTGGCATATATATCTCAAGTTGGGTATCTGATTGGTATGATGCGCGGGTGACTTGCATGTTCATATTGGTTGTGAGAAGCCTGGCGTGGGAGAGAATGGGGATGGGGGAGGATGGAGGGGCGGGTGAGGGGAGTAGGTGGGGCATGAGGGAGGGGGCGGTAGGGATGGGAAAGGTGGGACTGGGAAGTCTCTGACTCCTCTAGATAATGGTGCGAATATCTGGGTATTTCCAAAATGTTTGAGTATTGTTCTATAAGGGGATAAGACTTCAGCAAGGTGGGGGTAAAGGGTAAATATATCTAGTTTGTATGTGTGGGTAGTGACCTTAGCTAACCCTGTCACGTTATGTAGGAGAGTTCAAAATGGACTTGTATTCAGGCAGAGTCTTAAAGTGGGTCCAACATGCCCATTTGTGGCTAAATTTCGTTGGTGTATCTTGAGCAATGTGTATTAGTTTTTCCATTTCTGCTATTTTGTTTATTCTGACGAACCATTCTGCCAGAGTGGGTATCTTGTTTGATTTCCAATGTATGGGGATGCATTGTTTTGCTGCGTTGATCAAATACATCATGAGTGACTTGTGGTAGGTGCTGTGTGGATAAGGAGATAGGTGAAGGAGGAATTGAGCTGGGGCGAAATCTAAATTATAGGTGGTGACCTGACCAATTATTTTGTGGACCTCCGACCAAAAAGTTTGGAGGGGGGCGCAGGACCACCAAATATGAGTAGAGTGCCCTTTTCTTGATGGCACCTCCAGCATGTTTCAGGAATATTGGTTTTGAATTTGTGTAGTAATGCTGGGGTATGGTACCACCTCGACAAAATTTTGAATCCATTTTCTTGAGTGGAGATATTAATTGAACCCTTATGTATGTGCGAGAATATTCGCTCCCAGCTCTCTTCCGTAATTTGTATGGATAGGTCCTTCTCCCATTTTTTGCAAAGATGACTGTCGTTTGCTTTGAGGTCAGCGAAAAGCATATTATGTATTTGTGAGATAAGGTGTGTTTGTGGTGTTATTTTGGTGCATAATGTTTCAAAGGGTGTAAGTTGTCTGGAGCATTGACCCTTCTTTTCGAGAGTTAGGAGGTAGTGTGCTATCATTAGATATGTCCATTGTGGGATAGGCGTTTTTTCAAAGCGTGTTGCAATTTGCGTTGCGGGGAGAATTTTGCCCTGCTGGAGGAAGTGATGAGCTCTGGTCTGTCCATGTGGTAAGTTATCAACTAAAAACTGATGGTGCATGCCTGGAGGAAAGTCCGGGTTCAGTTTTATTGGTGTCAATGGACTGGGAGTGGAAGAGATCGGGAGAGTTTTGCATATTAGGTGAAAACAACGTAGGGTGGGACCAATCGTCGGGTGTGTTTGAATCTCTTGTGGAATTTGGTTAAAAGAAATCCACGGGAGTGATTTACATTCTAATTTCATAAAGGAGGCTTCAAGGGAGACCCAGTCTTTCTGTTGAGTATGTACATTCCAGTCAACTATCCTGGTAAGATGGGTAGCTGTGTGGTAATTGGAAATGTTGGGAAGGCCTATGCCTCCTAGATTTTTCGGGCGGGAGAGCAAGTGGTGGCTAATTCTGTGTCTGTGTTTACCCCATAAGAACTTAGAGCTGATCTGTCTATATGATTTGAAAAACAGAGGAGGAATCTGTATCAAGATCGTCTGTAGTATACAGGGAAGGGCGTTCATTTTTAGTATGGCTGCTCTGCCGAACCATGAAAATGTCAATTTGTTCCAAGTTTCGAAGTCGGAGGATAACCTGTTTAAAAGGGGGAGAAAATTTTTAGTGTATAGGTCAGAGAGTGTGTATGGGATCTGTATTCCTAAGTACGTTAAAGAGTCTTGTTTCCATTGGAATGGAAAGTTGTGTTTACATTGGTCTACTATATTTTGGGTTAGTGATATGTTCAGAGCGAAAGATTTAGTGAAGTTGATCTTCAGATTGGATAGGGATTGGAAGATCTTAAATTCTGTTAGTAAGATTGGTAAAGTGGTTAATGGTTGTGAGAGGAATAAAAGTATGTCATCCGCGTAAGCCTCATACTTGTATTCTTTTTCTGGTGAATGAATTCCCTTTATATCTGGGTTAAGTTTAATTTTTCTTAGGAAGGGTTCTAGAGTTAATACAAATAGGAGGGGTGACAGAGGGCACCCCTGCCTCGTTCCGTTACGGATCGGGAAGGCGTTCGACAGAGTACCATTGATCCTCACTTTCGCTGATGGAGTGCTGTATAATGACATAATAAATCCAGTCATCTGTGGACCAAGTCCTATGGCTTGTAAAACTGCAAGCATGTAATCCCAAGATACTCTGTCGAACGCCTTCTCTGCGTCTAGTGACAAAAAGAATCCCTTTTGTTTAGTGTGTGTAATCAGGTGATGTAGGTTAATTGCTTTGCTCGTGTTATCCCTGGCTTCTCGTCCAGGGATGAAACCGACTTGATCGTGGGATATGATGGAAGGGAGAAGGGTAAGTAATCTGTTGGCTAATATTTTAGAGAAGATTTTGATGTCTACATTTAGCAGAGAGATCGGTCTATAGTTACTCGTGTGGGAGGGGTCCTTACCTTCTTTGGGGATAACTACTATATGGGCTTCTAACATTCCACATGTGAGGGGGTTTGTAGGGGAGAGAGAGTTAAAGGTCCTAAGGAATGGAGCTTGAAGGGTCTCTGTAAACGTTTTGTAATAGGCGGCCGGGAGGCCATCTGGGCCTGGGCTTTTACCGGGTTTAAGTTGTTTAAGTACTTGGGACCATTCCAGAGAAGTAATTGGTGATTCAAGAGATGCAGCTATCTCTGGAGTTAATTTCTCGGGGATATATAGATCTAAAAATGATTTAATGTTTCGGTTTCTTACTGACGCAGGGGTAGATGTGGGTTCCGATGTGTGTAGGTCATATAGGGAGGAATAATATGTCGCAAATTCCTTTGCTATTTCTTCATTTTGTGTAAGGGTCGTTCCGGAGGCGGATTGTAGTTTGTGTATTGTGTTATTAGCCTTTTGTTTGCGTAAGGCCCTTGCCAACAGTCTGCCACTCTTGTTACCAAACTCATAGAATAACTTGTGCGAGAGAATGAATTTTTTCTTAATGTTGGAATATATTTCTTCTTTGATAAGTTTACGGATCTCTTTTAGTTCTATATGGGTGTTTTGTGCTAACGTTTGTTTGTGGGACGCTTCTAGTTTCTTTAGTTTTGTGAAAAGGTTGTATAGATTGGTTTTCTTGGCTTTTCTGATGGAGGCTGTAAGGGATATCAATTTCCCTCTTATGACGCATTTGTGCGCTTCCCATTGCGTCAGAGGGGACGTGTCTGGGGTGTTATTTTCTGTGAAGTAATCCTTCAGACAGGAATGGATTTCTTCTACCTGTAGCTCGTTCGTTAGGAGTGCATGGTCTAATTTCCACAAGTAGGGTCTTTGGGGGGTGTCTGAGAGATTGAGCGACATTGAAATGGGATGGTGGTCTGAGAATGTCATAGGGTCTATAGTCGCTGTTGAGAGGGTAGGGAGGTCCGGTTGTGATAGGAACAAGTAATCAATACGGGAATATTTATTGTGGGGGGCCGAGAAGAAGGTATAGTCTTTGTCTTTTGGGTGCAGGGTTCTCCATGAATCATGCAATGATAGTTCTTGTAAACAATTTTTGATCTGTTTTAGGGCTCTGTACGGTAAGTGGGATTTACCTGTTGAGGAATCTACAATAGGGTCTAGGGGGACATTAAAATCCCCTCCCAGGATCAGAAGACCTTCCTGAAAGGATGTTAATTCTCTCGTTATTGTGCGAAAAAAATGGTACTTGGGAGGTATTAGGGCTATAGATGTTTGCCAGGGTAATTGGTTTGTTTTTGAATGTGCCTTTAATAAAGATGAATCTGCCTTGTACGTCTGTCAATGTGTCCGATATTTGCAAATGTATATTCTTGGAGAGGAGTAGGGATGACATTGGCTGTTCGCAAGTTCGCCGAACAGCGAACAGTTTGGGGTGTTCGCGGCAAATTCGAATGCCGCAGAACACCCTTTAAAAGTCTATGGGAGAAATCAAAAGTGCTAATTTTAAAGGCTTATATGCAAGTTAATGTCATAAAAAGTGTTTGGGGACCCGAGTCCTGCCCCAGGGGACATGGATCAATGCAAAAAAAAGTTTTAAAAACGGCCGTTTTTTCAGGAGCAGTGATTTTAATAATGCTTAAAGTCAAACAATAAAAGTGTAATATCCCTTTAAATTTCGTACCTGGGGGGTGTCTATAGTATGCCTGTAAAGGGGCGCATGTTTCCCGTGTTTAGAACAGTCAAAATGACATTTCGAAGGAAAAATTCTATTTAAAACTACCTGCGGCTATTGCATTGCCAACAATACACATAGAAGTTCATTGATAAAAACAGCATGGGAATTCAACACAGGGAAACCCCGAACCAAAATTAAAGAAAAAAATGACGTGGGAGTCCCCCTAAATTCCATACCAGGCCCTTCAGGTCTGGTATGGATATTAAGGGGAACCCCGGCCAAAATTTAAAAAAAAATGGATGTGGGGTTCCCCCTAAATTCCATACCAGACCCTTCAGGTCTGGTATGGATTTTAAGGGTAACCCCGCGCCAAAAAAAAAAAAAAAAAACGGTGTGGGGTCCCCCCAAAAATCCATACCAGACCCTTATCCGAGCACGCAACCTGGCAGGCCGTAGGAAAAGAGGGGGGGACGAGAGTGAGGCCCCCCCCTCCTGAACCGTACCAGGTCACATGCCCTCAACATTGGGAGGGTGCTTTGGGGTAGCCCCCAAAACACCTTGTCCCCATGTTGATGAGGACAAGGGTCTCATCCCCACAACCCTGGCCAGTGGTTGTGGGGGTCTGCGGGCGGGAGGCTTATCGGAATCTGGAAGCCCCCTTTAACAAGGGGACACCCAGATCCCGCCCCCCCCTGTGTGAAATGGTAAGGAGGTACTTACCCCTACCATTTCACAAAAAAACTGTCAAAAATGTTAAAAATGACAAGAGACAGTTTTTGACAATTCCTTTATTTAAATGCTTCTTCTTTCTTCTATCCTCCTTCATCTTCTTCTGGTTCTTCCTCCGGCGTTCTCGTCCAGCATCTCCTCCGCGGTGTCTTCTATCTTCTTCTCCTCGGGCCGCTCCGCACCCATGGCATGGGGGGAGGCTCCCGCTCTTCTCTTCATCTTCTTCTTCATCCTCTTCTCTTCTTCCTTCTTCTCTTCTTCTCTTCTTCATTTTCTTCTCCAGGCCGCTCCGCACCCATGCTGGCATGGAGGGAGGCTCCCGCTGTGTGACGGAGTCTCCTCGTCTGACGGTTCTTAAATAACGGGGGGTAGTTGATGGAGCTTGACGAGGGGCCATTATTACCCTTAAGAGACTTGGATACTTAAATTTGTGAAGATATTTAGGAGGAGTCAGAGACTGGGCTGTGAATGTGTCGGGGTTGAAGGTTGAGGATTATCAACTTAGGATTGGGGGTAAGGGTTGGTGTAGAGGAGTGAGGGAAGGGTGTATGAGGGTATAACTTCAGGGAAAGTACACTAGGATAAGGTTGTGTGGGCTGGCCTGCAAACCCACTTATTAACTATGAGGGGGACCGGTATGAGTCAGCAAGAACCACTGGATTCCGCTGGGTGCGGGAGTGGAAGGTGACGTTCGGCGATAGGAGGATGTCCTGTGTCCCATAGAGGTCGTGTGGAGCTATCTATGTGGTTGCTTAATACGTGGGTGGGGGTCTTACTGTGAGCCCGATTAGAAACTTAGCTGTTTTCTGACTATGGTGTAATAGAGATAGTAACGCATCCTTAATGTAGGAGATCTATATGTTGTGAAGGGTGATCTAGGTCTCATGATTTTAAGCGGTTTTGGTTTAGACGGTGTACTTTAGAGGGTCGTCGGTGTCTCGTAAGTACATTATGAGTCTGTGGAGTGGTATCAGTGTCATTCTGCCTCTTATGCCCAGAGGACTGTGGTTGGCTGTTGTTAAAGTGAGTAAAATAGTTATTGTTATCTACGCTTAGAAAACTATGTAAGCGTTGGGTAGAGTTCTTGGGTGTGTAAGCATTCTAACCCCAGTGAACTTGGAAGCATATAAAACATTGAGCAAACTTGCTCGGTTACATACGTAATGAACTAAACTTAACAAAAGGTTAACAGTAATAATTGTACCTGTAAAAGAAAAGGTGAGCCTTCAACAAACTCTTTCTGGTATCGAGAGGGGCGTGCTCAGTTATAATCTCTGGGTGATAACTCTGTGTTTTGCTCTCCGCGGGTTGTTGCGTAACCTGTACTATAAGTTTTGTGAGGGAGGGTCAGGTTACATAGTTACATAGTAGGTGAGGTTGAAAAAAGACACAAGTCCATCAAGTCCAACCTATGTGTGTGATTATGTGTCAGTATTACATTACATATCCCTGTATATTGCGGTCATTCAGGTGATTATCTAATAGTTTCTTGAAGCTATCAATGCTCCCCGCTGAGACCACCGCCTGTGGAAGGGAATTCCACATCCTTGCCGCTCTTACAGTAAACAACCCTCTACGTAGTTTAAGGTTAAACCTCTTTTCTTCTAATTGTAATGAGTGGCCACGAGTCTTATTAAACTCTCTTCTGCAAAAAAGTTTTATCCCTATTGTGGGGTTACCAGTACAGTATTTGTAAATTGAAATCATATCCCCTCTCAAGCGTCTCTTCTCCAGAGAGAATAAGTTCAGTGCTCGCAACCTTTCCTCATAACTAATATCCTCCAGACCCTTTATTAGCTTTGTTGCCCTTCTTTGTACTCGCTCCATTTCCAGTACGTCCCTCCTGAGGACTGGTGCCCAGAACTGGACAGCATACTCCAGGTGCGGGCGGACCAGAGTCTTGTAGAGCGGGAGAATTATCGTTTTATCTCTGCAGTTGATCCCCCTTTTAATGCATGCCAATATTCTGTTTGCTTTATTAGCAGCAGCTTGGCATTGCATGCCATTGCTGAGCCTATCATCCACTAGGACCCCCAAGTCCTTTTCCATCCTAGATTCCCCCAGAGGTTCTCCCCCCAGTGTATAGATTGCATTCATATTTTTGCCACCCAAATGCATTATTTTACATTTTTCTACATTGAACCTCATTTGCCATGTAGTCGCCCACCCCATTAATTTGTTCAGGTCTTTTTGCAAGATTTCCACATCCTGAGGAGAAGTTATTGCCCTGCTTAGCTTAGTATCGTCTGCAAATACAGAGATTGAACTGTTTATCCCATCCTCCAGGTCGTTTATGAACAAATTAAATAGGATTGGTCCCAGCACAGAACCCTGGGGAACCCCACTACCCACCCCTGACCATTCTGAGTACTCCCCATTTATCACCACCCTCTGAACACGCCCTTGTAGCCAGTTTTCAATCCATGTACTCACCCTATGGTCCATGCCAACGCACCTTATTTTGTACAGTAAACGTTTATGGGGAACTGTGTCAAATGCTTTTGCAAAATCCAGATACACCACGTCTAGGGGCCTTCCTTTATCTAGATGGCAACTCACCTCCTCATAGAAGGTTAATAGATTGGTTTGGCAAAAACGATTCTTCATGAATCCATGCTGATTACTGCTAGTGATATCATTCTTATTACTAAAATCTTGTATATAGTCCCTTATCATCCCCTCCAAGAATTTACATACTATTGATGTTAGGCTAACTGGTCTGTAATTCCCAGGGATGTTTTTTGGGCCCTTTTTAAATATTGGTGCTACATTGGCTTTTCTCCAATCAGCTGGTACCATTCCAGTCAGTAGACTGTCTGTAAAAATTAGGAACAACGGTCTGGCAATCACCTGACTGAGTTCCCTAAGTACCCTCGGATGCAAGCCATCTGGTCCCGGTGATTTATTAATGTTAAGTTTCTCAAGTCTAATTTTAATTCCGTCCTCTGTTAACCATGTAGGTGCTTCCTGTGTTGTGTCATGAGGATAAACACTGCAGTTTTGGTTACTGAAGCCCCCCGATTCACTCGTGAAGACTGAGGAGAAGAATAAATTCAATACCTTTGCCATCTCCCCATCCTTTGTAACCAGATGTCCTTCCTCATTCTTTATGGGGCCAATATGGTCTGTCCTCCCTTTTTTACTGTTTACATACTTAAAGAATTTCTTGGGATTTTTTTTGCTCTCCTCCGCTATGTGTCTTTCATGTTCTATCTTAGCCATCCTAATTGCACCCTTACATTTCTTATTGCATTCTTTATAAATTCTGAATGCTGTGGATGATCCCTCAACCTTGTATTTTTTGAAGGCCTTCTCCTTTGCTTTTATATGCATTTTTACATTGGAGTTAAGCCATCCAGGATGTTTGTTCGCTCTTTTAAATTTATTACCCAATGGGATACATTGGCTAATGCCCTTATTTAATATGCTCTTAAAGCAAACCCATCTCTCCTCCGTATTCTTTGTTCCTAATATTTTATCCCAATTTATGCCTTTTAGCAAGGTTTGTAGTTTAGGGAAGTTGGCTCTTTTGAAATTCAGTGTCTTTGTGTTCCCTTCATGTCTCCTATTTGTGTGATTTATACTGAAACTAATTGACCTGTGATCGCTGTTACCTAAATTGCCCCGTATTTTCACATCTGTTATCAGGTCTGTATTGTTGGTAATCAGTAGATCTAGTAATGTTTTATTTCTAGTTGGTGCGTCTACCATCTGACCCATAAAATTGTCCTGCAAGACACTAAGGAACTGGCGAGCCTTAAATGAATGCGCGGTTCCCTCCGCCCAGTCTATGTCTGGATAATTAAAATCCCCCATTATGATAACACTTCCCATCCTTGCTGCTAATCCAATTTGTGATAGGAGATCCGTCTCCACTTCCTCCCTCAGGTTAGGGGGGCTATAGCATACTCCCAGTATTATTTTCCCCTTAGCTTCATCCCTTTGGAGCTCTACCCATAAAGATTCCACCTCCTCCCTAGCCCCCTCAGTGATGTCATCTCTCACATTCACTTGTACATTATTCTTGATATATAGGCATACCCCTCCCCCTTTTTTACCCTCTCTATCCTTGCGGTATAGGGTATACCCTTGAATGTTTGCCAGCCAATCATGAGAGCTGTTGAACCAGGTCTCTGAAATTCCCACAAAATCCAAATCCTCCTTGTACAACAGTACCTCTAGTTCACCCATCTTGTCCGCCAGGCTCCTGGCATTGGTGAACATGCCACATAGTTTAGACCGGTCGCATATTGTCCTCGTATTGGGTGTTTCAAGATTGCAACTTGGACTTGCTACTATACTCACCTTGTGTTTTTGTGCTTTGGTTAACCTACCACTAATGCCCCCAATACTACCTTCTGGAATATCTTCCGCGCTGGCTATCACTGTCTCTGGACCCTCCCCCCCATCGCCTAGTTTAAAAACCCCTCTAACTTTTTGGCCATCTTCATTCCCAGCAGATCTGCACCCTCCTCATTTAGGTGCAGTCCGTCCCTTCTATAGTACCGGTTACTGACTGAGAAGTGGGCCCAGTCCTCCAGGAACCCAAACCCCTCCTTACTACACCAGCTCTTCAGCCACTTGTTTACTTCCCTAATCTCCCTCTGCCTCTCTGGTGTGGCTCGATGTACCGGTAGTATTCCTGAGAACACTACCTTGGAGGTCCTTTTCCTCAATTTAGCTCCTAAGTCCCTAAAATCGTTCTTTAGGACACTCCATCTGCCTCTGACTTTGTCATTGGTGCCAATGTGCACCATGACAGCCGGGTCTTCCCCAGCCCCTCCCAGTAATCTGTCCACAAGATCCGTGATGTGCCGAACCCGAGCGCCCGGTAGACAACATACTGTTCGGCGCTTCAGGTCTTGGTTACAGATTGCCCTCTCTGTCCTTCTAAGAATTGAGTCCCCTACCACCAGAATCTGTCTTTCCTTTCCCTTTGCTGCCCCCCTACTCCCACTGGAGGAGTTCTTCCCCTGGCAGCTAGGTTAATTTTGTGTATACTGAGTGTGTGGATAAATAGATTGTTTTGATGTAATTCGCTTACCTGAGCCCGCCCCTGTCGATTTCCAGACAGACTAAGTTGTTCCAAATTGCCTATGGATTGAATTTTTGAGTTATACACCAGAAAGGAAAACAGAAAAGAGACTAGGGAGGAGCAGGGTTGTATGGCATGCCACCTAAACGTAACCACCATAGTAATATTCATGCTCTCATATACCCATTAAATTGTTGTTGTTAGGATAAGAGACCCTTGCTTGAGGGAATATACCATAGGGTGAGTCACTGAATTATTTCTAAGGGGAAGAGAGCTAGGGAGAAGGTCCTGAGAGATGAGGATAAGTAGGAGGAGGAGAGCAGGGGTGTGCAGGGGGAAGGAAGGAGTTAGAAAGATATGAATATTTACTGTAGGAGTCCTTATTAATATATCAGAGCAGCTGCTCTTGGTCTTCTGGTTAGGCGTCAACTTAGATCCGGGTCTGTGTAGATGGGTAAGGTAAGTATTACCGACCGTAGCTTCTATTTCAGACGAGTGTTAGTGAAGGTATTGTGTCCCAGCAAAGTAAGGGGGTCTTTATCCATGACTTTGCATACTTCTATTCGGTTAGCAAAAATGTCATTGTCTCTCAGTGGTGTTACCATGACGGAAGTGGCGATGGGCCATGGGTGGCATGCCACGTCTAGATGGGTAGTGGGGCTGTCCAACATCACGGTGGTGCGTGGAAAAGGACATAGGCATGTCTGTTCGGGTTTTACAGGTATTTGTAACCATTTAACGGGGAAGAATAGCCATTGGGATCACTTTCAAGCTGACTCCTGGATCATACCAAAGGATGAAAGATATATTACCGTTCTTTTAATTGATCCGGGCTCTGCGATGTGCAGGGGAGGCTGTGGGGCTGCCGTTCCTTGGCATGCCTGGATCTCTTAGCGGTGAGAGGTGAGGCCCTTGGTGATGTCGGCGACGTCCAAGGTGGAAGTTGCCTGCTTCTGCAATGCCATCCATCGATGTAGCTCTTTGCATCTGAGGAAGACGGAAATCACTGTACCAGTCTGGCAGAGCGACAATTGGGATGTCTAGTGTAGAACAGAAGTGTTCTAAGTCTTCTGGGACTCTGAGGAGAGCCGTTCGGCCTTGGTGTGTTGCAGACAAGCCAAAGGGAAATTTCCACCGATATACAATAGATCTGGCTCTCAGAGTGTCTAGTAAGGGCCTTAATTCGCGTCCCCTCTGCAGGGTGATGTTTGAAAGATCCTGGTATATCTTGATGTTTGAGCCTTGAAAGATTATCTGATTTCGGTTTCTGGATGACCTCTTCCTTAAGCGAAAAATCTAAAAGGCAGCAAACTGTATCCCTGGGGGGATCTGTGTCCCTCCCTCTTGGTAGTAGTGCCCTGTGTATGCGTTCAAAGACTACCGGGGCATCTTGGGGTCTGTCTAAAAGTTCGTTCACAATGGTTGTAACCGATTGAGATAACTGTTGTGAGTCAATCGATTCTGGTATCCCCCTAAATCGGAGGTTGCGGCGTCTCCCGCGATTATCGAGGTCCTCCGTATGGCGATTTATGTCTCTCAGGTGTATGGCATGAGATTCTGTGAGCTGCTGTACATGGCACAGGGAGGCCTCGTGTTGCATCTGGGTTGTTTCAACCTCCTCAACTCTGAGTGATATTGCTTGTAAATCAGACCTCATGTCAGATATAGCTGCCATCAGGGTGTTCTTAATGTCCGCTGCAACATTGTGGAGGTCATCCAAATTGACTGCGGGTGGGTGTCTCTGCTCTGTCCCCATGCTTGATTTGCTCTGTGTGCCTGAGCTAGGGGGGCAGGCGCTCTGGGCTGTGATCTACTCGAGGCGGCTGGCTGAGCGGCCTGCATGGCTCCTCTGGGTCGGGAGCGGAAGATCTCAGGAATATGTCCTTCCCGTGGGGGATTTTGGTTCTGAGGGGATCTGGATCGGGATGCTGAGGTACTGCGGGCTGTCCTTACCATAGCAGAGTGTTGTATAGTGGCGGTTCGCTAAAGAAGTTAAACCTCATGGACGGGAGCTTCAGCACAACGCGTCCATCTTAGAGCGGCTCCAAACCACGCCGTGTGTATACTTTTATATGGGATCCACCAGATCTCTGTTGTTGTATATGCAATAGGTAGATCATGAAGTCACATTGAAGTAGCAGAATATTGGTAATGACTGCTGGACAATGAACTCTGGTATGAGAGATTTTTATTCCACTCTTCTGGCCAGAAAAGAATGGACACTCCTGACCCGACTCGTGTCTACATGCCAAGAGATCCTCTCGATACATTTCAAAGTGTTCATATAACTTCCATCATATTACATCATAAGCGAACAGACAATACATTTCCGTTATAAGACATTCTAACCTTTTAACCCTTTTAAGCAGTCAACCTACTCTTATTGGTTCAAAGCAATTTAGCAAAGCAAATTCTTTTTGTACTCTTGCAAAGTTTGCAGGTTTTGCTCTTGCGGTTTCCTTATCTGCCTTATTAATCAGCTTGACATTCTCTAGCTATAGGAAAGTGTTCATCAGTGTGCTGAGCACAGGTGTCTGTGTTAAGGGGGGTGAAAGGGTGAATTCAGTGTCTTAACCACAGCCTATAACAAATATTACAGATCTCACAAATGTTCTTAGCATAGTATATAGGAATGGCTTCTTAGCTGAAATTCTAAATCAGTCTTACTACACACATAACCATGGCCATATAAACTGATCCCCGTTCCCACTTCATTCCCCCCTTTGATCATAATCATAGCGATTAATATGAGCGAGATTAAGCATCACTAGATAACATACAGTTTTTTTTTTTTTTTGTTTTTTTTTTTTTATGGTGACCTCACTAGCAGGCACAAAACATTCTTCTACCAAGATTAATCCTCATTGTCGGCTCCAGCCGGGTCTCTCATTAACTTATAAAACACTGGGATAGTGACCCTTGGCCCATGGTAACAATAAGAATGCAAAAAGAGTAAAAAAAATATTAGCACTCCATACACTATAGGGAGAATCAGAAAATAATTAAAACTTATCTCTGCAATACTTGAGTTGGTGATCAGGGTATGGTTTACCAGCTTACCGGTGGAGCTAAAGCTCCGAATGGTTAGCCAAGTTTTATAGGGAGCATAAGTAGGGTTATAACAGGTTATCTGATTTTCAACGGAGCACATTGAATAGGTAGTCCCATTATGTATGCAGGTACCAGTCTCTGTGCCCTTGCATTGATAATGGGAGTGCCACAGTAACATCTTGATAGCTATGGATCCTACTCTGGTGGTCCTTATACAAGGGTCACATGAATTACCCTCCCCCCTTTTTAGCTCGGCCAGTATCACTGCTATGACTATCAACAGTCTCGTTATAAAGATTTTAGTAAACATTACACCGATGGGGCGTGGCCTGGACTGGCATGGCGTGAGGAGTGAAAGTCGGGAGCTCCGCTAGCCGATTATCCGACTATACCTATCCTGGATTAGAAAATCCTTCTTGCCGTCTACTCCTGGATTTCTTAACCTCTCCTGCACACGGGGAACATGTCACCGACAAAACCGAAGACAGATCCCGCCGCTAAACTGGCTAAATATCGGAATACAGACAAGGAGCATGGGGGAGAAAATGGCGCCGGCCCGTCCTCTAACACTGACACGGCTACAGAGGACACCGCACGTGTATTGGAGGCAATCTCAGATTGTAAAAGCACGCTGACGAGCAAAATTGAAGAGGTCAAGATCGACGTCTCATTGATTCGACAAGACCTGCAGAAACTGAGGGACCGGGTGACAGAAACGGAAACCCGCATCAGCACCGTAGAGGACGAGTTGCCGCCACTCCAAGTCCACACTGAGCGCCTGCAGCACCAACTTAACATGGTGCTTGCTAAGCAGGACGATATGGAAAATCGCCTGCGGAGGTGTAACCTACGTTTTGTTGGCCTGCCTGAAGGTTCCGAAGGCTCTGACCCCCCTTCCTTCTTGGAGAATTTGCTCATAAACACTTTTGGGAGAACGGAATTTTCCACCTCATTTGTGGTAGAGCGGGCACACAGACTGGCGGCGAAGCCTCCTCCTCAAGGCGCGCCGCCGAGAACCTTCATCGCTAAAATGCTAAATTTCAGAGATCGTGACGCCGTCCTCAGACTCACAAGACTGAAGGGTAATATCCCCTTTCAAAATGTTGAAATCAAGGTATTCCCGGACTTTTCGGCGGACGTTCAAAAGAAGAGGGCTGAAGCGAAACGTCAATTGCGGATCCGCCATTACACGTATGCCATGCTTTTCCCCGCGAGACTACGGGTGGCTGATGCAGACCGAGCTCACTTCTTTGACATTCCGGAGGCGGTGTTTGCCTGGTTGGAGAATAGGGCGCCTCCGGGCCGTGAACCAGCCTGATAGCCACGGTTCCCCACCACATTATACCTGACATGAAACGGACCTGGAGGATACTTTGTTTCCTGAACAATTCGGCTATATAACTATGCACAGGTACAGTACAATTACCATCGATGGCTATTTTCTCCCCCTCTTTGTGTACTAACTGCGTGTGAATACTCCTCACACATATAAGTGGATCACTCCTCGATCAATATTTCACTTCTGACTGCCTTATCCCTCCTGATGATCCTTACTCCCCGTGTTGCCCAAACTACCCGCGCTCCCAATTGGGGGCCCTGGATGTATACCCAGTGAGTAAACATAGACTTAGACCGAATCTTCTATATCCGAAAGGCAAGCGGTCACCCGCTGTGACACTTGAAAAAAAAGGGACTTTAAGTACTATGCCCCCTGATTCAGTGATCTCACTTTTTTTGCTAATGCTTGTTTTACAGCGACATGTCGCTCCCCTAGTTGCGGGTATCCCTATGAAGCCCGCTGTTTTTCAATTATTCTGTAACGTTCACTATGTTTATTGCTTATCACAAGTATGGTTTCCCTGGCATGCCCGGCTCCAGCAAACTGCATTTGACAAATACAAGATGCATTGTTCACCCGGGTACGCCAGAGTTTGGTTGCAGATCCAGTTGGACTGTTCTGACTGGCTTTATGTTTGGTATATATGTTATATGATGAAAAGTAACAAATTATGGTGTATGGCTGGACTTATGGAGGACTTGTACTGGGTTGGGCTACAACCCAAACTGGACATGCGATATGTTGCCGGGAGATGCCGGTCCTACCCTGCCGCACTCACGTTTGAAGGGTGGTGGGAGGTGGTATGGGCCTCCCCGATTTTGGGACGGCCTGTGCTACCTTGGGCGACCTCCGTCCGGCACTTCAGTATTTTAGATACTTGGCACGCTGGAGGTTAAATGTCTTACATGGAATGTAAGGGGTATCAGAGCAAGACCTAAACGGATAGCAGTCCTCTCATACCTTAAAGCACAGCGCGCAGACCTCATGGTACTAGTGGAGACCCACATTACAGGCCAGCTTCAACTGTCACTCAAAAAGCCTTGGGTGGGATGGTTATACCAAGCGCCATATACTACTAACTCCAGGGGTATTGCTATACTAGTGGCAAAGACAGTACAGTTTGTGCTACTAACTATTAAATCTGATCCCCAGGGCAGATTTTTATTTTTGCACGCTAGGGTGAATAGTTTGGAATTGCTAATTATGGCCTTCTACATACCCCCTCCTTTTCAATTTAACGCTCTACATGAGGGGTTGGCGTTTATGTCTCACTATCCCACTGTGCCCGCACTGTGGCTCGGTGACTTTAACAATATTATGAATGCTGAGCTGGATCGAATCTCGATGACGCCCCGGGGAGATCCATCCCAGTCATTCACTAGATTTGGAAGGACCATAAATGACCTGGCACTTATAGATACCTGGAGGTACCGCAACCCAACAAGTAAAACATATTTGTGTTTTTCCACATCACACAACACCATGTCGCGAATTGACCTTATTTTGATATCACGCACTCTCTCCCCCCTGTTAGGGGAGGTGGGGTTCAGTCCACGCATATTATCTGACCACGCCCCATATTGGATTACACTGAAAACTGACTCACCCCCCCACAAAATACAATTGGAAGCTTAACCCATTTTGGCTGAAGGTCATCCCTGATCTGGAAGAGGCCGCTTCAGAATGGGACTTTTTCTTCCACACAAACAAAGGCACGGCACCCTTTGGCGTGGTCTGGGACTCTTTTAAATCCCATGCCCGCCTAATCCTCTCCCATCGTATCTCCCGATACCGCAAAACATCCTCGTAAATACTCAGACAAGCAGAGCAATCCTTACTAGTAGCAGAAAAAAACTTTACAGACCATCCCTCTACACTTACGGCAGACCAACTAAAAATGCAGGCCAGACTAGTTAATAATCTTCACTTTGAGAAAGCGGACAGGAAAATCTACTATAACAAGCAAAGACAATACGATTTCGGTGAGAGGGCGGGTCGCCTATTGGCGTATCTAGCGCATTTATATCATAGACCACCCACGGTGGTATCTCTTCGTACAGCCGCCGGCAGACTGGTGACAGGCCCAGGGGAGGTAGCCGAAGAATTTCGGTCCTTCTTCACATCACTATACTCTTCCAATGCTAACCATCCCACAGAAGAAATAATATCCATGTTATCAAGTATAGAACTACCTTCTCTCACTTTACCCCAAGTTGAAATACTTGAAGCCCCCATCACTGAACAGGAGATTACAAAGGCAATCTCACTGCTCAATCCATCCAAGGCTACAGTGAGACCCTTGTTCCCAAACTTCATGAATTATTTGCGTACATATTCGAGTCTGAGACCCTCCCCTCCTCCATGTCAGAGGCAAATATAATACTAATTCCCAAACCTGGGAAAAATTTGGAACTACCTGAATCCTACCGCCCAATATCTCTGCTTCAATTAGACATAAAGATATTGGCCAAGATCCTGGCGCTTCGTCTCAATGTAGTCATCCACACACTGATTCACCCAGATCAAACTGGGTTTATGCCAGCTAAAAACACAGCGTTTAACCTACGTAGACTCTTCATGAATACCCAGGCTGAACATGATACCCTGGGTTCTAGGGTTGTGGTGTCTCTTGACGCCGCAAAGGCGTTCGACTCAGTCGAGTGGGCGTACCTTTGGGAATGCCTTAGAAAATTTGGCTTCGGGCCTAAATACATTAAGTGGATTAGACTGTTATACCAAAACCCTAGCGCCAGGGTCTTGGTCAATGGGAAAATTTCTGACTCATTCCCTCTCTCCAGGGGCACGAGGCAGGGATGTCCTCTCTCTCCCCTTTTGTATGCCCTAGCGGTAGAACCCCTTGCCTCATCTCTCCGAACACACTCGGGAATCAGAGGGCTGAACCATGGTAATTTGCGGGAGAAAATCAGCTTATACGCTGATGATATGTTACTGTACCTGGCGGATGCGGGTCCTTCCTTACAGATAGCTCTTGAGGTGATACAAAATTTTGGTAGATACTCAGGTCTAAAAATCAACTGGGACAAATCCCAGATCCTTCCGTTGGATATCAGTGTCCCTACAGAGATGCAGGCCAGCTCACCGCTTCTCAGGGTTAGTGCCATGACCTATTTGGGCATTGTGGTGACCCGGTCCCCAGAAGACTATGTTCGTCTTAACATAGAACCTCTAATAACCATTATGAAGTTTAAAACACAGACGTGGGCCAAGTTGCCACTTGGAGTGATGGGCCGAGTAAACATGATCAAAATGGTCCTCCTCCCCAAATTCTTATATGTCCTGTGGCATGCCCCTACATATTTACCCTTGCGAATATTCAAATCCATTGAGGCTATCCTTAACTCTTTTGTGTGGGGAACGGGCCGCCACAAACTGTCGTGGCAAGCACTGAAGAATCCAACGGAACTGGGAGGAGTGGCCATGCCCGACTTCAACTTATACTACCTAGCAGCGCAAATATCCCATTATTTTCATTTAGACAAACAAGACAAAGAACGTTATTTATCCCTCGTAGGTTCCTCTTTTGGTCATAAATACACGCACCCCTTTCAGATTATACTTAGGGGCACCAGCGGGCTCAGTGATAAAAAGGGACTGCTATATCATCATTGTAGAATCTGGGAGGTGGTTCAACGTAAGCTTGAGATGCCGCCCACTCACTCCCACACTCCCTTATGGGTTAACCCGGTCCTGGGGGAACTATTAAAAGTGCCAGATTATGAAATATGGCTTAGCTACGGAGTGGGGTTTTTGTCAGACGTTTACTGTAATACCACCTTAAAATCTTTCAGCAACTCAAAATAGATTTTAATATCCCTAATACAATGCACTTTAGATATCTCCAGCTTCGTCATGCCCTTAGTGTACAATTTGCTGAAGCCCCCCCAAATGTAGAACAACTGGATATTCTATTTTTCTTGTTGGACTCGGACCATCGTAGGTTGATCTCGGGGCTATACAACTCCTTACAACGACCCTTAGCGGCTAGCACCGCATACAAACTGAAAATCCCCTGGGCTGCAGACGTGGCAGGGTTGGAAGATGATGAATGGGAGGACGCCCTAGATGCCTGCAAAAAGGTTTCCACCAAACTTTCAGACCGCCTAACTCAACTATATATAGTGCACAGGGCATATCTGACACCCCTTCGCCTAGCCAAGTTTAAACCTGACCAGGACCCACAATGCCCTAGATGCAATGATCCCTCCTGCACGTTTTTCCATCTTCTATGGTCATGCCCGGTAATACAGGAATACTGGTCCCAAATAGTTAAATTCATCCATGATGAAATGGGATCCCCTCTGACATTGTGCCTTAAGCAGTGTCTACTGGGAATCTTCCCAGACCCTGACTCAGATAAATTTCATAAAATATTCCTCCAGGAATCACTCTTCACGGCCAGATTGCTGGTAGCCAGGAAATGGCTACATCCCTTACCCCCGACGCTTCAAGAATGGGTCCATGCTATTAATACTGTATTACCATATAGGAGGGAAATATATGCTCACTGGGGCTGCCCCGCCAAATACGGGAAAATATGGGATACTTGGTTAAGCAATGCCTCTACATGCAATACAATACCTGATTGACATGTCTGATGCTGTCTGAATATCGAGGATATTAACCATTACAGTTTAAGAAGGTGAAATAAGGCTGTAATATACCGTAACTATCACATGCCTGATGCATATATACCCCACAACTGACACCTCCTATGTATTGTCTCTTTCAATGTGTGCTTGACGCAGTGCAAATGTATTGATCTTGTCTGTACACTGTATGTAATCTACTTTACCAATAAAACACCATGTTTATTGTAAAAAAAAAAACATTACACCGATGAATATCCTCAGGCTTCAGCTTGTGCGTAGACCAACCAGCGTCCGGGGTGTGGTTGGAGCAGAGCTTAGTAGATATCCTTTATCTTCCGCCGTGCGTTGAGCCAGCAGCTTCCAGGAGTGTGTTGGCCGCAGGGCTGCAGTCTGTCTATCTTCTGCCATGCGTAAATTCAGCAGCTTCCAGGGGTGTGCTGAACACAGGGCTGGAGTTCTTCCTTCTGATTTCTCTGGTCAATCTCAGTCTCAAAGGATCTTGGGGATCTACTGTACTGTGCCAGGAGTCTGTGAGGTCAGCAGCTCATTTTACCCTGGAGTGGTGTATCCAGGGTGTCACCTCAGCTACCTTAATGGCTGTTGGGGTAGATAGCAGAACAGTGTAAGGACCTCTCCATTTTGGCCCTAGTGGGGTTAAGTTCCACTCCTTTACCCACACTGTATCTCCTGGTTTAAAGGTGTGTACTGGGTTCGACAAGTTATGGGAAGTTTCTCTTGAACCCATTTCCCTATGTCCTGCATACTTTCCCCAAGTTTCTGTATCAGTTTACGGTTAACTACCCCTCCTATCTGATGCAAGTCTCCTCTTATCCCTCTAATGATGGGAGGGGGCTTACCATACAATACCTCAAAAAGAGACAGATTTGTCCTCTTTGTTGGGCTACTCCGAATTCTCAGTAAAGCAATGGGCAACATCAAGGTCCATTTCATTTGGGTTTCCTGACAGAGCTTGGTCAGTTGTGACTTGAGCGTGCGGTTCATTCGTTCAACTTTTCCAGAGCTTTGTGGCCTATATGCAGTGTGTAGTTTCCAAGTAATCTTAAGTGCTGTTGCTAATTCCTGGAGGCACTTGTGGACAAAGTCAGGGCCATTGTCTGAGTCTATATCTGGGGATAAACATCTTTTACAAAACTGCTTCTGTCAGTAAAGTACGCAACGTTTGGATTTTCCAAGGGGCTGTCTTTCAAGTCTGGTCGGCTTGCATATCCATTACCTGGAGACAGTCATGAGTTAGGGGTTCTTGTGAGGTGGGGAGCAGAGTGGCTGGGTTTAAAGTGTTTACAGTCTCTAAGTGGATACGAGGATTTTCACACAGCATAGCTTGATATTTAACCATTCGACTGTTAGTAAACCAGTGATTTCCCTTGTAATCCATTAATGCCTGTACTTGGTGTGGGACTTGGACATAAGTCTCCTGACCCAATGACAACTTGTCAGCTTCGGCCACAAGGAGGGCTGTTGCTGCGATGGCCCGCAGGCAGGATGACCATCCCTGAGCTACAGTGTCCAGTTGTTTTGAAAGGTATGCTACAGGGCGCTGCCAAGACCCAGAGTATTGTGTCAGGACTCCTACTGCTATTCCTTGTTTTTCACTGACATACAAATAGAAGACTTTTTGGCTATCTGGCAAGCCTAGCGCAGGAGCCTCCATTAGGGAGACCTTAATGTCTTGGAATGCTCTGTTTTGTTGTTCTCCCCATTGAAAGGGTTCCTTTTCTCCCCCCTTTGTGGATTCATAGAGGGGTCTGGCTTTTGTGGCAAAGTCTGGTATCCAGATTCAGCAGAATCCTGCCACCCCCAGGAATTCATGTACTTGCCGTCTGGTATTCGGGGTGGGAATCTGACAAACAGCTTCTTTCCTGCCTTCTCCCAATTGTCTCTGTCCTTGTGATACTCTGAATCCCAGGTACTTTACAGTCTCTTGTCAAAATTGCACCTTTCTCCGGGACACCTTACAACCTGCCTCCCACAGTAATTGTAACAGTTCATTAGTGACCGCTGGGTGCATGGTCATTACAGCCTGATTGACCGCTCTGAGGTCTTGAACAGGACGACAGTGAGCTGTTTCGGGTTTCTGCACTGGGAGTAGAGGTGTATTCCAGGGAGACTGACAGGGTTTTAGAATTCCATAGTGTAGGAATTTGTTTAAGTACTTTTGTATTCCTACTAGGGCTTTTAGAGGGACTGGGCACTGTTTCAGGCTGACTGGAGTGGCTCCTGATTTTAATTCAATAAGGATTGGGGGAACATGTCTGGCTAATCCTGGTGGGTTGTCTTCTGCCCATAGTCCCGGGATGTCTTGCAGTATGCGGGCTTCAAAGGGATGGGGCAATTTTAGGATAGCCTGTCCGTCAGATTGGAAGTATATGTATGTTCTGAGTTTAGCAAGTAAGTCTCTGCCCAGCAAGGGAATAGGGGAATCCGGCATGTACAGGAACTGATGTTGGACTTGATACCCCCCCAAAACTACAAAGTCTTTCTAATAGGAAGGGTCTTTTGCCTTTATACTTCTGCACTGCTTGGTTAATTCTGTGTCTCTCCTCAGTATTAAAAAGGGTCAATAAAAGTTGCTGGCAGTCCGACCAAGTGGGGTTATGGGTCTGAGTTATTGACCGGAGCAAATCTGTGATGGCTTGGGGCTTCTCAGAGTAGGCAGGGTTATGAATCTTCCAGTTCAGTAAATCTGTTGTGTTAAAAAGGGGTGTAAACTAGAGTCCGATGTTCTTCCACCACCTGTTCTCTTAAGGGCATTTGCAGAGGTATGTTGAAAGACGGGGCAAGGGTCCGGCTATTTGCATCAGGATTTCTCGGAGTGGAAGTGGACACTTGATTGGGGAGCCCATTGACTACTACTGAGTTCCCTATTTCTGTCCTGCCTATACCCAAAGTGTTACGGTCAGGAGTATATTTACTGAGATTTGGCATTGACAAACTTGCTGAATCTGATGTAGGTGGACAACAACTTGAGTCCCCTTGTTTACTGGACGGGGCATTTGGACATGGCTCTGACCTGTCTCTATCTGAGGTCCGTTCATCTACATACGGGGGAGGCTGATCTGTCTCTTCAGGTTGAGAATATATGTGTCTTGTTTGTTTTGTCAGTGGTACTACTCTTTGTCATAACCATAATTCTACACTGTTCCTCTTTTTGTGGCTTCTATCCACTGCAGGTCTTTATCTCCCATTTGTTCAAAGGATGCACAATCATCCAGACGGACGTTTTCTCCTAGCTGACTGACTGACTGGCTGAGGATTTGTCAGAAAGATGCACAATCATCTGGACGAACATTCCTCCTGACTGACTGGCTGAGGATTTGTCCGAAAGATGCACAATCATCTGGACGAACATTCCTCCTGACTGACTGGCTGAGGATTTATCCGAGAGATGCACAATCATCTGGACGGATATTCCTCCTGACTGGCTGAGGATTTATCCGAGGGATGCACAATCATCCGAACGAACAGTCCTCCTGACTGGCTGAGGATTTATCCGAGAGATGCACAATCATCTGGACGGATATTCCTCCTGGAAGGTGCGTCTTGGTCATGTTTCTGTGAGTCTGACATAATATTCTCAAATAATCAGTCAATGGTCTCTAAGTCAAGGGTTCCCTGTGGGGGCCACCGCGCTCCATAGCAGGGCCAATCTTTCTCACACAATGTTATCAATTTCTCAGGGCTAAGTTTTAAAATGCAGTTCTTAGCAAATCCCTTCCTAAAGTTGGAGATCATGGATTGTAGGGGAGATTCAACACTATATTTCCCACCCATACTTATAACCTAACAGACACCAAGACAGACACAGAGGGTAGGGTAAATGATGAGAATTCAGTAAGGGCTCTGAATCCTCGACACAAGTAGGAACAATAGACAACACTTCCCTCGGTCAGTGGCCTGGGCGCGGTCTCCCGGCCTGGAGCCGCACTTAGAAGAGGACCACGGTCACTTCACCACAAAGTGATGTCTCATACACACATCAATCATACCAGACATTCCCACCCAAAAATTACTGACTGACTGAGGATTCGTCCGAAAGATGCACAATCATCTGAACGGACGTCTCTCTCGGAAGGTGATCAGGCTTCCCTTCTCTCGATCCGTCGAGAGGCTGGCTGTCTGTCTGACTGTTATCCAAAAGCAGAAGTAAAAAGACTCTCACCTGTTCCCGTTGGAGCTCCAGCTATCTACTTCTCAGATTCCCAGGTCCTTTTGACGCTACGAAGGTCGTCCACAGCAGGCCACCAAATGGGACACAGCGCAGTCTCCTAGATAACAGTTCTAGAAGGCACCTTTTGAGACTACGATATAGCCCACAGGGCTGGCCTCTCGGACCACTCCTTGTAGGTCTGGTGGAAAACAGTGCCACCTGCCTCAACAGGTCACACCGATATTCCCCCCTCACGGCCAAATGCACCAAATGAAGTAGCAGAATATTGGTAATGACTGCTGAACAATGAACTCTGGTATGAGAGATTTTTATTCCACTCTTCTGGCCAGAAAAGAATGGACACTCCTGACCCGACTCGTGTCTACACGCCAAGAGATCCTCTCGATACATTTCAAAGTGTTCATATAACTTCCATCATATTACGTCATAAGCGAACAGACAATACATTTCCGTTATAAGACATTCTAACCTTTTAACCCTTTTAAGCAGTCAACCTACTCTTATTGGTTCAAAGCAATTTAGCAAAGCAAATTCTTTTTGTACTCTTGCAAAGTTTGCAGGTTTTGCTCTTGCGGTTTCCTTATCTGCCTTATTAATCAGCTTGACATTCTCTAGCTATAGGAAAGTGTTCATCAGTGTGCTGAGCACAGGTGTCTGTGTTAAGGGGGGTGAAAGGGTGAATTCAGTGTCTTAACCACAGCCTATAACAAATATTACAGATCTCACAAATGTTCTTAGCATAGTATATAGGAATGGCTTCTTAGCTGAAATTCTAAATCAGTCTTACTACACATATAACCATGGCCATATAAACTGATCCCCGTTCCCACTTCAACATATGTTCCAAAGGATGTATACATGACCCTATGTATATATATATATATATATATATATATATATATATATATATATACACACACACATATAAACATAATCCTTGTTTGCACAACTGGGACATTGTTAATAAGTATGTCCAACATGAAACAGAATCCAATTATATAAATGGATACAAATGAATGCAAAACCAAATGAACCACTCTACACTAGCATAGGGTAAAGGGGAAAAGGGAAACAAAAACCAAAAACCAGGCAGGGAGGAAATGCGGGAAAAAATGATTGTTAATGAGAACAGACAGTGGAAGACATAGCTATGTGTGGCCAATCACGTTTTAACTTGTGGACTTATCCTCACTCAAACCTCCCAATGGTCCATAGTGTTTATAACATGTACCGTTTAGAGTCCTGATGACTGCCTAAACTGCCCACATGTAGGTAAAAGCCATCTAAATGTAATACTCCCCACTCATGTCCACAACACTATGCGAACAGAGTGGTCAGTATCAAGACGGCCAAAGTATTGCCACACTTCCCGCTAAAAACGGGCATACACTTGACAATGTTAATTGTATGAACCATAGTAAACTGAAGCCTGAATGGCAAATCTTGTCTGCACTACAACCCATATATACCGCCATGAATCTAGTTATAATAGTGAGAAACGTCCCACTCAAAGTTCAATCCTGTCTGGATTCTGGTGTGTAGAGTACATATCCAGAATACTTCACGCTTGCAAAGTATTCTGAACTTATCCCCTCCTCTTTTGGGGGTAGTAATTTTCTCCACACCCTGTATAGAAAGGCTAGTGACAACCTTAAAATGTATGAGGTTCCAACGTTTAGCTACATTTGTGGATTCATAGATAGATTATCCTGCATAGGACCCTTTCGTCAGCCCCGAGCCAGCTGAGAGGCAAAGATCTCGATCTTTTTCAAAAACGAATAGAGAGAGATTTGACCCAGCTGGCTCAGGGCTGTCGAAAGGGTCCTATGCAGAAGAATCTATGAATGAGAGACAGGCTTTGAAATCTTTATCTTCTGACAGTAAAATTTGGGATTAGAAATGTGGACAAGGGGGGTACTGTAGTTGTGTTAGACTCTAATGTATATAAAGATGAAGCTTTAAGTCAGTTGTCTGACATCACTACTTATCAAAAACTTAGAGCTGACCCTACTTTACCTTTGAAAAAAGAACTGTCTTCCCTTTTGGATAGGGCGGTTCACATTGGTATCTTTTCACAGAGAGAGAAAGACTTGTTTATTCCTGAGTGTCCAATTATTCATGTGTTCCACCATTTACCCAAGGTCCACAAGGGGTTAAACCCCCTTGTTGGTCAACCTATTGTCGCAGGAATTGGCTCCTTGAATGAGCGCCTTGGTGAATGGTTGGACAGTCAATTGCAACCGTTGGTTTGTGGTCTCCCTGGGTTTCTCAGGGATACCAAACAATTGCTCAACAAACTATAAGGTATACAATGGAAAGACAATTACAGGTGGATTACCTGTGATGTGACAAGCCTATATTCTAGCATGTCCTGGGGATACAGGCAGTTGCCCCTTTTCTCAAAAGAATCTGGAAAATTCTGATTGGCACTTCAGGAGTTTATTTTACTATCTTTAGAGTTTCTGTTAACACATAATTTCTTTATGTTTGACGGGGGCTATTATCTCCAGAGATGCGGCGCCTCTATGGGGGCGATATTTTTGCCCTCACGGGCCAACCTATATATGGGTTGGTGGGAGAGGAGCCGCAACTTTGGACATGATAGCCCTCGCCGGTTGGATACATTTTTTTTCTGTCGCTACATAGATGACCTGTTGTTTATCACATCGGACGATAATGTTTCATAAGAAAACTGGCTTTCTTATTTAAACAACAACTCCCTTACTCTAAAGTTCACTGGGGACCTCCAAGAGAGCTCCACTGAATTTTTGGATGTGAAATCGTTTGGTATCAATGGTGAGGTGACAACGGGTATATACAGGAAATCTAAAGCCGGAAATGCTCTGTTAAGAGCTGATTCTGCCCATCCGAGACACACCATCAGAGGTGTACCATTTGGCCAGTTTTTGAGATTAAAGCGACTATGTAGCACACCGGAAACTTTTCAAAAACAGGCCATGGACATGACCCAAAGGTCCAAGGATAGAGGGTACCCAGAGAAAGTCATTTTTAGGGCCCTCTCTGCAGCCAATAAGGTCCCTAGAAACACCTTACTGGATGAGAAGAAAGATAAAAATCACGTCAACAAACAGAAACTTTCCATTTCTATGGGTAATGTTCCTATTTTTTCTACACCCTATAGTACAGAATTTTCAAAAATTTGTAATACAGTAACTAAATACCTACCTGTCTTATTTAATGACCCTATTTACAATGAAATTCTTTAAAATGGTATAAGATTGGTTTCCCATAGAGCCCCCACTCTGGGAAGATCCCTTTCACCCAGTTTGTTCTCCAGCACACAATCAGGCTCCAATTGGCTTCACTTTAAAGGTAACTTTAAATGTGGTATTAAAGGATGCGACTATTGTCGCTATATAAAAAGAGGCCAAGTTGTGAGCTCTAGTGTAAACGGTAAAACTTTTGACATCAGATCCTTCATTGACTGTAATTCCAGATTTCTCATCTATGTTATCACATGCACACAATGTCAGATCCAGTATGTTGGCTGTACTACACGTAGGCTGAAAGATTGATTATACAATCATCTATACGACATTGAAAAAACACAAATCCACAAACAAATGTAGCTAAACATTGGAACCTCATACATTTTAAGGATGTCACTAGCCTTTCTATACAGGGTGTGGAGAAAATTACTACCCCCAAAAGAGGAGGGGACAAGTTCAGAATACCTTGCAAGTGCGAAGTATTCTGGATATTTACTCTACACACCAGAATCCAGACAGGATTGAACTTTGAGTGGGACGTTTCTCACTATTGTAACTAGATTCATGGTGGTGTATATGGGTTGTAGTGCAGACAAGATTTGCCATTCAGGCTTCAGTTTACTATGGTTCATACAATTAACATTGTCATGTATATGCCCGTTTTTAACGGGAAGTGTGGCAATACTTTGGCCGTCTTGATACTGACCATTCTGTTTGCATAGTGTTGTGGACATGAGTGGGGAGTATTACATTTAGATGGCTTTTACCTACATGTGGGCAGTTTAGGCAGTCATCAGGACTCTAAACGGTACATGTTAATAAACACTATGGACCATTGGGAGGTTTGAGCGAGGATATATCCACAAGTTAAAACGTTATTGGCCACACATAGCTATGTCTTCCACTGTCTGTTCTCATTAACAATAATTTTTTCCCTACTTTCCTCTTTTCTCCCTGCCTGGTTTTTGGTTTTTGTTTCCCTTTTTCCTTGTCCCCTTTACCCTATGCTAGTGTAGAGTGGTTCACTTGGTTTTGCATTCATTTGTATCTATTTCTATAATTGGATTCTGTTTCATGTTGGACATACTTATTAACAATGTTCCATATTATGTCTTCATGATATACCTATTGCAAATACAACAACAAAGACCTGGTGGATCCCATATAAAAGTATACACACCGGATATATATATATAATATATATATATATATAGAGTACACGTTCCTTACACACAGTTGGTGTTAGACAGCACTTATTCATTCATTCATTTACATAGACCTCTGTGATTAAGTACATATAGATACCCACTGTCAAATTTATATATGTGTATATGGGTATATGGAGGTTTTTCATTACAGTATGATTTTGATCATGTGGTTTACGATGTTAACTCCTTTTTGAACTTCTCTTTGTATTCTATTTCTTTGCCTTACTTGTTTTTTTGGGGGGGTTTTTGGGCTTTTATTGGGCTTTTTTACCTTATCGATTTTTTTGTACTTGTGGTATGGTGGCCTTCATGTTTTAGATTATTTGACCAGCTACTATTTTTCTTCTCTATTATTACTTATTTTTTCTACTTTTTTTTTAAGGTAGTTCCTGGATCTCCCAAATCATCATCATATCTAAAATGAGGGTACACAGTTGGTGTTAGACAGCACTTATTTATTCATTTATTTACATATACCTCTGTGATTAAGTATGTTTTGGCACACTTACACATATACATTTTTCACTATTATCATTAACACAGATTTATTATTATCATATAGTCACTCATTTTATTTTATTTTATTTTATTTTATTATCTATTATTTAATGTTTAATTCATATCACATTTTATTTTTATTTCATTTATTCACCAACTATTCAGGTGTTCACATATTTATTGGACATATTTACAGCTCACAGTTCTTGGAACAATTTATTAAAACAAAATAAGTTATTTAGACACTTTATTTTAGTTGGTTTAAATTTAATTTTAATTAATTATAAAAGCATTTGCTTCATCTTTTTCACCGAATTCACATATTCACGTGTATTTCCCCAACTCACACACGTTGAACACATTTGCTAATCAAGGGTTTCTTTCAATTGAAGATTTAATTGAGCAATTAGACTCAATTAACTACACACGGAGTCACATATTTGAAACATTTTAGTATATATATTGCACTGTTTTTGGTAGTAGGGCAGCTATGACTAAGCACTGTTAAGTGTGAAACGCGTCAGCTCATTTGTCCCATTTTTTTTGCTGTGGCTTGTATCTGTTGGACTTTTTACAAATAAAGGCTATATTCCGGAGTGCGGCTGTCCAGAACTTCCTTTTTGCCTCATGTTGCTATATGCTCAGCCGGCACCTGGTGTTCCAGTTCTGAGGAGAGTTCTATATCCTCATTTCCACCTGGAGCGGTGATCCCCTTCGCTTCAATTTTAAAGCGACACTTCCTTTTTGCCTTTTTAAAATTGAAGCCTCATGTCGAGTTAGGAGGCATTTGAAGCCTCGCAAATGCTCTGGCAGGCAGATGCGGTGTGGTTCGTGGGGCATTAGGATCAGTTTATTTCCTGTAATGGAATAGGCATTATTAACCACTTCATACCCCGCCCATAGTCAAATGACGTCCTCAGGAGGGATCTCCCATCCTGGGCAGGCGTCATATGACGTTCTGGGCTTCCCGGTTGTCTGGGGGGCGCGCGCCCGCCGCGTCACTCGGGAGCCGGTGCACGTGCCTGGCAGCCGCGGTGTCTGCGAGGCACCCGCGATTGCCGGTAACTGCGCCGGGACATGGATCTGTGTGTGTAAACACACAGAACCACGACCTGTCAGGGGAGAGAAGACCTATCGTGTGTTCCCAGTACAGAGGCACACTGATCGGTCTCCTCCCCTTGTGAGTCCCCTCCCCCTACAGTTAGAATCACTCCCTAGGTAACAAATATAACCCCTTGATCGCCCCCTAGTGTTAATCTCTTCCCTGCCAGTGACATTTGTACAGTAATAACTGCGTTTTTATAGTACTGATCACTGTATAAATATGAATCACTGTATAAATATAAATATGAATAGTCCCAAAATAGTGTCAAAAGTGTCCGATGTGTCCGCTGCAATGTCGCAGTTACGATAAAAATCGCAAATCGCACCATTTACTAGTTAAAAAAAAATGCACATACATCTATCCCTTATTTTGTAGACCCTATAACTTTTGCACAAACCAATCAATATACGCTTATTGCGATTTATTTAACCAAAAATATGTAGAAGAATACATATCTGCCTAAACTGAGGACATTTTTTTTTTTTTTAAATTGGGATATTTATTATAGCAAAAAGTAAAAAATATTGTGTTTTTTTTCAAACTTGTCACTCACCGCAGAGGTGATCAAATACCACCAAAAGAAAGCTCTATTTGTGGGGAAAAAAAATTATAAAAAATTTCATTTGGGTGCAGTGTTGCATGACCGCGCAATTGTCATTCAAAATGCGACAGCGCTGAAAACTGAAAATTGGCCTGGACAGGAAGGGGGTGAAAATGCCCTTTATTTAAGCGGTTAATTCTTGTAAATCGCAAGTTTAATGCCCATACTAACGCTATGGGATTGTTTGTTAACCGTTAGAAATTTAGTCAACTGTGAAACAGGCCCCTAGGTATCCTGCAGTAAAGTGCATAGTTGTTGAAGTGAGCCTTATTAAACATAAAATTGTGTGTCATACCAACTTGCCTGTCTTTCCTGTGACTTTTGACAAATGTGATTACACTATGAATACTATTATCAAATGTGTATATTATGTCAATGTTGATAGAATAAATATACAAAGAATACAAACTGAATGTATCCTACCCCAAGAAAAAAAAAGAAAGTTATTGTTAAAATAATGAGTGTTTAAATTATGACTATACGGTTACTCCTAGACAAAATTCACCCTCTACTAGGTCAACCCCCACTGCGCCTTGGGTACTTCACCTAGATGGTGCTACACCTCCGGTGAAATGACACCTACCTATAGCTGCCACTTAATATATAAGACAAATATGAAATGGAATTTAAATCTGTACTGAGTGGTAAACCATCACCCCCCGTGACAAAATTAAATTATGGCGCTCTCTCCAATAAGTTTAATCACCTCAAAAAATAATAAATCTAAAATATAAATCTAACCATCACCCTATTACTGGTGTGTATCTAAATAACAAAAATTGAGCAATGGGTATAAGGTAAATGACCTGTTAATACCCTCACAATATGTTCATTGAAAAAAGTCAGTGAAAATCATAATAACACCAAAATACCTAATACATAACGTGATTCAGTGCTAATATTAATCAGATGCTGCTATGTAAACTCAATCTCCATATAATAGACTATAAAAAAGAAAAAATAAGTCTACAATCTATAAATATAAGTGCATCATAATAGTGTCCGTGATGGTAATCAAAAACAGCATATAATGTGCAACAACACGTCCTTCTGTTATAAGAGTGTGAGTTCTTCTAATGGAATCTTCCACCACACCTCGGTGCTCAGTGACCACTCTCCCTATGGACAGCCACTCACCAGCTCCTCATGCCTCCACTTTCGTATGAGGCTAAAAAGGCATAGATGACTGCTGCTACTGGCAAGGGTTTAAACCATGTCCATCCAGGAGGCTCGTTCCATATAAAATTGAAAAAAAACTTCCAATAGTGTAATAACGTAAAACCCTTTAATGATTCACACTGCAAAATTACACTTCAACCATTCCACTCACATTGTATATAAAACAAAACAGCACAGCAAACTCCACAGCAATCTGTCCGATGTAATATCACCAACAGCTGAGATAAACCTCCTAGGGGGTATGCGGTCACAGCGGACCCTCTAATCACCAGCGCTCAAAGTGTCTCTCACCCTCTCGCCGCTTGCTTCGTAGATGGGTATAGCTGCCTTCCCCACTGGGTTAACCAAACAGCCAGCTTCTTCCTGTCACTAGTACGTGGTGTTCCTCTTCTCACGGCCACGCCCCCGACATGTTTCGATACGCCTGTATCTTACTCATGGGATAGGCCGTTTTGGACATCCATCACCCCTTATATTCCCTCCTATCTCTAATCGAAATGAAGACGCCTAAGTGCGCATGCGCGCCTCCATATTCGACGGCCAATCGAATGTTCCCCTTCTGGAATAAGGGCACCCTAGTGCGCGTGCGCATCTCTCAATCCAGCGTCTGCGCTCTACGAGTGTCCCCGTGACTGCAAATCCCCTCTGATATATACAACACAGCTCATAATATAGCTGCATACTCTGGTACTGTGCGATGTATGATGGCTGGGAGGGATTAATCGCACAGTACCAGAGTATGCAGCTATATTATGAGCTGTGTTGTATATATCAGAGGGGATTTGCGGTCACGGGGACACTCGTAGAGCGCAGACGCTGGATTGAGAGATGCGCACGCGCACTAGGGTGCCCTTATTCCAGATGGGGAACATTCGATTGGCCGTCGAATATGGAGGCGCGCATGCGCACTTAGGCGTCTTCATTTCGATTAGAGATAGGAGGGAATATAAGGGGTGATGGATGTCCAAAACGGCCTATCCCATGAGTAAGATACAGGCGTATCGAAACATGTCGGGGGCGTGGCCGTGAGAAGAGGAACACCACGTACTAGTGACAGGAAGAAGCTGGCTGTTTGGTTAACCCAGTGGGGAAGGCAGCTATACCCATCTACGAAGCAAGCGGCGAGAGGGTGAGAGACACTTTGAGCGCTGGTGATTAGAGGGTCCGCTGTGACCGCATACCCCCTAGGAGGTTTATCTCAGCTGTTGGTGATATTACATCGGACAGATTGCTGTGGAGTTTGCTGTGCTGTTTTGTTTTATATGCAATGTGAGTGGAATGGTTGAAGTGTAATTTTGCAGTGTGAATCATTAAAGGGTTTTACGTTATTACACTATTGGAAGTTTTTTTTCAATTTTATATGGAACGAGCCTCCTGGATGGACATGGTTTAAACCCTTGCCAGTAGCAGCAGTCATCTATGCCTTTTTAGCCTCATACGAAAGTGGAGGCATGAGGAGCTGGTGAGTGGCTGTCCATAGGGAGAGTGGTCACTGAGCACCGAGGTGTGGTGGAAGATTCCATTAGAAGAACTCACACTCTTATAACAGAAGGACGTGTTGTTGCACATTATATGCTGTTTTTGATTACCATCACGGACACTATTATGATGCACTTATATTTATAGATTGTAGACTTATTTTTTCTTTTTTATAGTCTATCATATGGATATTGAGTTTACATAGCAGCATCTGATTAATATTAGCACTGAATCACGTTATGTATTAGGTATTTTGGTGTTATTATGATTTTCACTGACTTTTTTCAATGAACATATTGTGAGGGTATTAACAGGTCATTTACCTTATACCCATTGCTCAATTTTTGTTATTTAGATACACACCAGTAATAGGGTGATGGTTAGATTTATATTTTAGATTTATTATTTTTTGAGGTGATTAAACTTATTGGAGAGAGCGCCATAATTTAATTTTGTCACGGGGGGTGATGGTTTACCACTCAGTACAGATTTAAATTCCATTTCAATGAGTGTTTAAAACCTGGAACTACTAGAGATAAAAATGACTGTATGACAAATATCTGCACTAAACTGGATAAGAAAGTGCACATCTTTGATTAAAAGGTTACTAAACCCAGGTCCCTGCATTCACTATATCTGGTCTCCCACAGTACGCAGAACATGGAAATGCAATTATTTTGGTAAATATAAACTGCTAAATACCTTTTCTCATAAGCAGTATAAAGCAATCGTGTGACTTCTATCAGTGCCTTGTTAAAGCTTGTGTACAGAGACAGGGAAGGAAAGAGGCTATTTCTGTGACAAGGAATGTAACATATTGGGTACAAAAAGTTAAGTTAATTTTATTAGTATCAAAAAATAGCTTAAAGAAAATTAAAAGAGTTTTAACAGGGGTTCAGACTCCGCCCTTCAATAGGGAAATTACACAAAGCCACTTGGACATTGCATGTCTAGCATGCTTACATATAACAAAAACGTCCAGACACCCCCCCCCCGTATATGCAGCCACTTGCCAATCAAATGCAGCCACTTGTGCCCATCATTTGCAGCCACTTGTGCCAATCATATGCAGCCATTTGTGCCCGTCAAATGCAGCCAGGTTCAGCTGTCACTTCACTAACCCCCCTCCTCCTCGGCGGCTGTCCTCCTCGTCAGGAAGCGGCGGCTGCGGCTCCTGTGTACGTTCGGCTCCTCAGGCTTCCCCTGCTGTGTCTCCTCTTCCACCAAAACGTTAGGCATCCAATAGGATCACCTAATGCTTTGGCCAATCAGGAGGTCTCACTGATCTGCCTGCTGATTGGCAGGGAGGAACGTTAGTGTGAAAATAGCGAAAATTCATTCGCTATGCCACACATCAGGGTGGGATCGGGACGCAGTGCTCTGCACCCCAAGCCCACCCTATTTTGAAGCCTATTAGAGCCTCTGGCTCTAATCACGTGCTTCAAAATACACACCCCTGCCTATCCCCGCCATAGTATTTAGTCCGGTGTAGTCCGGTGTCCTGAAAGGGGTCGGACACATGAATAGGGAGGGTGGCAGAGGTGTCAGGGGGTGGCACCCGTGCGCCCACAATGCACGGGCCACCACTGCTTGGCTGATGACAGACTGTACAACAGCTGGAAGCAGGCACCGGATGGAAGCTCGCTGGACTGAAGGTTGTAGCAGGCAGGATGAGTGAGATGCAGGGTCAGACAAGCCGACTCTGTAGCAATCAGACAGACCAGACATAGACGACAGACAGCAGGGAAGTCAGGTCACAAGCCGAGTCAGTACCAGGAGATCAATCGAGCAGAATCAGAATCCAAAAGACAAGATGGGGTCAGGGCAGGTAGCAGGTAAACAAAGGTTAGAAGCAAGCCAGATAAAGATCAGAGGTCACACGGGATCAGGATACAACACACAGAAGCTGCAGACCAAACAGCAGCGAATCAAAGCTGCAGCCAGTTTAAATAGCCTGCTTGGCGCCTGTATTAGTGACAGATGTGCACGTGCACATGAGCACGTGTCAATGCCCCTGGTTATGCACATCTGCCTGGGTACTCTCCGGTCTGCACATGTGTGTCAGCATGCGCTGACAGACTCCAGCAGTACCACAAACATGCCTTCCCTGACATGAAGATACAATTTTGATCATTCCCGCTATGATGGAGTTATAGCAATAAAGGGTGGTTACACTGAAGTATAAGAAGATGCCAGTCAATTAGCCGCCAAACATGCCTATGCTACAATGTGGAGGAGGCAAATGGTTTACATTAAATCTCCTTAAAGATTTATGCATCCAAATGATATATTTGTTCTCTTGTAATTTCATTAGCTTCAATAATACAATGTATATTGGTTGTCAAATTGTCAAATCTTGTCATATAGAAATAGTTAGAGTAGAAACATTGTCATTAATTGAGGGTCCACTTGAAAATCAATAAACACTGGGGTTGATTTGCTAAAGGCAAATCCACTCTGCACTACAAGTGTACTGAAAGTGCACTTGGAAGTGCAGTCACTGTAGATCTGAGGGGAAGATCTGAAATGAGGGGAAGCTCTGCTGATTGTATCATCCAATCACGTGCAAACAAAAATGCTGTTTTTTATTTTCCTTGCATGTCCCCCTCAGATCTACAGCGACTGCACTGCCAAGTGCACTTGGAAGTGCACAGTGGATTTGCCTTTAGTAAATAGCCCCCACTGTCTGCATACGCCCTCCTCAGGGACCTGAAAACATGGCTGCACTTGAAACTCAGGGCTTTTGCATCCATCAAAAGTATGAGGTAATGATAAGGGTCATTCATGGGAGCTGTTAATGTACCGTGCATCCAGAAAGTATTCACAGGGCTTCACTTTTTCCACATTTACATCCTTATTCCAAAATGAATTAAATTCATTATTTTCCTCAAAATGCTACAAAAAAAACCCTGTAGTGACAACGTGAAAGAAGTTTGTTTGAAATCTTTGCAAATTTATTAAAAATAAAAAATGAAAAAGTCACATGTACATAAGTACAGTAATGTCAGAGCACAAACCAAGCTATGAAGTCCAAGGAATTGTCTGTAGACCTCAGAGACAGGATTGTATCGAGACACAGATCTGAAGAAGGGTACAGAAACATGTGTGCAGCACAGTGGCCTCCATCATTTGTAAATGGAAGAGGTTTGGAGCCACCAGGACTCTTCCTAGAGCTGGCTGCCCGGCCAAACTGAGTGATCAGGGGAGAAGGGCCTTAGTCAGGGAGGTGACCAAGAACCCAATGATCAGTCTAACAGACCCTCAGCGTTTCCCCATGGAGAGAGGAGAATCTTCCAGAAGAACAACCATCTCTGCAGCACTCCACCAATCAGACCTGTATGGTAGAGTGGCCACTCCTCAGTAAAAGGCACATAACAGCCCGCCTGGAGTTTGCCAAAAGGCACCCGAAGGGCACTCAGACCATGAGAAACAAAATTCTCTGGTCTGATGAAACAAAGATTTATCTTTGGCCTGAATGGAAAGCGTCATGTCTGGAGGAAACCAGGAACCGCTCATCACCTGGTCAATACCATGCCTACAGTGAAGCATGGTGGTGGCAGCATTATGCTGTGGGGATGTTTTTTCGCGGCAGGAACTGGGAGACTAGTCAGGATTGAGGAAAAGATGAATGCAGTAACGTGCAGAGACATCCTTGTTGAAAACCTGCTACAGAGCGCTCTGGACCTCAGACTGGGGCAAAGGTTCATCTTCCAACAGGACTATGACCCTAAGCACACAGCCAAGATAACAAAGGAGTGGCTATGGGACAACTCTGTAAATGTCCTTGAGTGGCCCAGCCAGAGCCCAGACTTGAACCCAATTGAACGTCTCTGGAGAGATCTGAAAATGGCTGTGCACCGATGCTCCCCATCCAACCTGACGGAGGTTGAGAGGTCCTGCAAAGAAGAATGAGAGAAACTGCCAAAAAAAGGTGTGCCAAGCTTGTAGCCTCATACTCAAAAAGACTTGAAGCTGTAATTGGTGCCAAAGGTGCTTCAACAAAGTATTGAGCAAAGGCTGTGAATACTTATGTACATGTGATTTTTTTAAATTTTAATAAATTTGCAAAAATTTCAAACAAACTTCTTTCACATTAATAAATTTAATCCATTTTGGAATAAGGCTGTAACATAACAAAATGTGGAAAAAGTGAAGTGCTGTGAATACTTTCCAGATGCACCTGTACCAGATTGGATTACTCTGCAATAAAATTGTACTCTCCACTAATTCAATATGAACTTTGATAAATACTTCGTACTTTTAACAGTTTATTTTACTGTTGCTCATTGTCTGTTTTGTTGTAGCGTCTCTATAAACAAGTTCTTCCATCATTTTTTCTTTTCATTAAAACAATATTTTAAATCTCTGAAAGTAAAGTAAAATTAGGAATTAACAAATTTAGGTTAAAATGTTTTAAAAATTTGCACATAAAATTTGTTATCGAAAGTAGTAGGATATAAATAACTCCCACATCACTTCTGTTACAATATTGGAACAAGAAGCATTAATGGGTTAAAGAGAATTCTTGCTTCTGTGAGGACTACCAAACTTTGAGGAAAAAGGGGAGTACTTTTGGGAATACTACCAAATGTCGGACTTTATAGGCCAGGAAACAATGGAGAAGATAACAATATAAATATAAACAAACATATTTATTGCAAAAATACAAAATACAGACAAAATCTTCAAAAAGAGTAAAAACCATCATATATGTGCATCTGTGTTATTAGTACAATGAGCCCTTGTGTGTCTACGCGTTTTGCCATTAGGCTTCTTCCGGACACGACCAAGGTTCAAAAGACGTAACAGATGAAATAAAACTCTCTATCTTAAAATAGAGTGCACTATTATATGCATCCACAACATAGGTGAGCGCCAAATTTTCAAACTTCTGAATGATAAGCGAGCTTCAGATTTTCTGAGCAGGGGCAGGTAACATCTTACATTCTACACATGTATGGGGCCAGTATAACAACATTGGTATCCAATATAAAGGAAAAAGTCCCCTAAAAAGAATTCAACTATACTCACGGCTAGTAAAGCCTGAGTTAGCACGCTGTACATAGAGAATGAGATATAGGAGCGTGCCCCTGGGAGACAGCTGAGTGCTGCACACGTCACCCCAAAGGAAAAAGGATGTTATTGTTAAGCTGATAAGTGTTCACAAGCCAGAATATTACCAGGGACAAAATGTCCAAAACATGGAGGTGTCAAGGCAAATAAAGGATCCTCTTATACCAGTCCACAAAAAAATGATGTTTTAATTTTGAGTAGATTCTGGCTGGACTAAATCACTTATCACCTTATCACCTTATATGCACTATATTATCAAAAGTATTGGGACGCCTGCCTTTACACATACATGAACTTTAATGGCATCCCAGTCTTATTCCATAGGGTTCAATAATGAGTTGGCCCACCCTTTGCATCTATGATGTGTTTAACTCTTCTGGGAAGGCTGTCCACAAGGTTTAGGAGTGTGTCTATGGGAATGTTTGACCATTCTTCCAGAAGCGCATTTGTGAGGTCAGGCACTGATGCGGACGAGAAGGCCTGTCTCGCAGACTCCACTCTAATTCATCCCAAAGGTATTTTATCGGGATGAGGTCAGGACTCTGTGCAGGCCAGTCAAGTTCCCCCACCCCAAACTCATTCATCCATGTATTTATGGACCTTGCTTTGTGCACTGATCCAAATCATTTGGTGGAGGGGGGATTATGGTGTAGGGTTGTTTCTCAGGGGTTGGGCTTGGCCCCTCAGTTCCAGTGAAGGGAACTCTTAAGGCATCAGCAATGCCAAGAAACTGACAGCAAAAAAATATAAAATTTAAAGTGACAGTTTACAAATAACGACCACATACACGAAATAGGGAAAATCTGATTTAGAGATCACTAAAAAGGAACAATAATTTAAAAAAAGTCAAATTAAAAAAAGTCCTCAAAATTTTTTTCTAAGTAACCCAATGAACAAAAGGACAGAAACTCCACAACACACACATACATGCCCTCACTTGTTCCATTTCATTTTACTCTACAATATATCTAGTGACAACTTTATCAATTACATTTTATAAGTGTTTACTTTAAAACTTTTTGGTTAAAAGTAAAAAGAAATATAAATTTACAGGATTTTTTTTTTTTGGGGGGGGGTAAATAAAAATATTACATATGATTCTTACGTAGTCTTTTTCCAGCCACCAGGTGGCACCTAGATTTATGTTCACATGCAATAAACCACGCTGACCAAAAGGAAGCACTTCTTCTTCTTGGACACTCTACCAGAATAAGTAGCCTCAAACGTGCTTAGGTTTGGTCAGCATGCCCACAGGGCTTCACTGACCAATGAGCGCTTGGTATTGCAAGCATTATGATAAATACTTACTTCGGGGCTGTGTATTGTATACGGTCCACTCCACCAGCAGCACGGGGCAGTAGGGTTGCCACCTCATCTGTTTAAAACCGAACACATGTTAATTACACAGGTTCTGCAGCTGATTAAGGTGGCAATTAAACTCACTTAGTGCTTTATCTGCATTAAATTAGCCTCAGAACCTGTGTAATTAATATGTGTTCAGTTTTAAAGGCATGAGGTGGCAACCCTAACAGAGGGGTGGCCAGGATGTCTGGAGTTAGTTCACCTTCTAATTTTTCGTGAAAATGTGAACTTACCCTTTTAATTGTACTAAAACCATCCATCTTTGTTGCCTGTATCAACCAACCAGATACTCCTGGTAATGATTCCAATGCAGGTCAACAATTGGGATAAGATGACTGTAGGGTGTAGGGAATATGTTCTTCTTTCAGAAACTCTCACTCATGAAGTCCAATATTTTACATTAAAGGGGTTGTAAAGGTTTTTTTTTTTTTATAACAAACATGTCATACTAACCTCTGTGCAAGGGTTTTGCACAGAGTGGGCCCAATCCTCCTCTTCTGGGGTTCCTCAGCGGCGCTCCCGGCTCCTCCTCTTCTCGAGTGCCCCCACAGTGAGCCGCTTTCCATGGGGTCACTCAAGTGGGTGCGCTCCCAAGTACTGCTGCGTCCATTGACACAGACAGCAGGACTCGGCCCCGCCCCACATCTCCCTCTACAGAAGGTTTTTCACTAAGGTGAAAAACCACGAGGGTTTACAACCTTTTAATAAAGATAAGCCAAAAACTTGTTTATCTGATTCTTAAGAACACTCTCTAATGGATGAATAATGCCGCGTACACACGGTCGGACTTTCCGGCATACTTGGTCCGGCGGACCAGAGTGTGCCGGACAATCCGCCCGTGTGTGGGCGGCGGCGGACTTTTCCGGCGGACTTCTTCCCAAAAGCCCGCCGGACCTAGATTTTAAACATGTTTGAAATCTTTCCGTCGGACTCAGTTTCGGGCGGAAAGTCCGCTCGTGTGTGTGCTGGTCCGACGGAAAGCCCGCTCGTGTGTAGGCTGGTCCGACGGACCAAATACGACACGAGGGGATGGTATTGCATCTCGCGCTCGCTGCAATAGGAAAAACAAATCTTCCTATTGCGGCGAGCGCGGGGCATACCAGGCCCTTAGGTCTGGTATGGATTATAAAGGGGAACCCCGCTACGCCGAAAAAACGGCGTGGGGTCCCCCTAAAATCCACACCAGACCCCGATCCGAGCACGCAGCCTGGCCGGTCAGGAAAGGGGGTGGGGACGAGCGAGCGGCCCCCCCCCTCCTGAACCGTACCAGGCCGCATGCCCTCAACATGGGGGGTGGGTGCTTTGGGGGAGGGGGGCGCCCTGCGCCCCCCCCCCCCAAAGCACCTTGTCCCCATGTTGATGAGGACAAGGGCCTCTTCCCGACAACCCTGGCCGTTGGTTGTCGGGGTCTGCGGGCGGGGGCTTATCGGAATCTGGGAGCCCCCTTTAATAAGGGGGCCCCCAGATCCCGGCCCCCCACCCTATGTAAATGAGTATGGGGTACATGGTACCCCTACCCATTTACCTAGGAAAAAAGTGTAAGTAATAAAACACACTACACAGGTTTTTAAAATATTTTATTAAACAGCTCCGGGGGGGGGATCTTCCTCCGGCTTCGGGGGTCTTCTTCCGGCTTCGGGGGTCCCTCCGCTTCATCTTCTCCCGGCGTCCGGTTGGTTCTTCTCCGCTCTCCGGCCTCTTCTCCCGGTGTCGCAGGTCTTCGGCCGGCCCCTCCGCTCTCTTCATGTAGCTCTATTGCGAGCGGAGGTCCGGACTTCTTGGCTTCTTGGCTTCTCTTCTCTTCTCTTCCCCCAGATGTTGACACGACGCTCTCTCCGGCTGGACTGGTCTCTGAGGGCTGCGTTGTGACTTATATAGGCGGAGACCCCGCCCCCATATGATGTCACAGTCCCTGGGCATGCTGGGACTGTGACGTTTTAGGGGGCGTGGTCGACCACGCCCCCTAAAACGTCACAGTCCCAGCATGCCCAGGGACTGTGACATCATATGGGGGCGGGGTCTCCGCCTATATAAGTCACAACGCAGCCCTCAGAGACCAGTCCAGCCGGAGAGAGCGTCGTGTCAACATCTGGGGGAAGAGAAGAGAAGAGAAGCCAAGAAGCCAAGAAGTCCGGACCTCCGCTCGCAATAGAGCTACATGAAGAGAGCGGAGGGGCCGGCCGAAGACCTGCGACACCGGGAGAAGAGGCCGGAGAGCGGAGAAGAACCAACCGGACGCCGGGAGAAGATGAAGCGGAGGGACCCCCGAAGCCGGAAGAAGACCCCCGAAGCCGGAGGAAGATCCCCCCCCCGGAGCTGTTTAATAAAATATTTTAAAAACCTGTGTAGTGTGTTTTATTACTTACACTTTTTTCCTAGGTAAATGGGTAGGGGTACCATGTACCCCATACTCATTTACATAGGGTGGGGGGCCGGGATCTGGGGGCCCCCTTATTAAAGGGGGCTCCCAGATTCCGATAAGCCCCCGCCCGCAGACCCCGACAACCAACGGCCAGGGTTGTCGGGAAGAGGCCCTTGTCCTCATCAACATGGGGACAAGGTGCTTTGGGGGGGGGGGGCGCAGGGCGCCCCCCTCCCCCAAAGCACCCACCCCCCATGTTGAGGGCATGCGGCCTGGTACGGTTCAGGAGGGGGGGGGCCGCTCGCTCGTCCCCACCCCCTTTCCTGACCGGCCAGGCTGCGTGCTCGGATCGGGGTCTGGTATGGATTTTAGGGGGACCCCACGCCGTTTTTTCGGCGTAGCGGGGTTCCCCTTTATAATCCATACCAGACCTAAGGGCCTGGTATGCCCCGCGACGGGGCTAGCAAGGTGTCAATCTCGCCGATAAAAGCGGCAAGATTGACATCCTTCTCTAGTCCCGTCGCGCCTGAGTCACGTTCAAAATGAACGGACTTGTCCGTGTGTGGGCAAGTCCGTTCATTCTGAAAGTCCGCCGGAACTCCGGCGAAAGTCCGTCGGAAAGACGGGCGGACTTAGCCCGCCGGAAAATCCCGGCGTGTGTGGGCAAGTCCGTTCGTTTTAAAGTCCGGCGCACCTGGCGGACAAAGTCCGTCGGAAAGTGTGCCGGACCAAGTAGGATAGAAAGTCCGCTCGTGTGTACGCGGCATAAGATCTAAATGGTATAGTCATGTCCCAATCGTTCCAATGTTAAGACCGTTGAAGATATCCTTCACTAAGATATATTGAAAGTCTCCAAAACATTCCACATCCAAATGAATCTCTCTGGTGTTTTCAGATTTGATGATGACCTTTTTTATTGGGCTTTGTAAAAACATGTTCGCTATAGGCTTACGAACATTGAAGAGCCTTCTGAAGAACAGAGAAATTGGAAAAGATCTGAACTGTAGCCCAAGTGTAATGACAATAACCATGTCCGGTTTGGTTAATTTGGGGAGTGAGATCAGCATAGTCCCTGACGTTGAAGAAGCTCAGCGTTACAAAGGGGTGACCATGTTTCTTCCACAGTATGTAGATATTGTTGGTTTGGTCTATGGCTAAGTGGTTCTTGTGCCAGCCATTTTCACGGAGGTCAAAAAACTTTAGTTTCTATAAAAAAATAAAAACGTAAATAAACACAATCGTTTTATTATATTAACCCCTTCCCGCTCACACAGTCATCCCTTTAAAAGGTTCTGAAAGCCTGTCACAGTTGTCAAATGATCTGGAGCCAGTCACGCCAGTTACTGGTCATTAGAAGAGACCAAGTGCTTTCTTTGACAGCTTGGTCTCTGTGCTGGGAGCACATTCTCAGCTCAGAAACCTTGGCTACCCATTGATGGATATGTGCCCACCGTTTTGCCGCCACACATTAGACATGTGCAGAATGAAAAAAAATTTTTGTTTTGTTTAGGATAGATTCATTATGTTACTAATTTTGTTTTGTTGATTCATTTCAGAGTTTGTTTAGTTTAGTTTAGTTTCATTTTGTTTTGTTTATTCATTTCTAATGAATTCCAAATTTTTGGAGCAATTCGAATTCGGTTTGGTCGAAAAAATATTGACCGATTCTAATTCTGTGTGAAGAATAGCTGGTTGTTAAGGAGCGGGCGATCTTAACCAATGACTCATCAGCTCTGCCTCCCAAAGCACCTTGTACCCATGTTGATGGGAACAATGGCCTCTTCCATAAAACTCTGGCCTGGTGGTTGTGGGGGGTGCGGTTGTGACTTATCAGAATCAGTTATTTTCTCTGATGAATCCTCTTTCCGATTGTTTGGAGCATCTGGAAAAAACTTTGTCCGGAGAATAAAAGGTGAGCGCTACCATCAGTCCTGTGTCATGCCAACAGTAAAGCATCCTGAGACCATTCATGTGTGGGGTTGCTTCTCAGCCAAGAGAGTGGGGCACTCACAATTTTGCCTAAGAACACAGCCATGAATAAAGAATGGTACAAAAACATCCTCTGAGAGCAACTTCTCCCAACCATCCAAGAACAGTTTGGTGACAATCCATCACTAGACCTAAGGGGCCAAGCCCAACCCCTGAAAAAGAACCCCACACCATAATCCCCCTCCACCAAATGATTTGGACCAGTGCACAAAGCAAGGTCCATAAAGACATGGATGAAAACATTTTGGACAATTTTATGCTCCCAACTTTTTGGGAACAGTTTGGTGATGGCTCCTTCCTGTCCGAACATGACTGCACACTAGTGCACAAAGCAAGGTCCAAAAAGACATGGATGAGCAAATTTGGGTGGAGGAACTTGACTGGCCTGCACAGAGTCCTGACCTCAACACGATAGAACACCTTTGGGATGAATTCGAGTGGAGACTGCGTGACAGGCCTTCTCATCCACATCAGTGCCTAACCTCACAAATGCGCTTCTGGAAGAATAGTCAAACATTCCCATAGACACACTCCTAAACCTTGTGGACCACCTTCCCAGAAGAGTTGAAGCTGTTATAGTTGCAAAGGGTGGGCCAACTCAATATTAAAGCCTATGGACTTATGCCGCTTACACGCGATCGCACATTCCGACAACAAAATCCATGTTTTTTTTCCGACGGATGTTGGCTCAATCTTGTCTTGCATACACATGGTCACACAAATGTTGTCGGAAATTCCGAATGTCAAGAACACGGTGACGTACAACACGTACGATGGCACTATAAAAGTAAAGTTCAATACCAAGTGCGCCACCCTTTGGGCTCCTTCTGCTAATCTCGTGTTAGTAGAAGTTTGGTGATGGACGATTCGCGCTCTTCAGCCTCGTGCTTTTCAGATCATTACTGCTCTTCAGTTTGTGCTTGTGGCCGGACTTCAAGAAGAAACTCTGACGGCACTTGAAGCTGGCCGTCCTGGCTTGCCCCCCCAAAGCACCCGCAAAGTAAGACAGAAGTAGGTGGAGTACTTTGCCGGTAGGGGGGCCATTGATATGCCAGAAAATGTTTAAGAAACATTTTAAAAATAAATATAGTTAAACTAAAATAAGATTTCCTTTGATTTACTGCTTGTGTTTCTTTTAGCTGTCTCCTAGGTTATCCAATGGGCTTTTCTTTTTGGCCATTTTCTTTAATAGTGCAAATGTAATTTATTTGATACATGAGGTGACAATCTCTTCTTCAGCTAACTATTATGTTGTGGGTCTGCTACGCACACACCTTGTTTTTGTTGTTAATGTATGTAAGGCATTACTGATATAAATATTCATCATTTTCAGCAGCATGAATTAATTTTTGGGAGTCACGAAAATGGCCTGATTGTTGCAAATTATAAAGCACTGTGGGAGTTATTTACTAAAGGAAAATCCACTTTGCACTCCAAGTGCACTGCAAAAGTGCACTTGAAACTGCACTTGTAGTGCAAAGTGGATTTGCCTTTAGTAAATAACCCCCATTGCCACTGTAAACACCAACTTAGTCTAAAAACTGCTATTGAGCATTGAAATAAGAAGCCACACATTGTTGAGTAGAAAACTTTTTACTCTGTGCACATTCACATGTGCATTAGAAAAGGGTTTTTCAACAAACCAACCTATTTTTGTAATAACATTTTTGGTTTTGACAGTACAAATAGCCTTATTTGTGTTAAACAGGCATGTTTAAAACCATAAAACAATACACAACTCAGGAACTTACAAAGTTCAACTTTGATAATTTGAAGGCAATATCAGACATTAGTATGTCCAAACTGTGTTGATCTTGACTTCATTGGATGGGTTGATGTCACCCCTGTGAAAGCCAAATTTTGAAGATGCACACAAATTGAGAGTCAAAATGGGAATTTCCCTCCTGATCCCAAGCCTAATGTCAACATGTGCTAGCTCCCATCATGGGGATCAATGGACGTGTTTCAGTGGTGCAACCCCTTCCTCTCACCTACTTGAGTTGCGAGGAAGACAAAAATATTCATATGTATATAAAAAATATATAATACTAGTATTATTTATTAGATATGAAACAGTTGAGGTCAAATTCAACATTTAACCCCCTCGGAACCCCAACCTTAGTTTCATGAATCCACAAGTATCCGTGTTGACTCAACTGCCTAATATAATTGCCTCCTCTCCAGTGCTGATTTACTTTTTCAAGACTCCAGAATTGCAGACATCTCGGGTCCTGGTTATGGAAAATTTTAAAGTGCTTAGAGAAATTGTGTGTTACAAGACCCTTTTTAACATATTTGCCTATGCGGACCTATGGGTGTCTATAGGTCAAGAGGTTCTCCCCACATATTGGAATCCGCAGTCGCACTGTAACATGTAGACAACTCCTACCGTGTCGCATGTAATGAGATTTTTTATTACATATTTTTTGTTGGTTGCCGAGGCAATAAATTCTTTCCTCCCTTTGAGATATAAAATCAAATAAATAAATCAAAAAATGAACATAGGCATATTGAAGTTTTTAAGAATATGGTTATGGGCGATTTGGAGGATGAAAATTAAAAAAGTAGGTGACCCCTTTTATATTAAAAAAGGAATTATGTGGTAATTATGAGCAAATCATATTACAAAGGAGAAATGGAACGTTTGTTATCTGACAGGAACACTTATCAGGTTTTAAATAAGGTCATTGAATTCAAAAATGAGTTACAAATAGTGATTGAATTTGGTACCTCACAGGGAGTCTTAAACAAGAAGGAGGCATTGTATTTGGACCCTAGTGCCTGCAGGAGACCGATAGTCTATTTTCTACCCAAGATTCATAAGGACTCTCGGTCTACTCCAGGCAGACCCATAGTGAATGGTATAGACTCCGTGTCTGCCCGCTTGGGCCAATATATTGATTATTTTTTAAACCTTTAGTTTGTACCACTACAGCCTACCTGAAGGACACGAGGCACATCATTCAGATTGTAGAAAATATCCCCTGTAGAGATAATAGTCTCCTTGTAACGGCTGATGTTAGTTCGTTATACACGATTATAGGCCACCAGGATGCTCTTAGTTCGGTTCAATGGGCTCTGGAGAAGTTCACTTTGCCACCTGCTCTCATAGAATTTTTATTGAAGGCTTTAGATTTTTGTCTTGCCAGAAATTACTTCTAGCACGATGGGAAGTTTTCCTTACAAATACTCAGAGTTGCCATGGGCGCCCGTTTTGCGCCTAGTGTCACCAACATTTTCATGGCACTATGGGAGGAGGAGTTTGTCTTTGGTAGCAGACCGACTCAGACCGACAAAGATATATAGACGATGTGATCATAGTGTGGGAGGGTGAACTTGTCAGCCTTCAGCTATTTATGTCCAAACTGAACGGGAATGACAAGAATATATGTTTAACCTGGAATGTGGATGCTTCTTGTGTAGCCTTTCTGGATCTGGAAATTTTCAAGCAAGGAAGTTCATTCAAGACCAGAAACTATTTCAAACCGACCGATTGAATTGCATACATATACCTGGATAGCTGTCACCACAATTCATGGCTATACAATATCCCTAGAGGCCAATTCATTCACCTACGGCGAAATTGCATATTGGATTCAGATTATTTTTCCCAGGTCAATGTATTGGCTGATCTTTTTTTACAAAAGTGATATACCCCAGATCAGATAGTCAGTGAAATCAATAACATTGGGAGTATGGATCGAGCATCTTTAGTCACAGGTTCGGACACTAGTAGGAAGAAGCAAGACTTTTCTGAGTACAAAATAACATTAGATTACAACATTCAGCACAAGAGATTTGAAAAGATAATTATAAAGCACTGGGAAATTCTGAAAAGAGATCAAATATTAGGTACTGTGCTACCCTCATGTCCGAGATTTGTTTACAGGAGACCACCCACTTTGAGGGACATGCTAGCCCCAAGTGTGGTGGACCCGCCAATAACTAAAGAAAATAGAATTTTTCATTTTTAATCAGGATTCTATGCTTGTGGGAAATGTCCAGCCTGCAAGAAATGTATACTTAATCTCAAAAGGAGAAAAGAATGTATTGCCTCAGCGACCAACAAAAAATATGTAATAAAAAATCTCATTATATGCGACACGGTAGGAGTTGTCTACATGTTACAGTGCGACTGTGGACTCCAATATGTGGGGAGAACCTCTTGACCTATTGGTGTCCACATAGGCGAACATGTTAACAACATTAAAAAGGGTCTTGTAACACACAATGTCTCTAAGCACTTTAAAATTTTCCATAACCAGGACCCAAGATGTCTGCAATTCTGGGGTCTTGAAAAAGTAAATAAGCACTGGAGAGGAGGCAATTATATTAGGCAGTTGAGTCAATGCGAATCCCTGTGGATTCATGAAACTAAGGTTGGGGTTCCAAGGGGGTTAAATGTTGAATTTGACCTCAACTGTTTCATATCTAATAAATAATACTGGTGTTATATATTTTTTATATACATATGAATATTTTTGTCTGTATATTTTTCTTGTTTTTGTCCCATATTGGTGTATTGTGTTTTTGCCTTTTAGAATGTTAAAGAGATGGCCGCGGGTACACATTGTCCGTTTGTATAGTGATTTAGTATTGCCAACTTGGCAATTATCCCATTCATATATCATTTTACTTTTTTATTTTACTCTCCGTTGATGTCCCCACTGGATGTATTGTCCATTTTTAGAAGTATTTACTTCCGGCCTCACGGCCTTTCCTGCAGACACCAGTGGCTCTACATAAGCTGCTGGGTGACTCCTAGCTCCACCCCTTGCTGACGAATTCCAATCGGGACGTAAGGCTGTGACCGGGGGGCAGTGCTTGTTCTACGGACGTCACCCGCTGCCACCTCTATGCTACTGATCTATGGATCTTCTTTTTTAAACATACTGTTTTATGGATTGTGCTAGCTAGCACTGCTTTTTTATATACATCTTTTGCCTAATAAACGGAGTACACTTAGAGTGTTTCCTTTGTTTTTTTGAACGCTTACACTATCGCTTTACTGGCTTTTGGAGGTCTCCCCTTCTGTTACTGGATTTTTCTGCTGGACAGGAGCTTCACGTATTGTGATTGAGGACCGTTCAAGCCTTATGGGAGGTTTGCAACATCCCTGTGGGGATACACGCGCTTTTGACCTTCTGTGGTAGGGAGGTCCACCATTTCTGGTAAGCGTATCTGGGCTTATGTGGTGAAGGAGTTGTAACTTTACATCAGAAGGACTTTCCCACTTTCCTCACGAGGGATCCTGCTATTCTTTTCTATTTATTAACATTCAATTTGCAACAGTCATGAGCTGAAAATTGTGTGTGATTGATGAACCAAAAACTAAAACTATGTCCCTTTTTCATACACAGGAAAGTCTCCGCCAGGAGGAGGCTGTGGAAAGTGGCAGCCAGAAGGAGGCAGGGGTAAGTGGCAGCCAGGAGGTGGCCGGGTCCAGTAGCCTGCCCGAATCCCAGGTCCCTCCCCTCCGCCTTCCAAAAAAAGTCCCAGAAAGAGGAGTAACCAGGAGGAGGCAGCATTTGGTCTATTTCGGAAGGCTACTGTGGCCCTCAGAACCCCCCCAATAATCAAGACGACTATGCCTATATGGTAGCCTGCAAAATGCAGGAAATGGAGGAGGGCAAACGCCTCTTATATGAGGAAGTTATGTTACAAGCCCTAAACAAGGGGTTGAGGGGCGAACTCACAAGTCAAAGCCACGTTTGTGAGTTCAACCATGGTCCTCCTCCTCCTCCACCTCCTGCCACAACTACAACACCAGAGCCACAGCCTGGAACCAAGCGTGGAAGGAAGACAAGAAAGTGATGGCTTGGGTTCAGTCTGGTCTGACAAAAGACGCAGGCTGTTGTAAGACCATAGCCTGGGGACAGATATGTCATCTGCTGCTGTTCCTGATCTCTTGTAGTCGTGGACTGGATTGTGCTTACTATTATAAGGACTCCTCAGGCCACAAATGTTGAGTGTAAAATAATTGATGTCTGCCCTGGGGTACAAAGGCTTCGCAAATTTCACCAGTTTCTCCGTCGTTGCCTTCCTCTTTATTTTGTTATGACCCATAATAAATGGCTATTTATTTTTCACAAATACTTGCCTATGTGTTTTACTTCAAAAAGGACAGTTTGAACTCTTGACCCAAAGCAATGCCTCTTGGGAATTTTTCCAAATGTACTAGATAAATTTACTTTGATATTTCTACAAGAAACTTTATTTTCGGCTAGGAAAATTATTGCCAGACAATGGATGAGACCTGAACCCCCTCGTTTGATAGACTGGAAAAGAGACATAAACACGACTCTTCCATACAAAAAATTCCTTTATATCAATAGAGGTTGTCCAAATAAATATAGCAGAATCTGGGATAGGTGGCTACAAGAATCTACAACGTGCACATAAATAGTGCTTATTCCAATACTCTATATACAGGATTATGGAAATGTAAGGATTACATCAGAACCGAAACAATTCAATGTACGTAACTCTTCTATTTATAAAGTGACCTTGTTTATGCAATTCCTTCTGTATGATTGGGAAAAATTGTGTAGCAATACCCTATACATGTTATGTACGATCTTGCAAATAAACAGTTTGTTATAACGTAAAAAAAAAAAAAAAGAGTTTGTTTGTGAGTAGGCAGGTACATTTTAAAAATACAATGTCAAATTAACAAGGGACAATGTCAGGGACGTGTTGGTGGTCATCGGGCTAACATACGTGCACGCAGGTGCACGAGAGGCTTTTCCAGAGCAATTCAGCCAAATTCCCCACTGGGGGGCGCTGGTGCGCTTCCGCGCGCGCCCGTTCACGCTAGCGCTGTTTGGCGCCAAAGTCCCTTTAAATAGATGTCAGTTACTTCCATCAGGTGCTGTTCGTCTGCAGCTCTGCACCTGAGTTCTGTAATCTGCCTGTTGTTACTATTGTGAATTGACCCGGCTCCGTCTGACTACTCTGCTATCTCCTACCCAACCCGGCCTGCCTGACCTTGCTGTATCCTGTTACCTGTTGCCGATTACCTGCCTGCCTGACTATTCTGTGATCATCCCTTCTGCCATATACCTGCCTGATCTCCTGCTGATACGGACTGTTTGACTCTGCTTTGCTTGTGTCCTGTGACACTGCTCACCACCTGCTCTTCCAGCTCCAGGTTCTGCTGCTGCAACATCCTTCTCCTGCCTGCATCCGCTATACAGCCTCCCTGAAGGAAGTCTCATCAGCTCCTGCGCTGGCCATCGCAAGAAACCGCATCAGGCACTCCTACCCACTGTGCTCAGTAGACTACTGTCCCCACTCCAGTGGCTTCTGAACCAGTGCTTAAGAGAGGTCTCCTTCCACCAGTCGGGCTCAACTACCAGGTACCTAACAGACACCAACCCCAACCTCCTTGAGGTTAAAAAATACAAGATAATAATGGTGTTGTGGTAACTTGACACAAAACTAAAGAAAAAATTATGGAGATCGCTATAAAAAAAAGAAAAGAAAAACACTATAAACAAAAATTCTAAACATTATTATGGAGATCTGACAAAAAAAAAAAAAAAATTATTCATGGGATCACGAGAAATAATAAAGAAATCAGGTTGTCAGAACTCTGTGTGAATATCAGCAGAAAAACAATTTCATTATTGTAGCATTATAAAGAATAAGAGAATGCGCTGCATTAAAAGATTTTAAAATTTGCAGTGTGACGAATGTGCTAGCTCCATTACAAACGCTAGTTTTACCAGAACGAGCGCTTCCGTCTCGTACTTGATTCCGAGCATGCGTGGAATTTTGTGTGTCGGAATTGTGTACACACACTCGGAATTTACGACAATGGATTTTGTTTACGGAAAATTGGAGATCCAGATCTCAAATTTTGTTTGTCAGAAATTCCGACGGAAAATGTCCGATGGAGCCTACACACAGTCGGAATTTCCGACAACAAGCTCCCATCGAACATTTGTTGTCGTAAATTCCGACCGTGTGTATGCGGCATAAGACTGGGACGCCATTAAAGTTCATGTGTGTATAAAGTCAGGCGTCACAATACTTTTGGTAATATAGTGTATAACTGATGGCGAGCGGGAATGGGACCCTAACCAGTCAATACCGAAGAGTTTGGTGCAATCACTCAGATTGAAACAGTTTTTACTGAGAGATAGAAGCTTTTAAACTCAGATTATTGGCACAAATACAGTATATGGTAAATCTATTTTGGAAAAAAAAGCCTACAGAAATTGTAAGGCCTAAACCTAGAGAAATCTTATTTACAAAACCAAATAAAATGTCAGAAATGGTACATTTTATTACCAGATATACAGTGCCTTGCAAAAGTATTCACCTCCCTTGGCATTTTTTTTTGTGTTTTGTTGCCTCACAACCTGGAATTAACATGGATTGTTTGAGGATTTGCATCATCTTATTTAGAGAACATGCCCACAACTTTGAATTTTTTTTTTTTATTATTGTGTAGCAAACAACAAATAGGACAAAATAACAGAAAAAGTCAATGTGCATAACTATTCACCCCCCCTAAAATCAATACTTTGTAGAGCTGAGCCACCTTTTGCGGCTATCACAGCTCCAAGTCGCATTGGATAAGTCTCTATGAGCTTGCCACCTCTGTGTGCCACTGGGATTTTTTCCCATTCCTCCTTGCAAAACTGCTGCAGCTCCTTCAAGTTGGATGGTTTGCGCTTGTGAACAGCAATCTTTACGTCTGACCACAAATTTTCTATTGGATTGAGGTCTGGGCTTTGACTAGGCCATTCCAACACATGTTTCCCCTTAAACCACTCAAGTGTTGCTTTAGCATTGTGGTTGGGGTCATTGTCCTGCTGGAAGGTGAACCTCCGTCCTAGCCTCAAATCACACACAGAGTGGTACAGGTTTTGCTCAAGAATGTCCCTGTATTTAGCACCATCTAGCTTTCCCTCAACTCTGACCAGTTTCCCAGTCCCAACTGCTGAAAAACATCCCCACAGCTTGATGCTGCTACCACCATGTTTCACCGTGGGGATGGTGTTCTTTGGGTGATGTGATGCGTTGGGTTTGCACCAGACATAGCGTTTTCTTTGATGGCCAAAAAGTTCAATTTTAGTCTCATCAGACCAGAGCACCTTCCTCCATACATTTTGGGAGTCTCCCACATGCCTTTTCGCAAACTCAAAATGTGCCATTTTGTTTTTTGCTGAAAGTAATGACTTTCTTCTGACCAATCTGCCATAAAGCCCAACTCTATGGAGCCTACTATTAGGTCTCTGTGCTGTCTCTCTGATTAATGCCCTCTTTGCCTGGTCCGTGAGTTTTGGTGTGCGGCCGTCTCTTGCCAGGTTTGCTGTTGTGCCATGTTCTTTCCATTTGGTTATGATACATTTGATGGTGCTCCTAGGGATCATCAAAGATTTGGATATTTTTTTATAACCTAATCCTGACTCGCACTTCTCAACAACATTGACCCTTACTTGTTTGGGAGTTCCTTGGTCTTCATGGCAGTGTTTGGTTAGTGGTGCCTCTTGCTTAGGTGTTGCAGCCTCTGGGGCCTTTCAAAAAGGTGTGTTTATGTAATGGCAGATCAGGGGACACTTAGATTGCACACAGGTGGACATCATTTCACTAATTATGTGACTTCTGAAGGTAATTGGTTGAACCAGAGCTTTTTATGGGCTTCATAACAAAGGGGGTGAATACAAATGCACATGCCAATTATCAGTTTTTTTATTTCTGAAAAATAGTTTTATGTATATATTTTTCAAATTTTACTTCACCAACTTAGACTATTGTGTTCTGATCCATCACATATAATTCAGATTAAAAGAACATTGAACTAAAGGCTGTAATGTAACAAAATAGGTAAAAAGCCAAAGGGGTGAATACTTTTGCAAGGCACTGTACAACATATCACAATGGCAGACCCAAAGGTCAGCAGATTTTTAAAACAAACACCAGAAATTCAGTGGCGGCTGGTGCTCAAAATTTTTGGGGGGTGCAAACAAACTGAAAAATTCTGAAAAATACTGAAAAAAAACATCAATTGCAGCCTCACTGTGCCCATCAATTGCAGCCTCACTGTGCCCATCAATTGCAGCCACTGCGTCCATCAATTGCAGCCACTGCGTCCATCAATTGCAGCCACTGCGTCCATCAATTGCAGCCACTGTGCCCATCAATTACAGCCATTGTGCCCATCAATTGCAGCCACTGTGCCCATCAATTGCAGCCATCAATTACAGCCATTGTGCCCATCAATTGCAGCCACTGTGCCCATCAATTGCAGCCACTGTGCCCATCATTTGCAGCCTCACTGTGTCCATCAATTGTAGCCTCACTGTGTCCATCAATTGCAGCCTCAATGTGTCCATCAATTACAGCCACTGTAAAAAAAAGTAGACTATATATATATATATATATATATATATATATATATATATATATATATATAGAAGTATCAGATAGGACATTTGTAGTCAGTTAAGTCAATTATACATGGGCTAGCACAAAGGAGATATTACTACAATAAAAGGCCAACAGCCATTTATTTTCTTTCAACAAATGTATTTATTTTGGAAAATTTTATTTAGGCCACGATGTTGTTCAAGGGGTAACCTGATAATGAAATAACGCATCTTCAAATAATTATAAAGCCAACTTGGATTTAATACATCAACCCAAAATTTTACACTGTGTCCATCCAGACAATGCTGGATGACTATTCCCCCACTAAACAACACCATGACTGATTTAAGAAATTAGCGAGGGCGGTTGGGAGTCCCGGTTTGATTCCACAGGGTCTGTTTGTAATGGCCAGACTGCCCCTTTTATCTTCTCCAGAAACGCGGGCTTTGCAATCCGCCAAATTCCTCCAATCAGCTGCTTGTTGCTGCGCAGGAGAAGCTGTAGCTGTAACCAATAGCAATCCTGCAAAAATCATAAGGAAACATGCATTCCCCTTTGAGTTCTCCCATGTGGGTCCTGCATATTGCATGGACCTGTCATGGGCTAGCACAAAGGAGATATTACTACAATAAAAGACCAACAACCATTTATTTTCTTTCAACAAATTTATTTATTTTGGAAAATTGAATTTAGGCCACGATGTTGTTCAAGGGGTAACCCGATAATGAAATAATGCAACTTCAAATAATTATAAAGCCATCTTGGCTATAATACATCAACCCAAAATTTTACACTGTGTCCATCCAGACAATGCTGGACGACTATTCCCCACCGACCGAGGGCAGGAGGAAAACTCCTGGCTGAGGTCCCCCCAACACCGCGGCACTTTCATTTAAAACTTTGCAGGCCCATACTGAATATGTCCAGACCTATGTCTGACAAGTGAACTAAATCCTTCCTAAATAACCCAGGAACGAAACCTTCCAGCTCCAAGTGGCGGAATGACACACCGCCCGAGGACACTAAAAAATTATGTATAGTCCTATTCAGCCATCTCCGAATCCTATCCACATAAAATAAATTCCCAGAAGGGGACCAAAGGAGTCTAGGAATCATTTCAGAGAAGGCCAAATTGGTACTTGGAAACAAAAGTTTAATGGAATAAATATCCTGCTTCATTTCACAAAGGAGCTCCCATGTTCTAACTTTACCAATGTCCTTTGCTCCAACGTGAAGAATTAGAACCTGAGGAGAGGCCAAACTGTGGATAAGTGAATTAAGTGGTCTTTAAGATTACACCATCTTAGGCCCCTAACGCCAGACCATAAAACCGTAAAGACATTACTATCCAAACCTAAATCGTTTGTATAAATCCTGTATGCAGCCTGTTTTATGCCGAGAAAACGTAGGAATGGCCTTCTATCCAGATTGTGCATTTAGATGAATCTGAAAATAGAAAATCAAACAAACAATTAACAGGGCGGACATAAATCTACTACTAGCCCACCTACCAACCCTTTTTTGACCTTCGGGAGAGAATCCTAACAAATTGGCTGTGGTGGCGGCCCCAATCCTAAATGAATGCGATGAGAATCTGAGACCTAAGAGATTAAGGGGCTTGAGGCATGAGGACAGCACAGCAGAAAACTGGTATCGGGTCAAAGGGGACAAGTCCTGGTGGATAAAAAAGGAACTATCAGAGGAGGGCCTCTGCAAAACAACGGATTGGGAGATTTACCCAGAGATATCCACTGACCATTGCCTAAACCAAAAGTTTTTGACCGGCAGATAAACAAATGTAGGCAATCTGATTCCATAGACACATGAGAAAACAGCAAGAAAGATGAAGATGATTTGTTCTGGGCTGTAAGTTCTCCAACTCTAAGGGCATCAAAAAAGGTAACAGAAAAGGCTGCCCTGAAAAGCAAGAGTTCAAATTCAGTAAAACAAATCTCTTCTAATATTGAGAGCAGTTTGATTAATAAATTAACTTAAATGGGACGGCTGGAATCCTGGGTAGGGCGTGAATTCTTGAATCCCTTGAGGACCTGGCTAACCTGAAAGAAGGAGGACAGGGCTGGCATGCCTGCAAATTTTTAGAAAAAATGAAACGTCGGCCAACACCTTGCTAATGGAGGCAGGACTAAGGCCAGACTGAATTAGAAAAGACACAAAAGCTAAGGAGACATACACGTTCACTTCCAAGACATCTATAAGCCTGCTAGAGCAAAAAGAACACCATTTTGACCAGGCCAGACTATATTCAAGCCATGTCTTACGTGCTACCGAGTTCCGAAGATGCGCAGAGATCAGTCCCAGATCAAGCCCCAGAGGAAATCCGGGCAAGGGGTTCCACACTGATCTGCCGATGGAGCCAATTCCCAGAATCTCTGGAACTGTAAACGAGACAAGGTGTCAGCTATGTTATTATCAATCCCAGGTATATGTCGAGCTTTTAACCAGATATTGAATCTCATGCAGTGCAACACTAAAAAAAACGTAAAAGTTTGATAACTAGCTCTGATCTAGATGATAGCATATTGATAGCAAAGAGTACACCTTTATTATCCGTATTTACAATAATCCTACGATTCATAAACAACTCAAGGAGGACTATGTTGTGCAAAATGTCTTGTTGCAATCAACTAGGGTGCCACCTAGAGGCACACTAATGGCCATCCAGAAAGGCACCAAAACCGGATGAACCAGCGGCATCTGTAAAGAAATTTAACTGAAAATCATTTGTAAAGGATTGTTACCAAATGGTGGACCCATTGAAGTTGCAAAGAAAAGAATCCCAAATTTTAAAATCTTCTTTGAAGCTTTTAGAGATGCAAACATAAAACCCCTAATAGCCAAAGCAAAATGCCTGGAAAAAATTCTAGCTATGGGAATAATCCTAGCTGCGAATGCTATCAGACCCAATAGGGATTGGGCCTCTTTTAACAAAATTTTGCGCTTGGACAAGAATAACGAGATCATTATTCTCATACGATGCAATTTATCTCCGGGCAATCTGAACTCCATCAAGGATGAGTCGATAGTGATCCCCAAAAATTCTATAGTGGATGCAGGAAGGACCGTCTTTTCATGCGCAATGGGAATACCGAAGGAATCACAAATATGAAAAAATTTGTTCAGCGACTCCAGACACAGGGGGAGTCTGCTGGGCCCACAAATAAAAAATCGTCTAAATAATGTAGAATACCCCCATTAGGAGAACATTCAGACAGAACCCAATGCAAAAAATTTGAGAAAGACTCAAAATAAAAACACGATAACGAGAAACCCATGGGCATACATTTATCAAAATAAAATTGGTCCTGAAAATGGAAACCCAGGGAAATGAATCCTTGTGGATGCACAGGTAGCAGGCGAAAGGCAGATTTGATGTCTGCTTTTGCTAACAGTGCACCTTAACCAAAACGCCGTAAAAGCTCAAGTGCTTCATCAAAGGAAGAGTATGAAACAGGAGCTATAACCTCTGAAACCTCATCGTTAAGTGAAGCATCCTCTGGATATGACAAATGGCGAATGAGCCTGAAACTACCCTGTTCTCTTTTGGGAACAATGCCGAAGGGGGAGAGTCGAAAGTTTTTAAAAGGTGGGCGAGAAAAAAGGCCAGCTACTCTTCCCTTTGCGACTTCCTTAGAGATTTTTTCCTGTACAATTTCAGGTTGACTCATAGCAGAGCGTAAATTTTTAACCAAAGTGCATCCAGTCCCAGTGAAGGAGGGAACCAAGAAACCGTCCTTGAAAAGATCAGTTAGCAGCCGCGCCATCGTGCGGTCTGGGTAATGATCTAACCATGGTAGCATTCTTGGCAAGCTCACTGGCGTCCTGGCCTTTTCCACCAGCATCGCGGGGAAAGGATGGTAGAGAAGCTGCTGATGACTTTCGAAAACATCTACTAGCAGAATGGTTCCCATTGCAGTAAGAGCATTAATGCCTATACCTACAGTTTGATAAGAATTTGCATTGCCCCTCGTTAAAGGCAAAACAGAAGCCTTTACGAAAGGCATTCTGTGGGCTAGGCACCGCTCGAGGTGTGAATTGCGGCTTCTGTGGTAGCATGAGATTCAACCATAAACCCACATCCTTGTATCCCCATTGCAAGGTAGGGTGAACTGCTAATTTCTGCCTGAAATTCTCATCATAGGTAAACCAGGCTGTATCGCCAAAATGACAGAAGGCTTCAGAAACTATATCTACGTGCTAAAAAAGGCCTGAACATTTCTCAGGAAATTGTTCTCCCAGCACAGCTGCATGAATGCAGAAAGCCTGCAGCCAATTCTGAAAGATTTTGGGGACAGCCCTCCGTCTATCTTCTTCTGTGCGCTCTTCTGACTTCCTGTCAGATTTAGCTAGAAACTCTTTGGAAGCTGGCAATAATGACAGCAGATCAATAAAAACTCACCCCCCCCCCCGCCCCCCAAATTTTTTCTTTGACAGAGGTGGCTAACTGGAAACCTAGCGGTGATATTTCACATGGCATAGGAGCCTTAAAAGAGGACTCTGCAACTATAGAATGACCAGAGCATGCAGAAAGGATAACAGATTTGCGAACCTGAACCGACTTGCGAACCATGATACCTGTACTATTTATAAAATTCTCACCCAGGGGGTTCTCTGTTAAATTATGCCAAATTGGACTTATATCATCTATTTCATTATGTTGAAAATGGGTGTCATCCTGCTATAAAAAAGCACCATGTAACTGTGCCCCTTTTAAATCATTACTGGTATTAGTATCATGCAAAGCACCAGAATACTGTGCTCCTTCAGCCTCCTCAACAAAATTACCAACTGTGTGTGCCCCTTTTAGTTTATGTAACATACTAGATAAGGTTTTAACAAGAACATTAAATTCAGTGACATTAACATCAGAGAGTGTCTCACCAACAGGCAGACTCCTAGGTTGCTCACTCCCGGCCGCAGCAGTTGCAGGCTGAGTAGCAGTATTCTGTTCCAATAGAGGTGCATTCCTGGGAGGAACGCTGCCAGCTCTCTCCTTTCCTTTGAGCTGCAGAGAAGCCTCCGTTCTTTGTCTCTTCTTCCTTCTCCCTGGCTGCTGGCGCGGACTGCGCATGCCCACTTCTGGCTCCTCCATCTTTTTCTGAGCTGTGACATTAGACGGCCCGGGCGGAGTCTCGGAATGACCATCCTCCAGGCAATGCAGAAGCCACTCCTCACCTCCGGGAACCTTCGGTCTTCTCAATGAGGCAGCAGAGCAGGCTCTCCCTTCTCTCAGGTGAGCAGCGATTCATCCTTTCATCCTTCCAAGTCCCGGTCCGGTTCCACAGGGTCTGTTTGTAATGGCCGGACTGCCCCTTTTATCTTCTCCAGAAACGTGGGCTTTGCAAACCGCCAAATTCCTCCAATCAGCTAATTGTTGCTGCGCAGGAGAAGCTGTAGCTGTAACCAATAGCAATCCTGCAAAAATCATAAGGAAACATGCATTCCCCTTTGAACTTTCCCATGTGGGTTCTGCATATTGCATGGACCTGTCATTATTCAAATATATGAAATTAGAATATCACTGAGCAGGGACCCTGGGAAGCAACAGTTAGGGTTGAGGTTCGGGTTCTGGGCTCCCATGAGTTTGAGGTGAATATTAGACATGTGTGGTTTGTTTCGTTCCAAATATATATTAGGACAAATTTTTCATCATTCGGAGATTCGGGTATATCTGAATAACCTAATTACAATATAAACAAATTTACCGAATGCTCCGAATAACATAACGAAATTCGTTCGAATTTCGGAAATTTGGACAGAAATTCTAATCGAATTTTACATCGAACTCCAGTCGAATTCTAACTACACACTACACATAATGCTGAAATCAAAAACTGTGTGTGTTAGAGTACCATTTCAAAATAATTCTGTTTTTATTAAGCCAAATGTGATTTAAAGAGTCATTGTAAACATTTGATGAAGATTTTTCTTTTGTTTGTTCACTTTGCTGCATTCAAATCGAAAACAATATAACATTTTCGTTTCGACCGATTCTAAAATGTATCGATTTAAACATTTCAAATCGAAAAAATAGGTAAATTCAAAGAAAATTCGAACATTCCAAATACGAATTCCAAATACGAATTGAACAAATCAACCGAATTGAACTAAACTAAATAACTAGATTAACGAATCAAAATGAAATTAAACAAAATTTTTCGTCTTGCACATGTCTAGTGAATATAGCATGTTCAAGGTTTACAGTCCTGCCAATTTTATAGTGAATTCCACTAGGCTGAATTTTTTGCAACCATAATGCACTACAAGGGCACAGAACAGCCCTAGGGGGTTATCTACTAAAGGCAAATCCACTTTGCACTACAAGTGCACTGCAAGTGCACTTTCAAGTGCAGTCGCTGTAGATCCAGGGGGACATGCAAGGAAAACAGAAAACAGCATTTTAGCTTGCACATGATGGGATGATAAAATCAGCAGAGCTTCCCCTCATTTATGATCTACCCAGGGATGGTACAGGGGTGGGGGGCAGGACGTGCTTATATCTCCACGTGCAACAGGTCATGCGATGGTGCAATACAGGTGACCCCCAAAGGTAATGCGCTCACCACAGAGTATGTGACTAAGTCGCTAAACAAAGTCAGAAAACGATTTTGAGCCACCCGGGCTCTGTGCGGATCACAGGATCACAGGCTCCAGCACAGGAACAGTCAGTGGATAAGAAGAAAGAACCATATAGCGTAATAACGTTTTAAATTATTTATTCCAAAACCAGATAAAACACTCCCCCAAAATGTCTATTCACATTTTCAGGGTGCATAAGTGCACCACTCTAAAGCAAGCATGTAAATGGGTAAAGCAGTGAGGATATGGCATCCGTCCCAACACCGGCAGCGACCGCTGCCTAACACTCCGTCCTGGCCCCTCCCCTACGCGTCTTCGACACAGGGCATATGTGTCATCATCAGGGGGAATGATTCCCCCTGATGATGACACTTATGTTATTGTTGTTCGACAGTTCATTCTACGAAACATGTTCTGTATTCTTATGTTGTGCCATGCTATGATTACTGCTCATATCCTCTGCGTGGGATCATCACAGCTATTTTTGCTTTTCATATATCTCAATAAAAAAATTGTACCAAAAAAAAAAATTGCTGTGTTTCGCTTAAGTGTTCAGCTTTGGTTTGCAGGTGGCAACCCTAGGAACAGGGCTAATTTGTGCAAAACCATTGCACAGAGCAGGTAGGTATAACATGGATGTTAACAAAAAAAAAAAAAAAAAATTAACCTTTAATGTTACTTCAAAGCAGAACTTCACTCTCTTAATCAACCTTATCTATTTGTAATCCTCATGCTACTAGCATTAAAAAATGGATAATAAAGTATATCATATTTGCTAGTTTTAATCTTTTTTTTTACATTTCAGCAATTACTTGCTGGTTTCCAGGCCTAGGCAAATTATGTAATACATCCCAGGAGACTTCAGGAGGGGAGGAGGGGCTTTCTCAGCTAAGCACACCCCCTCCTGCTTGCATGCCTAAACTAAGGCAGGTGGATTCCAGAAAGTAAATGCCCTTACTCAAGATGGCCATGATCAGAAATGCTAGGGTTTTTTTTTTCAAAGTGATTTCTCAACAAAATAAAGCATGGAGGCATGGATAGTAGGGCAGGTTTGCTTTGAATATTAAAAATTCATTAAATAGTATTTTTTGGTTTGTGGGGCTCAAATGAAATGTAAATCCACTTTAAGTAGTCAACCATTGCTTTGTATCAAACAGCCTAATCAACTGAACTACATTTGGGTTGTTCTTTTGGAAATGGTATCTATCTCCAAGGCATAAAAGATAATAAAAGAAAACTTACCATTTAAAATGCTGATATGGATCAGTACATGAAGCCAGAAAGAAATTTCTGATCCCTCCAATAGCCCTTTCACTGAGTTTTAATACCACATAGAGGGGCAGACTTCCCAATCATGTGATCACTGTGTTCGGCTGTCATAGTGGTCACGTGATCATGAGCCTGTCCCTCCACCTCCCGATCACAGAGACCAGGATCTGTATTTAACATTTAGAACACCTGGCCCTCCACCACTAATTGTTCCACCATCAGTGTACATGATGAATTCACGTGCACCCGGCCCGCAGACATTTAACCCCGATCGGCTTTCTTGGGATAACAACTGATGCAGCTAAGAAGCCACTCGGCTACTATACCAAGCAGCGGGAGGGATTTAAAGGCACCAAAGCGGGATTTAAAGGCACCAAATTTAAAAAAATTACAGTATTCAAAACTGGTGTTTTGAATTCTTTTTTAGTGCAAAGGAGGGATTTGGGCTCTTATAGACCTCAGATCCTTTCATTAGGAGTACCTGTCACTGCCTATAACTGTTACAAGGGATGTTAACATTCCTTCTGACAGCAATGAAAGTGATCAGAATTTTTTTTTAAAAGGACAGTGTAAAAAAAAAAAAAAAAATGAACTAAATTAAATAAGAAAAAAAATTTTTTTAGAGCGCCTCATCCCTCCGTGCTCAAGCGCAGAAGTGAACACATACATAAGTCATGACTGCAAATGTAAACAATGTTCAAACCACACAGGTGAGGTATTGCCGCAATCGTTAGAGCACGAGCAATAGTTCTAGCACAAGACCTCCTCTGTAACTCTAAACTGGTAACCTGTAGAAATTTTTAAAGCGTCGCCAATGGAGATTTTTAAGTACCTTAGTTTGTCACTATGCCACAAGTGTGCACAATTTTAAAGCATAACATGGGAGGGGGGGGGGCTAGGGCTGTATAATATGCAGGGGGGGCCTGTGTGATGTGCAGGGGGGCTGTGTAATGTAAAGGGGTCCAAAGGTACAGGGGCTGTGTAATGCAAGGGGGTCCAGAAGTGCGGGGACTGTGTAATGTAAAGAGGTCCAGATTATTACAGTGGAACCTCGAGTTACGAGCATAATCCGTTCCAGGAGTATGCTCGTAATCCAAAGTACTCGCATATCAAAGCGAGTTTTCTCAATGGAAACGAAAATAATTTGTTCCGTATTGACTTCAATGGGATGCAATACCGCATGCAGCCAGAGGCGGAGGGCGCTGGAGAGCCTCGGAAACGGCCGAAAAAAGGCCCGGGCACACTTCGACTCACCTCGGCAAACCTCGGAAAGGCTCCATTCACGAGCCTTTCTGAGGTTTGCCGAGGTCAGCCGAACTTTCACATACATAGAATTTTAAGTGGAAAAGTTGCTGACCCATGATTTAGAAGCTGAGATATATTTTAAAATATCCTTATAAAAAAATATCTTTAGTTTCTGTTAATGCTTTCAATGCAAGTCAAAAATTAGTAAACTCTGACTGGATGGTATGATCAATACATTCTTCTTTCAGAAACTTTCAATCATGAAGTTCAGTGTATTACATTAACAAAGGTAAGTCAAAAACATGTTGATCTGATGTGGATGAGCATTGAAAGAATTACTGTATTTATTGGCGTATGAAAATCGGGTGCAAATAGCGTGTGCGTGTTATACGCCAATACTTCAATTTTAGCTGCCTCGGAGGGGAAAGGGAAGGGGCGGGACGAGCGCCGTCAGATTACGTCCAGTGAGAATCTCCTGTTTACTTGGCTGCCTCTGTAATAAGAAGGCCCGTCTCCTGGGCTGCCATTGGACCACTGTTCTGTCTATCATAGGAGATTCTCACTGTATGTAATCTGTCGGCGCTCATCCCGCCCCCCTCCCTGTCCCCTCTAGGCTGCAGATGGACATCGATCAGGCTGCATTGAAGGCAATGGTGAGGCTGCTGCATTGATGGCAATGGTGAGGCTGCTACATTGATGGCAATGGTAAGGCTGCTGCATTGATGGCAATGGTGAGGCTGCATTGATGGCAATGGTAAGGCTGTTTTGATGTGGACTGATGAGGCTGCATTGATGGCACTTGTGAGGCTGCAGATGGGCATTGATCAGGCTGCATTGATGGCAATGGTGAAGCTGCAGATGGGCACTGACCCTTATTTTGCTTCAAAGTCCCTTATTTAAAATTTAAGTTTTTTTCCTGAAACTTCCTTCTTAAAAGGAATGTGCGTGTTATACGCCTGTGCGTGTTATACGCCGATAAATACAGTAAATGCTACAGTCATGTCCCACACATCAATCATCCCAACATCAAGACCATTGAAGATATCCTTCACTAAGAGATATTGAATATACCCATGAAAGTCACTAAAACGTTCCACATCCAAATTAATCTCTCTGATGTTTTCAGATTTGATGATAACCTTTGTATTTGGGCTTCGTAAAAACAAGTTCTCTATAGCCTTACGAACATTGAAGAGCCTTCTGATGAACAGAGAAATAGGACAAGCTCGAAAATGTTGTCCCAGTGTGATAACAATAACCGTGTCCGAGTTTCCACCAATTTGGTCAATTTGGTGAGGGACATCAGCATAGTCTCTGGCATTGAAGAAGCTCAGAGTTACAAAAGGGTGCCCGTGTTTTTTCCACTGTATGTAGATGTTGTTGGTTTGGTCTATGGCCAAGTAGGTCCTGTGCCAGCCATTTCCATGGAGATCAAAGAACTTTAGATCTTGAAAAAGGTAAATAAAACCAATTTATTGTTATTACAAAGTTTGATATAGATATAAATACACACACATAAAAAGGTAAAAGAGAAATCTAGGAAAATATATAAAACACCCTCTTTAGCTTACTTATGACTTTCTTCTAAAGTCTTTAAATGCGTTTTGAATTTTACTAGTAACCTGATTGTTTGAAGCCTGACTTTTTAATAAGCAACACAGACTAGAGAGAAGTTTTAGGATAACTTATTTTAAAACGTATACGTGGCAGTTGTGTGGATGAAAATGCTTTGTTGATGTCAGAGGAGAATGGGCAGACTGGTTTGAGATGATAGAAAGGCAACGGTAACTTAAATAACCACAAGTTACAACAAAGGCATATAATTACATAGTTACATAGTTAGTCGGGTTGAAAAACAAGTCCATCTAGTTCAACCCAAAAAAAAAAAAAAATAATAATGCAATCCCATATCCACAAACCTATACCCACAGTTGATCTAGAGGAAGGCAAAAAAACTCCAGCAAAGCATGATCTAATTTGCTACAGCAGGGGAAAAAATTCCTTACTGATCTCCCGAGAGGCAATTCGATTTTCCCTGAATCAACTTTACTTAAAAATGTTAGTACCCAATTATATTGTGTACATTTAGGAAAGAATCCAGCATTGCATGCTATTATTAAGCTTATGATCTACTAACTCCCCCAGATTCTTCTCCACCATTGATTCCCCCAGTTGTACTCCCCCTAGCATGTATGATGCATGCATATTCTTAGCCCCCAAGTGCATAACTTTACATTTAACAACATTAAACCTCATTTGCCACTTAGTTGCTCAATTAGTGCATTGAGGTTGGCTTGTAAGTTGGAGACATCCTGTAAGGACGTTATTCCACTGCATAGCTTAGTGTCATCTGCAATGATGACAGATGACACTAAGGTATGCAGAATACCATCTTTGAACGTACAACGCGTCAAACCTTGAAGCAGATGGGCTACAGCAGCAGGACCAAACTGGGTGCACCCCTGTCAGCTACGAACCGGAAACTGAGGCTACAATTCGCACAGGCTCACGGAAATTGGACAATAGACGATTGGAAAAATGTTGGCTGGTCTGATGAGTCTTTATTTCAGCTGCGACATTCAGATGGTAGGGTCAGAATTTGGCGTAAACAACATGAAAGCATGGATCCATCCTGTCTTATATCAATGGTTCAGGCTGGTGGTGTAATGGTGTAGGGGATATTTTCTTGGCACACTTTTGGTCCCAAATGAGCATTATTTAAATGCCACAGCCTACCTGAGTATTGTCGCTGACCATGTCCATCTCTTTATGACCACAGTGTACCCATCTGATGGCTACTTCCAGTAGGATAATGCACCATGTCACAAAGCTCAAATCATCTTAAACTGGATTCTTGAACATGAGAATGAGGTTTCTGTACTCCAATGGCCTCCACAGTCACCAGATCTCAATCCAATAGAGCACCTTTGGGTTGTGGTGGCATGGGAGATTCGCATCATGGATGTGCAGCCGACAAATCTGCAGCAACTGGGTGATGCCTTCATGTGAATATGGACCAGAATCTATGCCACAAAGAATTAGTATCAAATATGTTTTTATTAACAATATCAAAGAATATTTATACAGAAATACTGGCAGTCAGTTATCAATAGCAAAGACAGTACTGAGTATATCCTATTCCAATGTACAATGTTTGATTAGGTCTTGCGTAAGAGGAGACCATCGCCAACCAGCAATATTATATAGTAATGAACTGTCTATGAAAACGTATAAATTAGTCTAGGAGAGACTATAACCACTGACTATGAGGTAGTATTATGCCCCGTACACACGGTCGGATTTTCCGATGGAAAATGTCCGATCGGAGCGTGTTGTCGGAAATTCCGACCGTGTGTGGGTTCCATCGGACATTTTCCATCGGATTTTCCGACACACAAAGTTTGAGAGCAGGATATAAAATTTTCCGACAACAAAATCCGTTGTCGGAAATTCCGATTGTGTGTACACAAATCCGACGGACAAAGTGCCACGCATGCTCAGAATAAATAAAGAGATGAAAGCTATTGGCCACTGCCCCGTTTATAGTCCCGACGTACGTGTTTTACGTCACCGCGTTCAGAACGATCAGATTTTCCGACAACTTTGTGTGATCGTGTGTATGCAAGACAAGTTTGAGTCAACATCCGTCGGAAAAAATCCTAGGATTTTGTTGTCGGAATGTCCGAACAAAGTCCGACCGTGTGTACGGGGCATTAGAGTTCAGGGAAGCGAAGAGAAAAAAAAGGAAAGCGGGTGGAAAGAAGAAAAGAGGGATAGGATACAAGGGGGGGGGGCGTGGAGCAGACCTCGGTACGACAATGTATGCAAGGAGTGTTAAAGGTGAATATTTGTGTCTAACCTTAAGTGTTCAGTAAGGTTTTCAGGGCATCTGATGTAGAATATTCAATCCAGATAAGCCATAGAGTTTTGAATTTATCAAAAGTATCGTTATCCATGGCTAACCTCTCCTCCATGCGCATAATATCATTCATTGTCGAGACCCATAAGGTAAGTGGGGGTCTGGTGGAGGTTTTCCAAAATAAGGGTATGATCTGTCTGGTAGCCGATAAGAAAAAGCGTAAAAGGGAGCATTTCTGTGAGGTGATGGAACCAGGAAGCATGGACAGTAATGCAATTTCTGGGGAGGGTGGTAAGGGTTGATCGTAAAGACTACTGTAAATGGAAAAAACCTGGGACCAAAGTGGTTGAATAGATGAGCAGTCCCACCATATATGTAGGTAACTTCCGTTTTCTGAACCACACCTCCAACAGGAGGATGGGACCGAGGGGAAAATTCTATTAAGGGATTGAGGGTCCCTGTACCATCGGGAAAGAAGCTTAAATTTTTTTTCCTGGGCATAACAGGATATTGAAGATTTATGCGTAAAGTAATATGACTTTTGCCAATCCTCTGAATGAAGTTCCTTTCCCAGCTCCGTGGACCACTTCTTGGTGTATGAAGGGGGTCGGTTATGTAGCAGTATATTCTGTATCGTGTATAAGGTGGAAAGTAAGTGTCTGGGAGTTTCGGTAAGAGAGCACAGTTGTTCGAATTCCGTTAAGGGTCTGTGAATTTGAGAGGTGGAGAACAGGTCGGAGCAAAAGGAGGATATACGGAGGGCTGTGAGCCAATTACCTTGCGTGTTTGGTAGGATAGATGCACCAGAGGTAGGGTTTACAAATGATCCCGCTACTGGCCATGTAGAGCGAGAATATGGGCCTATTGTGTTGGAACCTGTATCTTGAGGGAGTGCGGGGTGGTCAAATAGAGAAGTGAGTGGCGAAGGGTCTGAGGATAGAAGAGTCTGTATGCCCTTCTTGTACCAGAAATGTAAAGCTGCAATCGTCAGTGGGGAAGTAGAGGAGAGTAAGTGTAAATGTCGTCTATATCCCCAGAGCAAGGCCCTGAGGTCCGATGTGGATAGGTCTTGTTCCACCATGGTGGACGCTTTGGGGAAAGGGCGAGGGAACCATTCTAGGACCCGGGATAACAGTGCAGCTCTATGGTATAGCTCATAGTCAGGTAGGCCCACTCCGCCTTGTATTTTAGAGTATGTGAGTAAGTTGTGACGAATACGGGACATGCCATTTTGCCATATGAACCGTATGGACATAGAGCGACAAGACATAAAAGATTGTTTAGCGACCATAATAGGAACGGTTTGAAATAAATATAGTAATTTTGGTAGGGTGTCCATTTTCAATGTATTGATACGCCCAAACCAAGGTAGTGTAGAGGGGTTCCAGGATTCTAATTCCCTCCTAATTCGGGTTAGGAGGGGTATATAATTTAAGGCATATAAATCGGAAAGATTGGCAGGAATTGTGATCCCTAAATAAGAGATGCCCCTGGAACCCCATTGGAAGGGAAAGTTAGTCTGTAGTTGGGTAAGGGTAGTACTAGATAATGATATGTTTAAGGCCTCAGTCTTAGACATGTTCAATTTGAAATTACTAAACTGTCCAAATCTACGAAATTCCTGCATCAGTGAGGGTAGAGTAGTATGAGGTTGCTGTATGTAGACTAATAAATCATCTGCGTAAAGCAAAAGTTTATGTTCAGATGAGGGTGTCTGAATTCCTATTATGGATGTATTTTGTCTAATGGCCTGGGCCAGGTGTTCGATCACCAAAACAAAAAGGGGAGACAAGGGGCAGCCCTGTCGTGTGCCGTTTGAAATCTGGAATGAAGCGGAGGAGGAACCGTTGACCAGGACTGACGCCGAGGGACGTGAGTATAGAGCCATGACCCTAGAAACAAAAGTGGAGCCAAGGCCTATCTGTTGCAAAGAGAGGCGTAGAAAATCCCAGTTGACCCGGTCAAAGGCCTTCTCGGCATCAAACGAGAGCAGGCAAGCTTTTTGTGTTTTCGGATATAGGAAATGAGGTGAATGGTTTTTGTGGTGTTGTCCCTAGCCTCTCGGCCCGGGACAAATCCCACCTGGTCTTTATGTATGAGTGAAGGTAAGATAGGAGATAGGCGGTTAGCCAGGACTTTGGCGTAGAGCTTAATATCCAGGTTAAGGAGTGAAATGGGGCAATAACTGCTACATTGAGAGGGGTCTTTGCCAGGTTTGGGTATTACTGAAATATTAGCTGCTAGTAGGTCTCTGGAGGGGAGATGGGTATCGTCTATAGAGTTAAATGCGCTAGTTAACAATGGGGTCAGATGATGAGCAAAGGATTTATAAAATCTCGGGGAGAACCCATCGGGGCCTGGGCATTTACCATTTTTTAGGCTTTTGATAGCGGCAGTAAATTCCGCTACTGTAAGAGGGTCGTCCATGGCAGATGTCTGTTCAGGGTTTAGATGTGGTAGAGATGTAGTCCTGCATGGAGGATAGATGTGTGTCATTAGCAGGGGTCATCCCGTTTGGGGTGTGGAGATTGTATAAGTTCGAGTAATATTGTTTAAATGCGTCAGAAATGCCATTAGGGTTATTAATTTTTTGTTGGTCAGATCTACAGATTTGTGGTATAGGTCGGCGTGGGGGACGAGGATGGAGAACTCTCGCGAGGTGTTGTCCACATTTGTTAGCTAGAGTGTAATGTCTGTTACGTCCTCGGTCTCTGGCTATAAGAGTGTTAGCATAGAGTAGACGGAGCAGGTCTCTACGTGCATTAGATAGGTCGGTATATGTTGCAGGGTCTGAGTTTTGCTTATGTGTAGCTTCAAGCGTTTTAATCATGGATAAGAGGCGTGAGATATCGGCCATTCTAGCATTTTTTAACCGAGAGCCATGCTGGATTAGTGTCCCTCTAAGTACACACTTCAGGGCTTCCCATTTAATGAGGGGGCTAGTATCATCTTGGCGATGATCTGCAATAAAATCACTAATCGTTTTTTCAACCACTGCAACACATACCGAGTCAGTCAGTAAATTGTCATTAAGTCGCCACGAGGATCGGATGCGGGATTTCGGAGGATGGGCTAGGCTGAGGTGTACGGGTGCGTGATCCGACCAGAGAATATTCCCTATGGAGGCCTTGAGTGATATGTCCAGTAGTGATTGGGAGATTAAAAAGTAATCGATACGGCTATAGGATTTATGAGCTACGGAGTAACAACTGTAGTCTCTCTCTAGAGGATGTTGTATCCTCCATATGTCTACGAGCTGTACCGAGTTGAAAAGGGATTTTATGTGTGTAAGAGTCGTGTGGGACATGGTTGACTTACCCGAAGAAGTGTCCACGGCTGGAGAAAGAGTTGTGTTGAGATCGCCACCTAAAATGACACAAGGACCCCCAAATGATAGCAATTTGTTTAGAACCTTGGATAGGAAGTTCCCCTGATCCTGGTTTGGTCCATAGACATTAGCCACTGTAAAGACAGAAGAATTAAATTTGAGTTTGAGAAATATATAACGCCCTAGTGGGTCTAAGACTTCTGGGTTAAACGATTTATGAAATGCTATAGACACCCCTTTGGATTTTGCCTGAGGGTTCGTACTGTGAAACCATTGGGGAAAATGAGGATTTTTAAGGGATGGGATCTCTGAACCCCGAAAATGTGTCTCTTGTAGAAGCAGGATTTTAGTTTTAGCCTTATGAAAGTGGTATAACACCTGGCTTCTTTTTTCAGGGGTATTGAAGCCTCTGCAGTTATAGGACGATAAGGTTAGATGCTCAGGTAAAGACATAGTAGGAGTAAGGAGAGGTAGCAATAGATGTTGATGATGTCAGCACCGAGGTCCATCCAGCCCAAGGAAGGGGGAGTGAGGTAATTGGGTAGGTAGGGGGAGAAGAAAAAGCAGGAGAGGAGGGAGGAAAAGAAGGGGAGAAAGTGAGAGAGAAAAAGAAGTAAAAAAAAAAATAAGCCACTAGGTGGCAGCATGAAGTAATCATTTGACTGTAGAAATATTTCTATAAAGTGCCTATAGATTAATATTAATAAAGTGCACAAACAGGCACTACAAGTCCTAAGGGGGGATGTGGTGAGCACCTAGAGTGCCTCCCGGTCCCGGGGTCCATGGGGGGAGCAATAACTGGTGGAAACAATATATAACCATCAATTTTTTATCATAAGGTAACCTGGTAAGAACATATGAGTAGTAACTTAACACATATAACGTGTATACCCCCACCCCTTTCTGAACACATCAAAAAAGTATGGAAGCATTTCTATAAGGCTCCCGTACGTTAACTCACAGTTAAGAGCGAGTTTCAATAGGGGGGGGCAAGCCTTGATTACAGAACCCGTCCACCCTAGCTTTATCCCCAGAAAAAAAAAAAACATAGAAAATGTAGACAATAATAGATAAAAAATAAGAAAGGATTATCCTGAAAAGGACATCCAATTAGAGTAATATGAGGGGACATATGCAGAAATGATGATGTAAAAAAAAATTTTTTTTTTTTTTTAAAAAAAAGGGGAGGGGGGGGTGTTGGATCTGCAACACTGTTAGTGTAGGGGACAGTTAGGTAGTCCAGGGAGATCAATACCACTTAAAAGTGGTTCCAGGGTAGACAGCTTGCATCGTTTTCCTATTCTTTCCTTCTTTGGAAGAAAGGGAAAAAGAGATCCAAAAAAAACCAAAACAATAGTCACGGTGACAAGGTAAAGATGTGGTGTTTGTAGGGACTAGAGTCCAGTCAGCCGTCTGGAGACTTCTGAGGGGAGCTTCTGGGTCGCTTATTCTTGCTTGCTTTCTGCCATTGTGTGTAAAATGGAAGTCCCGGAGTAGCAGACGGAAGGGGCCAGTCTGGCAGGGAGATCTGGGGTAGCTCCAGAGTGCTTAGAAACCTTGGTAGATCTCCTAGTGTGCGGAAAAGGGCCGTTTTGCCTTCATGATGAACCCGCAGTTGAAAAGGGAACCGCCATTGATATTTAATCTTTCTTTCCTGAAGAACAGATGTAATCGGTTTAAGTGCACGCCGCATGGCCAGAGTTTGGCGCGACAGGTCAGGTAGCAGCATTACTGGAGTATCATTCAGCCGAATGGAGTCCTGTGTGCTAGCTGCCTTCATGATCTCTTCCTTGACTTTATAAAAGTGCACCCTGCATAGCGTGTCCCGAATAAAGGAGGAATCAGAACTTCTCGGGCCCGAGGTTCTGTGAACTCTGTCCAACTCAATAGGGGTATCTTTGGGTTGTTGTAGGATTTGGTTGAAGATGGCAGTGACTGCTCCATGTAAATCATTGTGATCTATGGTTTCTGGTATACCAGGGATTCTAATATTGTTCCGTCTGCTACGGTTTTCGATGTCATCTTGGTGGTACATGAGCTGTTGTAGTATGTTAGTATGGGTATTAAGGATCTCTTCATGGGACTGTAATGTATTGCACATACCATCAGTGGTATTTTCTACATCCTCCATTCTAGTCCCTAGATCCCTCTTGAGCTCAGCAATCTCTTTCCTGTATGACTTTTCCATGCGGGAAACATAATGTTCAAAGTCAGTTTTAGTGGGTAAAGAGCGGAGGTAAGCATGCATGGATCGCATCTGCGACTCCATGTCCCAGCCGTCCCCGGAGCACAGGGAGGCCTGGGAGAGGCTTTGGGGGCTTTGTGGGTGATATAGTGGAGGCTCCACATCTGTGAGGGAGACTGAATGGCCTCTGGGTAGTACCTGTTCGGCGTCTGCATGTGCGGATCGGGCCGGAGATGGAGGCGCCGCCGCCATCTTGGAGGCTTTCTGGCTCTGGTAGTCTGCGGAGGATCGGGTCACAAAATTCCCTAAGTCGCCCTGTGTCCGGTCACCGGCGGGCTTCGAGTGGTCCCTGGGCTTTCCTTTACCCATCAGGGCGTTCTTAGGAGCTGGATGGGCGATGGTATAGTAGATAGGGCCCTGTGGAGATCGTCAGGACCGGGAGCTGCCGTGATGTGCGTCCTACAGCTCCATGCGCCAAGCCACGCCCACGTGCCACAAAGAATTAAGATTAAGTTCTGAAGGCAAAAGGGGGTCCAATCCGGAACTAGCAAGGTGTACCTAATAAAGTGGCCAGTGAGTATATAGCAACTTTTAAAATAAACATCAAATATAGTGTAGCACCCTCTTAGGTAGGTGCTAGAAGAGAGTATAGTTTTTGGTCTTTCTGCTTACCAGGAAGATGGTCAGCTTACATAGTTACATAGTTACATAGTAGGTTAGGTTGAAAAAAGACACAAGTCCATCAAGTCCAACCTATGTGTGTGATTATATGTCAGTATTACCTTGTATATCCCTGTATGTTGCGGTCATTCAGGTGCTTATCTAATCGTTTTTTTGAAACTATCGATGCCCCCCGTTAAAACCACCTCCTGTGGAAGGGAATTCCACATCCTTGTCGCTCTAATGTCCCGTACAAACGGTCAGATTTTCCAATGGAAAATGTTCGATGGGAGCTTGTTGTCGGAAAATCCGACTGTGTGTAGGCTCCATCGGACATTTTCAATCGGCATTTCCGTCACACAAATATTGAGATCTGGATCTCAAATTTTCAGACAACAAAATCCGTTGTCGTAATTTCCGATCGTGTGTACACAATTCCGACGCATAAAGTTCCTCGCGCTATTGAACTTCATTTTTCTCGGCTCATCATACCTGTTTTGTACGTCACTGCGTTCTTGACAAGACAAGTTTGAGCCAACGTCCATCGGAAAAAATCCATGGATTTTGTTGTCGGAATGTCCGATCGTGTGTACTGGGCATTACAGTAAAGAACCCCCTACGTAGTTTTAAGGTTAAACCTCTTTTCTTCTAATTTTAGTGAGTGGCCACGTGTCTTAATAAACTCCATTCCACGAAAAAGTTTTATCTCTATTGTGGGGTACCAATATGGTATTTGTAGATTGAAACCATATCCCCTCTCAAGCGTCTCTTCTCCAGAGAAAATAAGTTCAGTGCTCGCAACATTTCTTCATAACTAATATCCTCCAGACCCTTTATTAGCTTGTTGCCCTTCTTTGTACTCCCTCCATTTCCAGTACATCCTTCCTGAGGACTGGTGCCCAGAACTGGACAGCATACTCTAGGTGCGGCTGGACCAGAGTCTTGTAGAGTGGGAGAATTATCGTTTTATCTCTTGCGTTAATCCCCTTTTTAATGCATGCTAATATTCTGTTTGCTTTGTTAGCAGCAGCTTGGCATTGCATGGTATTGCTGAGCCTATCATCTACTGGGACCCCCAGGTCCTTTTCCATCCTAGATTCCCCCAGAGGTTCACCCCCTAGTGAGTAGATTGCATTCATATTTTTGCCAACCAAATGCATTATTTTACATTTTTTTACATTAAAGCTCATTTGCCATGTAGTTGCCCACCCCATTAATTTGTTCAGATCTTCTTGCAAGGTTTCCACATCCTACAGAGAAGTTATTGCCCTGCTTAGCTTAGTGTCGTCCGCAAATACAGAGATTGAGCTGTTTACCCCATCCTCCAGGTCGTTTTTGAACTTATTAAACAAGATTGGTCCCAGAACAGAACCCTGGGGGACCCCACTACCCACCCCTGACCATTACGAGTATTCCCCATTTATCACCACCCTCTGAACTCGCCCTTGTAGCCAGTTTTCAATCCATGTACTCACCCTATGGTCCATGCCAACAGACCTTCCTTACTTTGTACAGCGTCAGAAACCATGAATCAGACTGAGACAGAAGTACAGTTAAATCACATTTGTTTAATAATAATAAAAAAGCTAAACAGAGTAAATGTAGTCAAAACATAGCCAGAGTTCAGGAACCGAAACGGATTGTCAGACAAGCTAAAACATCAGGGAGCCAGAGATGAGTGTAGTAGAACTGCAAGCAGGATCTGGAGCCAGAAGGAATGTCAGCCAAGCAAGTCTTAAACAGAAACACAGGAGAGCATCTCTAGAGATGTGACCAAGGCGAAGGCAGAGATCATCTGGACTGGATGGCTTAAGTAGGCAGGACTGACAAGCAGGATATCATCAACAGGTAATTCACTGTGGAGAAATAGGAGCTGGCAATTAGCCGACAGCTGAGCGGCCAGCATTGAGAAGGAAGGGCTGAGCCTAGCCCTGACAGTACCCCCTCCTCAATGACCCCTCCCCCTCGGAGGACCACCAGACATGAGGGGAAAACGTCTATGGAAATCATGGAGGAGGACCTGGGCATGTACGTCCGAGGATGAGACCCAAGAGCGTTCCTCTGGACCGTACCCTTTCCAATGCAGCAGGTACTGTATGCACCCATGGAACCTACGGGAGTCAACAATGGACGATGGTCTCTATGACCCCCATGGTCAAGTGGTCTCTGTGGAGGTTACGCCCCTTTCAGACAGGGTTCCTTCAGCAATAGAATTCGGGGGACATCAGTCTATTCATATAACATCAGTGATGAGGAACAGCCTCTTCTGGTGGAAATCTGCTCACTTGTCACTCCATTGCCCCACCTCATGGGTCCCGGTCACGACCACTGCCAGTAGTGCTGAATGGGGACCCCTCTGCAGGTCAGAACTTGCACAAGGCAAGTAGGGATGAGATTCGAGTTCGTGATGAACCCATGTTCGACCGTTCGTCAAATTTCGAAGGTTATGGGCCGTTCGTGCCAAATTCGAGTGGCGCGTCACGGCCCATAATTTACTGCGGCATCATAGTGCATTGCTGGCTGATGATTGGCCAAGCATGCACTATGACCCGCATGCTTGGCCAATCACAGCGCCGTCTGTACAGAGAGCCGTAATCGTCCAAAGCCAGAGTGGCTTTGGCCAATTACGGCTCAGGGGTTTAGTACACGCCCCACACTACATAAGGCTGCCTGCGTGGCGGCCTTGTGTAGTGTGTTGCGGCGGAGAGATAGACAGAGAGATAGTGTCATTTGATTTAAGTTAGATAGAGTAGGCAGGCGAGTCAGTTAGCTGCACTTACAGTGTATTGTGTATATATATGCATCCTAGGTGTTGTACATACAGTGGCTTGCGAAAGTATTCGGCCCCCTTGAACTTTTCAACCTTTTGCCACATTTCAGGCTTCAAACATAAAGATATAAAATTTTAATTTTTTGTGAAGAATCACCAACAAGTGGGACACAATTGTGAAGTGGAACGAAATCCATTGGATATTTTAAACTTTTTTAGCAATTAAAAAACTGAAAAGTGGTGCGTGCAAAATGATTCGGCCCCTTTACTTTCAGTGCAGCAAACTCACTCCAGAAGTTCAGCGAGGATCTCTGAATGATCCAATGTTGTCCTAAATGACTGATGGTCATAAATAGAATCCACCTGTGTGTAATCAAGTCTCTGTATAAATGCACCTGCTCTGTGATAGTCTCAGGGTTCTGTTGAAAGCGCAGAGAGCATCATGAAGACCAAGGAACACACCAGGCAGGTCCGTAATACTGTTGTGGAGAAGTTTAAAGCCGGATTTGGATACAAAAAGATTTCCCAAGCTTTAAACATCCCAAGGAGCACTGTGCAAGAGATCATTTTGAAATAGAAGCATAGTTGCCAACATTGTAAAAAAAAAATGTGGGACACTTTTGTGGCTGTAGGCGGAGCTGTCCAATAATTAGGGGGCGGGGCATTCGTCAGCAGGCGTGGCCTGACAAAACCAGACAAGTGCGGCGTGCTTCGCGCGCCGCGCCGAAAAATGGGAGTGGTTTACGCGAAATTGTGGGCGTGGCTTAAATGGGCGTGGCTCTAGAGGGTGTGGTTAGAGTCTGAAATGGATGAGGGATGGAGAGGGGGAGAGAGGGGGAGAGAGAGGGAAATGACGGGACAGCAGGCCCAGATCCTACACAATAGAAATATGTGTATTCTAGAAAGTTTAACAATCAGCAGATAAAGATACTCCAAACACCTAGTGTTAGCACTTCAATCAATCCGGCACCATGGTTGTTATGGTGTCAGGATGATTGAAGCGCATTATTTCTATTATTACATTGTAATATAAAATGAAATCATTCAACTCACCATAATGAAGAATCAGTGGGATCCCTGAGCGTGTCACCAGCCACGTCGCCTGCCACCAGCCGTCCGTCCTTGCTTCAGATGTCCGAGCAGAGTCCGTCCTTGCATCAGGTGCCCCCAGCGGAGCCCCCCTCACACCAGGAGTCCCCGGCGGAGCCCCCCTCACATCAGAAGTCCCCGGCGGAGCCCCCCTCACACCAGGAGTCCCCGGCGGAGCCCCCCCTCACATCAGGAGTCCCCGGCGGAGCCCCCCTCACACCAGGAGTCCCCGGCTGAGCCCCCCCTCACATCAGGAGTCCCCGGCGGAGCCCCCCCTCACATCAGGAGTCCCCGGCGGAGCCCCCCCTCACATCAGCAGTCCCCGGCGGAGCCCCCCTCACACCAGGAGTCCCCGGCGGAGCCCCCCCCTCACATCAGGAGTCCCCGGCGGAGCCCCCCTCACATCAGGTGTCCCCAGTGCCCCCCCCTCACATCAGGTGTCCCCAGTGCCCCCCCCTCACATCAGGTGTCCCCAGTCCCCCCCTCACATCAGGTGTCCCCAGTGCCCCCCCACTCACATCAGGTGCCCCCAGTGCCCCCCCCACTCACATCAGGTGCCCCCCCACTCACATCAGGTGTCCCCAGTGCCCCCCCCACTCACATCAGGTGCCCCCCCACTCACATCAGGTGTCCCCAGTGCCCCCCCACTCACATCAGGTGTCCCCAGTGCCCCCCCCACTCACATCAGGTGTCCCCATGCCCCCCCCACTCACATCAGGTGTCCCCCCTCACATCAGGTGTCCCCAGTCCCCCCCCCCCACTCACATCAGGTGTCCCCAGTGCCCCCCCCCACTCACATCAGGTGTCCCCCCTCACATCAGGTGTCCCCAGTCCCCCCCCAACTCACATCAGGTGTCCCCAGTGCCCCCCCCACTCACATCGTGTCCCACAGCGGTGTGCGCGCTCACTCCCCACCTAGAACCCCCGCCCCTTTCCATATCAGACTGGCAGCGGGGCGGGGGGTAGGCGGGCCGAGGCGGAGCGGGGCGAGGCGGAGCGGGGCGGGGCGAGGCGGAGCGGGGCAGGGGGTGGGCGGGGACGCAGAAGCTTCGTCTAGCCCCCCCCAGCCGTCTTCCTGAACTTCAACAAAATGGCGGCCGGCGGAGACAATGTCTCCGCCGGCCGCCGACCTCTAGCGGCGGCGGCGGCGTCGGTTTCAAAAACCGGAACCGAATTTTTCGGGACATTTCCCGGGACACCACAAATCCGGGAATGAAGTCCAAGTCCCGGGAATGTCCCGGGAAATTCGGGACAGTTGGCAGCTATGTAGAAGGAGTATCAGACCACTGCAAATCTACCAAGACCTGGCTGTCCCTCTAAACTTTCAGCTCAGACAAGGAGAAGACTGATCAGAGATGCAGCCAAGAGGCCCATGATCACTCTGGATGAACTGCAGAGAACTACAGCTGAGGTGGGTGAGTCTGTCCATAGGACAACAATCAGTCGTACACTGCACAAATCTGGCCTTTATGGAAGAGTGGCAAGCAGAAAGCCATTTCTCATAGATATCCATAAAAAGTCTCGTCTAAAGTTTGCCACAAGCCACCTGGGAGACACACCAAACATGTGGAAGAAGGTGCTCTGGTCCGATGAAACCAAAATCAAACTTTTTGGCCACAATGCAAAACGATATGTTTGGCGTAAAAGCAACACAGCTCATCACACTCAACACACCATCCCCACTGGTGGGCCTGCTTTTCTTCAGCAGGGACAGGGAAGATGGTTAAAATTGAGGGGAAGATGGATGCAGCCAAATACAGGACCATTCTGGATGAAAACCTGTTGGAGTCTGCAAAAGGCCTGAAACTGGGACGGAGATTTATCTTCCAACAAGACAATGATCCCAAACATACAGCAAAATCTACAAAGGAATGGTTCACAAATAAACGTATCCAGGTGTTAGAATGGCCAAGTCAAAGTCCAGACCTGAATCCAATCGAGAATCTGTGGAAAGAGCTGAAAACTGCTGTTCACAAACGCTCTCCATTCAACCTCACTGAGCTCGAGCTGTTTTGCAAGGAAGAATGGGCAAGAATTTCAGTCTCTCGATGTGCAAAACTGATAGAAACATACCGCAAGCGACTTGCAGCTGTAATCGCAGCAAAAGGTGGCTCTACAAAGTATTAACGCAAGGGGGCCGAATAATTTTGCACGCCCCACTTTTCATTTTTTTATTAGTTAAAAAAGTTTCAAAAATCCAAAAGATTTCGTTCCACTTCACAATTGTGTCTCACTTGTTGGTGATTCTTCACAAAAAATTACAATTTTATATCTTTATGTTTGAAGCCTGAAATGTGGCAAAAGGTTGAAAAGTTCAAGGGGGCCGAATACTTTCGCAAGCCACTGTATACATATATATATATATATATATATATATATATATATATATATATATATATATATATATATATATATACACTGTATTCAGTTTAGCTAGATCCATTCCTGTTATTCTCTTCCTACTGACAGGACGGCAGATGTTTTTTTTACAGTATTTACAGCTACCTGAAGAAAATTGCTGGTGTTTTTCTGATCTTATTAGTCCTATTAGCTACAGTATTTACAGTTAGTGTAGTGCGTCCTCTGCACAGTGTGCACCTAAAGCTAACTGCAGAAAATTGGTGGTGTTCTTCTGATCCTATTAGCACTGCAGGCAGCTGCAGTATTTACAGTTAGTGCAGTGCGTCCTCTGCACAGTGTGCACCTAAAGCTGCCTGAAGAAAATTGGTGGTGTTCCTCTGATCCTATTAGTACCACAGGCAGCTGCAGTATTTACAAGTTACTGTAGTGTGTCCTCTGCACAGTGTGCACCTAAAGCTGCCTGAAGAAAATTGGTGGTGTTCTTCTGATCCTACTAGTACTGCAGGCAGCTGCAGTATTTACAGTTAGTATAGTGCGTCCTCTACACAGTGTGCACCTAAAGCTAACTGAAGACAATTGGTGGTGTTCTTCTGATCCTATTAATACCACAGGCAGGCAGCTACAGTATTTACAGTTAGTGTACTGTGTCCCCTGCACAGTGTGCACCTAAAGCTACCTGAAGACAATTGCTGTTGTTCTGCTCCCAGGGCCGATCCTGGGCGGGTGCATGGGGTGCACTGCACCCCGGCGCCGCAGAGCGGGGGGCGACAAAGTGGCAGTGTATTGTCAGTCCCGAGTGTGCTGTCTCGCGCCCGCAGCAGTGTGCATATTCCCTGCCCTCCCCCCCGGCGCGCCCGCGGCACTGTGTATAAATTAGCATATTCCCCGCCCCACGGGGACCAATCATGTGATCACTGTGTTCGGCTGTCATAGTGGTCACGTGATCATGAGCCTGTCCCTCCACCTCCCGATCACAGAGACCAGGATCTGTCTTTTAACATTTAGAACACCTGGCCCTCCACCACTAATTTTTTCCACCATCAGTGTACATGATGAATTCACGTGCACCCGGCCCGCAGACGTATAACCCCGATCGGCTTTCTTGGGATAACAACCGATGCAGCTAAGAAGCCACTCGGCTACTATAGCAAGCAGTGGGAGGGGACGTCCCCCCCCCCCTCCCGCCACTTTCTGCAACTCTCCTGGGCTCTCCAGTCCCACCGGGAGGCCTGAGTGACCAGCTTGCATGTCCGTGGGCTGGCTAGAGACCCGAATGAAGCCGGAATCGGTTTTGATCGGGTCTTGGATCTAGTAACCTGGAAGCGATGTCATGAAACCACTTCCGGTTTACAGAAGGCGCCAAATTTTTAAAAATTACAGTATTCAAAACAGGTGTTTTGAATTCTTTTTTAGTGCAAAGGAGGGATTTGGGCTCTTATAGACCTCAGATCCTTTCATTAGGAGTACCTGTCACTGCCTATAACTGTCACAAGGGATGTTAACATTCCTTCTGACAGCAATAAAAGTGATCAGAATTTTTTTTTAAAAGGACAGTGAAAAATACAAAAAAAAATGAACTAAATTAAATAAGAAAAAAAAAAAATTTAAAGCGCCTCATCCCTCCGTGCTCAAGCGCAGAAGTGAACACATACATAAGTCATGACTGCAAATGTAAACAGTGTTCAAACCACACAGGTGAGGTATTGCCGCAATCGTTAGAGCGTGAGCAATAGTTCTAGCACAAGACCTCCTCTGTAACTCTAAACTGGTAACCTGTAGAAATTTTTAAAGCGTCGCCAATGGAGATTTTTAAGTACCTTAGTTTGTCACTATGCCACAAGTGTGCACAATTTTAAAGCATAACATGGGGGGGGGGCTAGGGCTGTATAATATGCAGGGGGGCCTGTGTGATGTGCAGGGGTGCTCTGTAATATAAAGGGGTCCAAATAGTACGGGGGCTGTGTAATGTAAAGGGGTCCAGAAGTGCGGGGATTGTGTAATGTAAAGAGGTCCAGATTATTACAGTGGAACCTTGAGTTACGAGCATAATCCGTTCCAGGAGTATGCTCGTAATCCAAAGTACTCGCATATCAAGCTTTCTAATTGAAGTCAATTGAAACGAAAATAATTTGTTCCGTATTGACTTCAATGAGATGCAATACCACATGCAGCCAGAGGCGGGGGGCGCTGGAGAGCTTGGGCCCGGGCACACTTCGACTCACCTCGGCAAACCTCGGAAAGACTCCGTTCACGAGCGTTTGCCGAGGCCAGCCGAACTTTCCGTGCATTTCCGAACGCCGACGTTCGGCGCTGTTCAGCTCCAGCGCCTCCCACCTCAGGCCAAAAGCGGTACTGCACACCGCTTTTGGCCTGAATCCTGCTCATTTTGCGAGACAACACTCGCAAACCGAGTTAGGATTTTTAGAAATACAGTGCTCGTTTTGCAAAACTCTTTTTAACCGTGTTACTCGCAAACCGAGGTTCCACTGTATCTTCATTTATTAGCAGGTGAATGCGGCCCTCCATGCATTCACATACATAGAATTTTAAGTGGAAAAGTTGCTGACCCATGATTTAGAAGCTAAGATATATTTAAAAATATCCTTATAAAAAAATATCTTTAGTTTCTGTTAAAGCTTTCAATGCAAGTCAAAAATTAGTAAACTCTGACTGGATGGTATGATCAATACATTCTTCTTTCAGAAACTTTCAATCATGAAGTTCAGTGTATTACATTAACAAAGGTAAGTCAAAAACATGTTGATCTGATTCTTAAGAACAATCTCTGGTGGATGAGCATTGAAAGAATTACTGTATTTATTGCCGTATGAAAATCGGGTGCAAATAGCGTGTGCGTGTTATACGCCAATACTTCAATTTTAGCTGCCTCGGAGGGGAAAGGGAAGGGGCGGGACGGTGAGGTTGCTGCATTGATGGCAATGGTGAGGCTGCTACATTGATGGCAATGGTAAGGCTGCTGCATTGATGGCAATGGTGAGGCTGCATTGATGGCAATGGTGAGGCTGCTTTGATGTGGACTGATGAGGCTGCATTGATGGCACTTGTGAGGCTGCAGATGGGCATTGATCAGGCTGCATTGATGGCAATGGTGAAGCTGCAGATGGGCACTGACCCTTATTTTGCTTCAAAGTCCCTTATTTAAAATTTAAGTTTTTTTCCTGAAACTTCCCTCTTAAAATGTGCGTGTTATACGCCTGTGCGTGTTATACGCCGATAAATACAGTAAATGCTACAGTCATGTCCCACACATCAATCATCCCAACATCAAGACCATTGAAGATATCCTTCACTAAGCGATATTGAATATACCCATGAAAGTCACTAAAACGTTCCACATCCAAATTAATCTCTCTGATGTTTTCAGATTTGATGATAACCTTTGTATTTGGGCTTCGTAAAAACAAGTTCTCTATAGCCTTACGAACATTGAAGAGCCTTCTGATGAACAGAGAAATAGGACAAGCTCGAAAATGTTCTCCCAGTGTGATAACAATAACCATGTCCGAGTTTCCACCAATTTGGTCAATTTGGTGAGGGACATCAGCATAGTCTCTGGCATTGAAGAAGCTCAGAGTTACAAAAGGGTGCCCGTGTTTTTTCCACTGTATGTAGATGTTGTTGGTTTGGTCTATGGCCAAGTAGGTCCTGTGCCAGCCATTTCCATGGAGATCAAAGAACTTTAGATCTTGAAAAAGGTAAATAAAACCAATTTATTGTTATTACAAAGTTTGATATAGATATAAATACACACACATAAAAGGTAAAAGAGAAATCTAGGAAAATATATAAAACACCCTCTTTAGCTTACTTATGACTTTCCTCTAAAGTCTTTAAATGCTTTATGAATTTTACTAGTAACCTGATTGTTTGAAGCCTGACTTTTTAATAAACAACACAGACTAGATAGAAGTTTTAGGATAACTTATTTTAAAACATATAAACGGCAGTTGTGTGGATGAAAATGCTTTGTTGATGTCAGAGGAGAATGGGCAGACTGGTTTGAGATGATAGAAAGGCAACGGTAACTTAAATAACCACAAGTTACAACAAAGGTATATAATTACATAGTTACATACTGTAGTTAGTCGAGTTGAAAAACAAGTCCATCTAGTTCAGTGGTTCTCAACTCCTGTCCTCAGGACCCACTAACAGGCCAGGTTTGCAAGATAACTGAAATACATCACAGGTGATATCATTTGCTGCTCAGTGATTGCAGTATTCTAGTCTGCATCTCCCCAAGGTAATACTTAAAATCTGGCCTGTTGGTGGGTCTTGAGGACAGGAGTTGAGAACCACTGATCTAGTTCAACCCAAAAAAATAAAAAAATAATGCAATCCCATATCCACAAACCTATACCCAAAGTTGATCCAAAGGACGGCAAAAAACCCCAGCAAAGCATGATCTAATTTGCTACAGCAGGGGAAAAAATTCCTTCCTGATCTCCCGAGAGGCAATCCAATTTTCCCTGGATCAACTTTACTTATAAAATGTTAGTACCCAGTTATATTCTGTACATTTAGGAAAGAATCCAGCATTGCATGCTATTATTAAGCTTATGATCTACTAACTCCCCCAGATCCTTCTCCACCATTGATTCCCCCAGTTGTACTCCCCCAGCATGTATGATGCATGCATATTCTTAGCCCCCCAAGTGCATAACTTTACATTTAACAACATTAAACCTCATTTGCCACTTAGTTGCTCAATTAGACAGTGCATTGAGGTCAGCTTGTAAGTTGGAGACATCCTGTAAAGGACGTTATTCCACTGCATAGCTTAGTGTCATCTGCAATGATGACAGATGACACTAAGGTATGGAGAATACCATCTCTGAATGCACGACGCGTCAAATCTTGAAGCAGATGGGATACAGCAGCAGGACCAAACTGGGTGCACCCCTGTCAGCTAAGAACCCGAAACTGAGGCTACAATTCGCACAGGCTCACCTAAATTGGACAATAGATGATTGGAAAAATGTTGGCTGGTCTGATGAGTCTTGATTTCAGCTGCGACATTCAGACGGTAGGGTAAGAATTTGGCATAAACAACATGAGAGAATGGATCCATCCTGCCTTATATCAACGGTTCAGGCTGGTGGTGGTGTAATGGTGTGGGGGATATTTTCTTGGCACACTTTTGGTCCCTTAGTACCAAATGAGCATCATTTAAATGCCACGGCCTACCTGAGTATTGTCGCTGACCATGTCCATCCCTTTATGACCACAGTGTACCCATCTGATGGCTAGTTCCAGTAGGATAATGCACCGTGTCACAAAGCTCAAATCATCTCAAACTGGATTCTTGAACATGAGAATAAGGTCTCTGTACTCCAATGGCCTCCACAGTCACCAGATCTCAATCCAATAGAGCACCTTTGGGATGTGGTACCACGGGGGATTCGCATCATGGATGTGAAGCCGACAAATCTGCAGCAACTGCATGATGCCTTCATGTGAACATGGACCAGAATCTATGCCACAAAAAATTAAGATTAAGTTCTGAAGGCAAAAGGGGGTCCAATCCGGAACTAGCAAGGTGTACCTAATAAAGTGGCCAGTGAGTGTATAGCAACTTTTAAAATAAACATCAAATACAGTGTAGCATCCTCTTAGGTAGGTGCTAGAAGAGAGTATAGTTTTTGGTATTTCTGCTTACCAGGAAGATGGTCAGCTTACATAGTTACATAGTAGGTTAGGTTGAAAAAACACACAAGTCCATCAAGTCCAACCTATGTGTGTGATTATATGTCAGTATTACCTTGTATATCCCTGTATGTTGCGGTCATTCAGGTGCTTATCTAATCGTTTTTTTTTAAACTATCGATGCCCCCCGTTGAAACCACCACCTGTGGAAGGGAATTCCACATCCTTGTCGCTCTAATGCACCGTACACACGGTCAGATTTTCCAATGGAAAATGTTCGATGGGAGCTTGTTGTCGGAAAATCAAACTATGTGTAGGCTCCATCGGACATTTTCAATCGGAATTTCCGTCACACAAATATTGAGATCTGGATCTCAAATTTTCTGACAACAAAATCCGTCGTCGTAATTTCCGATCGTGTGTACACAATTCCGACGCATAAAGTTCCACGCGCTATTGAACTTCATTTTTCTCGGCTCATCTTACGTGTTTTGTAAGTCACCGCGTTCTTGGCTTACGGAATTTCCAACAAGATTTGTGTGACCGTGTGTATGCAAGACAAGTTTGAGCCAACGTCCATCGGAAAAAATCCATGGATTTTGTTGTCGGAATGTCCGATCGTGTGTACTGGGCATTACAGTAAAGAACCCCCTACGTAGTTTAAGGTTAAACCTCTTTTCTTCTAATTTTAGTGAGTGGCCACGTGTCTTATTAAACTCCCTTCCACGAAAAAGTTTTATCTCTATTGTGGGGTACCAACATGGTATTTGTAGATTGAAACCATATCCCCTCTCAAGCGTCTCTTCTCCAGAGAAAATAAGTTCAGTGCTCGCAACATTTCTTCATAACTAATATCCTCCAGACCCTTTATTAGCTTGTTGCCCTTCTTTGTACTCCCTCCATTTCCAGTACATCCTTCCTGAGGACTGGTGCCCAGAACAGGACAGCATAATCTAGGTGCGGCCGGACCAGAGTCATGTAGCGTGGGAGAATTATTGTTTTATCTCTGGAGTTAATCCCCTTTTTAATGCATGCCAATATTCTGTTTGCTTTGTTAGCAGCAGCTTGGCATTGCATGGTATTGCTGAGCCTATCATCTACTAGGACCCCCAGGTCCTTTTCCATCCTAGATTCCCCCAGAGGTTCACCCCCTAGTGAGTAGATTGCATTCATATTTTTGCCAACCAAATGCATTATTTTACATTTTTCTACATTAAAGCTCATTTGCCATGTAGTTGCCCACCCCATTAATTTGTTCAGATCTTCTTGCAAGGTTTCCACATCCTACGGAGAAGTTATTGCCCTGCTTAGCTTAGTGTCGTCCGCAAATACAGAGATTGAGCTGTTTACCCCATCCTCCAGGTCGTTTTTGAACTTATTAAACAGGATTGGTCCCAGAACAGAACCCTGGGGGACCCCACTACCCACCCCTGACCATTCAGAGTACTCCCCATTTATCACCACCTTCTGAACTCGCCCTTGTAGCCAGTTTTCAATCCATGTACTCACCCTATGGTCCATGCCAACAGACCTTACTTTGTACAGCGTCAGAAACCATGAATCAGACTGAGACAGAAGTACAGTTAAATCACACTTGTTTAATAATAATAAAAGGTAAACAGAGTAAATGTAGTCAAAACATAGCCAGAGTTCAGGAACCGAAACGGATTGTCAGACAAGCTAAAACGTCAGGGAGCCAGAGATGAGTGTAATAGAACTGCAAGCAGGATCTGGAGCCAGAAGGAATGTCAGCCAAGCAATTCTTAAACAGAAACACAGGAGAGCATCTCTAGAGATGTGACCAAGGCGAAGACAGAGATCATCTGGACTGGACGGCTTAAGTAGGCAGGACTGACAAGCAGGATATCATCAACAGGTGAGTCACTGTGGAGAAATAGGAGCTGGCAATTAGCCGACAGCTGAGTGGCCAGCATTGAGAAGGAAGGGCTGAGCCCAGCCCTGACAGTAACCCCTCATCAATGACCCCTCCCCCTCGGAGGACCACCAGACATGAGGGGAAAATGTCTATGGAAATCATGGAGGAGGACCTGGGCATGTACGTCCGAGGATGAGACCCAAGAACCTTCCTCCGGACCGTACCCTTTCCAATGCAGCAGGTACTGTATGCGCCTATGGAACCTACGGGAGTCAACAATGGACTGTACTTCATACTCCTCATGGTTCTCTATCTATCTGGCCATCTAGTACCAGTCCAGTGCCTGATATACTTGGGGGCCCAGTTCGACACTGTGGAAAGCACCATCTCTCTCCCTGTGGAGAAGATCCCTGTTATCCGAGAGAGAATTTCACGGGCTCTGAACTCCTCACACCTGAGGGCCTCACAGGGCCTAAAAATTATCGGCACAATGGTCTCTACGACCCCCATGGTCAAGTGGTCTCTGTGGATGTTACGCCCCTTTCAGACAGGGTTCCTTCAGCAATAGAATTCAGGGGACATCAGTCTATTCATATAACATCAGTGATGATTAACAGCCTCTTCTCATGGAAATCTGCTCACTTGTCACTCCATTGCCCCCATCTCATGCGTCCCGGTCACAACCAATGCCAGTGGTGCTGGATGGGGACCCCTCTGCAGGTCAGAACTTGCAAAAGGCAAGTAGGGATGAGCTTCGAGTTCGAGCCGAACCCATGTTCGACCGTTTGTCAAATCTCGTATGTTATGGGCCGTTCGTGCCAAATTCGAGTGGAGCGTCACGGCCCATAATTTACTGCGGCATCATAGTGCATTGCTGGCTGATGATTGGCCAAGCATGCACTATGACCCGCATGCTTGGCCAATCACAGCGCCGTCTGTACAGAGAGCCGTAATCGGCCAAAGCAAGAGTGGCTTTGGCCAATTACGGCTCAGGGGGTTTAGTACACGCCGCACATTATATAAGGCTGCCTGCGTGGCGGCCTTGTGTAGTGTGTTGCGGCGGAGAGACAGTGTCATTTGATTTAAGTTAGATAGAGTAGGCAGGCGAGTCAGTTAGCTGCACTTACAGTGTATTGTGTATATATATGCATCCTAGGTGTTATATATATATATATATATATATATATATATATATATATATATATATATATATATATACATATATACACTGTATTCAGTTTAGCTAGATCCATTCCTGTTATTCTCTTCCTACTGACAGGCAGGCAGGTGTTTTTTTTACAGTATTTACAGCTACCTGAAGAAAATTGCTGGTGTTCTTCTGATCCTGTTAGTCCTATTAGCTACAGTATTTACAGTTAGTGTAGTGCGTCCTCTGCACAGTGTGCACCTAAAGCTACCTGCAGAAAATTGATGGTGTTCGTCTGATCCTATTAGTACCGCAGGCAGCTGCAGTTATTACAGTTAGTGTACTGTGTCCTCTGCACAGTGTGCACCTAAAGCTACCTGAAGACAATTGCTGTTGTTCTTCTGATCCTATTAGTACCGCAGGCAGCTGCAGTATTTACAGTTAGTGTAGTGCGTCCTCTGCACAGTGTGCACCTAAAGCTACCTGAAGAAAATTGGTGGTGTTCTTCTGATCCTACTAGTACTGCAGGCAGCTGCAGTATTTACAGTTAGTGTAGTGTGTCATCTGCACAGTGTGCACCTAAAGCTACCTGAAGACAATTGGTGGTGTTCTTCTGATCCTATTAATACCACAGGCAGGCAGCTACAGTATTTACAGTTAGTGTACTGTGTCCTCTGCACAGTGTGCACCTAAAGCTACCTGAAGACAATTGCTGTTGTTCTTCTGATCCTATTAGTACCGCAGGCAGCTGCAGTATTTACAGTTAGTGTAGAGCGTCCTCTGCACAGTGTGCACCTAAAGCTACCTGAAGGCAATTGGTGTTGTTCTTCTGATCCTATTAATATCACAGGCAGGCAGCTACAGTATTTACAGTTAGTGTACTGTGTCCTCTGCACAGTGTGCACCTAAAGCTACCTGAAGACAATTGCTGTTGTTCTGCTCCTATTAATACCACAGGCAGGCAGCTACAGTATTTACAGTTAGTGTACTGTGTCCTCTGCACAGTGTGCACCTAAAGCTACCTGAAGACAATTGCTGTTGTTCTTCTGATCCTATTAGTACCGCAGGCAGCTGCAGTATTTACAGTTAGTGTAGAGCGTCCTCTGCACAGTGTACACCTAAAGCTACCTGAAGGCAATTGGTGTTGTTCTTCTGATCCTATTAATATCACAGGCAGGCAGCTACAGTATTTACAGTTAGTGTACTGTGTCCTCTGCACAGTGTGCACCTAAAGCTACCTGAAGACAATTGCTGTTGTTCTGCTCCTATTAATACCACAGGCAGGCAGCTACAGTATTTACAGTTAGTGTACCGTGTCCTCTGCACAGTGTGCACCTAAAGCTACCTGAAGACAATTGCTGTTGTTCTTCTGATCCTATTAGTACTGCAGGCAGCTGCAGTATTTACAGTTAGTGTAGTGCGTCCTCTGCACAGTGTGCACCTAAAGCTACCTGAAGGCAATTGGTGGTGTTCTTCTGATCCTATTAATACCACAGGCAGGCAGCTACAGTATTTACAGTTAGTGTACTGTGTCCTCTGCACAGTGTGCACCTAAAGCTACCTGAAGAAAATTGGTCGTGTTCTTCTGATCCTACTAGTACCGCAGGAAGCTGCAGTATTTACAGTTAGTGTAGTGCGTCCTCTGCACAGTGTGCACCTAAAGCTACCTGAAGAAAATTGGTGGTGTTCTTCTGATCCTACTAGTACCGCAGGCAGCTGCAGTATTTACAGTTAGTGCAGTGCGTCCTCTGCACAGTGTGCACTTAAAGCTACCTGAAGACAATTGGTGGTGTTCTTCTGATCCTATTAATACCACAGGCAGGCAGCTACAGTATTTACAGTTAGTGTACTGTTTCCTCTGCACAGTGTGCACCTAAAGCTACCTGAAGACAATTGCTGTTGTTCTTCTGATCCTATTAGTACCGCAGGCAGCTGCAGTATTTACAGTTAGTGTAGAGCGTCCTCTGCACAGTGTGCACCTAAAGCTACCTGAAGGCAATTGGTATTGTTCTTCTGATCCTATTAATATCACAGGCAGGCAGCTACAGTATTTACAGTTAGTGTACTGTGTCCTCTGCACAGTGTGCACCTAAAGCTACCTGAAGACAATTGCTGTTGTTCTGCTCCTATTAATACCACAGGCAGGCAGCTGCAGTATTTACAGTTAGTGTAGTGCGTCCTCTGCACAGTGTGCACCTAAAGCTACCTGAAGAAAATTGGTGGTGTTCTTCTGATCCTATTAGTACCGCAGGCAGCTGCAGTATTTACAGTTAGTGTAGTGCATCCTCTGCACAGTGTGCACCTAAAGCTACCTGAAGACAATTGCTGTTGTTCTGCTCCTATTAATACCACTGGCAGGCAGCTGCAGTATTTACAGTTAGTGTACTGTGTCCTCTGCACAGTGTGCACCTAAAGCTACCTGAAGACAATTGCTGGTGTTCTCATACTAATAATACTACAGGCAGGCAGTTGATTCTGCTAGCTGCAGTATCAGTATATATATATATATACATCCCATCTTTGTGCAGCTACATCTCACTGCAGGCCATTAGTATGTCTGCAAGGCCAACAAGGAGAGGCAGACAGTCACAAGCCAATAAAAGAGGGCAAGCAGGCTCTGTGTCTAGAGGCAACAGTGCTTGTCATGGAGACGGTGCATCCCCATCAGCACGTGGCCGTGGGACACGCTTGTCCTTTGATTCCCCCTGATGATGACACGTATGTTATTGTTGTTCGACAGTTCATTCTACGAAACATGTTCTGTATTCTTATGTTGTGCCATGCTATGATTACTGCTCATATCCCCTGCGTGGGATCATCACAGCTATTTTTGCTTTTCATATATCTCAATAAAAAAATTGTTCCAAAAAAAAAATTGCTGTGTTTCGCTTAAGTGTTCAGGTTTGGCTTGCAGGCGGCAACCCTAGGAACAGGGCTAATTTGTGCAAAACCATTGCACAGAGCAGGTAGGTATAACATGGATGTTAACAAAAAAAAAAAAAAAAAAAAATGAACCTTTAATGTTACTTCAAAGCAGAACTTCACTCTCTTAATCAACCTTATCTATTTGTAATCCTCATGCTACTAGCATTAAAAAATGGATAATAAAGTATATCATATTTGCTTGTTTTAATCTTTTATTTTTACATTTCAGCAATTACTTGCTGGTTTCCAGGCCTAGGCAAATTATGTAATACATCCCAGGAGACTTCAGGAGGGGAGGAGGGGCTTTCTCAGCTAAGCACACCCCCTCCTGCTTGCGTGCCTAAACTAAGGCAGGTGGATTCCAGAAAGTAAATGCCCTTACTCAAGATGGCCATGATCAGAAATGCTAGGGTTTTTTTTTTCAAAGTGATTTCTCAACAAAATAAAGCATGGAGGCATGGATAGTAGGGCAGGTTTGCTTTGAATATTAAAAATTAATTAAATTGTATTTTTTGGTTTGTGGTGCTCAAATGAAACGTAAATCCACTTTAAGTAGTCAACCATTGCTTTGTATCAAACAGCCTAATCAACTGAACTACATTTGGGTTGTTCTTTTGGAAATGGTATCTATCTCCAAAGGCATAAAAGATAATAAAAGAAAACTTACCATTTAAAATGCTGATATGGATGAGTACATGAAGCCAGAAAGAAATTTCTGATCCCTCCAACAGCCCTCCTTTAACTGGGTATTAATGCCACAAAGAGGGGCAGACTTCCCAATCATGTGATCACTGTGTTCGGCTGTCATAGTGGTCACGTGATCATGAGCCTGTCCCTCCACCTCCCGATCACAGAGACCAGGATCTGTCTTTAACATTTAGAACACCTGGCCCTCCACCACTAATTTTTCCACCATCAGTGTTCATGATAAATTCACGTGCACCCGGCCGGCAGACATTTAACCCCGATCGGCTTTCTTGGGATAACAACCGATGCAGCTAAGAAACCACTCGGCTTCTATACCAAGCAGCGGGAGGGGACGTCCCCCCCTCCCGCCACTTTCTGCAACTCTCCTGGGCTCTCCAGTCCCACCGGGAGGCCTGAGTGACCAGCTTGCACGTCCATGGGCTGGCCAGAGACCGGAATGAAGCCGGTATCGGTTTTGATCGGGTCTTGGATCTAGTAACCTGGAAGCGATGTCATGAAACCACTTCCGGTTTACAGAAGACTTAAAGGCGCCAAATTTAAAAAAATTACAGTATTCAAAACTGGTGTTTTGAATGCTTTTAAGTGCAAAGGAGGGATTTGGGCTCTTATAGACCCCAGATCCTTCCATTAGGAGTACCTGTCACTGCCTATTACTGTCACAAGGGATGTTAACATTCCTTCTGACAGCAATACAAGTGATCAGAATTTTTTTTAAAAGGACAGTGTAAAAAAAAAAAAATGAACTAAAATAAATATGAAAATTTTTTTTTAAAGCACCTCATCCCTCCGTGCTCAAGCGCAGAAGTGAACACATACATAAGTCATGATTGCAATTGTAAACAGTGTTCAAACCACACAGGTGAGGTATTGGCGCAATAGTTAGAGCGTGAGCAATAGTTCTAGCGCAAGACCTCCTCTGTAACTCTAAACTGATAACCGGTAGAAATTTTTATAGCATCGGCAATGGAGATTTTTAAATACCTTAGTTTGTCACTATTCCACAAGTGTGCGCAATTTTAAAGCATAACATGGGGGGGGAGGCTAGGGCTGTATAATATGCAGGGGGGGCCTGTGTGATGTGCAGGGGGGCTGTGTAATATAAAGGGGTCCAAAGGTACGGGGGCTGTGTAATGTAAAGGGGTCCAGAAGTGCAGGGGCTGTGTAATGTAAAGAGGTCCAGATTATTACAGTGGAACCTCGGATTACGAGCATAATCCATTCTAGGAGTATGCTCGTAATCCAAAGCACTCGCATATCAAAGCGAGTTTTCTCATAGAAGGCAATGTAAACAGAAATAATTAGTTCCGCATTGACTTCAATGGGATGCAATACCGCATGCGGCCAGAGGCGGGGGGCGCTGGAGAGCCTCGGAGACAACCGAAAAGGCCCGGGTACACTTCGACTGACCTCGGCAAACCTCAGAAAGACTCAGTTCACGAGCCTTTCCGAGGTTTGCCGAGGTCAGCCGAACTTTCCGTGCATTTCCGAACGCCGACGATCGGCGCTGTTCAGCTCCGGCGCCTCCCACCTCAGGCCAAAAGCAGTACTGCACACCGCTTTTGGCCTGAATCCTGCTCGTTTTGCGAGACAACACTCGCAAACCGAGTTAGGATTTTTAGAAATACAGTGCTCGTTTTGCGAAACGCTTGTTAACCGTGTTACTCGCAAACCGAGGTTCCGCTGTATCTTCATTTATTAGCAGGTGAATGCGGCCCTCCATGCATTCACATACATAGAATTTCAAGTGGAAAAGTTGCTGACCCATGATTTAGAAGCTGAGATATATTTTAAAATATCCTTATAAAAAAATATCTTTAGTTTCTGTTAATGCTTTCAATGCAAGTCAAAAATTAGTAAACTCTGACTGGATGGTATGATCAATACATTCTTCTTTCGGAAACTTTCAATCATGAAGTTCAGTGTATTACATTAACAAAGGTAAGTCAAAAACATGTTGATCTGATTCTTAAGAACAATCTCTGGTGGATGAACATTGAAAGAATTAAATGCTACAGTCATGTCCCACACATCAATCATCCCAACATCAAGACCATTGAAGATATCCTTCACTAAGCGATATTGAATATACCCATGAAAGTCACTAAAACGTTCCACATCCAAATTAATCTCTCTGATGTTTTCAGATTTGATGATAACCTTTGTATTTGGGCTTCGTAAAAACAAGTTCTCTATAGCCTTATGAACATTGAAGAGCCTTCTGATGAACAGAGAAATAGGAAAAGCTCGAAAATGTTGTCCCAGTGTGATAACAATAACCGTGTCCGAGTTTCCACCAATTTGGTCAATTTGGTGAGGGACATCAGCATAGTCCCTGGCATTGAAGAAGCTCAGAGTTACAAAAGGGTGCCCGTGTTTTTTCCACTGTATGTAGATGTTGTTGGTTTGGTCTATGGCCAAGTAGGTCCTGTGCCAGCCATTTCCATGGAGATCAAAGAACTTTAGATCTTGAAAAAGGTAAATAAAACCAATTTATTGTTATTACAAAGTTTGATATAGATATAAATACACACACATAAAAAGGTAAAAGAGAAATCTAGGAAAATATATAAAACACCCTCTTTAGCTTACTTATGACTTTCCTCTAAAGTCTTTAAATGCGTTTTGAATTTTACTAGTGACCTGATTGTTTGAAGCCTGACTTTTTAATAAGCAACACAGACTAGATAGAAGTTTTAGGATAACTTATTTTAAAACGTATAAACGGCAGTTGTGTGGATGAAAATGCTTTGTTGATGTCAGAGGAGAATGGGCAGACTGGTTTGAGATGATAGAAAGGCAACAGTAACTTAAATAACCACAAGTTACAACAAAGGTATATAATTACATAGTTACATACTGTAGTTAGTCGGGTTGAAAAACAAGTCCATCTAGTTCAGTGGTTCTCAACTCCTGTCCTCAGGACCCACTAACAGGCCAGGTGTGCAAGATAACTGAAATACATCACAGGTGATATCATTTGCTGCTCAGTGATTGCAGTATTCTAGTCTGCATCTCCCCAAGGTAATATTTAAAATCTGGCCTGTTGGTGGGTCTTGAGGACAGGAGTTGAGAACCACTGATCTAGTTCAACCCAAAAAAAAAAAAAAAATAATGCAATCCCATATCCACAAACCTATACCCAAAGTTGATCCAGAGGAAGGCAAAAAACCCCAGCAAAGCATGATCTAATTTGCTACAGCAGGGGAAAAAAATCCTTCCTGATCTCCCGAGAGGCAATCCAATTTTCCCTGGATAAACTTTACTTATAAAATGTTAGTACCCAGTTATATTCTGTACATTTAGGAAAGAAGCCAGCATTGCATGCTATTATTAAGCTTATGATCTACTAACTCCCCCAGATCCTTCTCCACCATTGATTCCCCCAGTTGTACTCCCCCTAGCATGTATATTCTTAGCCCCCAAGTGCATAACTTTACATTTAACAACATTAAACCTCATTTGCCACTTAGTTGCTCAATTAGACAGTGCATTGAGGTCAGCTTGTAAGTTGGAGATATCCTGTAAAGGACGTTATTCCACTGCATAGCTTAGTGTCATCTGCAATGATGACAGATGACACTAAGGTATGCAGAATACCATCTTTGAACGCACGATGCGTCAAACCTTGAAGCAGATGGGCTACAGCAGCAGGACCAAACTGGGTGCACCCCTGTCAGCTAAGAACCGGAAACTGAGGCTACAATTCACACAGGCTCCCCGAAATTGGACAATAGAAGATTGGAAAAATGTTGGCTGGTCTGATGAGTCTTGATTTCAGCTGCAACATTCAGACGGTAGGGTCAGAATTTGGCATAAACAACATGAAAGCATGGATCCATCCTGCCTTATATCAATGGTTCAGGCTGGTGGTGTAATGGTGTGGGGTATATTTTCTTGGCACACTTTTAATCCCTTAGTACCAAATGAGCATCATTTAAATGCCACAGCCTACCTGAGTAGTGTCGCTGACCATGTCCATCCCTTTATGACCACAGTGTACCCATCTGATGGCTACTTCCTGTAGGATAATGCACCATGTCACATCATCTCAAACTGGATTCTTGAACATGAGAATGAGGTCTCTGTACTCCAATGGACTCCACAGTCACCAGATCTCAATCCAATAGAGCACCTTTGGGATGTGGTGGAACGGGAGATTTGCATCATGGATGTGCAGCCGACAAATCTGCAGCAACCGCGTGATGCCTTCATGTGAATATGGACCAGAATCTATGCCACAAAGAATTAAGATTAAGTTCTAAAGGCAAAAGGGGGTCCAATCCGGAACTAGCAAGGTGTACCTAATAAAGTGGCCAGTGAGTGTATAGCAACTTTTAAAATACACATCAAATACAGTGTAGCATCCTCTTAGGTAGGTGCTAGAAGAGAGTATAGTTTTTGGTCTTTCTGCTTACCAGGAAGATGGTCAGCTTACATAGTTACATAGTTACATAGTAGGTTAGGTTGAAAAAAGACACAAGTCCATCAAGTCCAACCTATGTGTGTGATTATATGTCAGTATTACCTTGTATATCCCTGTATGTTGCGGTCATTCAGGTGCTTATCTAATCGTTTTTTTGAAACTATCGATGCCCCCTGTTGAAACCACCACCTGTGGAAGGGAACTCCACATCCTTGTCGCTCTAATGTCCCGTACACACGGTCAGATTTTCCAATGGAAAATGTTCGATGGGAGCTTGTTGTCGGAAAATCCGACCGTATGTAGGCTCCATCGGACATTTTCAATCGGAATTTCCGTCACACAAATATTGAGATCTGGATCTCAAATTTTCTGACAACAAAATCCGTTGTCGTAAATTCCGATCGTGTGTACACAATCTTGACGCACAAAGTTCCACGCATGAATCAAGCAGAAGCGCTGCACTGGATTTTGAACTTAATTTTTCTCCGCTCATCGTGCGTGTTTTGTACGACGTGTAATTTCCGACAAGATTTGTGTGACCGCGTGTATGGAAGACAAGTCTGAGCCAACATCCATCGGAAAAAATCCACGGATTTTGTTGTCAGAATGTCCGATCGTGTGTACTGGGCATTACAGTAAAGAACCCCTTACGTAGTTTAAGGTTAAACCTCTTTTCTTCTAATTTTAGAGAGTGGCCACGTGTCTTATTAAACTCCCTTCCACGAGGGTACCAGTATGGTATTTGTAAATTGAAATCATATTCCCTCTCAAGCGTCTCTTCTCCAGAGAAAATAAGTTCAGTGCTTGCAACATTTCTTCATAACTAATATCCTCCAGACCCTTTATTAGCTTTGTTGCCCTTCTTTGTACTCCCTCTATTTCCAGTACATCCTTCCTGAGGACTGGTGCCCAGAACTGGACAGCATACTCTAGGTGCGGCCGGACCAGAGTCATGTAGAGTGGGAGAATTATCGCTTTATCCCTGGAGTTAATCCCCTTTTTAAAGCATGCCAATATTCTGTTTGCTTTGTTAGCAGCAGCTTGGCATTGCATGGTATTGCTGACCCCAGGTCCTTTTCCATCCTAGATTCCCCCAGAGGTGCACCCCCTAGTGAGTAGATTGCATTCATATTTTTGCCAACCAAATGCATTATTTTACATTTTTCACATTAAAGCTCATTTGCCATGTAGTTGCCCACCCCATTAATTTGTTCAGATCTTCTTGCAAGGTTTCCACATCCTACGGAGAAGTTATTGCCCTGCTTAGCTTAGTGTCGTCCACAAATACAGAGATTGGGCTGTTTACCCCATCCTCCAGGTCGTTTTTGAACTTATTAAACAGGATTGGTCCCAGGACAGAACCCTGGGGGACCCCACTACCCACCCCTGACCATTACGAGTATTCCCCATTTATCACCACCCTCTGAACTCGCCCTTGTAGCCAGTTTTCAATCCATGTACTCACCCTATGGTCCATGCCAACAGACCTTCCTTACTTTGTACAGCGTCAGAAACCATGAATCAGACTGAGACAGAAGTACAGTTAAATCACATTTGTTTAATAATAATAAAAAAGCTAAACAGAGTAAATGTAGTCAAAACATGGCCAGAGTTCAGGAACCGAAACGGATTGTCAGACAAGCTAAAACGTCAGGGAGCCAGAGATGAGTGTAGTAGAACTGCAAGCAGGATCTGGAGCCAGAAGGAATGTCAGCCAAGCAAGTCTTAAACAGAAACACAGGAGAGCATCTCTAGAGATGTGACCAAGGCGAAGGCAAAGATCATCTGGACTGGACGGCTTAAGTAGGCAGGACTGACAAGCAGGATATCATCAACAGGTGAGTCACTGTGGAGAAATAGGAGCTGGCAATTAGCCGACAGCTGAGTAGCCAGCATTGAGAAGGAAGGGCTGAGCCCAGCCCTGACAGTAACCCCTCATCAATGACCCCTCCCCCTCGGAGGACCACCAGACATGAGGGGAAAACATCTATGGAAATCACGGAGGAGGACCTGGCATGTACGTCCGAGGATGAGACCCAAGAACGTTCCTCCGGACCGTACCCTTTCCAATGCAGCAGGTACTGTATGCGCCCATGGAACCTACGGGAGTCAACAATAGACTGTACTTCATACTCCTCATGGTTCTCTATCTATCTGGCCATCTAGTACCAGTCCAGTGCCTGATATACTTGGGGGCCCAGTTCGACACTGTGGAAAGCACCATCTCTCTCCCTGTGGAGAAGATCCCTGTTATCCGAGAGAGAATTTCACGGGCTCTGAACTCCTCACACCTGAGGGCCTCACGGGGCCTAAAAATTATCGGCACAATGGTCTCTACGACCCCCATGGTCAAGTGGTCTCTGTGGAGGTTACGCCCCTTTCAGACAGGGTTCCTTCAGCAATAGAATTCAGGGGACATCAGTCTATTCATATAACATCAGTGATGAGGAACAGCCTCTTCTCATGGAAATCTGCTCACTTGTCACTCCATTGCCCCCATCTCATGCGTCCCGGTCACAACCAATGCCAGTGGTGCTGGATGGGGACCCCTCTGCAGGTCAGAACTTGCACAATGCAAGTAGGGATGAGCTTCGAGTTCGAGCCGAACCCATGTTCGACCGTTCGTCGAATCTCGTACGTTATGGGCCGTTCGTGCCAAATTCGAGTGGCGCGTCACGGCCCATAATTTACTGCGGCATCATAGTGCATTGCTGGCTGATGATTGGCCAAGCATGCACTATGACCCGCATGCTTGGCCAATCACAGCGCCGTCTGTACAGAGAGCCATAATCGGCCAAAGCCAGAGTGGCTTTGGCCAATTACGGCTCAGGGGGTTTAGTACACGCCGCACATTATATAAGGCTGCCTGCGTGGCGGCCTTGTGTAGTGTGTTGCGGCGGAGAGACAGTGTCATTTGATTTAAGTTAGATAGAGTAGGCAGGCGAGTCAGTTAGCTGCACTTACAGTGTATTGTGTATATATATGCATCCTAGGTGTTGTGTATATATATATATATATATATATATATATATATATATATATATATATATATATATATATGTATATACATATATACACTGTATTCAGTTTAGCTAGATCCATTCCTGTTATTCTCTTCCTACTGACAGGCAGACAGGTGTTTTTTTTACAGTATTTACAGCTACCTGAAGAAAATTGCTGGTGTTCTTCTGATCCTGTTAGTCCTATTAGCTACAGTATTTACAGTTAGTGTAGTGCGTCCTCTGCACAGTGTGCACCTAAAGCTACCTGCAGAAAATTGGTGGTGTTCGTCTGATCCTATTAGTACCGCAGGCAGCTGCAGTTATTACAGTTAGTGTAGTGCGTCCTCTGCACAGTGTGCACCTAAAGCTACCTGCAGAAAATTGGTGGTGTTCTTCTGATCCTATTAGCACCGCAGGCAGCTGCAGTATTTACAGTTAGTGTAGTGCGTCCTCTGCACAGTGTGCACCTAAAGCTACCTGAAGAAAATTGGTGGTGTTCTTATGATCTTACTAGTACAGCAGGCAGCTGCAGTATTTACAGTTAGTGTAGTGCGTCCTCTGCACAGTGTGCACCTAAAGCTACCTGAAGACAATTGGTGGTGTTCTTCTGATCCTATTAATACCACAGGCAGGCAGCTACAGTATTTACAGTTAGTGTACTGTGTCCTCTGCACAGTGTGCACCTAAAGCTACCTGAAGACAATTGCTGTTGTTCTTCTGATCCTATTAGTACCGCAGGCAGCTGCAGTATTTACAGTTAGTGTGGTGCGTCCTCTGCACAGTGTGCACCTAAAGCTACCTGAAGAAAATTGGTGGTGTTCTTCTGATCCTACTAGTACCGCAGGCAGCTGCAGTATTTACAGTTAGTGTAGTGCGTCCTCTGCACAGTGTGCACCTAAAGCTACCTGAAGACAATTGGTGGTGTTCTTCTGATCCTATTAATACCACAGGCAGGCAGCTACAGTATTTACAGTTAGTGTACTGTGTCCTCTGCACAGTGTGCACCTAAAGCTACCTGAAGACAATTGCTGTTGTTCTTCTGATCATATTAGTACCGCAGGCAGCTGCAGTATTTACAGTTAGTGTAGAGCGTCCTCTGCACAGTGTGCACCTAAAGCTACCTGAAGGCAATTGGTGTTGTTCTTCTGATCCTATTAATATCACAGGCAGGCAGCTACAATATTTACAGTTAGTGTACTGTGTCCTCTGCACAGTGTGCACCTAAAGCTACCTGAAGACAATTGGTGGTGTTCTTCTTATCCTATTAGTACCACAGGCAGGCAGCTACAGTATTTACAGTTAGTGTACTGTGTCCTCTGCACAGTGTGCACCTAAAGCTACCTGAAGACAATTGCTGTTGTTCTGCTCCTATTAATACCACAGGCAGGCAGCTGCAGTATTTACAGTTAGTGTAGTGCGTCCTCTGCACAGTGTGCACCTAAAGCTACCTGAAGAAAATTGGTGGTGTTCTTCTGATCCTATTAGTACCGCAGGCAGCTGCAGTATTTACAGTTAGTGTAGTGCATCCTCTGCACAGTGCACCTAAAGCTACCTGAAGACAATTGCTGTTGTTCTGCTCCTATTAATACCACTGGCAGGCAGCTACAGTATTTACAGTTAGTGTACTGTGTCCTCTGCACAGTGTGCACCTAAAGCTACCTGAAGACAATTGCTGGTGTTCTCATACTAATAATACTACAGGCAGGCAGTTGATTCTGCTAGCTGCAGTATCAGTATATATATACATCCCATCTTTGTGCAGCTACATCTCACTGCAGGCCATTAGTATGTCTGCAAGGCCAACAAGGAGAGGCAGACAGTCACAAGCCAATAAAAGAGGGCAAGCAGGCTCTGTGTCTAGAGGCAACAGTGCTTGTCATGGAGACGGTGCATCCTCATCAGCACGTGGCCGTGGGACACGCTTGTCCTTTGATTCCCCCGATGATGACACGTATGTTATTGTTGTTCGACAGTTCATTCTATGAAACATGTTCTGTATTCTTATGTTGTGCCATGCTATGATTACTGCTCATATCCCCTGCGTGGGATCATCACAGCTATTTTTGCTTTTCATATATCTCATTAAAAAAATTGTTCCAAAAAAAAAATTGCTGTGTTTCGCTTAAGTGTTCAGGTTTGGCTTGCAGGCGGCAACCCTAGGAACAGGGCTAATTTGTGCAAAACCATTGCACAGAGCAGGTAGGTATAACATGGATGTTAACAAAAAAAAAAAAAAATGAACCTTTAATGTTACTTCAAAGCAGAACTTCACTCTCTTAATCAACCTTATCTATTTGTAATCCTCATGCTACTAGCATTAAAAAATGGATAATAAAGTATATCATATTTGCTTGTTTTAATCTTTTATTTTTACATTTCAGCAATTACTTGTTGGTTTCCAGGCCTAGGTAATTATGTAATACATCCCAGGAGACTTCAGGAGGGGAGGAGTAGCTTTCTCAGCTAAGCACACCCCCTCCTGCTTGTGTGCCTAAACTAAGGCAGGTGGATTCCAGAAAGTAAATGCCCTTACTCAAGATGGCCATGATCAGAAATGCTAGGGGTTTTTTTTTCAAAGTGATTTCTCAACAAAATAAAGCATGGAGGCATGGATAGTAGGGCAGGTTTGCTTTGAATATTAAAAATTAATTAAATAGTATTTTTTGGTTTGTGGTGCTCAAATGAAACGTAAATCCACTTTAAGTAGTCAACCATTGCTTTGTATCAAACAGCCTAATCAACTGAACTACATTTGGGTTGTTCTTTTGGAAATGGTATCTATCTCCAAAGGCATAAAAGATAATAAAAGAAAACTTACCATTTAAAATGCTGATATGGATCAGTACATGAAGCCAGAAAGAAATTTCTGATCCCTCCAACAGCCCTTTAACTGGGTATTAATGCCACAAAGAGGGGCAGACTTCCCAATCATGTGATCACTGTGTTCGGCTGTCATAGTGGTCACGTGATCATGAGCCTGTCCCTCCACCTCCCGATCACAGAGACCAGGATCTGTCTTTAACATTTAGAACACCTGGCCCTCCACCACTAATTGTTCGGCCCATCAGTGTTCATGATAAATTCACGTGCACCCGGCCCGCAGACATTTAACCCCGATCGGCTTTCTTGGGATAACAACCGATGCAGCTAAGAAACCACTCGGCTTCTATACCAAGCAGCGGAAGGGGACGTCCCCCCCTCCCGCCACTTTCTGCAACTCTCCTGGGCTCTCCAGTCCCACCGGGAGGCCTGAGTGGCCAGCTTGCAAGTCCATGGGCTGGCCAGAGACCGGAATGAAGCCGGTATCGGTTTTGATCGGGTCTTGGATCTAGTAACCTGGAAGCGATGAAATGAAACCACTTCCGGTTTACAGAAGACTTAAAGGCGCCAAATTTAAAAAAAATACAGTATTCAAAACTGGTGTTTTGAATGCTTTTAAGTGCAAAGGAGGGATTTGGGCTCTTATAGACCCCAGATCCTTCCATTAGGAGTACCTGTCACTGCCTATTACTGTCACAAGGGATGTTAACATTCCTTCTGACAGCAATACAAGTGATCAGAATTTTTTTTTAAAAGGACAGTGTAAAAAAAAAAAAAAGAACTAAAATAAATATGAAAATTTTTTTTTAAAGCGCCTCATCCCTCCGCGCTCAAGCGCAGAAGTGAACACATACATAAGTCATGATTGCAATTGTAAACAGTGTTCAAACCACACAGGTGAGGTATTGGCGCAATAGTTAGAGCGTGAGCAATAGTTCTAGCGCAAGACCTGCTCTGTAACTCTAAACTGATAACCGATAGAAATTTTTATAGCATCGCCAATGGAGATTTTTAAATACCTTAGTTTGTTACTATTCCACAAGTGTGCGCAATTTTAAAGCATAACATGGGGGGGGGGCTAGGGCTGTATAATATGCAGGGGGGGCCTGTGTGATGTGCAGGGGGGCTGTGTAATATAAAGGGGTCCAAAGGTACGGGGGCTGTGTAATGTAAAGGGGTCCAGAAGTGCAGGGGCTGTGTAATGTAAAGAGGTCCAGATTATTACAGTGGAACCTCGGATTACAAGCATAATCCGTTCCAGGAGTATGCTCGTAATCCAAAGCACTCGCATATCACAGCGAGTTTTCTCATAGAAGGCAATGTAAACGAAAATAATTAGTTCCGCATTGACTTCAATGGGATGCAATACCGCATGCGGCCAGAGGCGGGGGGCGCTGGAGAGCCTCGGAGACAACCGAAAAGGCCCGGATACACTTCGACTGACCTCGGCAAACCTCAGAAAGACTCCGTTCACGAGCCTTTCCGAGGTTTGCCGTGGTCAGCCGAACTTTCCGTGCATTTCCGAACGCCGACGATCGGCGCTGTTCAGCTCCGGCGCCTCCCACCTCAGGCCAAAAGCAGTACTGCACATCGCTTTTGGCCTGAATCCTTCTCGTTTTGCGAGACAACATTCGCAAACCGAGTTAGGATTTTTAGAAATACAGTGCTCGTTTTGCGAAACGCTTGTTAACCGTGTTACTCGCAAACCGAGGTTCCGCTGTATCTTCATTTATTAGCTGGTGAATGCGGCCCTCCATGCATTCACATACATAGAATTTCAAGTGGAAAAGTTGCTGACCCATGATTTAGAAGCTGAGATATATTTTAAAATATCCTTATAAAAAAATATCTTTAGTTTCTGTTAATGCTTTCAATGCAAGTCAAAAATTAGTAAACTCTGACTGGATGGTATGATCAATACATTCTTCTTTCAGAAACTTTCAATCATGAAGTTCAGTGTATTACATTAACAAAGGTAAGTCAAAAACATGTTGATCTGATTCTTAAGAACAATCTCTGGTGGATGAACATTGAAAGAATTAAATGCTACAGTCATGTCCCACACATCAATCATCCCAACATCAAGACCATTGAAGATATCCTTCACTAAGAGATATTGAATATACCCATGAAAGTCACTAAAACGTTCCACATCCAAATTAATCTCTCTGATGTTTTCAGATTTGATGATAACCTTTGTATTTGGGCTTCGTAAAAACAAGTTCTCTATAGCCTTACGAACATTGAAGAGCCTTCTGATGAACAGAGAAATAGGAAAAGCTCGAAAATGTTGTCCCAGTGTGATAACAATAACCGTGTCCGAGTTTCCACCAATTTGGTCAATTTGGTGAGGGACATCAGCATAGTCCCTGGCATTGAAGAAGCTCAGAGTTACAAAAGGGTGCCCGTGTTTTTTCCACTGTATGTAGATGTTGTTGGTTTGGTCTATGGCCAAGTAGGTCCTGTGCCAGCCATTTCCATGGAGATCAAAGAACTTTAGATCTTGAAAAAGGTAAATAAAACCAATTTATTGTTATTACAAAGTTTGATATAGATATAAATAAACACACATAAAAGGTAAAAGAGAAATCTAGGAAAATATATAAAACACCCTCTTTAGCTTACTTATGACTTTCTTCTAAAGTCTTTAAATGCGTTTGGAATTTTACTAGTAACCTGATTGTTTGAAGCCTGACTTTTTAATAAGCAACACAGACTAGATAGAAGTTTTAGGATAACTTATTTTAAAACGTATAAACGGCAGTTGTGTGGATGAAAATGCTTTGTTGATGTCAGAGGAGAATAGGCAGACTGGTTTGAGATGATAGAAAGGCAACAGTAACTTAAATAACCACAAGTTACAACAAAGGCATATAATTACATAGTTACATAGTTAGTCGGGTTGAAAAACAAGTCCATCTAGTTCAACCCAAAAAAAAAAAAAATAATAATAATGCAATCCCATATCCACAAACCTATACCCACAGTTGATCCAGGGGAAGGCAAAAAACCCAGCAAAGCATGATCTAATTTGCTACAGCAGGGGAAAAATTCCTTCCTGATCTCCAGAGAGGCAATTCGATTTTCCCTGAATCAACTTTACTTATAAAATGTTAGTACCCAGTTATATTGTGTACATTTAGGAAAGAATCCAGCATTGCATGCTATTATTAGGCTTATGATCTACTAACTCCCCCAGATCCTTCTCCACCATTGATTCCCCCAGTTGTACTCCCCCTAGCATGTATGATGCATGCATATTCTTAGCCCCCAAGTGCATAACTTTACATTTATGAACATTAAACCTCATTTGCCACTTAGTTGCTCAAATAGACAGTGCATTGAGGTCGGCTTGTAAGTTGGAGACATCCTGTAAGGACGTTATTCCACTGCATAGCTTAGTGTCATCTGCAATGATGACAGATGACACTAAGGTATGCAGAATACCATCTCTGAATGCAGGACGCGTCAAACCTTGAAGCAGATGGGCTACAGCAGCAGAACCAAACTAGGTGCACCCCTGTCAGCTAAGAACCTGAAACTGAGGCTACAATTCGCACAGGCTCACCGAAATTGGACAATAGAAGATTGGAAAAATGTTGGCTGGTCTGATGAGTCTTGATTTCAGCTGCGACATTCAGATGGTAGGGTCAGAATTTGGCGTAAACATGAAAGCATGGATCCATCCTGTCTTATATCAATGGTTGAGGCTGGTGGTGTAATGGTGTAGGGGATATTTTCTTGGCACACTTTTGGTCCCTTAGTATCAAATGAGCATCATTTAATTGCCACGGCATACCTGAGTATTGTCGCTGACCATGTCCATCCCTTTATGACCACAGTGTACCCATCTGATGGCTACTTCCAGTAGGATAATGCACCATGTCACAAAGCTCAAATCATCTCAAACTGGATTCTTGAACATTACAATGAGGTCTCTGTACTCCAATGGCCTCCACAGTCACCAGATCTCAATCCAATAGAGCACCTTTGGGATGTGGTGGCACGGGAGATTCGCATCATGGATGTGAAGCCGACAAATCTGCAGCAACCGCGTGATGCCATCATGTCAATATGGACCAGAATCTATGCCACAAAGAATTAACCACTTGACAACTGGGCACTTAAACCCACTTCGTGACCAGACCAATTTTCAGCTTTCAGCGCTCTCACACTTTGAATGACAATTACTCAGTCATGTAATACTGTACCCAAATGAATTTTGTGTCCTTTTTTTCATACAAATACAGCTTTCTTTTGGTGGTATTTGATCACCTCTGGGCTTTTTATTTTTTGCGCTATAAATGAAAAAAGACCGAAAATTTAGAAAAAAAAACGCATTTTTCTTCGTTTCTGTGATAAAATTTTGCAAATTATTAATTTTTCTTCATAAATTTTGGCCACAATTTATACTGCTACATATCTTTGGTAAAAATAACCAAAATTAGTGGATATTATTTGGTCTGTGTGAAAGTTATAGAGTCTACAAGTTGTGGTGCAAATCATAAAAAATTGATCACACCTGATGTACTGGTGACCCGAACAAGTCAGGACAGTACAAATACCCCCCAAATGACCCCTTTTTTGAAAGTAGACATTCCAAGGTATTCAGTAAGATGCATGGTGAGGTTTTTGATGTTGTAATTTTTTCCCACAATTCTTTGCAAAATGAAGATTTTTTTTCCTCCCACAAAATTGTCATTGTAATTGGTTATTTCTCTCACATGGCATGTGTATACCACAAATGACACCCCAAAATACATTCTGCTACTCCTCCTAAGTATGGCGATACCACATGTGTGGGACTTTTTCACAGCCTAGCCACATAGAGAGGCCCAACATGCAGGGAGCACCATCAAGTGTTCTAGGAGCATAAATGACACATCTAACTTGTTAACTACCTATTACACTTTTGAAGGCCCTGGAGCACCAGGACTATGGAAACGCCCACAAAATGACCCCATTTTGGAAAGCTAACACCCCAATGTATGATCTATGAGGCATGATGAGTCTTTTGAACGGTTCATTTTTTTCCAGAAGTTTTTGGAAAATGTGGAAAAAAATGAAAACGCATTTTTTTTACACAAAGTTGTCCATTTATAAGATATTTCCAACACGTAGCATGTACATAGCAAAAATGACATCCCAAAATACATTCTGCTACTCCTCCTGAGTATAGCGATACCACATGTGTAAGACTTTTACACAGCCTGGCCACATACAAGGAACACCGCCAGGTGTTCTAGGGACACATAGCATGCACATACCAAGAATTACACCCCAAAATACATTCTGCTGAGCAAAGGGTAAAAAAAAGATTACCTGTGGTTTTAGTAGCACAGTTGTCCACAGGAGGATAGCACTGGTCCAGGCAGCAGGCAGGGACTTGGTCAGCAAAAACAAACCCAATTGTCCAGGCAACAGGCAGGAACACTGTCCATAGTCAGTACAGGCAGCAGGCAGGGATACTGTCCATATACAGTCCAGGGTCAGTGCAGGCAGAGATTGTCAGCAGTGCCAAAATATTGATCCTGGTTGTAGGCAGGAACATGGTCCATCCATGTGGTGTGGTCAGTTCATGCGACAGGCAGAGGCATGATGGCATAGGTCCTACAGGCAGCAGGCAAAAGTAGGGCCTCGTTCAGGACAGAATGGGGACAGGGGTAGAGGCTTCTCCCACCCAAATCTCTTTGAAGCCTCCGAGTCTCCAGACCCTAATCTAGGAATGAGAAAACAAAAAAAATGTTTTCTTCATCCAGAAAAACAATTCTGGAGCCCCTCACATATGTGAGACCCCTGTGTTATGAATCCCAGTAGTCCAGTGGCAGGGTACAAGATCAGTCCAAGAGGCAGGCAAAAAGGATGGTCAAACAGTCCAGGGTCAGTTCCAGATCAGGCAGAGGTATGAACAGAATCGGTAGGCAGAAGCGTGGTCGAATAACAAGCCAGGGTCAGTTCCAGATCAGGCAGAGATATAAACAGAATCGGTAGGCAGAAGCATGGTCGAATAACAAGCCAGGGTCAGTTCCAGATCAGGCAGAGATATAAACAGAATCGGTAGGCAGAAACGTGGTCAAAAAACAAGCCTGGGTCAGTTACAGAGCAAACAGAGGCATAAGGGGTGTGAAGGTAAATGGCAGGAAGTGAGGGTTATGTTTACCATACTTCACTAATAATTTAGTGAAGTATGGTAACGGCAGAAACAGTCAACTATGCAGAGGCCTGGTTGGGAAGGACATTGGGGACAATAAAAAGTAGTGTCTCTTCTCACTCCTCCTTTGGTGCACACCCGGCATTTTTTCTGCCGTTTTTGGCCTGTTGGTCTGGGGGGGGATTTTTTCTGGAAAGTGGCGTTCGGAGAGTCTACTAATCACATCGGATCGAATGGTTTCTGGTGGGCCGTTCGGGAATACAAGGGCAGTGGTGATTTCCTCCTGGTATCCAAGGAAGGATTTGGGGCTTGCAGTGGATTTATGATAAATAACGTAGCTGTTATATATGGCCAAATTGAACAAATAAATTGAAACTTTTTTATACCACTGGTATGTTCGTCTCGTGGCAAGGTAGGGTTCGAGCATCTGGTCGTTGAAGTCGATACCCCCATAAATTTGTTGTATTCCTAGATACATGTTGGCTTTTGGATTACCCCATTCCTCCTGGTTATCTCCACGACGGTATTATTGTGGATTGATGAAAGCACGTAGATGTCCCTTCTGTCCCTCCAGTTCACAGCCAGAATTTCCTCATTCCGTAAGCTCGCCATCTCCCCTCTTCTTAGCTTTTTGTTCACGAGGCTTTGAGGAAAGCCCTTCCGGTTCTTCCTTACGGTGCCACATACTGGAGTCTTCTGTCTGTGAAGATTGCGGAACAGGGGCAGACTAGTGTAAAAATTGTCCACATACAGATGGTAGCCTTTCTCCAGGAGTGGGTTTATGAGTTCCCAAACGACTTTACCACTCGATCCAATGTATTCTGGGCAATTAGGGGGATGTAGCTGGGTGTCCTTCCCTTCGTATACCATGAAGGCATAGGTATACCCTGTAGCTCAGTCGCATAATTTATACATTTTCACCCCATAGCGGGCCCTTTTGGTGGGAATAAATTGTTTTATGCCCAGCCTGCCACTAAATTTGACGAGGGACTCATCCACACATATGTGCTGGTCTGGGGTAAATAACTGGGGGAAGATATCAGAAAAATATTTTAGTAGTGGGCGAATTTTATAAAGCTTGTCAAAATTTGGGTCATTTCGCGGAGGGCACTGGGTATTGTCATTTTTGTAGAGGAAAAGATGGGCATGTGGTGGATGGGGAGGGTAGACCAATAGGAACGTAATACATTTTTTTTGGTTAGTCCCATACAGAATGTGAGGCCCAAAAAAATTCTAAACTCCTCCACTGTTAGGGCTCTTCATTCGTAGGGACGGGCATAATAGGACGTTGGGTTACTTGCTATGTATTGTTGGGCATATAGGTTGCACTGGGCCACAATCGATGCAAGCATGTCCTCAGTAAAAATAAGGTTGAAAAAATCTATTGGTGAAAAATTTTCTGTGTCCACCTGGACTCCTGGCTGGGCAGTGAAAGGGGGAATGATAGCTTCTCCTGAATTAGGAGGAAGCCATAAGGGGTTCTCAAGGGAGTAGGGAAGGCTGGCATGGGACCTAACCCTTTGGGCCTGAGGTGACACCCCACTGGTACGTGGCCTTTGTCCAGGTACTGCGGTGCTGGTGGATGGCACTGCGGTGCTGGTGGATGGCATTGCGGTGATGGTGGATGGCATTGTGGTGATGGTGGATCCTCACCAGTACGTCTTCGTCTGGCGGGCGGACTCTCACCCTCCTCCTCTGAGGCTGTCAGTGTACCACTGCTGAGGACAGGCTCGTAGTCCACGTCAGACTCATAATCTGAATAGGAATCCGAAGCGGAGAGCTCCCCGTTGCTCTCGACGGCCGCAAGAATATTATATGCCTCCTCGGCTGAATATACTCTTTGTGACATAGTGATGAAAAATGGCACTGATATGTGGCACTGATGACACGTGATACTGGCAGATTGCACTGGTGATAGATGGCACTGATACGTGACACTGATGTGGTAGGTGACACTGATAAAAAAATGTAGTGTAGCGCTATGTGTATATGTAAACAGTAAGTACGTATTTCCTATTACAGGAAAAAACAATATTGAAATACTAGGTGATACAAATTGACATTAAGAAATGACTACAGTGAGTAAATGATGTGAATCAATAACATAAAGTTAAACAATAAATCTAAAAAAACACATATATGTGGCAAATCAAATAATATAGTCCATAAAAAATTATATTGGTGATGAACAGTGGAATGGAAAACCACCACCAAAAAAATCCATAAAAGTAAAGTGCTTAAATAATAAAAAAGTCCCAAGTTTTCCTCATAAACAGAATAATTTACTTCTGTCAGATAAATGGGTGAGAAATCACAGATGGGTGTAAGATCTAAATAAGTGGCAGGACCATCACCGGAGCGTCAAAAGAGGCTTACCAGAATTACCAGAATTAATGCCCCGTACACACGGTCGGATTTTCCCATGGAAAATGTCCGATCGGAGCATGTTGTCGGAAATTCCGACCGTGTGTGGGCTCCATCGGACATTTTCCATCGGATTTTCCGACACACAAAGTTGGAGAGCAGGAGATAAAATTTTCCGACAACAAAATCCGTTGTCGGAAATTCCAATCGTGTGTACACAAATCCGACGGACAAAGTGCCACGCATGCTCAGAATAAATAAAGAGATGAAAGCTATTGGCTACTGCCCCGTTTATAGTCCCGACGTACGTATTTTACGTCACCGCGTTCAGAACGATCGGATTTTCCGACAACTTTGTGTGACCGTGTGTATGCAAAACAAGTTTGAGCCAACATCCGTCGGAAAAAATCCTAGGATTTTGTTGTCGGAATGTCCGAACAAAGTCCGACCGTGTGTACGCCCTATAAGAAAGCTTAATGACCACCAGGTCTGGCGAGATGAATCGTCAAATTATCCTCAGCTTCCAAAAAGGGGAGGAGGGGTCCCACCACAGCTTTATTCGTCCCCAAGGTAGTCCAACAGGCCCAATGGATGTTTCAAATATCATGCGAGAAAAAAAGCTCACATGGCATGATAACGTTTATAAACATCAATTTATTAAAATAATGAAAGGAGAACACTCACATGGTAGGAGATCAAAAACAGCTTATATAAAGTCAATCGCGGTAATCGTAAGGGGTCCACCGTCCACTTTACTTTTATGGATTTTTTTGGTGGTGGTTTTCCATTCCACTGTTCATCACCAATATAATTTTTTATGGACTATATTATTTGATTTGCCACATATATGTGTTTTTTTAGATTTATTGTTTAACTTTATGTTATTGATTCACATCATTTACTCACTGTAGTCATTTCTTAATGTCAATTCGTATCACCTAGTATTTCAATATTGTTTTTTCCTGTAATAGGAAATACGTACTTACTGTTTACATATACACATAGCGCTACACTACATTTTTTAAATTATTTTTTGCCTTTATCCGTGTCTAGAGGTGTGTCAGCTGCTAATTGTATACTACATATTTTTTCGTTTCCAATATTGTTTGGTGCAGCGCTGTACTTATTTCCATGCAGGTGACACTGATGACACTGATGTGGCAGGTGACAGACAGGTGGCACCAATGTGGCAGGTGACACTGACGACAGATGTCACTGACAGATGGCACTGATACGTGGCACTGATATGTGGCAGGTGACACTGACAGATGGCACTGACGACAGATGTCACTGATGACAGATGGCACTGACAGATGGCACTGATAACAGATGGCAGCAACAGTAATGAGCACTGTGGCACTGATGTGGCACTGTATGGGCACTGTTGGGTGTTTCAACTAAAAGCTTGGCACTCACAGTTTCACAGATCGCTCTCCCTCCTCACACATGGTCTCTGTGTGAGGAGAGAAAGCCGGCAATGAGAGATGATCTCATATGTTTACATTTGAGATCATCTCTCATTGGAAGCTCGGATCGCGCTGTAAACGGCCGCTGTGATTGGCCGTTTACGGCGATCTGTGACTGGCTGTGTCCAAGGGACACGGGCAGAGCATAATTTCCCCGATGCACGCTCGTGGGAGCGCGCATCGTGGAAGTGAACAGGAGGACGTCCAGGGACGCCCTCCCGGCAATTGGAGTCTGCGCTGTAGCCCTCTTTCGGACGCCTAGTGGTTAAGACAGTTCTGAAGGCAAAAGGGGGTCCAATCCGGAACTAGCAAGGTGTACCTAATAAAGTGGCCAGTGAGTGTATAGCAACTTTTAAAATAAACATCAAATACAGTGTAGCACCCTCTTAGGTAGGTGCTAGAAGAGAGTATAGTTTTTGGTCTTTCTGCTTACCAGGGAGATGGTCAGGTTACATAGTTACATAGTGTTACATAGTAGGTGAGGTTGAAAAAAGACACAAGTCCATCAAGTCCAACCTTTTTGTGTGATTATATGTTAGTATTACCTTGTACATCCCTGTATGTTGCGGTCATTCAGGTGCTTATCTAATCATTTTTTGAAACTATCGATGCCCCCCGTTTAAACCACTGCCTGTAGAAGGGAATTCCACATCCTTGCCGCTCTAATGCCCCGTACACATGGTCAGATTTTCTGATGGAAAATGTATGATGGGAGCTTGTTGTTGGAAAATCCGACCGTGTGTGGGCTCCATCGGACATTTTCCATCGGAATTTCCATCACACAAAAGTTGAGATCTGGATCTCAAATTTTCCGACAACAAAATCCTTTGTTGTAAATTCCAATTGCGTGTACACAACTCCGACGCACAAAGTTCCATGCATGAATCAAGCAGAAGAGCCGCACTGGCTATTGAACTTCATTTTTCTCGGCTCGTCGTACGTGTTTTGTACGTCACCACGTACAAAACACATCTTGATGTACGGAATTTCCGACAAGATTTGTGTGACCATGTGTATGCAAGACAAGTTTGAGCCAAAATCCATCGGAAAAAATCCATGGATTTTGTTGTCGGAATGTCCGATCGTGTGTACGGGGCATTACAGTAAAGAACCCTTTACGTAGTTTAAGGTTAAACCTCTTTTCTTCTAATTTTAGTGAGTGGCCACGTGTTTTATTAAACTCCCTTCCACAAAAGAGTTTTATCCCTATTGTGGGGTCACCAGTACGATATTTGTAAATTGAAATCATAACCCCTCTCAAGCGTCTCTTCTCCAGAGAGAATAAGTTCAGTGCTCGCAACCTTTCTTCATAACTAATATCCTCCAGACCCTTTATTAGTTTGTTGCCCTTCTTTGTACTCCCTCCATTTCCAGTACATCCTTCCTGAGGACTGGTGCCCAGAACTGGACAGCATACTCTAGGTGCGGCCGAACTAGAGTCATGTAGAGTGGGAGAATTATCGCTTTATCCCTGGAGTTAATCCCCTTTTTAATGCATGCCAATATTTTGTTTGCTTTGTTAGCAGCAGCTTGGCATTGCATGATATTGCTGAGCCTATCATCTACTAGGACCCCCAGGTCCTTTTCCATCCTGGATTCCCCCAGAGGTTCACCCCCTAGTGAGTAGGTTGCATTCATATGTTTGCCAACCAAATGCATTATTTTACATTTTTCTACATTAAAGCTCATTGCCATGTAGCTGCCCACCCCATTAATTTGTTCAGATCTTCTTGCAAGGTTTCCATATCCTACGAAGAAGTTATTACCCTGCTTAGCTTAGTGTTGTCCGCAAATACAGAGATTGAGCTGTTTACCCCATCCTCCAGGTCGTTTTTGAACCTATTAAACAGGATTGGTCCCAGGACAGAACCCTGGGGGACCCTACTTCCCACCCCTAACCATTCCGAGTATTCCCCATTTATCACTACCCTCTGAACTCGCCCTTGTAGCCAGTTTTCAATCCATGTACTCACCCTATGGTCCATGCCAACAGACCTTACTTTGTACAGTGTCAGAAACCATGAATCAGACTGAGACAGAAGTACAGTTAAATCACACTTGTTTAATAATAATAAAAAAGGTAAACAGAGTAAATGTAGTCAAAACATAGCCAGAGTTCAGGAACCGAAACGGATTGTCAGACAAGCCAAAATGTCAGGGAGCCAGAGATGAGCGTAGTAGAACTGCAAGCAGGATCTGGTACCAGAAGGAATGTCAGCCAAGCAAGTCTTAAACAGAAACACAGGAGAGCGTCTCTAGAGATGTGACCAAGGCGAAGGCAGAGATCATCTAGACTGGACGGCTTAAATAGGCAGGACTGACGAGCAGGATATCATCAACAGGTGAGTCACTGTGGAGAAATAGGAGCTGGCAATTAGCTGACAGCTGAGAGGCCAGCTTTGAGAAGGAAGGGCTGAGCCCAGCCCTGACAGTACCCCCTCCTCAATGACCCCTCCCCCTCGGAGGACCACTAGACATGAGGGGAAAACCATCTATGGAAATCACAGAGGAGGACCTGGGCATGTACGTCCGAGGATGAGACCCAAAAGCGTTCCTCTGGACCGTACCCTTTCCAATGCAGCAGGTATTGTATGCGCCCATGGAACCTACGGGAGTCAACAATGGACTGTACTTCATACTCTTCATGGTTCTCCATCTATCCGGCCATCTAGTACCAGTCCTGCGCCTGATATACTTGGGGGCCCAGTTCGACACTGTGGAAAGCACCATCTCTCTCCCTGTGGAGAAGATCCCAGTTATCCGAGAGAAAATTTCACAGGCTCTGAACTCCTCACACCTGAGGGCCTCACAGGGCCTAAAAATTATCGGCATGATGGTCTCTACAACCTCCATGGTCACGTGGTCTCTGTTGAGGTTACGCTCCTTTAAGACAGGGTTCCTTCAGCAATAGAATTCGGGGATATCAGTCTATTCATATAACATCAGTGATAAGGAACAGCCTCTTCTTGTGAAAATCTGCTCACTTGTCACTCCATTGCCCCCATCTCATGGGTCCCGGTCACGACCGATGCCAGTGGTGCTGTATGGGGACCCCTCTGCAGGTCAGAACTTGCACAAGGCAAGTAGGGCTGAGCTTCAAGTTCGAGTGGAACCCAACATTGCATGTTCGACCGTTCGTTGAATTTCGAACGTTATGGGCCGTTCGCGCCAAATTTGAATGGCGCGTCACGGCCCATAATTCACTGCAGCATCACAGTGCATTGCTGGCTGATGATTGGCCAAGCATGCACTATGACCCGCATGCTTGGCCAATCACAGCGCCGTCTGTACAGAGAGCCGTAATCGGCCAAAGCCAGGGTGGCTTTAGCCAATTACGGCTCAGGGGGTTTAGTACACGCCCCACACTATATAAGGCTGCCTGCGTGGCGGCCTTGTGTAGTGTGTTGCGGCGGAGAGATAGACAGAGAGACAGTGTCATTTGATTTAAGTTAGATAGAGCAGGCAGGCGAGTCAGTTAGCTGCACTTACAGTGTATTATGTATATATATATGCATCCTAGGTGTTATATATACATATATACACACATACATACACTGTATTCAGTTTAGCTAGATCCATTCCTGTTATTCTCTTCCTACTGACGGCAGGCGTTTTTTTTTTTTACAGTATTTACAGCTACCTGAAGAAAATTGCTGGTGTTCTTCTGATCCTATTTGTCCTATTAGCTACAGTATTTACAGTTAGTGTAGTGTGTCCTCTGCACAGTGTGCACCTAAAGCTACCTGAAGACAATTGCTGTTGTTCTGATCCTATTAATACCACAGGCAGGCAGCTACAGTATTTACAGTTAGTGTAGTGTGTCCTCTGCACAGTGTGCACCTAAAGCTACCTGAAGACAATTGCTGTTGTTCTGATCCTATTAATACCACAGGCAGGCAGCTACAGTATTTACAGTTAGTGTACTGTGTCCTCTGCATAGTGTGCACCTAAAGCTACCTGAAGACAATTGCTGTTGTTCTGCTCCTATTAATACTACAGACAGGCAGCTGCAGTATTTACAGTTAGTGTAGTGCGTCCTCTGCACAGAGTGCACCTAAAGCTACCTGAAGAAAATCGGTGGTGTTCTTCTGATCCTATTAGTACCACAGGCAGCTGTAGTATTTACAGTTAGTGTAGTGCGTCCTCTGCACAGTGTGCACCTAAAGTTACCTGAAGAAAATTGGTGGTGTTCTGCAGATCCTATTAGTACCGCAGGCAGCTGCAGTATTTACAGTTAGTGTAGTGTGTCCTCTGAACAGTGTGCACCTAAAGCTACCTGAAGACAATTGCTGTTGTTCTGATCCTATTAATGCCACAGGCAGGCAGCTTCAGTATTTACAGTTAGTGTAGTGCATCCTCTGCACAGTGTGCACCTAAAGCTACCTGAAGAAAATTGGTGGTGTTCTTCTGATCCTATTAGTACCGCAGGCAGCTGCAGTATTTACAGTTAGTGTAGTGCATCCTCTGCACAGTGTGCACCTAAAGCTACCTGAAGAAAATTGGTGGTGTTCTTCTGATCCTATTAATACCACAGACAGGCAGCTGCAGTATTTACAGTTAGTTTACTGTGTCCTCTGCACAGTGTGCACCTAAAGCTACCTGAAGACAATTGCTGTTGTTCTGCTCCTATTAATACCACAGGCAGGCAGCTGCAGTATTAAAAGAAAATATATACCTCCAATTGGGATTTTAAGGGCAATGTAATGATAGAGAAATTATTAAAAAAAAGAATTTTATTAATACAAAAAACGAATAGAATACAAAATAAATGTACAAATCAAATGTGTTTTAAAATACAAGATAATTATGAAAAACATCAGATACATATGAATAGATGATGCGTCCTGCTGCTAAATACAAGTACCACCGAAATTAATGCGATGGTGTCCTGATAGCAGATTCCAACGCGTTTCAACTTTTAATATCAAAATGAAGTCTTCCTCAGGGAAGGACTGCATCACTTTCTAGAATTTCAAATAACAATATGGTTACTAATATAAATATATGTATACATATCGCCTATATCTAAGACAATCGCATTCCCGCTAGAGAAATTGTATGCGACTTACATTGAAGCATGTAGCCATGAAAAGTGCTTTCCCAGTGCTGGCGGGGGCCCTAATCACCCATCGTCTGTATAGCTCAAAAAATCCTCTACGGGGCGGCCTGGTGTATTTTTGAAAAAAACAATGTTTGGCAGCCAAAAAAGCATAGAAGGCTGAAATGACATAAACGAAAAAAAAAAAAAAAAAGTATTAAATAAAAAGTTTTCAAAAAAAAAAAAATCAAAAATGATAATGATGATATTTCTTGGGAAACCAAATTTCCCAAGGTCATCAGAAAAAAAAAAAAAAATGTATATAGAAAAAGTTCAATACCTTAAGCTGGTGTTAGGAAGGAGTTCCAGATTGTCAGCTGCAGTATTTACAGTTATGCCCCGTACACACGGTTGGACTTTGTTCGGACATTCCGACAACAAAATCCTAGGATTTTTTCCGACGGATGTTGGCTCAAACTTGTCTTGCATACACACGGTCACACAAAGTTGTCGGAAAATCCGACCGTTCTAAACACGGTGACGTAAAACACGTACGTCGGGACTATAAACGGGGCAGTGGCCAATAGCTTTCATCTCTTTATTTATTCTGAGCATGCGTGGCACTTTGTCCGTCGGATTTGTGTACACACGATCGGAATTTCCGACAACGGATTTTGTTGTCGGAAAATTTTATAGCAAGCTCTCAAACTTTGTGTGTCGGAAAATCCGATGGAAAATGTGTGATGGAGCCTACACACGGTCGGAATTTCCGACAACAAGGTCCTATCACACATTTACCGTCGGAAAATCCGACCGTGTGTACGGGGCATTAGTGTAGTGCGTCCTCTGCACAGTGTGCACCTAAAGCTACCTGAAGAAAATTGGTGGTGTTCTTCTGATCCTATTAGTACCGCAGGCAGCTGCAGTATTTACAATTAGTGTAGTGCATCCTCTGCACAGTGTGCACCTAAAGCTACCTGAAGACAATTGGTGGTGTTCTTCTGATCCTGTTAATACCACAGGCAGGCAGCTATAGTATTTACAGTTAGTTTACTGTGTCCTCTGCACAGTGTGCACCTAAAGCTACCTGAAGACAATTGCTGTTGTTCTGCTCCTATTATTACCACAGGCAGGCAGCTACAGTATTTACAGTTAGTGTACTGTGTCCTCTGCACAGTGTGCACGTAAAGCTACCTGAAGACAATTGCTGGTGTTTTCATACTAATAATACTACAGGCAGGCAGTTGATTCTGCTAGCTGCAGTATGAGTATATATATATATACACATCCCATCTTTGTGCAGCTACATCTCACTGCAGGCCATTAGTATGTCTGGAAGGCCAACAAGGAGAGGCAGACAGTCACAAGCCAATAAAAGAGGGCAAGCAGGCTCTGTGTCTAGAGGCAACAGTGCTTGTGATGGAGACGGTGCATCCTCATCAGCCCGTGGCCGTGGGACACGCTTGTCCTTTTTTTCGGCAGCTGGCCGTGTTGAGCCACAACATGCGGAAGACTTGGTAGAGTGGATGACCAAGCCGTCCTCATCCTCCTCATCCTCTCACCCAGGCTCAGGGTACTTTGTCTGGCAAAGCAGCCGCCAACGCGGCCTCTTCCCTCGGCTTAATGGCATCAGTCACTCCTTCCCTAGCCCCACCATGTCCTCCTGAGGAGTCCCCTGAACTTTTTGACCACAGTGTTGGGTATATGCTCCAGGAGGATGCCCAGTGTTTTGAAGGCTCTGATGATGGTACCCAGCTAGAGGAAGGCAGTAACGTGAGCCCAGAGAGAGGGGGTGCCCAAGAAGGACAGCAATCTGGCAGTCATGTTCCCCCAGCTGCAGCATGCTGCCAGCTTTGATTCAGTGATGAGGAGGGAGGGGATGATGAGGTCACTGACTCCACATAAGTGCCTGATAGGAGAGAGGAGGAGGAGGAGGAGGCACATCTCCAACGAGGCAGGATGCCCTCCAGGGGCCAGCTTAAGGGCAGCACACCAACTGCATCACACCACAGAGCTCCGCATGTGCAGGGCGCTGCTGTCTCTGCGCGTTATTCCAAAAGTTCTTTGGTGTGGGCCTTTTTTGAGACGAGTGCATCAGATCCCACCGCTGCCATTTGCAACATATGTCTCAAGCATATCTTGCGTGGCCAAAACATCACCCGCTTGGGCACCACATGCTTGACCAAACATATGTTGACCTGCCATGCAGTTCGTTGGCAAGCATACCTAAAAGACCCACACCAAAGAACAAAGTGAACCTCTCCTTGCTCCTCATCAGCTGGGATCTCCAACCCCACTATACCTTCAGTCCTCTCTGAAACCTGCACTGAGAGGAATGAAGGTGTAGAATTAGGTGTGTCACAGCCAAGTACTTGCGGGCAATCTGCAGATACACCGATGTCAGATTGTACCAGGCAAATTTCCCTGCCCCAGCTGCTGCACCACCAAAAGAAGTTTGCTCCCAGCTATTCACATGCCCAGCGGTTGAATGATAGCTTGGCTAAATTGCTAGCCCTTCAACTGCTGCCTTTTCAGTTCGTAGACTCTGCCCCCTTCCGTGAGTTTGTGGAATGTGCGGTTCCTCAGTGGCAGGTTCCCAAATGCCACTTTTTCTCATGGCAGGCAATTCCAGCTCTCTACCAGCATGTGGAAGGCAATGTCTTGGCCTCGCTGGACAGGGCGGTCAGTGGTAAGGTGCATATTACCGCTGACTCATGGTCCAGCAGGCATGGACAGGGACATTACCCATCTTTCACCGCGCACTGGGTGACTCTTCTGGCAGCTGGGAAGGATGCAGGACAGGGTGCAGTAGTGTTGGAGTTTGTTCCGCCACTACGCCTCCAAAATTCTACTAGTGGAGATTCTGCCACACCTCTCTCCTCTACCACCTCCTCTTCTTCTTCCTCCATGGCCTCTTCCTGTGCTGATTTGTCCTCGGAACCAGCGGTGCTCCATAGGCGTTCAAGGGACTACGCGAGCACGCAGGCAAAAAGATGCCATGCGGTGCTTGAGCTTGTGTGCTTGGGGGACAGGAGCCACACTGGGGCAGAGATTCTGTCAGCTCTGCAGGGGCAAGTTCAGAGGTGGTTGATGCCACGCCAGCTTAAGGCAGGTATGGTGGTTTGTGACAATGGCACCAACCTCCTATCTGCCCTCCGACAGAGACAACTGACCCATGTGCCCTGTTTGGCTCACATCCTTAACTTGGTGGTGCAGCGGTTCTTGGGCAGGTACCCGGGCTTACAGGATGTCCTGAGGCAGGCCAGGAAAGTCTGTGTACATTTCCACAGGTCATATAATGCCAGTGCTCAGCTGGCTGACCTCCAAAAGGAATTTAACCTGCCCAAGAACCGCCAAATCTGTGACATGCCCACCAGGTGGAACTCAACGTTGGCCATGCTGCAGCAGCTGCACATGTAGCAGAGGGCCATCAATGAGTACCTATGCGACTATGGCACCAGGACAGGGTCAGGGGACCTTGGTTTTTTTTCCCCCACGCCAGTGGGCTATGATTAGGGATGCATGCACTGTCCTGTCACCATTTGAGGCTACGAGGATGGTGAGCAGTGACAGTGCATGCATCATTGACACTGTACCTCTTGTCCACCTGTTGGAGCACACGCTGCGTAGAATAATGGACAGGGCACTTGAGGCAGAACAGAGGGAGGAAGAGGAGCAACCATCACCAGCGTCTGATTCACATGGTGCAGGATTACCTAGGGGAAAGATTAGACTTGGACACCTTTCCCAATGAAAATCCTCTGGGTTACTGGGTCTTGAGGATGGATCACTGGTCAGAGCTTGCACAGTATGCAACTAAGCTACTGGCCTATCCTACATCCAGCGTTCTTTTGTAACGCACATTCAGTGCTGCTGGAGGCTTTGTAACCGATCACAGGGTGTGCCTGTCCACCGAATTGGTCGATCGGCTGACCTTCATAATCATGAATCATTCTTGGATCACCAGCTACCAAGCACCTGATGCTGATGTAACCGACTGATTTTTTTTAAAATGTAAGATCCCTTCAAGACTGCCTATGCTGATGCTGAGTGACTGTCCTGTTATGCTGAGTCACAATCCTCTTCCTCCTCAATTTTCATGCTGATAGCTTGTAAGAATATTTTTGGTTCTGGGCACTGCCACCAGTGGCTAAGGCCCAATTTTTCTGCCCCTGTTTAACAGGGGCATGTAATTACAATTTTTGATGCAATACTTTGCAACAGGGCTCATTCCTGCGCTCCAACTATAGTATCTGTGAGGGGTTGCAGTGTTGTGGCACCAGTGCCTAAGGCCCAATTTTTCTGCCCCTGTTCAACAGGGACATGTAATTACAATTCTTGATCTAATATTTCACAGCAGGGCCCATTCCTGCACCCACCAAGAGTAACTGTGAGGGCTTACAGTGTTGTGGCAACACCACCACCAAAGGCCCAATTTTTCTGCCTCTGTTCAACAGGTGCATGTAATTACAATTCTTAATATATTATTTCACAGCAGGGCCCATTCCAGTGCCCACCAAGAGTAACTGTGAGGACTTACAGTGTTGTGGCACCAGCACCACCACCACCACCACCACAGGCCCAATTTTTCTACCACTGTTCAACAATGGCATGTAATTACAATTCTTGATCCAATATTTCACAGCAGGGCCCGTTCCTGCGCCCACCAAGAGTAACTGTGAGGGCTTACAGTGCTGTGGCAACACCAACACCTAAGGCCCCAATTTCTGCAGAGTAGGCAGGCCCCTACTTTCAAACATCCAACTTACAAACGACTCCTACTTGCAAACGGAAGGAGACAACAGGAAGTGAGATGAAATCTACCCCTAGGAAGGGAAATTCTCTCCTGTAAGAGTTAATATGGGAAAAATGTGTCTCCTCTTCACTGATGCTTTATCACCAATCCTTGTTTCACTAAAAATTTTCAAAAAAAAAATTGTCATTGGGACAGAAAGTGAGGTGAAATCTTCTGAAGAGGTACACAGACAGCAAAACAAATGTTACAGGGGTGATAACCCTTCCCTATGTTTTCCAAAAAGCTTAAAAATAGATTTTTTGGCTGGAGCTACACTTTAAAAATGTACCAGTTCAAAATTACAAACAGATTCTACTTAACAACAAACCCACAGTCCCTGTCTTGTTAGCACCGCCTGTATACTGCTGTTCAGAGTATATAGGGCCTGGGGGCCCTAAGCCTTTCCTTTTTTTAATTTGGGTGCGGGGTTCCCCTTAATATCCATACAAGACCCAAAGGGCCTGGTAATGGACTGGGGGGTGGGGGGTACCCATGCCGTTTGTTTCACTGAGTTTCATCCATATTGCCAGGACCCGACATTACATTAAAGCCACAAGCAGTTTTAAATGACCTTTATTCCTTTAAAAATGTCATTTTGTGCAGGGATTGTTCTAAGCACGAGAAACAAGCGCCACTTTACAGGCATACTATAGACACCCCCCAGGTACGATATATAAAGGAATATTTCACACTTTTTTTTTCAGTTTAAGCATCTTTAAAATCACTGCTCCCAAAAAAACAGCCGTTTTTAAAACTTTTTTTTGCATTGATACATGTCCCCTGGGGCAGGACCCTGGTCCCCAAACCCTTTTTAGGACAATAACTTGCATATTAGCCTTTAAAATTAGCACTTTTGATTTTGAACGTTCGAGTCCCATAGACTTTAATGGGGTTCTAAAGTTTGTGCGAACTTTCGGTCCGTTCGCAGGTTCTGGTGCGAACCGAACCGGGGGGTGTTCAGCTCATCCCTAAAGGCAAGTGGGATTCTCATCTTCACAATCTGGGCTCAAACATCCTGGAACTTTGGGCGGCCTGGGGTGCCCTTCAGTCCTTCATTCATCTCCTGAAAGGGGAATCAGTGTTACTAAGGATGGACAACATCACAGCGGTCTCCTATGTGAGGGGGCACTCAGAGCTCCTCCCTGCTCCAAGAAGTCTGAACCCATCATGTCTTGGGCCCAGAAGAACCTGGCCAATATTTCGGCAGTCTTCATCCCTGGAGTCCAGAACTTCCAGGCAGACTTCTTGTCTTGCACACAGTTAGACAACGAGTGGTCTCTTCATGTGCAGACGTTCAAGTAGATCCTGTCCCTGGGAGTCGATCCCGAAGTGGGTCTATTTGTATCCCCCTGCAACTTCAAGATCAAGAAGTACTACACTCGGGTCTGTTGCAACCAGGCCTCCGGAATAGATTCCCCTGACAGATAAGTGGAACTTCAACAGGGCATACACCTTTCCCCCACTCCCGATCATCCTCAAGTTCTTATGGAGACTTCAAGCAGAAGCGTTCGAGGTGGTGGTGATAGCGCCTTACTGGCCGAACAGGCCATGGTTTCCCCTCCTGACCCAGCTCAGCTTCCGGGACCCAGCTGGACCTTCTTTCTCAGGGGGCAGTCCTGCACCCTTGTCCGGCATTACTGAGACTGATGGTCTGATTCTTGAGAGGGAAAGGCTGGAATCTCTCAGGTGCACTTCAAGAGCGATTTCCACCCTCATGAGTTTAAGAAAGGCGAGCACAAATAAAGTATATAAGAGAATATGGGCCAAGTTTGTCAAATTCTCATCTATGGGCAGATCATTCAGGGATCCAGAGATCCAGGATATCCTTAGCTTCCTTCAATCCGGCCTAGATCTGTCTCTATCTATCAGCTCTCTTAGAGTCCAAGTCTCAGCCTTATCGGCCTTCTCCAGAACATCATGGGCTGTTCACCCGCTAATCCGGCACTTCTTTCGTGGGGCGACAAGAATCAGGCCCCAAGACCAAGATTTCCCTTCATTCTCGATTCATTGTCTGGACGCGTGTAGTCTACCCCGCTTTCTATAAAAGACCTTGCTGCAAAAGTTGCCTTCCTAGCCGCCATCACTTCGGCCAAAAAGGGTTTCGGAGATCAGATCCTTGGGTCATGAAGAACCATTCCTGACTTTCCTGACTTATGGACCTCATCCCTATGCTCGGCTCAAATCCGAAAGTCACTTCAGTGTTCCATTAGAACCAAGAAATCATCCTACCTACATTCAGGACTCCAGGGTCCACCGAAGTTCATCCTCTGGATGTAGGCAAAATACTGAAGGAATACCTGCAAGCTACTTCCTCTTTTAGACCCTCCGACTACCTGTTCATTCTGTACTCTGGCAGTAACAGAGGGAAGCGAGCCTCAACCAGAACAACCAGATCATCCAGTCCATCCAGTAGGCTTATAGAGCTAAGGGCTTGGCTCCTCCAGAGGCAGTGACGACACATTCCACCAGTGGTATGGCGGCTTCGTGGGCACCTGGCTCCAGACATCATCTGCAAAGCGGCCTCTTGGGCCTCCATTGATACTTTTATGTCACATTACTGCATAGAACCTGCTTCTTTATTTTCTGTGAACTTTGGTATAAGAATCCTGTTGGTTGACGGGGCAAATTAAAGCTTTTTTTATTCAGCATGCCCAACCCCGTGTGGTCTGGCTAGTTATTTCCCACACGTAGACTGCCATGGAGTCTGTCAGGAAAACTGAAAATTTATTATCAAATACTTACTGTAATTTTCCTTTCCTGATGGACTCCATGGAAGATGGGGGTTCCCACCCAATTGGTGAAGAGTTGGCTAGTTACGGAACACAGTCCCTAGGGGTGAGTTCAAATTTATGGGAATTTATGGGAATGAGGTCCTATAGCATTGGAGAGGAGGTAGGGTTAACCCACACGTAGACTGCCATGGGTTCCATCAGAAAAGGAAAATTACGGTAAGTATTTTTTTAGTTCTCAAAAGCCAAGATTCCTCCTGGGATGTGCTGCAAGCATTCCTCCACTGTTGATATCACTCACATGTAAGATGACCAAATGGGAGATAGATATAAAGTATCATAGTGCAGAACCTTTTTAAAACAAGTTGGATACAATCACGTTTAGTGGGTTGCACGCTTAGAAGTATTCCTGATGCCTTCCTTGTTTTCAATTCAGGTTTATAGACATATGCTTTCTACACTGTAGCTACATTTATGAAAAGACTGCCGGCTTCTAGCAATTTGTGATCCGTTTCTCCAGCAATTACACAAGTGCAGCAAAACATACCATTCAACATGATTTAAACAGGTATATGTGTAGCGCCAGCATTTTTGTGTGTTAATATAATGTAATGTTAGTTTATGACCAGTATTATAATTTAATATTTGGCACCATCTAGTGGCCAAAATGTGGAATGGACTCTATTTTATTTTTTCTATTTCAAAGAACGTGAGAAAATATGACAGGAAGTGACTGTTTGCTTACTTTCCACAATTACATACTGAAGAATATTATTAATATCTAATATTCTTGTATCTCAGAGGCGCTTACAGATGAATAGCATTGATAGTCAAACTGACTTAAAACAAAGTGTGAGTTTATTGTCACACAATTGGCATCATAAATACAATGTAAAAAATATAATAGTTCAGTTCAGTGTGGGTAAAAATATATGAAATAGAATAAAAAGTTATAAAGCTGTAATAAGCTTATGAAAGCATGTGTGCTTCATGGCTGCTGTCTGTCTCCATGCTGTCTTGTGTGTCGTCCAAGAAGAAGCAGGAAATGACGTTCTTAGTCTTCTGGCAGAATTGACAGCTGTCCCAACTTGTCAAAGTGTCTTGTGAACATGTCAGTGTCATCTATCCTAGTGGCTGTGTGTGTGTGTCTGTGTGTGTGTCTGTCTGTGTGACCTTCAATATGGAAGCATTGACTTTATATGTTACATGTGAACGTGTGAACGTCATAACCTCGCACCAACTTAGAACCTTGTATGGCACATATTCATTTCTGCTAACTTGAGCAATATGCTATCCAAAAGAAGATCCTAACTCAGAGTCATATATGGCATACGATTGACAAGCCCACATGTAACACTCCATACTTGAAGTAATGTACTGATCATGTAATGTCATATAACCAAACATCTATATAATATGAACGCATATTATCAACTTTACATTAAGTTACTATATACTAATACTTATTAATATGACTGGAACTTCAAACTAACTTAACTTAACAGCATATAATCCACAATGTATATTTCTTTAACTAAGTGGACACGTGTCTATTTTTGTCTTCTCATGACATTCTATACCAAGATACCTTAAATGTCATACTCAAATTGGCTACACCAGAAAAATCCAGCAATGGTCAGTTTTAAATGAAGAATCATGTTAAATCAATTGATCAAGGTCATTCACACATACTCTATTTATTATGAATAATCATAAAACCAAATATGTTTTGCAAGCTTGCCATGAATATAATATAACACCTATAAGTGCCGAATTATGAATTTGGAATAATATTCTAACACATACCTACCCAGAATGCCAAGTGATTTACCCAGAAAGACTCAGTACTGAAATGCATGCTGGGTAGGCTATAAAAAGGCTTCGTGCGGCCATCTTAGGTCTCTTCTGGACGCATGGCCTGCCTGTGAGGACCTGTGCAGAGGTGTTCCAGAGAGCGCGGCCTACACCTACTGCGGAGCGGCACAATCAGCGACTGCTGTGCACCAGTGAGCTGTAGAAACTGCCGGGACAGAACGAAGAAGGATCCAGAGAAGACTGTCAGAGCCATCAGAGGGTACTGGTCCATCTTGCAGAGTGGAGAGGTGTAACGGCGCCGGCCGGCAGGAAGCAAGACCAAGTGCACCAGAGCGTAGTTGTTCTGCTATACAGACTTGGTTGGGTGAGAGGGCTGCTGCCCAAAGTTTTCCTAACGCACTTTTACACACCTGAATCTGTAACACTGTGCTGGGACCTGTAGCCCCACAACAGGAGATCTCAAGGAACTAAAGACTGAGTTTAACCAGGCCTCAAACCTTTTCCTATACTTCTAGCACTGTGTTACATAAAGATAATTACATCGGAGACAGTTGCAGGCTACTACACTACAAGGATAACTTTCAGCATTCACTTTATCTAACCCTGGTTTATTTAACCATTGGATTACAATTTATAATTCATAAATTGCTAGCAGAAGACAGAAGAAGGAAAAGACTGCCTATCTCATTGCAAGGCCTTGCATCCTATCTTTTGGTTAATAAAGAGTCTACACTCTAAAGCAGGGGGAGCTCCCTGGGGATTGCATTTGTGCTTTATTTACTAACATTGTCTTCTTGTGTTATAAGGGCGTACTGGTGGTGGGAAGGTGCCCAGAATTAAGGTATTTCCCATTCTGACATTAGTCCTACTTAAAGACGCACTTCCAGAGACCAGTTAATACAATTTTATGTGTACAGCCTATTGTGTATACTTACTGGGCTGTTGCGCTATGTTTGTGTGACAGTACCAATATTGTAATACTACTTTTATACTGATTCCAGTAAAAATTCCTGGTTAAGTATGACTTGTAGGGATGAGCCGAACACCCCCTGGTTCGGTTCGCACCAGAACCTGCGAACAGACCGAAAATTCGCGCGAACTTTAGAACCCCATTGAAGTCTATGGGACTCGAACCTTCGAAATCAAAAGTGCTAATTTTAAAGGCTAATTTGCATGGTATTGTCCTAAAAAGGGTTTGGGGACCCGGGTTCTGTCCCAGGGGACATGTATCAATGCAAAAAAAAGTTTTAAAAACGGAAGTTTTTACGGGAGCAGTGATTTTAATGATGCTTAACCACTTGAGCCCCGGACCATTATGCTGCCTAAGGACCAGAGGTCTTTTTCCAATTTGGCACTGCGTCGCTTTAACTGCTAATTGCGCGGTCATGCAATGCTGTACCCAAACGAAATTTGCGTCCTTTTCTTCCCACAAATAGAGCTTTCTTTTGATGGTATTTGATCACCTCTGCAGTTTTTATTTTTTGCGCTATAAACGGAAAAAGACCGAAAATTTTGAAAAAAAATGATATTTTCTACTTTTTGTTATAAAAAAAATCCAATAAACTAAATTTTAATCATACATTTAGGCCAAAATGTATTCGGCCACATGTCTTTGGTAAAAAAAAATGTCAATAAGCATATATTTATTGGTTTGCGCAAAAGTTATAGCGTCTACAAACTAGGGTACATTTTCTGTAATTTACACAGCTTTTAGTTTATGACTGCCTATGTCATTTCTTGAGGTGCTAAAATGGCAGGGCAGTACAAAACCCCCCCCAAATGACCCCATTTTGGAAAGTAGACACCCCAAGGAAATTGCTGAGAGGCATGTTGAACCCATTGAATATTTATTTTTTTGTCCCAAGTGATTGAATAATGACAAAAAAAAAAAAAAATATTTACAAAAAGTTGTCACTAAATGATATATTGCTCACACAGGCCATGGGCCTATGTGGAATTGCACCCCAAAATACATTCAGCTACTTCTCCTGAGTATGGGGATACCACATGTGTGGGACTTTTTGGGAGCTTAGCCGCGTACGGGGCCCCGAAAGCCAAGCACCGCCTTCAGGATTTCTAAGGGTGTAAATTTTTGATTTCACTCTTCACTGCCTATCACAGTTTTAGAGGCCATGGAATGCCCAGGTGGCACAAAACCCCCCCAAATGACCCCATTTTGGAAAGTAGACACCCCAAGCTGTTTGCTGAGAGGCATATTGAGTCCATGGAATATTTTATATTTTGACACAAGTTGCGGGAAAGTGACACTTTTTTTTTTTTTTTTTTTTTTTTTTGCACAAAGTTGTCACTAAATGATATATTGCTCACACAGGGCATGGGCATATGTGGAATTGCACCCCAAAATACATTAAGCTGCTTCTCCTGAGTATGGGGATACCACATGTGTGGGACTTTTTGGGAGCCTAGCCGCGTACGGGGCCCCGAAAACCAAGCACCGCCTTCAGGATTTCCAAGGGTGAAAATTTTTGATTTCACTCTTCACTGCCTATCACAGTTTCGGAGGCCATGGAATGCCCAGGTGGCACAAACCCCCCCCCAAATGACCCCATTTTGGAAAGTAGACACCCCAAGCTATTTGCTGAGAGGCATGGTGAGTATTTTGCAGCTCTCATTTGTTTTTGAAAATGAAGAAAGACAAGAAAAAACTTTTTTTTTTTCTTTTTTCAATTTTCAAAACTTTGTGACAAAAAGTGAGGTCTGCAAAATACTCACTATACCTCTCAGCAAATAGCTTTGGGTGTCTACTTTCCAAAATGGGGTCATTTGGGGGGGTTTTGTGCCACCTGGGCTTTCCATGGCCTCCGAAACTGTGATAGGCAGTGAAGAGTGAAATCAAAAATTCACGCCCTTAGAAAGCCTGAAGGCGGTGCTTGGTTTTCGGGGTCCCGTACGCGGCTAGGCTCCCAAAAAGTCTCACACATGTGGTATCCCCGTACTCAGGAGAAGCAGCAGAATGTATTTTGGGGTGTAATTTCACATATTCCCATGGCATGTTTGAGCAATATATCATTTAGTGACAACTTTGTGCAAAAAAAAAAAAAAAAAAAAATATGTCTCTTTCCCGCAACTTGTGTTACAATATAAAATATTCCATGGACTCGACATGCCTCTCAGCAAATAGCTTGGGGTGTCTACTTTCCAAAATGGGGTCATTTGGGGGGGTTTTGAACTGTCCTGGCATTTTATGCACAACATTTAGAAGCTTATGTCACACATCACCAACTCTTCTAACCACTTGAAGACAAAGCCCTTTCTGACACTCATTGTTTACATGAAAAAGTTTTTTTTTTTTGCAAAAAAATTACTTTGAACCCCCAAACATTATATATTTTTTTAAAGCAAATGCCCTACAGATTAAAATGGTGGGTGTTTCATTTTTTTTTTTCACACAGTATTTGCGCAGCGATTTTTCAAACGCATTTTTTGGGGAAAAAACACACTTTTTTAAATTTTAATGCACTAAAACACACTATATTGCCCAAATGTTTGATGAAATAAAAAAGATGATCTTAGGCCGAGTACATGGATACCAAACATGACATGCTTTAAAATTGCAGTGGCAACAAAATGCATTTTTAAAAGCCTTTAAAAGCCTTTACAGGTTACCACTTTAGATTTACAGAGGAGGTCTACTGCAAAAATTACTGCCCTCGATCTGACCTTCGCGGCAATACCTCACATGCATGGTGCAATTGCTGTTTACGTTTGACGACAGACCGCCGTTTGCGTTCGCCTTAGCGCGAGAGCAGGGGGCGACAGGGGTGCTTTTTTTTTTTTTTTTTTCTTTATTATTTTTTTGCTTTTTTATCTTATTTTTAAACTGTTCCTTTCATTTTTTTTTTTTTAATCATTTTTATTGTTATCTCGGGGAATGCAAATATCCCCTATGATAGCAATAGGTAGTGACAGGTACTCTTTTTTGAAAAAATTGGGGTCTATTAGACCCTAGATCTCTCCTCTGCCCTCAAAGCATCTGATGACACCAAGATCGGTGTGATAAAATGCTTCCCCAATTTCCCAATGGCGCTATTTACATCCGGCGAAATCTAAGTCATAAAATGATCGTAGCTTCCGGTTTCTTAGGCCATAGAGATGTTTGGAGCCACTCTGGTCTCTGATCAGCTCTATGGTCAGCTGGCTGAATCACCGGCTGCATTCTCAGGTTCCCTGTTGAGACAGGAGAGCCAGAGAAAAACACGGAAGACGGTGGGGGGGGGGGCTTATAAAACGCTGACGGCGGACCTAAATATTTACCTCACTAACTAGCGTCACCAGCGACACTAATACAGCGATCAGAAAAATTATCGCTTAGTGACACTGGTGACAGGGGGTGATCAAGGGGTTAAAACTTTATTAGGGGGGGTTAGGGGGGTATCCTAGACCTACAGGGGGGTAATACTAACTGTCCCAACACTGTAACTGTCACAAACTGACACCAATGCAGTAATCAGAAAAAAAAAAAACTGCTGGTGTCAGTTTGTGACAGGGGGGAGTGATTGGGGGGGGATCGGGGGGCGATCGGGGGGGGGGATCGGGGTGTTTTGTGTGCCTGGCATGTTCTACTGTGTGTGTGTGTGTTGTGCACTCACATACCTGTCTTCTCTCCTCGGGCCGGAACGGAAATTACCGAGCCGAGGAGAGATGACATCATTTCCTTTGCTGCTGTTTAGCATACAGCAGCAAAGGAATGTTCTCATTGGCCGGCGGCGATCGCGAGGGGGGGGCCACGAACGGATGGCCTCCCCCTCATCTCCGATCGCCGTGGGAGAAAAGACGACCGCCTCGGGCACGGGGGGGGGGTCCGATCGGACCCCCCACCCGCGGAAGGCAAATCACGTATATGTCTGTCCGTGCCACCTTGCCGACGTAAATCGGCGTGAGGCGGTCGTCAAGTGGTTAAAGTGAAAAAAAAAAAGTGAAACATTCCTTTAAATATCGTACCTGGGGGGTGTCTATAGTATGCCTATAAAGTGGCGCATGTTTCCCGTGCTTATAACAGTCCCTGCACAAAATTACATTTTTAAAAGGAATACAAGTCATTTAAAACTGCTTACGGCTTTAATGTAATGTCCGGTCCCGGTAATATGGATGAAAATCAGTGAGACAAATGGCATGGGTACCCCCCCCCCAGTCCATTACCAGGCCCTTTGGGTCTTGTATGGATATTAAGGGGAACCCCGCACCCAAATTAAAAAAATGAAAGGCGTGGGGCCCCAGGCCCTCTGAACAGCAGTATACAGGAGGTGCAAACAAGACAGGGACTGTAGGTTTGTTGTTAAGTAGAATCTGTTTGTAATTTTGAACTGGTACATTTTTAAAGTGTAGCTCCAGCCAAAAAATCTATTTTTAAGCTTTTTGGAAAACATAGGGAAGGGTTATCACCCCTGTGACATTTGTTTTGCTGTCTGTGCACCTCTTCAGAAGATTTTACCTCACATTCTGTCCCATTGACAAATGTATTTTGACAATTTGGGGTTTTTAGTGAAACAAGGATTGGTGATAAAGCATCAGTGGAAAGGAGACACGTTTTTCCCATATTAACTCTTACAGGAGAGAATTTCCCTTCCTAGGGGTAGATTTCATCTCACTTCCTGTTGTCTCCTTCCGTTTGCAAGTAGGAGTAGTTTGTAAGTTGGATGTTTGAAAGTAGGGGCCTGCCATATATAGTCTGCAGAAATTGGGGCCTTAGGTGTTGGTGTTGCCACAACACTGTAAGCCCCCACAGTTACTCTTGGTGGGCGCAGGAACGAGTTCTGCTGTGAAATATTAGATCAAGAATTGTAATTACATGCCCCTGTTGAACAGGGGCTGAAAAATTGGGCCTTAGGCACTGGTGTTGGTGCCACAACACTGCAACCCCCTACAAATACTCTAGTTGAGTGCAGCAATGAACCCTTATTGCAAAATATTGCATCAAAAATTGTAATTACATGCCCCTGTTAAACAGGGGCTGAAAAATTGGGCCTTAGCCACTGGTGGCGGCGCCCAGAACCAAAAATATTCTTACAAGCTATCAGCATGATCATTGAGGAAGAAGGGGATAGTCACTCAGCATAACAGGATAGTCACTCAGCATCAGCATAGGCAGTCTTGAAGGGATCTGACATTTCAAAAAAAATTATTCAGTTACATCAGCATCAGGTGCTTGGTAGCTGGTGGTGATCCAAGACTGATTCATTTTTATGAAGGTCAGTCGATCGACCGAGTCGGTGGACAGGTGCACCCTGTGATCAGTCACAAAACCTCCAGCAGCACTGAACGTGCGTTCCGAAAGAACGCTGGATGCAGGACAGGCCAGTAGCTCAATTGCATACTGTGCAAGCTCTGGCCAGTGATCCATCCTCAAGACCCAGTAACCCAGAGGATTTTCGGTGGGAAAGGTGTCCAAGTCAGATCTTGCCCCTAGGTATTCCTGCACCATGCAAAACAGACGCTGGCGATGGCTGCTGGAACCGATCATACCTTGGGGCTGCGGACTAAAAAATTGTCTGAACGCATCGCTCAGACGGCCACCTTCTCCATCGCTCCTTCTTTGACTGACCGATGCCTCAGCAACACGTTGTCCAGGAACAGGAGTTTGTAACCTCCCAGTCTCTGGGAATGCGTTGCACAGACCTTTCTGCAAGGCCTGCCGAAGATGTTTCATCCTCTGCTCTCCCTGCGACGGAAAGATAAGGTCTGCAACCTTACCCTTGTAATGTGGATCAAGGAGGGTTGCCAGCCAGTATTGATCCCTCTCCTTGATACCACGAATATGAGGATCCTTCCGCAGGCTTTGCAGGATCAGGGAGGCCATGCAGCGTAGGTTTGCTGAGGCATTCGGTCCGGGGTCCTCTGGGTCACTAAGGACGACATGATCTGCAGCCACCTCCTCCCAGCCACGTACAAGTCCATGGGTTTCTTGGGACTGTAAATGATCCCTTAAAGACTGCTGCTGATGCTGAGTGCCAGGCTCCACCTCCATGCTGACACAATCCTCCTCTTCCTCCTCCTCCTGCTCCTCGTCCTCCTCCCGTGTGATCGGCGGGCACGCAGGAACACTGTCTGGATAAAGGGGGCCTTGAGAGCTAAGGAAGTCCTCCTCTTCCTGCCTCTGTTCTGCCTCAAGTGCCCTGTCCATTATTCCACGCAGCGTGTGCTCCAACAGGTGGACAAGGGGGACAGTGTCACTGATGCATGCACTGTCACTGCTTACCATCCTCGTGGCCTCCTCAAATGGTGACAGGACAGTGAATGCATCCCTGATCATGGCCCACTGGCGTGGGGAAAAATAAAACAAGCTCTCCGGACCCTGTCCTGGTGCCATAGTCGCACAGGTACTCATTGATGGCCCTCTGCTGCGTGTGCAGCCGCTGCAGCATGACCAACATTGAGTTCCACCTGGTGGGCATGTCACAGATTAGGCGGTTCTTGGGCAGGTTAAATTCCTTTTGGAGGTCAGCCAGCCAAGCACTGGCATTATATGACTGACGGAAATGCACACAGACTTTCCTGGCCTGCCTCAGGACATCCTGTAAGCCCAGGTACCTGCCCAAGAACTGCTGCACCACCAAGTTAAGCACTGCCTCTAGACACAGAGCCTGCTTGCCCTCTTTTATTGGCTTGTGACTGTCTGCCGCTCCTTGTTGGCCTTCCAGACATACTAATGGCCTGCAGTGAGATGTAGCTGCACTAAGCTGGGATAGATTATATAAATATATATATATATATATATATATATATATATATATACATACATACACACAAACATATATATATATATATATATATATATATATACACATACATACACACACACTGATACTGCAGCTAGCAAAATCAACTGCCTGCCTGTAGTATTATTAGTATGAGAACACCACCAATCTTCTACAGGTAGCTTTAGCTGAACACTGTGCAGAGGTCGCACTACACTAACTCGTAGCTTTAGCTGAACACTGTGCAGAGGTCGCACTACACTAACTTGTATCTTTAGCTGAACACTGTGCAGAGGTCGCACTACACTAACTTGTATATTTAGCTGAACACTGTGCAGAGGTCGCACCACACTAACTTGTATCTTTAGCTGAACACTGTGCAGAGGTCGCACTACACTAACTTGTAGCTTTAGCTGAACACTGTGCAGAGGTCGCACTACACTAACTTGTAGCTTTAGCTGAACACTGTGCAGAGGTCACACTACACTAACTTGTAGCTTTAGCTGAACACTGTGCAGAGGTCGCACTACACTAACTTGTATCTTTAGCTGAACACTGTGCAGAGGTCGCACTACACTAACTTGTATCTTTAGCTGAACACTGTGCAGAGGTCGCACTACACTAACTTGTATCTTTAGCTGAACACTGTGCAGAGGTCGCACTACACTAACTTGTAGCTTTAGCTGAACACTGTACAGAGGTCGCACTACACTAACTTGAAGCTTTAGCTGAACACTGTGCAGAGGTCGCACTACACTAATTCGTAGCTTTAGCTGAACACTGTGCAGAGGACGCACTACACTAATGTTTAAATAATGTAGCTGCCTGCGGTAGTGATAGGATCAGAAAAACACCACCAACCTTCCACAGGTAGCTTTAGCTGAACACTGAGCAGAGGTCGCACTACACTAACTTGTAGATTTAGCTGAACACTGTGCAGAGGTCGCACTACACTAACTTGTAGCTTTAGCTGAACACTGTGCAGAGGTCTCACTACACTAACTTGTAGCTTTAGCTGAACACTGTTCAGAGGACGCACTACACTAACTTGTAAATAATGCAGCTGCCTGTGGTAGTGATAGGATCAGAAAAACACCACCAATCTTCTACAGGTAGCTTTAGCTGAACACTGTGCAGAGGTCGCACTACACTAACTTGTAGCTTTAGCTGAACACTGTGCAGAGGTCACACTAAACCAACTTGTAGCTTTAGCTGAACACTGTGCAGAGGTCGCGCTACACTAACTCATAGCTTTAGCTGAACACTGTGCAGAGGTCGCACTACACTAACTCGTAGCTTTAGCTGAACACTGTGCAGAGGTCGCACTACACTAACTTGTAGCTTTAGCTGAACACTGTGCAGAGGTCGCACTGCACTAACTTGTAGCTTTAGCTGAACACTGCAGAGGTCGCACTACACTAACTCGTAGCTTTAGCTGAACACTGTGCAGAGGTTGCAATACACTAACTCGTAGCTTTAGCTGAACACTGTGCAGAGGTCGCACTACACTAATTCGTAGCTTTAGCTGAACACTGTGCAGAGGACGCACTACACTAATGTTTAAATAATGTAGCTGCCTGCGGTAGTGATAGGATCAGAAAAACACCACCAACCTTCTACAGGTAGCTTTAGCTGAACACTGAGCAGAGGTCGCACTACACTAACTTGTATCTTTAGCTGAACACTGTGCAGAGGTCGCACTACACTAACTTGTAGCTTTAGCTGAACACTGTGCAGAGGTCGCACTACACTAACTTGTAGCTTTAGCTGAACACTGTGCAGAGGTCGCACTACACTAACTCGTAGCTTTAACTGAACACTGTTCAGAGGATGCACTACACTAACTTGTAAATAATGCAGCTGCCTGTGGTAGTGATAGGATCAGAAAAACACCACCAATCTTCTACAGGTAGCTTTAGCTGAACACTGTGCAGAGGTCGCGCTACACTAACTCATAGCTTTAGCTGAACACTGTGCAGAGGTCGCACTACACTAACTCGTAGCTTTAGCTGAACACTGTGCAGAGGTCGCACTACACTAACTTGTAGCTTTAGCTGAACACTGCAGAGGTCGCACTACACTAACTCGTAGCTTTAGCTGAACACTGTGCAGAGGTTGCAATACACTAACTCGTAGCTTTAGCTGAACACTGTGCAGAGGTCGCACTACACTAACTTGTAGCTTTAGCTGAACACTGTGCAGAGGTCGCACTACACTAGCTTGTAAATAATGTAGCTGCCTGCGGTAGTGATAGGATCAGAAAAACATCACCAATCTTCTACAGGTAGCTTCAGCTGAACACTGTGCAGAGGACGCACTACACTAACTGTAAATACTGTAGCTGCCTGACTGTGGTACTAATAGGATCAGAAGAACACCAGCAATTTTCTTCAGGTAGCTGTAAATACTGTAACAACACCTGCCTGCCAGTAGGAAGAGAATAACAAGAACAGATCTAGCTAAACTGAATACAGTGTAATATATATATAACACCTGGGATGCATATATATACACAATACACTGTAAGTGCAGCTAACTGACTGACTGTCCTGCCTAATCTATCTAACTTAAATCAAATGACACTGCCTCTCTGTCTCTGTCTCTCAACACACTACACAGGGCCGCCGTGCAGGCGGCCTTAGTGTGGGGCGTGTACTAAACCCCCTGAGCCATAATTGGCCAAAGCCACCCTGGCTTTGGCCAATTACAGCTCTCTGTACAGACGGCGCTGTGATTGGCCAAGCATGTGGGTCATAGTGCATGCTTGGCCAATCATCAGCCAGCAATGCACTGCGATGCCGCAGTGAATTATGGGCCGTGACGCGCCATTCGAATTTGGCGCGAACGGCCCATATTGTTCGCAGTTCGACGAACGACCGAACAGACGATGTTCGAGTCGAACATGGGTTTGACTCGAACACGAAGCTCATCCCTAATAACTTGTATGGAGTGTTGTTCCTTTTTCAGTAGGTGGAACATCGGATGCCCAGGTAATAACAAAGTTATATTATTGTTATATTTTACATTGTGGGGTTATTTTTTTACCATTAGCTTCACATTAACATTGCACCACAGCTGTGTCAAGGGGCTTGAGTCAAGTCATTGGGAGTGTATAAAGCAGAGTACAGGCCCAATCAAATATCAGCCATTCCTTCGGGGGTCAGTGCTACATATGGATCAGATGTCTTCTTATAATGCAACATTTTTGTATTGCTACTAGTGTGGTAATGGTCACAGCACATGGTAATTGTCAAAGAACATGATGAAAGTTGTGGAAGTTTATGGCACCACCCTGTGCTAAATACATAATCCAAACATTATGGTACCATGACATCTGGAACAGGTGTTATATGTTTAAGAACAGTGAGGTGTACTTTTTGAATAGGGAGGAAAAATAGTGCATTCAATCTGATCAGTCATTCCAAAAGCAGCATTCTTACTGCATTCATTTCCTACTGGTGTGCTGATTCTGTCTCACCTCCACTGAGTGTTACCCTTCCTGTAGCTTTCTCCCAACTGCACAAATACATAATACTTCAGTACAGTCCACCCCCCTCAGTAAAGCAGAGTTTACTCATTCTAGTTTATTTATTTCAGTACTCACATTTTAGGTGTTCTGGGAAGTATTCTATCCACTGACGAAGTGTTGAATCTCCCATCAGATATATGATTCTACCAGTGAGGCAAGTGGTGATATTAGCCAAGGGTTCATAGGAAGACAAGTTACAGTAGAGAGGATACCAAACGTTATCCAAAAAATACCCACTAGGGAATGGAAGTGACATACCAGTTTGGCATTTTGGTTTAACTTCTATTGACATATCTGCAAAACAAATGTAAAATGAAAAATTTTAAAATAATTTTGGCATAATTTACTGTGAAGTGTTGCAAAGCAATGAGAGGAACTGAAGCTAGCCTTATTTGTATTTTTGTGCATACAGTATACAGAAGGAGTGCCAGACCAGAAGATAAGAGTCCAAATTCATTTATTGATTTTGTGTTAAAGGACAGCTAATGTGTTTTGTGGATCAAAGGAACCCCCCCCCCCCACCACCACCTTCATCGGGACTACAGTTAAAAATGAGAACCTTGAGTAGTCTCAAAGTAAGGCTTTCCTGCTTGAATCTGTGTGGGGAAGCTGATTGCTGGATTAGGATTCCTGGCCAGAAGTATCTGCATTAGCAGCCAAAATAGGCTTATCAATAAATAAATTTGGACACTTGTATCTTTTGGTCTGGCACTCTTTTCATATGTAGCACCCTCTAATGTGTGCTAGAAGTGAGTGTTGGAGAAGAGATTCTGGCCAGGAATAACATGAGTTATGGAATTGGGTCAGGGTTATTAGAGGACAGGGCTGGATGACTCATCTTGGCAGCTCTCTCTGGTACCTCCCTCTGGTCTGGAAGAATCTTCTAAAACTAGAGGGTGGGGGTTAGGAGGAGCTGCCTTGAATATTTATGGGGCCTCAGCCAATACTCAGCAGTGGGCTGGCAGGGGACTGAGATTACTCCATAAATAAGATGGAGATTCAGTGTTGAGGAGGCTGTCGCTGGCCCTTAAGATGAGCCCGCGAATCTGGGGGGGGGGTCTCCTGTCTTGGTGCTGGAAGGATCCTGCCAAAAACACAAAGGGAAGAGGCTTCCCTGGAGGCATGGAAGCAAGAGGGGACAGAGTGAGTAGTGCAACACTGTGGGGACTGACAAAGGGGGAAAACTGCCACATGTAGCCAGTCTCCCTTGAACATTGTGCTTAAGTCTTCTATCCTTTTCCTGGGAGGTCTTCTGAGAGTCAGCTGGGTGGGCTGAGGAAGAGTCAGTAAGGCAGTCAGGAGGGCTGGTGAAAGAGACAGATGGAGCCATGTGGGCTGGCATTGCCTGAAGAAGTGGTGCTAGGATCAGTGGCCACAAGGGAAGCTGTTTCATTACAATTGTGCTACTTTTAAGGGACTTCGAGTTCCTGCCTGTACAGAGCTGCTACTGAACTGACAAGAGGCCTGTCAGCTCCTTCAAGCGTGAACCAGCAGGAGCTATACAGAGGAAGAGAGGAACAAAGTGTGTGCAAGTGGAAGGCTAAAGAAGTTGGAGCTTCATATAAGAGACTGTAAATAGGAAGTTGTCCCTGAATATTTTGAATATTTTGTTCAAGTCAAGTGGGCATTCCATAATCTGAAGATTCGGTGTTCCTGGCTTTGCAGAAGTGGGTGATCCTTAACTTCAGCAACTCCCACGGGGTAGTGCTACACATATATATGTCTTTTCCTGGTAACCTGCTAGAGTACCCACAGTAGGGTAGCCTTGTCTGTTGTGAGCAACCTAACCGTAACCAGTGGGCTCTTTAAATGTTTCAGCGTCCCAGTGCCTTTTGTTATGGATGGACTGCTAAAGAGATACAACCTGTCAGATTTTATTGTTGTCTGTGTTCTGCTAGGAATATACGAATGAGTACAAAAGAATTGGAATTTGCTTGTAGATAGAGGGTCAAAGGAAACCTTTTGCTTGTAAAAACTTTTAAAAATCGCCCAGTTTTAAGGGTGAACATTTGATAGGGCTCTTTTACCAACAGAAAAATACCAAAAATATGCCAGTGTGACACTATGTACTGCTTTTTGAATAGCAGGGCAACCAGTTTGCCACCACGAAAGGTACACCATACTGCCACTTTCCTGTTGCTGAAAGAGCTCTGTTGAAAAAGGTACATAACTTTAAAATGTGTTGGCTTGTTAATTTGAATAAAACCACTTTTCATTACTTTTTGGATCAATCTCTACCTAAAATTGTGTGTAGCCTCTCCAGTAAGGAGTTTGAGCTACTCCTTATGTTCTCCGATGATAAAAACCTAAGGGAAGCTGCACTCATTTCTCACTCCATCCTAAAAAAATATAAAAAAATAAAACATTTTGCCAAGTGTTGGATGTTCAGCTAATATAAATTATAAATAGTTACCATTACGAGCAAAAAGAACTAGATATACATTTGAAAGTTTGTTAGTGGAAAATAGGGGGGGGATAATTAAGATCAAAACTTACTTTTACATTTTACTACATCGACTTGATTAATGTCTTGTGGAATTTCAACACCGATGTTTGACCTTTAAATTAAAAAATAACAAGAAATTTTTATAGGTGAAATTTACTTTCCCCTTGTGATCCTGCTAATAACACGCCTCTTGTCAGGAGCCATAATTGGTAATCATAAGACTGCTTTCCTGGTTTGGACTACTAACCCCCTCCACTCCTAATATCTATTACATAGGGAGGTGTTCTTTTGTAATTAACAGAAAGTAGCTGGGAAAATGAAGAACATTGTTTTTATATATCTGTTCAGTGCACAGGAAATGACAAGGACATTACATTTCTGGCAAAATAAACAGGTGAAAACTATTGCAATCACCACATGTATGAAAGGGTAAGTTGAGAAAAGTTTTACCCTAGTCTTCTTACATTCAGGTTGACTTTGAAGCCATGGATATCAAGGTGTCTATTTTACATTTAAAAAAAACTATATTACTAGCCTGAAATTGAAGCACGCAACAGAAGTCATATAGCCCACTCCCTCAGATGACACAGTTGTCCTTCTGAAGTGCATCAAAAGGGATTTGTCATTCTTGACTAACCTTCTCCTCAGGAGCACTGGAGCCCAATTGTGTGTGGACATGAGTGCAATTTGTGACATTAAAGGCTTGTTGCCAGTTTTGAACTCTACATTTATATATATGTTTATTTCTCTGCTTCATGCTACATTTTCACATACATACTTTTGGTCTTAGTGTAAGATAAACCAGATTCCCAGCACCAGAAAACCAGTATGGGTTTATGCTCATATTCATGCACATGCTAATAATTCTAGGCAAAGAGGCAATAGATGTACTATTCCAGTTCCTCGTGCATGCACTCGCACACGTCCACGCGCACATACGAATTAGCATGCATACTTGCCGTCCAGTGGCCTGTCACCTGTAAACTGACCTGTCACCATGAGCAGTTGCTGAATAGTCTTCAGCATGTACCTGAATTCCTGTGACCCGATCCATTAAACCTGCTTACCTGTGTATGACCTGGCTTTCTTCTGGACTTTGCCTTTGCTTCTGCATTAACTTTGTTTATCTGAACTCTCTGACCTTGGCCTATTTACTGTACTCATCTTTGCCTGTTGATTTAGTAGTGCGTTGCCCCACTTTTTCTCATCCTTGGCCTGCTTCCTGGACTTGCTCTGCCTGCTGACTCGGTCCCACGTTACCCGGCTGCCGCTGGTTGCTGCCTGCACACCTGCTCTGCTACCATCTCCTGTTCTAGTGCCAAATTTCTTCAGTATCCTGTTCTTAGAACTGTGACCCTCAGCTTCATCTACACAAGAGTGGACTTCATTAGTCAGCTACTCTGGCACTCGTGCCACTTCGTTCCCTCACACTCTCTATTTCCACTTGCAGGAGTGTTGGGCAGGAGATGCAAGAGAGGCCTCCACAACATTCCAGTAATCACCAGGTACATGATACTTAGAGTCACAGTGGTTGTTAATCATTAATGCTGAACTCAGTTCTTACCTTTAGTCTTGCTTAGTTGTTCAGGTTCCTCTACTGTGCTGAAATTGCCAAATCTCAAATCACTGCAAACTGTGAGCTTCTCAAAAGTTATCATCAGTAAGCTGTCCTGCTTTCAATGTGTGCATGTAAATATTGGACACTTTACGCTTAACCTTCATCTGTTTTAACCGCTTGCCGACAGACCTATAGCAAATTTACTGCTACAGGGTGGGCGCGCTGTGCAAACTCATGTATGTATACATTAGGGCTGCGGAAATTAACGATTAATTCCTTGATTAATCATTAATTTTTTTGATTGATCAAAATTCTTTTGATCGGTACTCACCTCTCCGCCGGCTTCCGGGTCTTCAGGGAGTTCCGTTGGAGATCTAGTGACTTCACGAACATCAACATCACTGGACTCCTCCCCCCTTCCCCAGTCATTGATGGTCCCCATGCTGGACAATGGTAAAGTAATGGAATACAGCGGGCGCCTGACCGATCCAATCATAGCCTGAAAGGCTTCGGCCGAGTGGGCGTGTCCGCGAATTGCAGAGGTGTGGCTGCGAGCCGGTTTTGTGATTGGCCAGACACGCCCCATGCTGATGATATGTGACCCTTGCTGGAAATAAACAAGCATTGGAAGGCATTATGAAGGTGAGTGTGTGGTCTGTACTTGACAGGTCAATTGTGGACGAGGAATTGTGGTGATTTAAAGTATATATACAGCTTGAATCTATATTTTAGTTTTAGATTAGGTCATGCAGAGAGAAAACACCTCTCGGATAAGGCTTTGCCTTGTGCATCCCAGTGTGGAGCTTTCATTTCACTTCCTGTCCCAGAGACACAACGGGAAGTGAAATGGCATTCCCATTTTAGATGGTTGTCAACAGGACTGGCATACCCATTGGAGGCATTACCCAGATAGCAAGCAATTGAGCTGCAAGTTTGAAAATGTCTTGTTAAAGTGGAGGTCCACCCTAAAAACAAATTTAACATTAAAACACTCCTTAAAATTAAAAAAAAAAAGTTTTTTTTAAAAAGTGTTAAGTCCTGGATTGTGGAAACTAATTAGTGTCGGGTGATTGTATATAGTGTATACCACATTTACCAGTGACTAATGCGGAGTTGCAATGCAAGGAGATCAGCTAAAAGTAGTTGGATCTCTATGTGTATTATAATTAATTGAAATTAGTCGATTAATTGATTAAAAAAAAAATCGATTAATCGAACACGAAAATTTTAATCAGTAACAGCCCTAGTATACATTAGTCTGCACTTCCGGGTAGGGGGCATGCACATGCGGCACTGGTGCATCACTTCTGCTGTGATTTTTTCATAGCAGAAGCCGATTAGTGGGTGCCAGCCGATGAATATCCGCCGGCACCCACCAATCGACGAGCAGGGACACAGGACAGAGTTCTGCCTGTAAACAAGGCAGATCTCTGTCCTGACAGGAGGGAGTGATGGATTTTCTTTTCCTGCAAAGCAGAGAAAGAAAGTCCATCACTTATCTTAGTAATAGCACCACACATAGTGTACACAAACACTGGCTAGGCACACATTTAACCCTTTGATTGCCCTAGCTATTTAACCCCTTCCCAACCAGTGTCATTAGTACAGTGACGGTGCATATTTTTAGCACTGATCACTGTATTAGTGTCACTAGTTCCCACAAAATGTCAAAAGTGTCAGAATGTATGCCACAATATTGCAGTCCCACATTATGAAGAAATTAGATTTTTAAAAAAATTTTATTGGATATTTTTTTTATAGCAGAAAGTAAAAAAATATAGTTCTTTATTTTTCAAAATGGTTGGATTTTTTTTTTTTTATAGTGCAAAAAGTAAAAAACACAGTGGTGATCAAATACCACCAAAAGAAAGCTCTATTTGTTGGAAAAAAAATGACATATATTTTATCTCCTTACAGCATTGCATGACTGTCTAAGTCTATGCCTCCATCATGCATTATTTGCTGTGCTGCCTCCCCAGCTAAACCGTAAAGCTCAGGGAGTCATTTGCAAAGTATTATGCCGCGTACACATGATCGGAATTTCCGACAACAAATGTTCGATGGAAGCTTGTTGTCGGTAATTCCGACCGTGTGTAGGCTCCAATGGACATTTTATGTTGGAATTTCCAACAACAAAAATTTGAGAGCTGGTTCTCAAATTAACCCGACAACAAAATCCGTTGTTGGAAATTCCGATTGTGTGTACACAATTCCAACGCACAAAATTCCACGCATTCTCGGAATCAAGGAGAAGAGCCGCACTGGCTATTGAACTTCATTTTTCTCGGCTCGTCGTACATGTTGTATGTCACTGCATACTTGACGTTCAGAATTTCCGACAACATTTGTACCACCGTGTGTATGCAAGACAAGTTTGAGCCAACATCCGTCGGAAATAAATCCCAGGATTTCGTTGTCGGGAATGTCCGATTGTGTGTATGCGGCATTACACTCTAAGGCCCCTTGCACACATGCAAACCGTTTTTACATCCGTTTTTTGGAATGGATTAAAGCCCTATTTTTCTTGCGTTACAAAAATAGATGTAAACGAACAAACGGTCTGTTTTTGCATGAAATAATGGCTCTGGGACTCAAGTGGTTAAGGACTCTAGCTGGCAGATGTAAAAAAAAACAGATGTAAAAACAAATGAAAAACTAATGACAAACTGGTGTAAACTTCATACATTTTTTTCTTTGAAAAAAGTGACTGATCTGATGAAACAAACAGTCCACATGTGTGAAGGGGGCCTTATTTGTAAAACAAAGATGGAATACATATTGTATAAAATTGTAAAAACAGTTCAAATTTTATAAAGTTTAAACAAAGCTTAAAGAATTTTTTTTCCAAAACCAATTTTTGAAGTAGGTAGAGTTTTCACAGTTTCCATTTGAGGAATGCATAAATAGATGTTAATGGAGAAAATAATTACCTTACCTTGTGAAAAGCATCTTCTCTTTGTCAGTGAGGTAAGCATGAGGTGTGTTCTCACTTTTCATTGATATTAAAGCTTCACAAGGGACACCAGGAAGCTTCATACAATAGAAGAACTCTCCATATTTGTCATCCCCATAATCACATATTTCTCCTTGTGAGTCTAACTGAAATCCACATTCTGTATGAACCTCTTGGCCCTTTTTAAGAAATTTACCTATATATTTAACATTTTTATAACCCTGGTTTCTTGCTCTCCATAAAGAAGAAACTGCTTCACTGGGATGCATTAGGAGTATGGACATTTGCACCCGTCCTTCCCAAAATAATGTAAAATAGACATTATATGTTCCATCGTTGAAGTCCTCCACTCTCCCAGAAGCTGCAGCTCCTAGATTTGGTGAAAATATCCGGGCTCGTAAGAAGTCTCCTCCATAGGTCTTCCTTTCCCCCAAACAATTAAACATCTGAATTTTAACAATTAAGGTGTCTCCAAGGCAGTATTTGGGTTTATAATTTAATATTGTTGCTGTACTGTTAGTACCACTACTTATTTCAGTTAAGTTGTTAAAGAACACATTTGGAATTGTTCTGTTTATAAGGTCCAATTTGCATATCACTTGCTGTTCTAAATCATGGGGCTTTGCTGTTGTAGATTTTGTAGGCTGAGTAGTTGTAGGAGACCCATATGGGAGAAACTGAACATTTGACAGTTGCTAAAAATATGGGAAAGACACATAAATACAAAAAGTATTAACCAACATATTAAAAATATTAACACAACAATAAATATATCATTGTAAACCTTGAATAAAACTTTAAGTAAATACATATATATATCAAAGATCTACATTCATTTAATATTTACCTACATAACCAGTAGAAACAAGTGAACATCTGAAAATTTTGATTGGTTGTGATTCGGCCAAGCTTTTTAAAAAATGTGGAACCCTAGAAAGTCTGAATTTCCAAGCTGGAAGTTTGATTGAAGAACCTGTAATACTTCAACCAACCCTGTGGTAGCACATATGTATGGAACTTCACTCACCATACAAACATGATTAGCAAAGAAGATTTTTTGGTGTCAAAGTTAAGAAAAAGAAATTTAAAAAAATCATACATACATTAGCATTAAAGGTATAAAAAAAAGGGACCATCTCTGAACAGGTGGTGCAATTCCACCCAAGTTGCAGGAGTTGTAAACATGCTGTAATACAGCTGGGATGATATCCCCAGGTTTAAACGACCTATGAAGAGTGACCCAAGTGTTAAATCAAGGTTGAACTGATATTCAAAAAGGGAGGATGAATGAAGTAAAACCACAAAGTGGAAGCTATGAGATGATATCAATGGTTCTCCCGATCTGCATTGGAAATACTGTGGACAAGTTGATGATTGTATTAAGGTGGAAGGTAGCTGTGAAGAAATGGGGGAGCATTGCTAGGTAACAGTGGTCAAAAGGAGGTGTACAAGTGGAATGGTAATAAATATAAGTGTCCAATAAGATGATGTATGGCTCACTGGAACCATAAGAACATAGCCCTCCTTGACCTCCCTCTCACTGTACCAATCAGAGTCACTATTAAAGTGGGGTTCCCATTTAAAAAAAAAAAAAATTCAAAGTCAGCAGCTATAAATACTGCAGCTGCTGACTTTTAATTGGACACTTACCTGTCCCAGGGTCCAGCGATGTGGGGGATCTAAGCCCGCTCGTCCCCCCCTCCGCTCGGCGGCGCCGGCATTCTAATGCCCCGTACACACGGTCGGACTTTGTTCGGAGATTGCGACAACAAAATCCTAGGATTTTTTCCAACGAATGTTGGCTCAAATTTGTCTTGCATACACACGGTTACACAAAGTTGTCGGAAAATCCGATCGTTCTAAACGCGGTGACGTAAAACACGTACGTTGGGACTATAAACGGGGCAGTGCCAATAGCTTTCATCCCTTTATTTATTCTGAGCATGCGTGGCACTCTGTCCGTCAGATTTGTGTACACACGATCGGAATTTCCGACAACGGATTTTGTTGTCGGAAAATTTTATATCCTGCTCTCAAACTTTGTGGGTCGGAAAATCCGATGGAAAATGTGTGATGGAGCCTACACACGGTCGGAATTTCCGACAACAAGGTCCTATCACACATTTTCCATCTGAAAATCTGACCGTGTGTACGGGGCATAACTGTGGGCATCCGGCTGTGGCTTCACAGCCGGGCACCCACTGCGCATGCGTGAGCCGCACCATGCGCTGTCACTGGCCCCGCAATCATCTGGGACCCGTCACGTGTCCCAGATGATTGACAAGAGGGAGGGGAGAGAAGCGATCTCCCTTCCTGCGCCGAGGGAAGTGACGTCAGGAGCCCAGGCACCGAAGGAGGCAGACCATGAGGGACCCCCTAGCAACAGGCATTTAGAGGTAAATAAAAAAAAATTTTCTCCAAATTTTTTTTTACATTTTTTTAAAACGCATACTAATTTTTTTTCTTTTGGATTGGAACTCCACTTTAAGACTCGCTCTCACACCCTAAATAAAACAGAAAAGTGAAGAGGTAATCCTTTCCAGAAAGTATTAGTTCTTTCCCAAGAATGGTAAATGTATTGATACTTATCAGCTTGTGATCAAGTCCACAGGTCCAGGTTCCCGTATCCTGGTTTTACAACTCCTGTAACTTGGGTGGAATTGCACTACCTGTCCAGAGATGGTCCTTTTGTTTTTATAGCTTTAATGCTAATGTATGTATGATGTTTTTTAATGTCTTTTTCCCCAATTGTCTTCCAGGTCAGTTCTTGAGAGATGGAGACCCTCCTATCGACACAGGAAACACATTGCCACAGTTCAAAAGGCGGTCCCTCAGGTCCCTGGTCAGCCATTTGCGTTTCCTCTGTCAGAGGAACATGTTGCCAGGAACCAGGAGAAGGACTACATCTCTCAGGGGCTGCCTGAAGGGAGCGTAGCCGCACAGGGGGACCGGGTCCTATCCTGCGGCTCCAGGTTAGTCCTCACCTTTTTAGCTTTGGGCTCGGGTACTGTCCAGCTGACAGGAGCAGACCCGTTACCCCCCCTCTTTCCAGTCTCGAGGTGTGCCAGTTGCAGGGTGATGCAGGTTCCCCCCAGGAGCGGTGTAGGTGGATTCTTCCATCCCAGCTCCTTGCTGTAATCGTGGTTGGGGTCGGAGACGCCGTTTGCGTAATTTCCGGTGGAACCGCGTCATCGATGTGTGCAGAGACTTCCGGTTCCGGGTCTCTAGAGGCACAAGGAGGAGGGGAAAGCCAGCGCTGAGCCTACAAAATCCCGACCAGCGACCAGCTATACCGGACTAGCGGCGGGAGCTCGAGAGGGGGACCATGGAGGCTAATCCCCAGGACACTCCGGTGGATGCAGGCACCAGCCAAACCCAGGTAGGCTGCTGGGCAAGCCCTTACTGTGTTTTTTTCTGGGGTTTTGTTGTAAGGCTGGGGTTTGTAGTACCCCATGGTGGTTGATACCTCACAGTCCCGGGTATATGCAGTGGTGGTTGCAGCGCGGGTGTTTTTTAAAGAGGGTTAAAAGGGTTTCTGATGCTAAGATTGTTTGTTGTGAGGCCCCAACGGAAGACAAGTCAGGCCGCAAAAAATGCCCCAATTGTGGAAATAAATTATCCTCAGGCTCTAACAAAGCCTTATGCAGACAGTGTATTGCAGGCTTACTTAAAACAGAGGCAGACTCTCCCTTGGCTAAATTCCTTGGCTCCTTTAAAGATGAGATGGCATCAACCTTTAAATCTCTCCGGGAGTTAATCGCAGATGCAAACATGTCTGCTTCCACCAGTAGAGCAGCTGCGATTCCCTCCTCACCATGCCTTACAACACCAGACATGATAAAATGCATGAGGCTCTGGGGAAAAAGAAAGCTAAGGTATTCCCTATACATAACGTGCTTTTTTTCAGATAAAAAAAGTCTTCTTTCCTAATTCCCTTAAAAGAAGCTTCCCCTTTGATGAGAGCCCAGAGGCGGTCTGGAATAAAAATCCTAAACTAGACGCCCCTCTGTCCAAAGTCTCAAAACAGTCTGACCTTGCTTTTGAGGATATGGGTCATTTAAAAGACCCAATGGACAGGAGAACAGACGTAGTCTTAAAGAGAGCCTGGGATGCTTCTATGGCAGGCTTGAAATCAGCTGCTTCTTGTGTGGCTAGAAATCTGGAGTTCTGGTTATCTCAACTAGAAGAACACCTAAAAGCAGACACGCCTAGGGGGGAGCTCTTAAAAACCTTCCGTATGCTTTTCAAATTGACAAGTTCCATCTCTGACGCATCTACTGATTCCGTAAAATTTACGGCTAAAACTGCGGCGCTTTCCATCGCAGACAGGAGGTCGGTATGGATGAAAACTTGGGGGGAGGACACGGCGTCTAAAACACGCCTGTGCAGTGTCCCTTTTACAGGAGACTTAGTCTTCGGTCTGAATTAGATACCGCCTTAGAAAGAACGGCGGATAAAAAGAAAACCTTTCCCACAAAAACAACATTTTTCAAAGGAAATTTTTTTGTCCCTCAAAGGAGCCCTCCAAGTCAGAGAAGGAGTTCAAACCCAAAAAACACTGGACAGGACACAAAGGCAAAGGAAAAGGGGGCATACTTTTTAACCGCCCCAATCAAAACCCTAAACCCCAGTGACATTAGGGTCCCTGTGGGAGGAAGGTTATTGAATTTTCTCCCGCAGTGGGAAAAGATAACCTTAAACGAGTTTGTCTTAAACATTATAAAAAGAGGTTATGCACTGGAATTTCACAGCGATCCACCCTCAAAGTTTCTTGTGACAAAACTTCCAAGACACTCAGAAAAGGCCAGGGCCTTACCTTTACTAATAAGGGAAATGGTAGATCGAGAGGTATTGACACCAATCCTTCCCTATTCAAGAACAGGGGGACGGTTTTTACTCGCACATCTTTGTGGTGAAAAAGCCGTCAGGGAAGTTCAGACTAATCATGAACCTCCGACCTCTGAACCTCTCCATCCATTACAAAAAATTTCGGATGGAGTCCATTTATTCAATACGGAATCTCCTCCAAAAAGAGGTGTTTAAGGGCTACCCTGGATTTAGGGGACCCCTATCTGCATATCCCAATAAGGAAGGAATGCCAGAAATTTATTCAGATGGCGATTCAGATAGACACAAAAATGTATCATTTTCAGTGCAAGCACGTCCCTTGGGACTGTCATCCTCCCCGAGAATCTTTACCAAGGTTCTCGGGGAGGCACTAGTTCCGTTAAGACTTTAGTCTCGACCATTCCATATCTAGACGACTTGCTCCTCATGGCCCACTCAGAGAAACACCTTTGTCAGAACTTAGGGTTAACACAGCTCAGCCTGAGTCAGTTGGGGTGGATAATCAGTCTGGAAAAGTTCAAAACTACCCCAACACAAGAAATTCTGTATTTAGGGTACAAGATCCTGTTGGTAGAGCAGAGGATAGTCCTGCCAGAAGAAAAGATATTGAATCTGTGGCAGTGAATGTCTTTTCTTCAAAGCAGCCCCAAATGTACAGTGAGGGAGGTGATGTCAGTATTAGGAGTTATGACAGCAGCCATTCCGGCCGTACAATGGGCCAGGTTCCACCAAAGAGACCTCCAGAGGTTCTTGTTGGAACAGTTAAAAGACAGGGATCTGGAAGAAGAGATATCAATCCCCACCAAAGTAAAACACTCCCTCTGGTGGTGGAAGGACACAGAGAATTTAAACAAAGGGGTTCTCTGGGTCTTACCTATCACATTCACACTAACTACGGATGCGAGCAGCTGGGGTTGGGGAGCCCATCTCAACTCAGGCTGGGCCCAGGGCAGGTGGATGTCAGAGGTGAAACTTCTCTCGTCCAATTGGAAGGAGCTAACAGCTATCCTCAGAGCTCTACTAGCCTTTCAGGACACAATACAGGGTCACCATCTACAAGTCAGCTCAGACAATATGACGGCTGTAAAAAATTAGAAGTGGCTGGATGGTCCTCAGTGAAATACGGCACCTCATCCCAATAATTTGAAAAATCAAGCCAAAAAAGGGGGGAGGAAAGTACAAGGATTATAGCGGTGCCAGGAGAAACACAGTATACTCAAAGCAAAATCTAAATTATTTTTATTGGTACAAATTGTTAAAAGGTAACATATAAATCACAAAAACATGGTGTGCATAATCAATAAGAAAAAACACTTGTGTATCAAAATTTCACGTGACTTGGCCAGGAGAGCGGCCAGTTCTGTGGGTAGGTATTTAGATATCCGACATGTTTCGCCAGTAATGGCTTCCTCAGGGATAGATGTTTAATACCTATGACGTTATGATTCACTCTACAGAAAAAAATAACAATCAAACAAGGTTCTAAGACTTTTGGTACATTAAGTATAGAATTTATAAAAATGAAGTGCTTACAAATGTTTGCGGACCGTCAGAATAAACTACAGACACCCACCCAAAGTGAATATGACGGCTGTAGCTTATATAAACAAGCAAGGAGGCACCAGAGGTCCTCGACTAATGTTGGTGGCCAGACACATATTTCAGTGGGCAGAATCCAATCTAGCATCCATCTCTGCAATACACCTGAAAGGGGAGCTGAACAGCACTGCAGACTTCTTGAGTGGACAACGAGTTTTGAATCAAGAATGGTCTCTGCACCCAGAAGTGTTCGACCACATAGCAGCTTACTGGGGAAAACCAGTAGTGGACCTATTTGCAAACAAAGAGAATGCAAAAGTTGCCAATTTTTGCTCGCTATGCCCAGGAGATCAGCCATTGGCAGTAGACGCCTTACAGACTCCATGGACCTTCAGCTTGGCTTATGCGTTTCCTCCGCTTCACCTCATCCCGAGGGTTCTAGCGAAATTTCTAGCGGAAGAAACGTGTTTAATCCTAGTAGCACCGTTTTGGCCCAAGAGACCATGGTTCACAACGTTACTACAGTTGACAGACCAACCTCCACTGAGACTTCCCTGCAGACAAGACCTTCTGTCTCAGGGACCTCTTTTTCATCTCGCAAGTAACCATGCTGAACCTTTCAGCGTGGTTACTGAGGAAGAATTATTGAGGAACAAAGGCCTGTCAGAAAGAGTGATTCAGACCTTGCTACAGAGTCGAAAACCTGTCACCCGAGCTATTTACAAGAAAGTCTGGAGAAAATTTAACAGCTGGCTGAATAGCCGAGGTGAGATAAATATGGATACAACAAATATCCTACAGTTTCTCCAGGAGGGGTTAGACAAGGGACTAACTCCTAGTACTATTAAGGTTCAGATAGCTGCCTTAAGTGTATACTTAGTGAAACGTTTACAGGAAGATCCTTTCATCGCTGGGTTCTGTAAGGCAATCTCTAGACGCAAACCAGTCAGAGTTAACATCTCCATCCTGGGATCTATCAATCGTTCTAAAGGCCTTTTTGGGGTCACCTTTTGAACCTATCTCAGAGGCTTCTCTAAGACTGATTACATTCAAGACAGTACTTCTTGTGGCGATCACTTTAGCCCGTAGGGTTAGTGTAATGTCCTTATCCCTCCACTGGAGGCTCCGACATCTCTCCTGTAATGTCTTTATCCCTCCACTGGAGGCTCCGACATTTCTCCTGTAATGTCTTTATCCCTCCACTGGAGGCTCCGACATTTCTCCTGCAATATTCTTATCTTTCCACTGGGAGTTCTGATATCTCCACAAACTCTGTCGCAGATTGATGACATCACAACGACATCACCCAGCACCTCCTCTTGTCCCTACTTAAACAGCCGACGCCATTTGTATGACGTTCGTGCTAAGAACCTGATGCCAGGTAAAGATCTCCAACAGAAGACTGCCGTCATCTTTCTCTATTGGGCCGTTTAGCGCCCCGAATATCATCTCTCTTTTGGGCCAGACAGAGCCCCGACTACCATCTCTCTTTTGGGCCAGTCAGAGCCCCGACTATCATCTCACATTTGGGCCGGATAGAGCCCCATCTTCCACCTTACATTTGGGCCGGACAGAGCCCCTCCAACTTCCACTTGTTGGGCCGGACAGAGCCCCTTCCTCTCTAGTAGTCAGAGACTCTCCTTACCTGTTCCTTTCCACATAGGAGACCAGTACAGCTCTCAAGAAGCCACTGGGTGACCCTATCTCCAGGAATCCACTCACTGCAAGTATCTTTATGTTTCCTATAAACTTTATCCCTGAGTAGTGCTACTAAGCTTAAGTTGTCTCTGAAGCTCCCCGTCGTGGCTGTGTATTACCACTCTAAATAAAATCTAAATCTAAATTGTATTTCCAAACTTATCTGAGTCTTCCTACCTGATAGCTGTTAAGGTTAAAGTTAACTGTTAAGAATATAGTATTCATAGACTTCTGAAGCTGTGATCCACACAATCCAACATAGTTCACTGCATGAAGCATTACAGTTAGTGAAATCCAAGCTCTTTCCATCAGAGAGCCATTTCTCCAGATTCTAGAGGACAGAGTCATCCTAAAGATGGACCCTGGGTTCTTACCAAAGGTGGCATCTAGTTTTCATAGGTCACAAGATATTGTCCCCCCTTCTTTTTGTCAGAATGCTTCAAACGAGAAAGAAAAGCAATTTCATTTATTAGATGTGAGGAGGTGTATCCTAGAATATCTAAGGGTAAGCAATCCATTCAGAATTTCAGTCACTTTTTGTTCTTTTTTCCGGACAACGTAAGGGGCAAAAAGCTTCTAAAGTCACCATAGCTAGATGAATTAGGCTAGCTATAGCAGAGGGGTATAAAGCAATAAACAGAGATCATCCTGGGGGTATTAAAGCCCACTCCACAAGGGCATTGTCGGCATCCTGGGCAGAAAGAGCTGGTGCCACCCCAGAGCAAATATGTAAAGCAGCCACATGGTTAAGCTTCTCTACCTTTACAAGGCATTATCGACTGGACTAAATGTCCAGTCAGGATCAGGCTTTTGGGAGGAAAGTCACCCAGGCCGTGGTCCTCCCCTAATCTGGTGAGTACTTGGAGATCCTCTCAAGGGCTGTCCTGGAAGACAACTCTGGAAAACTGGAGTTAGACTTACTGGTAGCTCCTTTTCCAGTGGTCTTCCAGGACAGCACGATCCCACCCTTTTGATTATGTTGATGTACTAACGTTATTGCCTGTTATGGTTATATTTTACAGTTCCATCCTTCGGTTCTTGGTAAATGACTGACCAGGGACCTGAGGGACCGCCTTTTGAACTGTGGCAATGTGTTTCCTGTGTCGATGGGAGGGACTCCATCTCTCAAGGGCTGTCCTGGAAGACCACTGGAAAAGGAGTTACCGGTAAGTCTAACTCCAGTTTTCTTATCTTTGACACCAATACATCTTTTTTGCTAATAATGTTTGTATGGTGAGTGAAGTTCCATAGATATGTGCTACCACAGGGTTGGTTGAGTTATTACAGTTTTTTTTTTTTTTTTTTTTAATTTCAAGTTTGTCATTTAATCTCTATACGTGAGCTACCATCCTCTCCTTCTCCCCATTTTTTCATTTTGTCATTTTTACTCTAACGTTTTTAAGGGTATCCAATCCCCATATGTTAGTATTGTTTCACCCCTTTTGACATATTAATTAGGTAGGCGGCACCTTGAGGGTCCAGCATATATTTTAGTGTATCAAGTTTGATTGAAGTCAATGGCTGAACTAGGCTCTGAAAAAGTGTGTATTATGATGCAAAATAGTGTAAAATGGCTTAAGAAGTCTACCCAATGAAATTATGGGGCCAACAAAAGCCTAAGCTATTTTCCTTACAAAAATTTAGCAAGGCATACTAACCTAGATAGGTGGGACCTAGTGGCACTGGCGCTCATGCTAAGGGTGCTCAGGCAATAACTAAAGCAGAAACCAAAGACAGAAAGTGTTTAAAGCAGCATACGTCTATTTCTCCTAGAAGCCTTTTGGAAATCTAAACTGCATAAAGTAACACTGAAATTTGGATTCAGATTTGGCCATCCGACTCATTGAAACTCAGAATTTAACTTCAGAAATCAACTCAACTGAGTTAAAAGGGTTAAAGCACTTAATGGTTACAGTTTTTACTGAAACTCTCATATCTAATAAAGATAAAATACCTGGACTAGTTTGTGATGAATATTGAAGATAAATCCTGTTATGCAAAGAAAGAGAACGGCCCATATTATTTGATGTGCTTTATTCGGCATTCCCCTGGCCCTAGGAAAGAAATGAATGGATGTAAAAAGGGTCAATTATAATGAAAGCAAAATTAACCCTATCCTATCTATCACTTATCCTATCTTCTACATCAGTTGTCTCCAAACTGAGGCCCGGGGCCAGATGCGGCCCTTTGCTTGGTTTTATTCAGCCCTTGAGGTATACTATTTTATCCACTGATACAAAAAACGGGACATAATTCCCCTTACTGACACCAATGAAGGGGCACAATTCCTCCCAATGAGACTAACAATAGGGCCCAATGACTCCAATGATGGGACACAATTCCTCCCAAAAACACCAACAATGAGGCCCAATGACACCAATAATGGGACGCAATTCTTTTTAATGATACCAATGATGGGGCACAATTTCTCCCAATGACACCAATAATGGGACACAATTCCTCCCAATGACATCAATGATGGGACATAATTCCTCCCAATGACACCAACAATGAGGCTCAATGACACCAATAATGGGACACAATTCCGCCTAATGACACCAAGAATGAGGTCCAATTAAAACCAGTATGGGAAACAATTCCTCCCAATGAGACTTACAATGGGGCCCAATGACTCCAATGATGGGACACAATTCCTCCCAACGACACCAACAATGAGGCCCAATGACACAAATGATGGGAAACAATTCCTCCCAATGACACCAACAATGAGGCCCAATGACACCAATAATAGGATACACTTCCTCCTAATGACATCAACAATGAGGCCCAATGACACCAATAGTGGGACACAGTTCCTCCCATTGACACCAACAATGGGGCCCAATGACAGGACAAAATTCCTCCCAATGACAACAGAAATGGGACACAATTCCTGCCAATGGCATCAACAATGAGGCCCAATGACACTAATAGTGGGACACAGTTCCTTTCCAATTACACTAACAATGGGGCCCAATGACAGGACAAAATTCCTCCCAATGACACCAAGAATAGAACACAATTTCTCCCATCAAAGATGGGGCATTGCTTTTTTCCCATTGCCGTCGGGACCTTTTCTACTCCAAATGGCCAAAGTCAGCCCCCCCTAAAGTCTGAATGATAGTAAACTGGTTCCATTGTTTAGAAACTTTGGAGACCCCTGTTCTATATCATCATAGCCTATCTAGCAGGAGTAGACAACCCTCAAGAGGTGGAGAGCTAACTGAAAACTATGTAAGAGATCAAAGATCATCAGGGTGCATTGGAATTTTTGGGGGCTCATGCATATAGGCACATTATTTTTATGGATGATATTGCTGCCATTTGTGCTAATGTTTACAGTACAGGTGCACCTGGAGCCTATTGGCTGCAGCTGCTGCTCAGGGCAGACATGCAAATATAAATAATGTGTAGCCAATAGTGACACTGCCTCATTACATATCATTGATGTTTACATCTCCTCTGAATGAATCATTCATGCAGTCACAGTGCACGTGCAGGATGACCCTAGCATTCAGAATCGGCTTAGGTCATTCTGTACATGCGTCGCCAATGCATAAATGACTCGTATAGATGAAGATATAAACATCAGTAGTGTGTAAGCAGTGGCATTACATTGTATGCATGTAAACCTTGGTTCAATTGTTTACGTCACAACAGAACTGTGAACACAGATTTTGCTAATGTTGGTTTATGGAACTAAACGCTGCAAACCAAAAAAAACAGTGTGCATGGGCCCATAGCATATAATACTGTTGTATTCAGACCTGCATACGTTGGATCTTTACACTGCAAATTGAATGACTGTATGCATAAGCTTTTAAGCAGGTAACCTAGCAAGGCCCCAATAAAAAGTAAAGGTAGTAGATTTAGACTGGCCATACACAGTAATGCCCCGTACACACGGTAGGATTTTCCAGCCGAAAATGTTCGTTGGGAGCTTGTTGTTGGAAATTCCGACCCTGTGTAGGCTCAATCGGACATTTTCCATTGGAATTTCCGTCACACAAAATTTGAGATCTGGATCTGAAATTTTCCAACAACAAAATCCATTGTTGTAAATTCCGATTGTGTGTACACAATTCCGACGCACAAAGTTCCATGCATGCTCGGAATCAAGCAGAAGAGCCATACTAGCTATTGAACTTCATTTTTCTCGGCTCGTCGTACGTGTTGTACGTCACTGCGTTCTTGACGTGCGGAATTTCAGAAAGATTTGTGTGACCGTGTGTATGCAAGACAAGTTTGAGCCAACATCCGTCGGGAAAAATCCATGGATTTTGTCGGAATGTCCGATCATGTGTATGGGGCATTAGAATTCCAACAGATTCCTGCTGAATCGGCTGAAATTTGAACTGTGGGTGGCCCTGTCAGAACCACCTGTTTTGACAAAAGTTAATGTAGCATGTGCCCTCAAGGGAGCCAGTGGATGTATGGGTTCCTCCCTGATTCCGGATGACAAAAACTTTTCAGGCAATGCCACACCCTCTGAAACACCAAGGCTGAAGAAGTAATATATATTTGGGCTACACACCCAACAAAGCAACTGTATTATAATGACAACATTGTGTAAACTTGGTGTTACTGAATCCAAACCTTACCGAGTACCGGAGTTCTGCTTTTATACTCAGAACATGGCGGCCCGTGCACTGTGGGCGCACGGGCACTGCCCCCCCATCCATGCGCCTGGCCCCATTCAGGATGCCGGACACATGGATTCCTATGGCGGGGTGGCAGGGGGTGTTTTTTTAAGCACCTGATTAGAGCCAGAGGCTCTAATAGGCTTCAAAACAGGGTGGGCTCAGGGCGCAGAAAGTGCACCCTGATCCCACCCAATTGTGTGACAATAGCAAATTAATTTTCACTATTTCCACACTAACCTTCCTCCCTGCCAATCAGGAGGCAGGGCGTCAGACCCTATTGGATGCCTGGCGCTTAGGAAGAGGAGAGGAGTGTTGTATATGTTGTAATATGTTCACCGATTTATGTGGGACATTGTTGTGTGTATGTACACATGCAGTCAATGTTGACCAGGCCAGAATGACAATGGTTGCTTTGTCCAACTGAATTTTAACATAGCAAGATAACAGCTGAAGACCCTTTGATGTGTAAGTCTTAGGCAAGTCTACCTAGGGGTGTGAGGTATGGGCTGTTAACCTAATTGAACATTTCAAAGGGTACATTGTTTAAAGGACCATAGAAGAAGTATTTATTGATGGTAATTAGACTTGAGGGGGTAACAATAAGATCAAAGAGTATTATGGGTTGACCTAGCAGAAACTCCCTCTTAGTGGACTAGTATTTCATAGAGAACATTCAAGCTGGCAGTTAGTTTGGAGTGAGGCTTGTCTGTGTATGGCTGGGAAGACACAGACCTAGGAGATGGGTTTCTGAGTTATATTTCCTCTGTCGGATTTCTTTGTCATCTGCGGACTTTGGACTTTGTTCTGTGTTGGAAGTCAATAAAGTGCATCTCTCTGGAAGAATTGGGTTGCTGTGGAAGAGTACTTACATCATCATCCTTATAAGTACTTACTAATTAATTATCATACCCACTCTACATCATATCACCCAGTATATATTAATATACCTGATCACTACACTGGTGCCGTGACCCAGATCACTACAAGGAGGAGACATGCGCTGGAGCGGAGGTTGCCGCCGCCCTGAGAGGAGCTGCTGCAGTTCTACGGTAAGTCCCCTCGGCTCTTTCAGAGCCACGCAATGGGTGGGGGGTGGGGCTGTGCTGCCAGAGCTGTGAGCTGCGTGGGAGGTGCTGCCAGAGACGCGGGGGGGCTGCTGCCAGATCCACAAACCCTGCGAGTGGGGGGGGGGGGTTGCTGGGCACAGTGCCTGCATTTGATGGGCCCAGTGGCTGCATATACTGGGCACAAGTGGCTGCATATACTGGGCACAAGTGGCTGCATTTGATGGGCACAAGTGGCTGCATTTGATGTGCACAGTGGCTGCATTTGATGGGCACAGTGGCTGCATATGATGGGCACAAGTGGCTGCGTATGATGGGCACAGTGGTTGCATATGATGGGCACAAGTGGCTGCGTATGATGGGCACAGTGGCTGCATATTATGGGAACAAGTGGCTGCATATGATGGGCACAAGTGGCTGCATTTGATGGGCACAAGTGGCTGCGTATGATGGGCACAAGTGGCTGCATATGATGGGCACAAGTGGCTGCGTATGATGGGCACAAGTGGCTGCGTATGATGGGCACAAGTGGCTGCATATGATGGGCACAAGTGGCTGCATATGATGGGCACAAGTGGCTGCATATGATGGGCACAAGTGGCTGCATTTGATGGACACAGTGGCTGCATTTGATGGGCACAAGTGGCTGCGTTTGATAGGCACAGGTGGCTGATGAGCACAAGTGGTTTCATATGATGGGCTCAAGTGGCTGCATATAATGGGGCACAAGTGGCTGCATTTGATGGGCACAGTGAAGCTGCAATTGATGGGGGGGTTTCAGTACTTTTCAGTTTGTTTGCGCCCCCCCCCCCAAAAAAAAATTTTGAGTACCAGTCGCCACTGACTCAGAAAATACTTCAAAAAATTCCCTATCTTAGCAGTGATGTCCTTCACTAAATCATGCCTGTTTTTAATGCAGTACCGTCCGGGCTATGTATAAAATATGGGTTTATGAGGTTTGCAAATCATTGCATTCTGTTTTTTATGTAGATTTTACACAGCATATCCAATTTATTTGGAATTTGAGTTGAAAGACCCATCTCATTGCTAACATTTATCTATAAACTTTTAGAATGCTTAGTCTACAACTGTCTGAGCTCCTGCCTCTCTGAAAACAACCTTCCTGACCCCTTACAGTTTTGCTTTCACTCACAGCACTCCACAAAAATTGCATTGCTAAAACTCATTAACGATTTACTAACTGCTAAAACCAACGACCACTCCATACTCTTACTACTAGACTTTTCAGCGTCTTTGATACTTTTGACCACCCACTCTTCCTCAATAAACCCCGCTCCCTTAGCCTTCAGGATTCTGCTCTTTCCTGGTTCTCCTCCTATCTAATCACAGTGCTCCTTCAGTGCTATCTACAATGTCTCCTCCGTTTCACTTCCTCCTTCTGTAGGGGTCCCCTAAAATTATTTTCTTGGACTCCTTCTCCTCTCTCTCTACACTTCCTTTTTTAGTTACTTGATAACCTCTCATGGCTTTTAATACCATCTCTATGCAAATTACACCTAAATCTTCTACTACTCACCTCACTCCCTTATGCCGCGTACACATGAGCGGACTTTTCGACGGACTAGGTCCGACGGTCTTTCCGACAGACTTTGCAGCGTAGGTCCGCTGGACTTACAAATGGACGGACTTGGACACACACGATCACTCCAAAAGTCCGCTGGTTTTGAACGCGGTGAAGTACAGCACGTACGACGGGACTAGAAAAAGGAAGTTCAAGCCCCAGTACGACACCCTTTGGGCTCCTTCTGCTAATCTCGTGTTAATCTCGTGTTAGTAGCAGTTTGGTTAGAGACGATTCCTGCTTTTCAGACTTCAGCTTATTTCAATCGATTTCTGCGGTTTGGTTTGTGCATGTAGGGTTTGTATCTGGTTTTCAGTGCGTGTTGGTCAGTTCGTTACCTGTATATCAGGCCGTTCAGGTCCGCTCGTTCCTGTTCTTCAGGTCGCTCTTCACAGGCCTTGCTGTTCTTCAGTGTGTTCGTTTAAGTTTGTTTGTTTGACCAGCCGACCATTTTGAAGCCATGGTGCGTGGACATACTCATTCTCAAGTTCGTGCTGTGTGGGGGCTTGGTGTTGGGGTTAATACTTTGACCCAAGTCCAGTCCATGAACAGGGCGAGGAGGAGTTCATGGACGAAGAATTGGCTGCGCCAGTGTGACCAATTCTCGCACATGCCTTTGCTTTGTGAGATCTGTGAGAATAATCCTGAGGATTTCAGGAATTATCTCAGGATGATGGACCCCGTTTTTGAACGTCTGCTGGCTTTGCTGACCCCTTATATCAGCAGGCAGGATACCTGCATGCGGCAAGCCATCACTGCGGAGCAGAGGCTAGTTGCCAGCCACATTGTGTTACTTGGCGACTGGGAGAAGCCTTCAGGACCTTAAGTTCTCGCAAGGCATCTCCCCCCAGGCTCTGGGGATCATTATCCCAGAGACCTGTTCTGCCGTTATTCAGGTCCTGCAGAAGGACTATATTAAGCTAAGTTTTAGCCTTTAACATTACATTATATGTATTTAATGTTTGCTAATGTATTGTATTAATTTCATCATTACCCATTTACGATGATTGGAATATGATGTGAATGTCCCCTTTATCTTCATGCATGCATGTTTTTATTTTAGAAACTCAATTTTTGGCCTACATGCATATTTGCCTTCACTAACCTCCCCAGCATGCAATCCTGGGCCCATATACACCTATAGCCTAGTCCCTTTAACAATGTATATTGTCAGCTCCATTGTACTGCTTTCCGCAAACCACCCCCTCAAATGTCTCCAAATGTAATGTGTGGTCTTAAACTAATTTCGAACCCTCCCCCACCCCCTCAAATGTCTCTGTCACAGACAGAGCCAGGACAGAGGCTGTTGGAGAGGACTGTATGCAAGCCTGTTGCCTTTTGATTATGGGCCCTGGATTTTCAATGGAACAATACTCTTTGTGAGGTGAATGAGAAATCCAGTCTGAACTGTATTAATCGGACTCAGTCATGTATATATTGTATGGGGACTCCTTACTGTATATTTGTGTCCCTGAAGAGGGAGGGGGGATTCCTCCAGCAGCCCCCTGCTGATAAGACTGATTCATTCTGCTGGGTCACATCCTGTGAGGAGATGCTGGTGTTATCAACATGTGTTTATGTTAATTGAGAGAGCTGATCACATTAGCCACCAGCCCTGGCTAATAGACGAATGGTCTAGGCTGAGGAGGGGGGAGATTGTTGTTTGTATTGTTAATTGTATTAATGTGTGAAGCTCGGTGCCCACAAGACTGTCATCTGGTCTGGGTACATTTTGTAGTAAATTAGGTCATGTTAATTAGGTTAGCTTTGAGTCATCCCTGCTGTATAAAGGTCTGTGAGATCTCAAAATAAAGGTAGTTCTGATGTACTCCAAGACTGGTGTTGTCTAGTTCTTGGGGTTCCTATGGCCAGATCCATTGGACTCGTGTTCCAGAACTTAGGAAGCGGTATATGACGGAAGCACTCAAGCGGAGTGTGGGGCGTTCCGTGACAGTCTCCAAATGTAATATGTGGTCTTAAATTAATTTAGAACCCTCCCCCACCCCCCCATACAATTTGATCAATAGGCCATCAGAGGGGGTGAGGAATCTTATAAGTGGGCCTTATATTTTAGTTTTTTTTTAAATACTACTTCTAAAAATGTTTTACTGCTGTTGTGCAAGAATGTTTTTGTGTAATCTGCTTGCAAAGTTATGTTTAAAAGTACTTATAATTTTTTTTTCTTGTTTGACTCCACAGTTTCCTTCCACACCACAGGAATGGCAGACTGTGGCCTCCCAGTTCACTGACCGTTGGGACTTTCCCAACTGTGTAGGGGCGATCGATGAAAAGCATGTTCGCATTGTGCCACCACCCCATTCGAGGTCTTACTACTTCAATTACAAGGGGTTTAATAGTGTAGTATTGATGGTGGTGGTATCGGCACAATATGATTTTATGTACGTGGACGTGGGGAAGAACGGCCGGATGTTGGATGGAGGAGTCTTGGCCCAGACTGAGTTTTGCCAGCGTCTCCAGACTGGTGGCCTGGGATTGCCACCTGATGCCGAGAACGTTGAGGGACTCCCCTCTGTATTCATCGCAGATGAAGCCTTTGGTCTGGGCGAGCACCTGATGAGGCCATTCCCCCAAAAGACCCTCACCCCAGAGAGGAGGGTATTTAACTACTGGCTGGCCAGAGCGAGAAGAGTTGTGGAGCATGCCTTTGGGATTATGGCCAGCCGGTTCCGTTTGTTTCTCTCAGCCATCAATATGGGGGACTATAAAATCAATCATCTAATTATGTGCTGTTGCGTACTCCATAATTTTTTAAGAAAACATTCGCAAACATATCTTACCTCAGTTGGGCCGGAGGCCAGACTTAGTGCAGAATCTGTACTCACAGGCCTGGATACTGGCCGTACTGGCTTGGCCCCCCAAACCGCCCATCAAGTGTGGGACAGATATGTTTTTATTTTAATGGTAGGGGGGCCATTGCAATGCCAGCACATATTTAACCTTTCAAATAATAAAACATTTTTTTTATGATAAAATCTTGAGTTTTTATTCTTGTTCACTTTTCTTTTTGGCTGTCTCCTAGGTTCTCCTAGTGCACTTGTAGTGCCAGGTGCATTTCCCTTTAGTAAATAAGGCCCTTTGTCACTGGAAACACAAAATGAATTCCAAAACTGGTATTGAGTATTGAAAGAAGAAGCCACACGCATTGTTGTCGTTTAAAATTTTTACTGTGTGCACATTCAAACATGTGCGTTTTTTTTTAAACGTAATTCAATGTATTTTTTTTTTTTTGGTTTTATATTTTTTACAATATAATTGTGTATAATACAATACAATATATATTTTCAATATAAAATTGTTTAATTTGGGGGGGGGGACTATATTTTTGTACATTTTTTTGGTATTTTCTGCATAATTTTTTTTTTTTTTTTTAATTTGTATTTTAAAACAGGGTTTTTTTCACACAAAAAACATACACAACTCTGGAACTTGCAAAGTTCAACATGTAAAAGTTACAGGTGATGTCACCCATGTAAAAGCCAAATTTTGAAGATGCACACAAATTGGGAGTCCAAATGGGTAATGTCAACATGTGCTATCTCCCATCATGGGGGATCAATGGACGTGTTTTGTGGGTGCAATCCCTTCCTCTCACCTACTAGCATTATGAGGAAGGGGTTGCAAACACAAAACGCATACATTGAGATCCCATGATGGCAGATAGCACATGTTGACACACCGTGTGCATCTTCAAAATTTGGCTTTTAAAATTTAACAACTATAAAAAAAGAACAATGTTCTCATTTAAAAAGGAAATGAAGAACATGATCGATGTTTTAGGGAAAAAGGGATTAGATTCTCCCCAAAACATCGATCATGTTCTTCATTTCCTGTTGCATGCTGTCCAGCCGATTTCTCATGCTGTCTAGCTGATTGTGCATTTCATCAATGTGGCCATTCCAGACCACGATCTGCCCAATTAGCCTTTGGGCGCTGTCAGTGCTAAATGGGTCCGCGCTTGGCCTTCCACAACCAGAACATCACCTAAAATTTTAGAAGAAATATGTATTTAGAAATATGCAGGCATAAATAGATTACCTTAAGCTGGGGTGTCAGACACTCACCTGGTGGGGTGCAGATCTCATTCACTTCCTCCACCTCTCCTTCCTCCAGATCCTCGTGTGGGCTTGGGCTAATTACCTAATCAGGCTGGTGAGGTCGGGGTGCCCTTGGATCCTCTGACTGTTGTCTGAGTCTTTGCTCCCCTATGAGAATGAAACCAAAGGTATACTTAGCACACTGATATTTGAGTCCAGAAATAGGAATATGAAACATTGCTTTGAAGTGGTGTACAATTGTCTGTTTGTGAAAAGATCCAAGTTGAAGACATGATTCAAATTCCCTTTTGACCAAACTGCAATACTTACCTTTTTTGGCCAAGTTTCACAGATGGAGACACTTAAAGTATCCCCTGGAGCCCCTGTGTGGATTATCCTAAAAATGTTCTCTGGTGTCCCACAGTACACTAGTGCTCCTGAGTCCAGATGTGGAAACATCTGCTGTGTCCTGTCCTTACATTACACTGAATCATTTTTTCAAAGCATTCTAGTTTCAAAAACATCTACACAACAATATCCTAAACTTATTTTAATTAGACAAATTATCAACAACAAAATGTAGGTAGAACCCTGTACCATTGTATTTCTTGGCAAACGAACAGCATTTAGTTAGAATCATATGTATTTTCAAAAGAACGATATTTACGAACGATACAGTACAACAGTATAAACAAAAGCATATGGATCAGCATGCAAGTTAAGTATCTTAATAAGAACACACGACAAGTACTTACTTTTTTAAGCACCTTCTTGTTTCTGCGATACTGATCTGGCTCCCTCGTTTTTAGGTCGGACCAGCGCTTTCTCAATTGGTCTTTAGCCCGTCGTACCCCAAATTGCTGCTCCAGAGTGGTGACAACTGAGGACATTATTTGGTCCTTCCACAAATTGGGTCGGGTGTACGGACCGTTTTTGCCATCATAGTCCTCCCTCCTCAAGATGTCCACCATCTCCACCATTTATTCAAAGGCCATTTTGGTGGCCTTAAATATCCTCCTGGATCTGGATGTTTGGGGCTCCGGGCTTTCCTCCGCGCTAGTTCCTGATAATGTCTCCGCCATCTTTATCTATTTACTCCCACTGTGCAACGAAGAGAGAAGGGGGTGGGGAAAACTTGTCATAAAGAACGTCAGTGTATATAAAGCTAGTGTGCTGGCCTACGTATGTCCGAACGGAAGTAGCGAACGTCATAAACAAAGATAAGTTTTAAACGTGTGTGTGTTCTGTGTGTGTGTGTGCCCTATATTGGGATAAAGATAATACTGTGAGTTTGGACTGACATTAATGTTTTTCTTTTTTTTTAAATTGCACCTCCAGCACACCTGGGAAGCTTTGGGATCGTATCTATGTAAGATCTCTGGGGTCCTATACCAAAAAAATTGTATCTTATAGATCGTCTCCCTCTGATCCACACACCATGAAGACTTGGAAGTGGCCTCCCAAATCTTCTGCCACTGGGGGAGTTGGATAGGTCGCTTAATAATCTGGGACCATTTCTGCATGTAGGAGTGAAATGTGTCGGTGAGTGAAGAAGTTTCATGTAGGTAGCTATAGATATCTGAAATAAGATGGGCTTGGTATGGGCCTTGAGAACATAATAGTTCAAATGAGGTAGGTTTATCCAAGGTCAAAGTAGAGGATTTAGAGGAAAAATGTTTGAATTGGAGTAAAGAGTAAAATAAATGCTTAGGGATCTGATATTTGTACTCGTTATGACACAGGGAGACCCCCCGAATGTCAAGGTGGATGCGGATAGACATGTGCAGGATGAAAAAATTAGTTTAGTTTAGTTTCGTTTCGATTCGTTATTTAACTTAATTCGTTTAGTTAAATTCGTTGCATTCATTACATTCGTTTTCGGAATTCGTTTCGTTTCGTATTCGAATTCGAAAAAATTCGACCGCATTCGAAAAAATTCGACCGTATTCGAAAAAAACTATCAAATTCGAAAAAATTCTAACACATTCGAAAAAAACTGTCAAATTCGAAAAAATTCTACCACATTCGAAAAAAACTATCAAATTCGAAAAAATTCTACCACATTCGAAAAAAACTGTCAAATTCGAAAAAATTCTACCACATTCGAAAAAACTATCAAATTCAAAAAAAATGTTACTACATTTGAAAAAAATATTAAATTTGAAAAAATTCGACCGTATTCGAAAAAAACTATCAAATTCGAAAAAATTCTAACACATTCGAAAAAAACTGTCAAATTCGAAAAAATTCTACCACATTCGAAAAAAACTATCAAATTCGAAAAAATTCTACCACATTCGAAAAAAACTATCAAATTCGAAAAAATTCTACCACATTCGAAAAAAACTGTCAAATTCGAAAAAATTCTACCACATTCGAAAAAACTATCAAATTCGAAAAAATTCTACCACATTCGAAAAAAACTGTCAAATTCGAAAAATTTCTACCACATTCGAAAAAAACTATAAAATTCGAAAAAAACAATAACTGAATTTGAAAAAGTAAACTATATATAACCATTTTGCGAAATTTGAAATTCGTATAGAATGAAATCGAATTCCAATAGAAAAGATTAGGATAGAATAGAAAGTATAAAAGAATAGCATAGAAAAACAATAGATCAGAATAGAAAAAAATATAATATATTGTATTCTAAGCTTTTCTATTTGAATTCAAATTCATTCTGTACCAAATTCCAATTTTGGAAGATGGTTAAATATATATTATATTTTTTTTTCTATTCTGTTCCATTGTTTTTCTATGCTATTCTTTTCTATTCTATTCTAAACTTTTCTATTCGAATTTGAATTAATTCTATGCGAAATTCGAATTTCGGAAGATGGCTTCTAAAATTAGAATTTCGTATAGAATGAATTCGAATTTGAATAGAAAAGATTAGAATAGAAATAGAATAGACTAGAAAAACTATAGAACAGAAGAGAATAAAATATAATATATATATTTTTTTCTATTCTGTTTCATTGTTTTTCTATGCTATTCTTTTTTATTCTATTCTAAACATTTCTATTCGAATTTCGTATAGAATGAATTTGAATTTGAATAGAAAAGAATAGACTAGAAAAACAATAGAACAGAACAGAATAAAATATAATATATATATTATATCTTATTCTATTCTGTTCTATTGTTTTTCTAGTCTATTCTTTCTACTCTATTTTAATCTTTTCTATTCAAATTAATTTCGAATCGAATTTTGGAAGATGGTTTTATATATATATATATATATATATATATATATATATATATATGTAATTTTTTTCCCTTAAACTTCCCTCCTAAAAGTTTTTTTTTCCTTAAAATTCCCTTCTAAACTTGGGGTGCGTGTTATACGCCAGTGCGAGTTATACGCCGATAAATACGGTAATTTTTTTGTATTATTCTCTTCTATTGTTTTTTTATGCTTTTCTTTTCTATTATTTTATATTCTATAATAGTCTTTTCAATTCAAATTCATTCTATACGAAATTCGAATTTCGGAACATGGCTTCTGAAGTTTGAATTTCTTATAGAATGAATTCGAATTAGAACAGAAAATAATAGAAAAGAATAGACTAGAAAAACAATAGAACAGAATAGAAGAAAATATAATATATATATATATTATATATTATATTTTCTTCTATTCTGTTCTATTGTTTTTCTAGTCTATTCTTCTCTATTATTTTCTATTCTATTCTAATCTTTTATATTCAAATTTGATTTCGGTCTATATGAAATTCGAATTTTGGGAGATGTTTTATATATATATATATATATATATATATATATATATATATATATATATATATATATATATATATATATATATAAAAAGTTTCATTGTTTTTCTATGCTATTCTTTTCTATTCTATTCTAAACTTTTCTATTCGAATTTGAATTCATTCTATACGAAATTCGAATTTCGGAAGATGACTTCGTATAGAATGAATTCGAATTTGAATAGAAAAGATTAGAATAGAAAACTAGAAAAGGTACAATTTCTGGTGAAATTGTGAAAGTGTTCTTGCCTCTACAACTGGAGTGGGCGGAGTAACTGGGTGGAGTGGCTTGAGTAACTGTTGTGTGGTTGGAGTGGCTGGAGCTCCTGTGAAAAGCGTTAAAAAGCTTAATATTTTAAAAAGTATAAATAGTAGTAAAAAAGTTGAAGTCTCATCATTAGCTGAAAGAGCACAAACATTTTTTTTTTCAAAAATGATTTTTTTTTTCAAAAATGATTTTTTTTTTCAAAAGTGATTTTTTTTTCAAAAATATATATATATTTTTTTTTTTTATTTTTTTTTTCAAAAATATATTTTTTTTTTCAAAAATATATATTTTTTTTCAAAAATATATATTTTTTTTCAAAAATATATTTTTTTTTTCAAAAATATATTTTTTTTTTCAAAAATGATTTTTTTTTTTTTTCAAAAATATTTTTTTTTTTTACATGGGGCGGTCATAATGTTTTGGCTGATCATGGGGTGGTCATAATGTTTTGGCTGATCATGGGGTTGTCAGCTTTTGTCACCTCCCACTCTAGTTTTGAACATTTCGCCATTCATTCCTATGGGACCAATTTCGCCGCAAAAACGATGATATTTCGTGGACCATTCGGCGAAACATTCCACAAAGTAATAACACACCAATCGGGAACAATCCGCTCGTTTCGGTATATTACTTGTCTCTGTAGTGTAAAAACTGTGGGAGGAGTCTACAAGCATTATCAAGTCTAGCAGATGAAGTCACATGCATTTGGGGTGTCTCAGCATCTTGTGTTTACAACGACTGTTTCCTAGCAACGCTCATGCCCTGTTTATGCTTCCCAAATACTACTTCATCAAAACTGCCCCATCAGAATTACCCCATCAAAACTGCCCCATCATATTCCTCTATTATAAATCAGTACATGGTGTGTCTGTCCCCTCCCCCGGGCTCTGTAATCAGAGCTGAGATGCTCCAGCCACCTCCCCCCCTGTGTATAACAGAAGCTTTGGTAACCATGGCAACAAAACAAACAGTACACGCTGATTAATGGCTAAAATTTCCTGAAATGACCTCTAAACAAATGGCCGTATTTTAAAAACTATACATCCTACAGCGAAGATCTTTATATTGTGAGAATCACAAGACCCAGACCTAGATTTTGATACATAGTATGTCTCTGAAATATTAAAATTGAAGGCACGGTCGCAGTTTAGATATTGCCCTTCAAATTTGAAGGGGCTAGAGTGTAGTTTCAATGAATGTCAATGGACGGCGTGAGTTGCAAACAAATGGTCATATTGTGAAAACTATCAGGACTATGGCTTAGCCGTGGACATGTTTAGTGGCAGCAGGGATAGCTGAACGTTTTGATATAAGATTTGTGTAGGTGGGCTTGAAAATGAGGGAGTGGCGGCAGTTTAGAAATCATGTTCTGATTTTCCAGCTTTTGTCATCTCCCACTCTAGTTTCCCCATTCATTCCTATGGGACCAATTTCGCCGCAAAAATGACGATATTTCGTGAACCATTCGGCGAAACGTTCCACAAAGTAATAGCACACCATTCGGGAACAATCCGCACGTTTCGGTATATTACTTGTCTATGTAGTGTAAAACTGTGGGAGGAGTTAGGGTGGTAAATTTGGCTATAATAATAAGAACTAGAAAAGGTACAATTTCTGGGGAAATTGTGAAAAGTGTTCTTGCCTCTACAACTGGAGTGGGCGGAGTAACTGGGTGGGGTGGAGTGGCTTGAGTAACTGTGAAAAGTGTTAAAAAGCTTAATATTTTAAAAAGTATAAATAGTAGTAAAAAAGTTCCATCATTCGCTGAAAGAGCTGAACATTTTTTTCAAAAGTAATTTTTTTTTTCAAAAATGAATTTTTTTTAATCAAAAATGATTTTTTTTTCTTCAAAAATGATTTTTTTTTTCAAAAGTAATTTTTTTTTCAAAGGTAATTTTTTTTTTCAAAAATGAATTTTTTTATTTCAAAAATAATTTTTTTTTCGAAATTATTATTTTTTTTAAAGTAATTTTTTTTTCAAAAATAATTTTTTTTTTTCAAAAATATTTTTTTTTTTCAAATATATTTTTTTTTCAAAAATAATTTTTTTTTTAACCACTTGAGCCCCGGACCATTATGCTGCCTAAGGACCAGAGGTCTTTTTCCAATTTGGCACTGCGTCGCTTTAACTGCTAATTGCGCGGTTATGCAATGCTGTACCCAAACGAAATTTGCGTCCTTTTCTTCCCACAAATAGAGCTTTCTTTTGATGGTATTTGATCACTTCTGCAGTTTTTATTTTTTGCGCTATAAACGGAAAAAGACCGAAAATTTTGAAAAAAAATGATATTTTCTACTTTTTGTTATAAAAAAAATCCAATAAACTCAATTTTAGTCATACATTTAGGCCAAAATGTATTCGGCCACATGTCTTTGGTAAAAAAAATGTCAATAAGCGTATATTTATTGGTTTGCGCAAAAGTTATAGCGTCTACAAACTAGGGTACATTTTCTGGAATTTACACAGCTTTTAGTTTATGACTGCCTATGTCATTTCTTGAGGTGCTAAAATGGCAGGGCAGTACAAAACCCCCCCAAATGACCCCATTTTGGAAAGTAGACACCCCAAGGAAATTGCTGATAGGCATGTTGAACCCATTGAATATTTATTTTTTTTGTCCCAAGTGATTGAATAATGACAAAAAAAAAAAAAAAAAAAAATATTTACAAAAAGTTGTCACTAAATGATATATTGCTCACACAGGCCATGGGCCTATGTGGAATTGCACCCCAAAATATATTCAGCTACTTCTCCTGAGTACGGGGATACCACATGTGTGGGACTTTTTGGGAGCCTAGCCGCGTATGGGACCCCGAAAACCAATCACCGCCTTCAGGATTTCTAAGGGTGTAACTTTTTGATTTCACTCTTCACTGCCTATCACAGTTTCGGAGGCCATGGAATGCCCAGGTGGCACAACCCCCCCCCAAATGACCCCATTTTGGAAAGTAGACACCCCAAGCTATTTGCTGAGAGGCATATTGAGTCCATGGAATATTTTATATTTTGACACAAGTTGCGGGAAAGTGACACTTTTTTTTTTTTTTTTTTTTTTTTTGCACAAAGTTGTCACTAAATGATATATTGCTCACACAGGCCATGGGCCTATGTGGAATTGCACCCCAAAATACATTTAGCTGCTTCTCCTGAGTATGGGGATACCACATGTGTGGGACTTTTTGGGAGCCTAGCCGCGTACGGGGCCCCGAAAACCAATCACCGCCTTCAGCGTTTTTAAGGGCGTGAATTTTTGATTTTACTCTTCACTGCCTAACACCGTTTCGGAGGCCATGGAATGCCCAGGTGGCACAAACCCCCCCCAAATGACCCCATTTTGGAAAGTAGACACCCCAAGCTATTTGCTGAGAGGCATGGTGAGTATTTTGCAGCTCTCATTTGTTTTTGAAAATGAAGAAAGACAAGAAAAAACTTTTTTTTTTTTTCTTTTTTCAAATTTCAAAACTTTGTGACAAAAAGTGAGGTCTGCAAAATACTCACTATACCTCTCAGCAAATAGCTTGGGGTGTCTACTTTCCAAAATGGGGTCATTTGGGGGGGTTTTGTGCCACCTGGGCATTCCATGGCCTCCGAAACTGTGATAGGCAGTGAAGAGTGAAATCAAAAATTCACGCCCCTTAGAAAGCCTGAAGGCGGTGCTTGGTTTTCGGGGTCCCGTACACGGCTAGGCTCCCAAAAAGTCTCACACATGTGGTATCCCCGTACTCAGGAGAAGCAGCAGAATGTATTTTGGGGTGTAATTTCACATATTCCCATGGCATGTTTGAGCAATATATCATTTAGTGACAACTTTGTGCAAAAAAAAAAAAAAAAAAAAAAAAATTTGTCTCTTTCCCGCAACTTGTGTCGCAATATAAAATATTCCATGGACTCGACATGCCTCTCAGCAAATAGCTTGGGGTGTCTACTTTCCAAAATGGGGTCATTTGGGGGGGTTTTGAACTGTCCTGGCATTTTATGCACAACATTTAGAAGCTTATGTCACACATCACCCACTCTTCTAACCACTTGAAGACAAAGCCCTTTCTGACACTTATTTTTTACATGAAAAAGTTTTTTTTTTTTTGCAAGAAAATTACTTTGAACCCCCAAACATTATATATTTTTTTAAAGCAAATGCCCTACAGATTAAAATGGTGGGTGTTTCATTTTTTTTTTTCACACAGTATTTGCGCAGCGATTTTTCAAACGCATTTTTTGGGGAAAAAACACACTTTTTTAAATTTTAATGCACTAAAACACACTATATTGCCCAAATGTTTGATGAAATAAAAAAGATGATCTTAGACCGAGTACATGGATACCAAACATGACATGCTTTACAATTGCGCACAAACGTGCAGTGGCAACAAAATAAATACATTTTTAAAAGCCTTTAAAAGCCTTTACAGGTTACCACTTTAGATCTACAGAGGAGGTCTACTGCAAAAATTACTGCCCTCGATCTGACCTTCGCGGCGATACCTCACATGCATGGTGCAATTGCTGTTTACGTTTGACGACAGACCGCCGCTTGCGTTCGCCTTAGCGCAAGAGCAGGGGGCGACAGGGGTGCTTTTTTTTTTTTTTTTTTTTTTTTCTTTATTATTTTTTTGCTTTTTTATCTTATTTTTAAACTGTTCCTTTCATTTTTTTTTTTTTTAAATCATTTTTATTGTTATCTCGGGGAATGTAAATATCCCCTATGATAGCAATAGGTAGTGACAGGTACTCTTTTTTGAAAAAATTGGGGTCTATTAGACCCTAGATCTCTCCTCTGCCCTCAAAGCATCTGACCACACCAAGATCGGTGTGATAAAATGCTTCCCCAATTTCCCAATGGCGCTATTTACATCCGGCGAAATCTAAGTCATAAAATGCTCGTAGCTTCCGGTTTCTTAGGCCATAGAGATGTTTGGAGCCACTCTTGTCTCTGATCAGCTCTATGGTCAGCTGGCTGAATCACCGGCTGCATTCTCAGGTTCCGTGTTGAGACAGGAGAGCCAGAGAAAAACACGGAAGACGGTGGGGGGGGGGGGCATTCCCTCCCACGGCTTGTAAAGGCAGTCTAGAGGCTAATTAGCCGCTAGGATTGCTTTTACATGAAAGCCGACCGCTGGCTGAAAAGAATGATACCAAGATGATACCTAAACCTGCAGGCATCATTCTGGTATAACCACTCAAAGTTGTGAATGGCGTACCTGAAGACAAAAAAATGGTTAACAATAAAGCACAGTAAACAATAAAGTATAAATAATTACATACCTGAAAAACAAACATGATAAAACATAATAACAATAACAATAACAATAACAACACTGCAGAATAGAATACAGTAAAAAAAGAGCAGAACAATAGAGAGAGAGAATAGAGAGAGAGAACAATAAAACGACAACTATTTTTTTTTATTTTATATATATTTTTTTTTTTTTTACACTTTTTTTGTAACTAACTTTTATAACTGTAACCGGTTCCAGGTTCGGGTCTCTCAAAATGCGATGGCATCTTGGGAGACCCTGTGAAAGTGTGCCTAGTCTGTGCAATGCTGTACCCTACGCTAATACTCAACTAGTGTATGGTAGCGTTCAAAACATTCACCAATGCAAAGACCAGGATTGTCAGGACAGAAGGGACAATAATAGCGGGTGTCACGCCTATATCCGCGTTTGCTGCAGACACGACATCTTTTTGGGGGGGGTTCGTTGGGTAGGGGTACTCGGGAGCACATAAAAATGCCTCTCATGCAGCCGACTGCATTTCGTTGGGGGATGTGAATGGGGGAAGTACGGGCGCTGCAGAAGTGGTGGGTTCCCAATTAGGATTGGCGAATGCAGCAGGAAGGGCACTATGGGCACGACGGGCCTGTGTTTGTCTTTTTGGTGGCAGCGGGACACTACTTGTGCTTGTCACCTCACCAGCTTGAACTGCACTTATGGGACTCGCCACGTCACCAAGTGTTACTGCAGTGCTGGTTTGACTACGACCGGGGTGTACTAGGCCGCTGGTGCTTGCCAGTTCAATAAAAAGCTTCCAAAAAAACTGTTAGCGATCGCAGGGATCAGGCCTGACTCTGCGAACGCTGCAGTAATGCGTTTAGTGTTTTGTAAGTGACAGTGATCGATCGATACTGCACTTGGGTGGGCTGGACTGGGCCGGGCGGAGGGGCAAAACGCAGGTGCTAGCAGGTATCTGGGTTGATCCCGCTAACACTGCGTTTTTGGGAACCCTAAACTGCTGGGGACGCTAGTATAGATCTGATCTGATCGGATCAGATATTGATCCGTTCAGATACTATACCACTAAAGGAGGCGTATGCTGCGTGCGTGGGTGTTAGCGGTACTGGCGCTAACCTGACGCTGCCTGGGGCCGGTGCTTGCTAGTTCACCAAAATGCTACCAAAAAAACTGTTAGCGATCGCAGGGATCAGGCCTGACTCTGCGAACGCTGCAGTTATGCGTTTAGTGCCTTGTAAGTGTCAGTGATCGATCGATACTGCACTTGGGTGGGCTGGGCTGGGCCGGGCGGAGGGGCACAACGCAGGTGCTAGCAGGTATCTGGGCTGATCCCGCTAACACTGCGTTTTTGGGAACCCTAAACTGCTGGGGACGCTAGTATAGATCTGATCGGATCAGATATTGATCCGATCAGATACTATACCACTAAGGGAGGTGTACGGTGCATGCGTGGGTGTTAGCGGTACTGGCGCTAACCTGACGCTGCCTGGTGCTTGCTTGCCAGTTCACCAAAATGCTACCAAAAAAACTGTTAGCGATCGCAGGGATCAGGCCTGACTCTGCGAACGCTGCAGTTATGCGTTTAGTGTTTTGTAAGTGACAGTGATCGATCGATACTGCACTTGGGTGGACTGGGCGGAGGGGCAAAACGCAGGTGCTAGCGGGTATCTGGGCTGATCCCGCTAACACTGTGTTTTTGGGAACCCTAAACTGCTGGGGACGCTAGTATAGATCTGATCAGATCAGATATTGATCCGATCAGATACTATACCACTAAGGGAGGCGTATGCTGCATGCGTGGGTGTTAGCGGTACTGGCGCTAATCTGACGCTGCCTGGGGCGACGCATATCACCGCCGGGCGATCAGGGGGCTAAACCTTTATTAGGTAATAAACGGCGGGTGCCCTGACACTATAAAAAATAAACGAACTAACCAGCGTCACCCGTAACAGTTATACGGTGATCAGTGGTGAAAGGGTTAACTAGGGGGCAATCAAGGGGTTAAAACATTTATTAGGTAGTATATGGGGGTCCCTGTCACTATAAAACGCTGACGGCGAACCTAAATATTTACCTCACTAACTAGCGTCACCAGCGACACTAATACAGCGATCAGAAAAATGATCGCTTAGCAACACTGGTGACAGGGGGTGATCAAGGGGTTAAAACTTTATTAGGGGGGGTTAGGGGGGTACCCTAGACCTAAAGGGGGGTAATACTCACTGTCCCAACACTGTAACTGTCACAAACTGACACTATGCAGTAATCAGAAAAAAAAAAAAAAAAAAAAAAAAAAAACCTGCTGGTGTCAGTTTGTGACAGGGGGGGGGGGGGGTGATTGGGGGGGGATCGGGGGGCGATCGGGGGGGGGATCGGGGTGTTTTGTGTGCCTGGCATGTTCTACTGTGTGTGTAGTGTGTTGTGCACTCACATTGATGTCTTCTCCCCTCGGCGCTGGAACGGAAAATACCGAGCCGAGGGGAGATGACATCATTTCCTTTGCTGCTGTTTAGCATACAGCAGCAAAGGAGTGTTCCCATTGGCCGGCGGCGATCGCGAGGGGGGGGCCACGAACGGATGGCCTCCCCCTCATCTCGGATCGCCGGGGAACAGAACGGGACCGCTTCGGGCACCGGGGGGGGGTCCGATCGGACCCCCCACCCGCGAGAGGCAAATCACGTACATGTACGTGATTTTGCCTGCCCGTGCCGCCTTGCCGACGTAAATCGGCGTTAGGCGGTCCTTAAGTGGTTAAAAGAAATTTTTTTTTCAAAAATATTTTTTTTTTCAAAAATATTTTTTTTTTTTTTTCAAAAATGATTTTTTTTTTCAAAAATTATTTTTTTACTTTTTTCAAAAAATTTTTTTTTTTTTCAAAAATATTTTTTTTTTTACATGGGGCGGTCATAATGTTTTGGCTGATCATGGGGTGGTCATAATGTTTTGGCTGATCATGGGGTTGTCAGCTTTTGTCACTTCCCACTCTAGTTTTGAACATTTCGCCATTCATTCCTATGGGACCAATTTCGCCGCAAAAACGTCATTTCGTGGACCATTCGGCAAAACATTCCACAAAGTAATAACACACCAATCGGGAACAATCCGCTCGTTTCGGTATATTATTTGTCTCTGTAGTGTGAAAACTGTGGGAGGAGTCTACAAGCATTATCAAGTCTAGCAGATGAAGTCACATGCATTTGGAGTGTCTCAGCATCTTGTGTTTACAACCACTGTTTCCTAGCAACGCTCATGCCCTGTTTATGCTTCCCAAATACTGCTTCATCAAAACTGCCCCATCAGAATTACCCCATCAAAACTGCCCCATCATATTCCTCTATTATAAATCAGTACATGGTGTGTCTGTCCCCTCCCCCGGGCTCTGTAATCAGCTGAGATGCTCCAGCCACCTTCCCCCCTGTGTATAACAGAAGCTTTGGTAACCATGGCAACAAAACAAACACTAACAGTACACTCTGATTAATGGCTAAAATTTCCTGAAATGACCTCCAAACAAATGGCCGTATTTTAAAAACTATACATCCTACAGCGAAGATCTTTATATTGTGAGAATCACAAGACCCAGACCTAGATTTTGATGTATAGTATGTCTCTGAAATATTAAAAATGAAGGCACAGTCGCAGTTTAGATATTGCCCTTCAAATTTGGAGGGGGCTAGAGTGTAGTTTCAATGAATGTCAATGGACGGCGTGAGTTGCAAACAAATGGTCATATTGTGAAAACTATCAGGACTATGGCTTAGCCGTGGACATGTTTAGTGGCAGCAGGGATAGCTGAACGTTTTGATATATGATTTGTGTAGGTGGGCTTGAAAATGAGGGAGTGGCGGCAGTTTAGAAATCATGTTCTGATTTTCCAGCTTTTGTCATCTCCCACTCTAGTTTCCCCATTCATTCCTATGGGACCAATTTCGCCGCAAAAACGACGATATTTCGTGAACCATTCGGCGAAACGTTCCACAAAGTAATAGCACACCATTCGGGAACAATCCGCACGTTTCGGTATATTACTTGTCTATGTAGTGTAAAAACTGTGGGAGGAGTTAGGGTGGTAAATTTGGCTATAATAATAAGAATAATATATATGTGAGATAACAGTAAGTGGTCTTGCTATGCAAGAACACTTAATAACTAGAAAAGGTACAATTTCTGGGGAAATTGTGAAAGTGTTCTTGCCTCTACAACTGGAGTGGGCGGAGTAACTGGGTGGGGTGGAGTGGCTTGAGTAACTGTGAAAAGTGTTAAAAAGCTTAATATTTTAAAAAGTATAAATAGTAGTAAAGAAGTTCCATCATTCGCTGAAAGAGCTGAACATTTTTTTCAAAAGTAATTTTTTTTTTCAAAAATGAATTTTTTTTAATCAAAATCAAAATGATTTTTTTTTTCAAAAGTAATTTTTTTTTTCAAAGGTAATTTTTTTTTTCAAAAATGAATTTTTTTATTTCAAAAATAATTTTTTTTTCGAAATTATTATTTTTTTTAAAGTAATTTTTTTTTCAAAAATAATTTTTTTTTTTCAAAAATATTTTTTTTTTCAAATATATATTTTTTTCAAAAATAATTTTTTTTTTTAAAAGAAATTTTTTTTTCAAAAATATTTTTTTTTTCAAAAATAATTTTTTTTTTTCAAAAATATTTTTTTTTCAAAAATATTTTTTTTTTTTTTCAAAAATGATTTTTTTTTTTCAAAAATTATTTTTTTACTTTTTTCAAAATTTTTTTTTTTTCAAAAATATTTTTTTTTTTACATGGGGCGGTCATAATGTTTTGGCTGATCATGGGGTGGTCATAATGTTTTGGCTGATCATGGGGTTGTCAGCTTTTGTCACTTCCCACTCTAGTTTTGAACATTTCGCCATTCATTCCTATGGGACCAATTTCGCCGCAAAAACGTCATTTCGTGGACCATTCGGCAAAACATTCCACAAAGTAATAACACACCAATCGGGAACAATCCGCTCGTTTCGGTATATTATATGTCTCTGTAGTGTGAAAACTGTGGGAGGGGTCTACAAGCATTATCAAGTCTAGCAGATGAAGTCACATGCATTTGGGGTGTCTCAGCATCTTGTGTTTACAACCGCTGTTTCCTAGCAACGCTCATGCCCTGTTTATGCTTCCCAAATACTGCTTCATCAAAACTGCCCCATCAGAATTACCCCATCAAAACTGCCCCATCATAATTGCCCCATCAAAACTGCCCCATCAGAATTGCCCCATCAAAACTGCCCCATCAGAATTGCCCTATCAAATCTGCCCCATCATATTCCTCTATTATAAATCAGTACATGGTGTGTCTGTCCCCTCCCCCGGGCTCTGTAATCAGCTGAGATGCTCCAGCCACCTTCCCCCCTGTGTATAACAGAAGCTTTGGTAACCATGGCAACAAAACAAACACTAACAGTACACTCTGATTAATGGCTAAAATTTCCTGAAATGACCTCTAAACAAATGGCCATATTTTAAAAACTATACATCCTACAGCGAAGATCTTTATATTGTGAGAATCACAAGACCCAGACCTAGATTTTGATGTATAGTATGTCTCTGAAATATTAAAAATGAAGGCACAGTCGCAGTTTAGAAATTGCCCTTCAAATTTGGAGGGGGCTAGAGTGTAGTTTCAATGAATGTCAATGGACGGCGTGAGTTGCAAACAAATGGTCATATTGTGAAAACTATCAGGACTATGGCTTAGCCGTGGACATGTTTAGTGGCAGCAGGGGTAGCTGAACATTTTGATATAAGATTTGTGTAGGTGGGCTTGAAAATGAGGGAGTGGCGGCAGTTTAGAAATCATGTTCTGATTTTCCAGCTTTTGTCATCTCCCACTCTAGTTTCCCCATTCATTCCTATGGGACCAATTTCGCCGCAAAAACGACGATATTTCGTGAACCATTCGGCGAAACGTTCCACAAAGTAATAGCACACCATTCGGGAACAATCCGCACGTTTCGGTATATTACTTGTCTATGTAGTGTAAAAACTGTGGGAGGAGTTAGGGTGGTAAATTTGGCTATAATAATAAGAATAATATATATGTGAGATAACAGTAAGTGGTCTTGCTATGCAAGAACACTTAATTAAGTGTTCTTGCATAGCAAGACCACTTACTGTTATCTCACATATATATTATTCTTATTATTATAGCCAAATTTACCACCCTAACTCCTCCCACAGTTTTTACACTACATAGACAAGTAATATACCGAAACGTGCGGATTGTTCCCGAATGGTGTGCTATTACTTTGTGGAACGTTTCGCCGAATGGTTCACGAAATATCGTCATTTTTGCGGCGAAATTGGTCCCATAGGAATGAATGGGGAAACTAGAGTGGGAGATGACAAAAGCTGGAAAATCAGAACATGATTTCTAAACTGCCGCCACTCCCTCATTTTCAAGCCCACCTACACAAATCTTATATCAAAACGTTCAGCTATCCCTGCTGCCACTAAACATGTCCACGGCTAAGCCATAGTCCTGATAGTTTTCACAATATGACCATTTGTTTGCAACTCACGCCGTCCATTGACATTCTTTGAAACTACACTCTAGCCCCCTCCAAATTTGAAGGGCAATTTCTAAACTGCGACTGTGCCTTCATTTTTAATATTTCAGAGACATACTATACATCAAAATCTAGGTCTGGGTCTTGTGATTCTCACAATATAAAGATCTTCGCTGTAGGATGTATAGTTTTTAAAATACGGCCATTTGTTTAGAGGTCATTTCAGGAAATTTTAGCCATTAATCAGAGTGTACGGTGTTTGTTTTGTTGCCATGGTTACCAAAGCTTCTGTTATACACAGGGGGGAAGGTGGCTGGAGCATCTCAGCTGATTACAGAGCCCGGGGGAGGGGACAGACACACCATGTACTGATTTATAATAGAGGAATATGATGGGGCAGTTTTGATGGGGTAATTCTGATGGGGCAGTTTTGATGAAGCAGTATTTGGGAAGCATAAACAGGGCATGAGCGTTGCTAGGAAACAGTGGTTGTAAACACAAGATGCTGAGACACTCCAAATGCATGTGACTTCATCTGCTAGACTTGATAATGCTTGTAGACTCCTCCCACAGTTTTTACACTACAGAGACAAGTAATATACCGAAACGAGCGGATTGTTCCCGATTGGTGTGTTATTACTTTGTGGAATGTTTTGCCGAATGGTCCACGAAATGACGTTTTTGCGGCGAAATTGGTCCCATAGGAATGAATGGCGAAATGTTCAAAACTAGAGTGGGAGGTGACAAAAGCTGACAACCCCATGATCAGCCAAAACATTATGACCACCCCATGATCAGCCAAAACATTATGACCGCCCCATGTAAAAAAAAAAATTATTTTTGAAAAAAAAAAATATTTTTGAAAAAAAAATTTCTTTTAAAAAAAAAATTATTTTTGAAAAAAAAATATATTTGAAAAAAAAAAATATTTTTGAAAAAAAAAAATTATTTTTGAAAAAAAAATTACTTTAAAAAAAATAATAATTTCGAAAAAAAAATTATTTTTTAAATAAAAAAATTCATTTTTGAAAAAAAAAATTACCTTTGAAAAAAAAAATCATTTTTGAAGAAAAAAAAATCATTTTTGATTAAAAAAAATTCATTTTTGAAAAAAAAAAATACTTTTGAAAAAAATGTTCAGCTCTTTCAGCGAATGATGGAACTTTTTTACTACTATTTATACTTTTTAAAATATTAAGCTTTTTAACACTTTTCACAGTTACTCAAGCCACTCCACCCCACCCAGTTACTCCGCCCACTCCAGTTGTAGAGGCAAGAACACTTTCACAATTTCCCCAGAAATTGTACCTTTTCTAGTTGTGAAAGTGTTCTTGCCTCTACAACTGGAGTGGGCGGAGTAACTGGGTGGAGTGGCTTGAGTAACTGTTGTGTGGTTGGAGTGGCTGGAATAACTGTGAAAAGTGTTAAAAAGCTTAATATTTTAAAAAATATAAATAGTAGTAAAACAGTTGAAGTCCCATCATTAGCTGAAAGAGCTGAACATTTTTTTCAAAAATTTTTTTTTTTTTTCAAAAATGATTTTTTTTTTAAATGATTTTTTTTTCAAAAATGATTTTTTTTATTTTTTCAAAAATATTTTTTTTTTCAAAAATAAAATTTTTTCTCAATAATTTTTTTTTTCAAAAATATTTTTTTTTTCAAAAACATATTTTTTTTTCCAAAAATAATTTTTTTTTCAAAAATGATTTTTTGTTCAAAATATTTTTTTTTTTTCAAAATAATTTTTTTTTTCAAAAATTATTTTTTTTTTTCAAAAATTATGATTTTTTTTTTAATTTTTTTTTCATAAATGATTTTTTTTTTCAAAAATGATTTTTTTTATTTTTTGAAAAAAAAAATATATTTTTTTTTCAAAAAATATTTTTTTTATTGTTTCAAAAATATTTTTTTTTTAAATGATTTTTTTTTCAAAAAATATTTTTTTTATTGTTTCAAAAATATTTTTTTTTTTCAAAAATGAATTTTTTTTTTTTTCAAAAATGAATTTTTTTTTTTTTTCAAAAATAATTTTTTTTTTTCATGGGGCGGTCATAATGTTTTGGCAGATCATGGGGTTGTCAGCTTTTGTCACCTCCCACTCTAGTTTTGAACATTTCGCCATTCATTCCTATGGGACCAATTTCACCGCAAAAACAACGATATTTCGTGAACCATTCGGCGAAACGTTCCACAAAGTAATATCACACCAATTAAATGACATTGAGGCCGGATTCACACTGGTATTTTTCAGCTTTTCACAAAGTTCCACAAGGTAATAGGACACCAATTAAATGACATTGAACATTTCACCATTCATTCCTATGGGACCAATATTGCCGCAAAAACAACGATATTTCGTGAACCACAAAGTAATAACACACCAATCGGGAACAATCCACTCGTTTCGGTATATTACTTGTCTCTGTAGTGTAAAAACTGTGGGAGGAGTCTACAAGCATTATCAAGTCTAGCAGATGAAGTCACATGCATTTGGGGTGTCTCAGCATCTTGTGTTTACAACCACTGTTTCCTAGCAACGCTCATGCCCTGTTTATGCTTCCCAAATACTACTTCATCAAAACTGCCCCATCAGAATTACCCCATCAAAACTGCTCCATCATATTCCTCTATTATAAATCAGTACATGGTGTGTCTGTCCCCTCCCCCGGGCTCTGTAATCAGAGCTGAGATGCTCCAGCCACCTCCCCCTGTGTATAACAGAAGCTTTGGTAACCATGGCAACAAAACAAACACTAACAGTACACTCTGATTAATGGCTAAAATTTCCTGAAATGACCTCTAAACAAATGGCTGTATTTTAAAAACTATACATCCTACAGCGAAGATCTTTATATTGTGAGAATCACAAGACCCAGACCTAGATTTTGATACATAGTATGTCTCTGAAATATTAAAATTGAAGGCACGGTCGCAGTTTAGATATTGCCCTTCAAATTTGAAGGGGCTAGAGTGTAGTTTCAATGAATGTCAATGGACGGCGTGAGTTGCAAACAAATGGTCATATTGTGAAAACTATCAGGACTATGGCTTAGCCGTGGACATGTTTAGTGGCAGCAGGGATAGGTGAACGTTTTGATATAAGATTTGTGTAGGTGGGCTTGAAAATGAGGGAGTGGCGGCAGTTTAGAAATCATGTTCTGATTTTCCAGCTTTTGTCATCTCCCACTCTAGTTTCCCCATTCATTCCTATGGGACCAATTTCGCCGCAAAAACGATGATATTTCGTGAACCATTCGGCAAAACGTTCCACAAAATAATAGCACACCATTCGGGAACAATCCGCACGTTTCGGTATATTACTTGTCTATGTAGTGTAAAAACTGTGGGAGGAGTTAGGGTGGTAAATTTGGCTATAATAATAATAAGAACTAGAAAAGGTACAATTTCTGGGGAAATTGTGAAAGTGTTCTTGCCTCTACAACTGGAGTGGGCGGAGTAACTGGGTGGGGTGGAGTGGCTTGAGTAACTGTGAAAAGTGTTAAAAAGCTTAATATTTTAAAAAGTATAAATAGTAGTAAAAAAGTTCCATCATTCGCTGAAAGAGCTGAACATTTTTTTCAAAAGTAATTTTTTTTTTCAAAAATGAATTTTTTTTAATCAAAAATGATTTTTTTTTCTTCAAAAATGATTTTTTTTTTCAAAAGTAATTTTTTTTTTCAAAGGTAATTTTTTTTTTCAAAAATGAATTTTTTTATTTCAAAAATAATTTTTTTTTCGAAATTATTATTTTTTTTAAAGTAATTTTTTTTTCAAAAATAATTTTTTTTTTTCAAAAATAATTTTTTTTTTCAAAAATATTTTTTTTTTCAAATATATTTTTTTTTCAAAAATAATTTTTTTTTTAAAAGAAATTTTTTTTTCAAAAATATTTTTTTTTTTCAAAAATAATTTTTTTTTTTCAAAAATATTTTTTTTTTCAAAAATATTTTTTTTTTTTTCAAAAATGATTTTTTTTTTTCAAAAATTATTTTTTTACTTTTTTCAAAAAATTTTTTTTTTTTTCAAAAATATTTTTTTTTTTTACATGGGGCGGTCATAATGTTTTGGCTGATCATGGGGTGGTCATAATGTTTTGGCTGATCATGGGGTTGTCAGCTTTTGTCACTTCCCACTCTAGTTTTGAACATTTCACCATTCATTCCTATGGGACCAATTTCGCAGCAAAAACGTCATTTCGTGGACCATTCGGCAAAACATTCCACAAAGTAATAACACACCAATCGGGAACAATCCGCTCGTTTCGGTATATTATTTGTCTCTGTAGTGTGAAAACTGTGGGAGGAGTCTACAAGCATTATCAAGTCTAGCAGATGAAGTCACATGCATTTGGAGTGTCTCAGCATCTTGTGTTTACAACCACTGTTTCCTAGCAACGCTCATGCCCTGTTTATGCTTCCCAAATACTACTTCATCAAAACTGCCCCATCAGAATTACCCCATCAAAACTGCCCCATCATATTCCTCTATTATAAATCAGTACATGGTGTGTCTGTCCCCTCCCCCGGGCTCTGTAATCAGCTGAGATGCTCCAGCCACCTTCCCCCCTGTGTATAACAGAAGCTTTGGTAACCATGGCAACAAAACAAACACTAACAGTACACTCTGATTAATGGCTAAAATTTCCTGAAATGACCTCTAAACAAATGGCCGTATTTTAAAAACTATACATCCTACAGCGAAGATCTTTATATTGTGAGAATCACAAGACCCAGACCTAGATTTTGATGTATAGTATGTCTCTGAAATATTAAAAATGGAGGCACAGTTGCAGTTTAGAAATTGCCCTTCAAATTTGAAGGGGCTAGAGTGTAGTTTCAATGAATGTCAATGGACGGCGTGAGTTGCAAACAAATGGTCATATTGTAAAAACTATCAGGACTATGGCTTAGCCGTGGACATGTTTAGTGGCAGCAGGGATAGCTGAACGTTTTGATATAAGATTTGTGTAGGTGGGCTTGAAAATGAGGGAGTGGCGGCAGTTTAGAAATCATGTTCTGATTTTCCAGCTTTTGTCATCTCCCACTCTAGTTTCCCCATTCATTCCTATGGGACCAATTTCGCCGCAAAAACTACGATATTTCGTGAACCATTCGGCGAAACGTTCCACAAAGTAATAGCACACCATTCGGGAACAATCCGCACGTTTTGGTATATTACTTGTCTATGTAGTGTAAAAACTGTGGGAGGAGTTAGGGTGGTAAATTTGGCTATAATAATAAGAATAATATATATGTGAGATAACAATAAGTGGTCTTGCTATGCAAGAACACTTAACTAGAAAAGGTACAATTTCTGGGGAAATTGTGAAAAGTGTTCTTGCCTCTACAACTGGAGTGGGCGGAGTAACTGGGTGGAGTGGGCGGAGTAACTGTGAAAAGTGTTAAAAAGCTTAATATTTTAAAAAGTATAAATAGTAGTAAAACAGTTGAAGTCCCATCATTAGCTGAAAGAGCTGAACTTTTTTTTCAAAAATGATTTTTTTTTTCAAAAATGATTTTTTTTTAATGATTTTTTTTTTTCAAAAATTATTTTTTTTTATTTTTTCAAAAATATTTTTTTTTTCAAAAATAATTTTTTTTTCTTTTTTTTTTTTCAAAAAATTTTTTTTGAAAAATTATTTTTTTTAAAAAAAAATATTTTTGTTTTCAAAAATAATTTTTTTTTGTTCAAAATTTTTTTTTTTCAAAATTTTTTTTTTTCTTCAAAATAATTTTTTTTTTTTCAAAAATATTTTTTTCTTTTTTCAAAAATATTTTTTTTTCTCAATAATATTTTTTTTTTCAAAAATGAATTTTTTTTTTTTTTCAAAAATATTTTTTTTTTCATGGGGCGGTCATAATGTTTTGGCTGATCATGGGGTGGTCATAATCTTTTGGCTAATCAGGGGGTTGTCAGCTTTTGTCACCTTCCACTCTAGTTTTGAAAATTTCGCCATTCATTCCTATGGGACCAATTTCGCCGCAAAAACTACGATATTTCGTGAACCATTCGGTGAAACATTCCACAAAGTAATAGCACACCAATCGGGAACAATCCGCTCGTTTCGGTATATTACTTGTCTCTGTAGTGTAAAAACTGTGGGAGGAGTCTGCAAGCATTATCAAGTCTAGCAGATAAAGTCACATGCATTTGAGGTGTCTCAGCATCTTGTGTTTACAACCACTGTTTCCTAGCAACGCTCATGCCCTGTTTATGCTTCCCAAATACTACTTCATCAAAACTGCCCCATCAGAATTACCCCATCAAAACTGCCCCATCATATTCCTCTATTATAAATCAGTACATGGTGTGTCTGTCCCCTCCCCCGGGCTCTGTAATCAGCTGAGATGCTCCAGCCACCTCCCCCCTGTGTATAACAGAAGCTTTGGTAACCATGGCAACAAAACAAACACTAACAGTACACTCTGATTAATGGCTAAAATTTCCTGAAATGACCTCTAAACAAATGGCCGTATTTTAAAAACTATACATCCTACAGCGAAGATCTTTATATTGTGAGAATCACAAGACCCAGACCTAGATTTTGATACATAGTATGTCTCTGAAATATTAAAAATGGAGGCACAGTCGCAGTTTAGAAATTGCCCTTCAAATTTGAAGGGGGCTAGAGTGTAGTTTCAATGAATGTCAATGGACGGCGTGAGTTGCAAACAAATGGTCATATTGTGAAAACTATCAGGACTATGGTTTAGCCGTGGACATGTTTAGTGGCAGCAGGGATAGCTGAACGTTTTGATATAAGATTTGTGTAGGTGGGCTTGAAAATGAGGGAGTGGCGGCAGTTTAGAAATCATGTTCTGATTTTCCAGCTTTTGTCATCTCCCACTCTAGTTTCCCCATTCATTCCTATGGGACCAATTTCGCCGCAAAAATGACAATATTTCGTGAACCATTCGGTGAAACGTTCCACAAAGTAATAGCACACCATTCGGGAACAATCCGCACGTTTCGGTATATTACTTGTCTATGTAGTGTAAAAACTGTGGGAGGAGTTAGGGTGGTAAATTTGGCTATAATAATAAGAATAATATATATGTGAGATAACAGTAAGTGGTCTTGCTATGCAAGAACACTTAACTAGAAAAGGTACAATTTCTGGGGAAATTGTGAAAGTGTTCTTGCCTCTACAACTGGAGTGGGCGGAGTAACTGGATGGAGTGGCTTGAGTAACTGTGAAAAGTGTTAAAAAGCTTAATATTTTAAAAAGTATAAATAGTAGTAAAAAAGTTCCATCATTCGCTGAAAGAGCTGAACATTTTTTTCAAAAGTAATTTTTTTTTTCAAAAATGAATTTTTTTTAATCAAAAATGATTTTTTTTTCTTCAAAAAAGATTTTTTTTCAAAGGTAATTTTTTTTTTCAAAAATGAATTTTTTTATTTCAAAAATAATTTTTTTTCGAAATTATTTTTTTTTAAAGTAATTTTTTTTCAAAAATAATTTTTTTTTTCAAAAATATTTTTTTTTTCAAATATATTTTTTTTTTCAAAAATATTTTTTTTTTTCAAAAATATTTTTTTTTTCAAAAGTAATTTTTTTTTTCAAAGGTAATTTTTTTTTTCAAAAATGAATTTTTTTATTTGAAAAATAATTTTTTTTTCGAAATTATTTTTTTTTTTAAAGTAATTTTTTTTTCAAAAATAATTTTTTTTTTTCAAAAATTTTTTTTTTTTTCAAATATATTTTTTTTTCAAAAATAATTTTTTTTTTTTTTAAAGTAATTTTTTTTTCAAAAATATTTTTTTTTTTCAAAAATAATTTTTTTTTTTCAAAAATATTTTTTTTTTTTCAAAAATGATTTTTTTTTTCAAAAATTATTTTTTTACTTTTTTCAAAAATTATTTTTTTTTTTCAAAAATATTTTTCTTTTTTTACATGGGGCGGTCATAATGTTTTGGCTGATCATGGGGTGGTCATAATGTTTTGGCTGATCATGGGGTTGTCAGCTTTTGTCACTTCCCACTCTAGTTTTGAACATTTCGCCATTCATTCCTATGGGACCAATTTCGCTGCAAAAACGTCATTTCGTGGACCATTCGGCAAAACATTCCACAAAGTAATAACACACCAATCGGGAACAATCCGCTCGTTTCGGTATATTATTTGTCTCTGTAGTGTGAAAACTGTGGGAGGAGTCTACAAGCATTATCAAGTCTAGCAGATGAAGTCACATGCATTTGGGGTGTCTCAGCATCTTGTGTTTACAACCACTGTTTCCTAGCAACGCTCATGCCCTGTTTATGCTTCCCAAATACTGCTTCATCAAAACTGCCCCATCAGAATTACCCCATCAAAACTGCCCCATCATATTCCTCTATTATAAATCAGTACATGGTGTGTCTGTCCCCTCCCCCGGGCTCTGTAATCAGCTGAGATGCTCCAGCCACCTCCCCCCTGTGTATAACAGAAGCTTTGGTAACCATGGCAACAAAACAAACACTAACAGTACACTCTGATTAATGGCTAAAATTTCCTGAAATGACCTCTAAACAAATGGCCGTATTTTAAAAACTATACATCCTACAGTGAAGATCTTTATATTGTGAGAATCACAAGACCCAGACCTAGATTTTGATGTATAGTATGTCTCTGAAATATTAAAAATGAAGGCACGGTCGCAGTTTAGAAATTGCCCTTCAAATTTGGAGGGGGCTAGAGTGTAGTTTCAATGAATGTCAATGGACGGCGTGAGTTGCAAACAAATGGTCATATTGTGAAAACTATCAGGACTATGGCTTAGCCGTGGACATGATTAGTGGCAGCAGGGATAGCTGAACGTTTTGATATAAGATTTGTGTAGGTGGGCTTGAAAATGAGGGAGTGGCGGCAGTTTAGAAATCATGTTCTGATTTTCCAGCTTTTGTCATCTCCCACTCTAGTTTCCCCATTCATTCCTATGGGACCAATTTCGCCGCAAAAACGACGATATTTCGTGAACCATTCGGCGAAACGTTCCACAAAGTAATAGCACACCATTCGGGAACAATCCGCACGTTTCGGTATATTACTTGTCTATGTAGTGTAAAAACTGTGGGAGGAGTTAGGGTGGTAAATTTGGCTATAATAATAAGAATAATATATATGTGAGATAACAGTAAGTGGTCTTGCTATGCAAGAACACTTAACTAGAAAAGGTACAATTTCTGGGGAAATTGTGAAAAGTGTTCTTGCCTCTACAACTGGAGTGGGCGGAGTAACTGGGTGGAGTGGCTTGAGTAACTGTTGTGTGGTTGGAGTGTCTGGAGTAACTGTGAAAAGTGTTAAAAAGCTTAATATTTTAAAAAGTATAAATAATAGTAAAAAAGTTGAAGTCTCATCATTAGCTGAAAGAGCTGAACATTTTTTTCAAAAATTATGATTTTTTTTTCAAAAATTATGATTTTTTTTTTCAAAAATGATTTTTTTTTTTTTCAAAAATATTTTTTTTTTTTTTTTAAATATTTTTTTTTTTTCAAAAATGATTTTATTTTTATTTTTTTCAAAAATTATTTTTTTTTTTTCAAAAATTATTTTTTTTTTTTTTCAAAAATTATTTTTTTTTTTTTCAAAAATTATTTTTTTTTTTCAAAAATATATTTTTTTTTACATGGGGCGGTCATAATGTTTTGGCTGATCATGGGGTGGTCATAATGTTTTGGCTGATCATAGGGTTGTCAGCTTTTGTCACCTCCCACTCTAGTTTTGAACATTTTGCCATTCATTCCTATGGGACCAATTTCGCCGCAAAAACGTCATTTCGTGGACCATTCGGCGAAACATTCCACAAAGTAATAGCACACCAATCGGGAACAATCCGCTCGTTTCGGTATATTACTTGTCTCTGTAGTGTAAAAACTGTGGGAGGAGTCTACAAGCATTATCAAGTCTAGCAGATGAAGTCACATGCATTTGGGGTGTCTCAGCATCTTGTGTTTACAACCACTGTTTCCTAGCAACGCTCATGCCCTGTTTATGCTTCCCAAATACTACTTCATCAAAACTGCCCCATCAGAATTACCCCATCAAAACTGCCCCATCATATTCCTCTATTATAAATCAGTACATGGTGTGTCTGTCCCCTCCCCCGGGCTCTGTAATCAGAGCTGAGATGCTCCAGCCACCTCCCCCCCTGTGTATAACAGAAGCTTTGGTAACCATGGCAACAAAACAAACAGTACACGCTGATTAATGGCTAAAATTTCCTGAAATGACCTCTAAACAAATGGCCGTATTTTAAAAACTATACATCCTACAGCGAAGATCTTTATATTGTGAGAATCACAAGACCCAGACCTAGATTTTGATACATAGTATGTCTCTGAAATATTAAAATTGAAGGCACGGTCGCAGTTTAGAAATTGCCCTTCAAATTTGAAGGGGCTAGAGTGTAGTTTCAATGAATGTCAATGGACGGCGTGAGTTGCAAACAAATGGTCATATTGTGAAAACTATCAGGACTATGGCTTAGCCGTGGACATGTTTAGTGGCAGCAGGGATAGCTGAACGTTTTGATATAAGATTTGTGTAGGTGGGCTTGAAAATGAGGGAGTGGCGGCAGTTTAGAAATCATGTTCTGATTTTCCAGCTTTTGTCATCTCCCACTCTAGTTTCCCCATTCATTCCTATGGGACCAATTTCACCGCAAAAATGACGATATTTCGTGAACCATTCGGCGAAACGTTCCACAAAGTAATAGCACACCATTCGGGAACAATCCGCACGTTTCGGTATATTACTTGTCTATGTAGTGTAAAAACTGTGGGAGGAGTTAGGGTGGTAAATTTGGCTATAATAAGAATAATATATATGTGAGATAACAATAAGTGGTCTTGCTATGCAAGAACACTTAACTAGAAAAGGTACAATTTCTGGGGAAATTGTGAAAGTGTTCTTGCCTCTACAACTGGAGTGGGCGGAGTAACTGGGTGGGGTGGAGTGGCTTAAGTAACTGTGAAAAGTGATAAAAAGCTTAATATTTTAAAAAGTATAAATAGTAGTAAAAAAGTTCCATCATTCGCTGAAAGAGCTGAACATTTTTTTCAAAAGTAATTTTTTTTTTCAAAAATGATTTTTTTTTCTTCAAAAATGATTTTTTTTTCTTCAAAAATGAATTTTTTTTTCTGCAAAAATGATTTTTTTTTTCAAAAGTAATTTTTTTTTTCAAAGGTAATTTTTTTTTTCAAAAATGAATTTTTTATTTCAAAAATAATTTTTTTTTCGAAATCATTTTTTTTTAAAGTAATTTTTTTTTCAAAAATAATTTGTTTTTTCAAAAATATTTTTTTTTTTCAAATATATTTTTTTTTTTCAAAAATAATCTTTTTTTTAAAAGTAATTTTTTTTTCAAAAATATTTTTTTTTTTTTCAAAAATAATTTTTTTTTTCAAAAATATTTTTTTTTTCAAAAATTTTTTTTTTTTTTCAAAAATATTTTTTTTTTCAAAAATTATTTTTTTATTTTTTTCAAAAATTATGATTTTTTTTTTCAAAAATGATTTTTTTTTTTCAAAAATGATTTTTTTTTTTCAAAAATTTTTTTTTCAAAAATATTTTTTTTTTTTCAAAAATATTTTTTTTTTTTCAAAAATATTTTTTTTTTCAAAAATGATTTTATTTTTATTTTTTTCAAAAATTATTTTTTTTTTTTCAAAAATATTTTTTTTTTTTCAAAAATGATTTTATTTTTATTTTTTTCAAAAATTATTTATTTTTTTTCAAAAATATTTTTTTTTTTACATGGGCCGGTCATAATGTTTTGGCTGATCATGGGGTGGTCATAATGTTTTGGCTGATCATGGGGTTGTCAGCTTTTGTCACCTCCCACTCTAGTTTTGAACATTTCGCCATTCATTCCTATGGGACCAATTTCGCCGCAAAAACGTCATTTCGTGGACCATTCGGCGAAACATTCCACAAAGTAATAACACACCAATCGGGAACAATCCGCTCGTTTCAGTATATTACTTGTCTCTGTAGTGTAAAAACTGTGGGAGGAGTCTACAAGCATTATCAAGTCTAGCAGATGAAGTCACATGCATTTGGGGTGTCTCAGCATCTTGTGTTTACAACCACTGTTTCCTAGCAACGCTCATGCCCTGTTTATGCTTCCCAAATACTACTTCATCAAAACTGCCCCATCAGAATTACCCCATCAAAACTGCCCCTTCATATTCCTCTATTATAAATCAGTACATGGTGTGTCTGTCCCCTCCCCCGGGCTCTGTAATCAGAGCTGAGATGCTCCAGCCACCTCCCCTCCTGTGTATAACAGAAGCTTTGGTAACCATGGCAACAAAACAAACACTAACAGTACACTCTGATTAATGGCTAAAATTTCCTGAAATGACCTCTAAACAAATGGCCGTATTTTAAAAACTATACATCCTACAGCGAAGATCTTTATATTGTGAGAATCACAAGACCCAGACCTAGATTTTGATGTATAGTATGTCTCTGAAATATTAAAAATGAAGGCACGGTCGCAGTTTAGAAATTGCCCTTCAAATTTGGAGGGGGCTAGAGTGTAGTTTCAATGAATGTCAATGGACGGCGTGAGTTGCAAACAAATGGTCATATTGTGAAAACTATCAGGACTATGGCTTAGCCGTGGACATGATTAGTGGCAGCAGGGATAGCTGAACGTTTTGATATAAGATTTGTGTAGGTGGGCTTGAAAATGAGGGAGTGGCGGCAGTTTAGAAATCATGTTCTGATTTTCCAGCTTTTGTCATCTCCCACTCTAGTTTCCCCATTCATTCCTATGGGACCAATTTCACCGCAAAAATGACGATATTTCGTGAACCATTCGGCGAAACGTTCCACAAAGTAATAGCACACCATTCGGGAACAATCCGCACGTTTCGGTATATTACTTGTCTATGTAGTGTAAAAACTGTGGGAGGAGTTAGGGTGGTAAATTTGGCTATAATAAGAATAATATATATGTAAGATAACAATAAGTGGTCTTGCTATGCAAGAACACTTAACTAGAAAAGGTACAATTTCTGGGGAAATTGTGAAAGTGTTCTTGCCTCTACAACTGGAGTGGGCGGAGTAACTGGGTGGGGTGGAGTGGCTTGAGTAACTGTGAAAAGTGTTAAAAAGCTTAATATTTTAAAAAGTATAAATAGTAGTAAAAAAGTTCCATCATTCGCTGAAAGAGCTGAACATTTTTTTCAAAAGTAATTTTTTTTTTCAAAAATGATTTTTTTTTCTTCAAAAATGATTTTTTTTTCTTCAAAAATGAATTTTTTTTTCTGCAAAAATGATTTTTTTTTCAAAAGTAATTTTTTTTTTCAAAGGTAATTTTTTTTTTCAAAAATGAATTTTTTATTTCAAAAATAATTTTTTTTTCGAAATCATTTTTTTTTAAAGTAATTTTTTTTTCAAAAATAATTTTTTTTTTCAAAAATATTTTTTTTTTTTCAAATATATTTTTTTTTTTCAAAAATAATCTTTTTTTTAAAAGTAATTTTTTTTCAAAAATATTTTTTTTTTTTTCAAAAATAATTTTTTTTTTTCAAAAATATTTTTTTTTTCAAAAATCTTTTTTTTTTTTCAAAAATATTTTTTTTTTCAAAAATTATTTTTTTATTTTTTTAAAAAATTATGATTTTTTTTTTCAAAAATGATTTTTTTTTTTCAAAAATTTTTTTTTCAAAAATATTTTTTTTTTTTCAAAAATTTTTTTTTTTTTCAAAAATGATTTTATTTTTATTTTTTTCAAAAATTATTTTTTTTTTTTCAAAAATATTTTTTTTTTTTCAAAAATGATTTTATTTTTATTTTTTTCAAAAATTATTTTTTTTTTTTCAAAAATATTTTTTTTTTTACATGGGCCGGTCATAATGTTTTGGCTGATCATGGGGTGGTCATAATGTTTTGGCTGATCATGGGGTTGTCAGCTTTTGTCACCTCCCACTCTAGTTTTGAACATTTCGCCATTCATTCCTATGGGACCAATTTCGCCGCAAAAACGTCATTTCGTGGACCATTCGGCGAAACATTCCACAAAGTAATAACACACCAATCGGGAACAATCCGCTCGTTTCGGTATATTATTTGTCTCTGTAGTGTGAAAACTGTGGGAGGAGTCTACAAGCATTATCAAGTCTAGCAGATGAAGTCACATGCATTTGGAGTGTCTCAGCATCTTGTGTTTACAACCACTGTTTCCTAGCAACGCTCATGCCCTGTTTATGCTTCCCAAATACTACTTCATCAAAACTGCCCCATCAGAATTACCCCATCAAAACTGCCCCTTCATATTCCTCTATTATAAATCAGTACATGGTGTGTCTGTCCCCTCCCCCGGGCTCTGTAATCAGAGCTGAGATGCTCCAGCCACCTCCCCCCTGTGTATAACAGAAGCTTTGGTAACCATGGCAACAAAACAAACACTAACAGTACACTCTGATTAATGGCTAAAATTTCCTGAAATGACCTCTAAACAAATGGCCGTATTTTAAAAACTATACATCCTACAGCGAAGATCTTTATATTGTGAGAATCACAAGACCCAGACCTAGATTTTGATGTATAGTATGTCTCTGAAATATTAAAATTGAAGGCACGGTCGCAGTTTAGAAATTGCCCTTCAAATTTGAAGGGGCTTGAGTGTACTTTCAATGAATGTCAATGGACGGCGTGAGTTGCAAACAAATGGTCATATTATGAAAACTATCAGGACTATGGCTTAGCCGTGGACATGTTTAGTGGCAGCAGGGATAGTTGAACGTTTTGATATAAGATTTGTGTAGGTGGGCTTGAAAATGAGGGAGTGGCGGCAGTTTAGAAATCATGTTCTGATTTTGCAGCTTTTGTCATCTCCCACTCTAGTTTCCCCATTCATTCCTATGGGACCAATTTCGCCGCAAAAATAACGATATTTCGTGAACCATTCGGCGAAACGTTCCACAAAGTAATAGCACACCATTCGGGAACAATCCGCACGTTTCGGTATATTACTTGTCTATGTAGTGTAAAAATTGTGGGAGGAGTTAGGGTGGTAAATTTGGCTATAATAATAATAAGAACTAGAAAAGGTACAATTTCTGGGGAAATTGTGAAAGTGTTCTTGCCTCTACAACTGGAGTGGGCGGAGTAACTGGGTGGAGTGGGCCGGAGTAACTGTGAAAAGTGTTAAAAAGCTTAATATTTTAAAAAGTATAAATAGTAGTAAAACAGTTGAAGTCCCATCATTAGCTGAAAGAGCTGAACTTTTTTTTCAAAAATGATTTTTTTTTTCAAAAATGATTTTTTTTTAATGATTTTTTTTTTCAAAAATTATTTTTTTTTTTTTTTCAAAAAATTTTTTTTTCAAAAATAATTTTTTAAAAAAAAAAATATATATTTTTTTTCAAAAATAATTTTTTTTTGTTCAAAATTTTTTTTTTTCAAAAATTTTTTTTTTCTTCAAAATAATTTTTTTTTTCAAAAATAATTTTTTCTTTTTTCAAAAATATTTTTTTTTCTCAATAATATTTTTTTTTTTCAAAAATGAATTTTTTTTTTTTTCAAAAATATTTTTTTTTTTCATGGGGCGGTCATAATGTTTTGGCTGATCATGGGGTGGTCATAATGTTTTGGCTAATCAGGGGGTTGTCAGCTTTTGTCACCTTCCACTCTAGTTTTGAACATTTCGCCATTCATTCCTATGGGACCAATTTCGCCGCAAAAACTACGATATTTCGTGAACCATTCGGTGAAACATTCCACAAAGTAATAGCACACCAATCGGGAACAATCCGCTCGTTTCGGTATATTACTTGTCTCTGTAGTGTAAAAACTGTGGGAGGAGTCTACAAGCATTATCAAGTCTAGCAGATGAAGTCACATGCATTTGGGGTGTCTCAGCATCTTGTGTTTACAACCACTGTTTCCTAGCAACGCTCATGCCCTGTTTATGCTTCCTAAATACTACTTCATCAAAACTGCCCCATCAGAATTACCCCATCAAAACTGCCCCTTCATATTCCTCTATTATAAATCAGTACATGGTGTGTCTGTCCCCTCCCCCGGGCTCTGTAATCAGAGCTGAGATGCTCCAGCCACCTCCCCCCCTGTGTATAACAGAAGCTTTGGTAACCATGGCAACAAAACAAACACTAACAGTACACTCTGATTAATGGCTAAAATTTCCTGAAATGACCTCTAAACAAATGGCCGTATTTTAAAAACTATACATCCTACAGCGAAGATCTTTATATTGTGAGAATCACAAGACCCAGACCTAGATTTTGATGTATAGTATGTCTCTGAAATATTAAAATTGAAGGCACGGTCGCAGTTTAGAAATTGCCCTTCAAATTTGAAGGGGCTTGAGTGTACTTTCAATGAATGTCAATGGACGGCGTGAGTTGCAAACAAATGGTCATATTATGAAAACTATCAGGACTATGGCTTAGCCGTGGACATGTTTAGTGGCAGCAGGGATAGTTGAACGTTTTGATATAAGATTTGTGTAGGTGGGCTTGAAAATGAGGGAGTGGCGGCAGTTTAGAAATCATGTTCTGATTTTGCAGCTTTTGTCATCTCCCACTCTAGTTTCCCCATTCATTCCTATGGGACCAATTTCGCCGCAAAAATAACGATATTTCGTGAACCATTCGGCGAATTGTTCCACAAAGTAATAGCACACCATTCGGGAACAATCCGCACGTTTCGGTATATTACTTGTCTATGTAATGTAAAAACTGTGGGAGGAGTTAGGGTGGTAAATTTGGCTATAATAATAATAAGAACTAGAAAAGGTACAATTTCTGGGGAAATTGTGAAAGTGTTCTTGCCTCTACAACTGGAGTGGGCGGAGTAACTGGGTGGAGTGGGCCGGAGTAACTGTGAAAAGTGTTAAAAAGCTTAATATTTTAAAAAGTATAAATAGTAGTAAAACAGTTGAAGTCCCATCATTAGCTGAAAGAGCTGAACTTTTTTTTTCAAAAATGATTTTTTTTTTCAAAAATGATTTTTTTTTAATGATTTTTTTTTTCAAAAATTATTTTTTTTTTTTTTTCAAAAAATTTTTTTTTCAAAAATAATTTTTAAAAAAAAATATATATATTTTTTTTCAAAAATAATTTTTTTTTGTTCAAAATTTTTTTTTTTCAAAAATTTTTTTTTTCTTCAAAATAATTTTTTTTTTCAAAAATAATTTTTTCTTTTTTCAAAAATATTTTTTTTTCTCAATAATATTTTTTTTTTTCAAAAATGAATTTTTTTTTTTTCAAAAATATTTTTTTTTTTCATGGGGCGGTCATAATGTTTTGGCTGATCATGGGGTGGTCATAATGTTTTGGCTAATCAGGGGGTTGTCAGCTTTTGTCACCTTCCACTCTAGTTTTGAACATTTCGCCATTCATTCCTATGGGACCAATTTCGCCGCAAAAACTACGATATTTCGTGAACCATTCGGTGAAACATTCCACGAAGTAATAGCACACCAATCGGGAACAATCCGCTCGTTTCGGTATATTACTTGTCTCTGTAGTGTAAAAACTGTGGGAGGAGTCTACAAGCATTATCAAGTCTAGCAGATGAAGTCACATGCATTTGGGGTGTCTCAGCATCTTGTATTTACAACCACTGTTTCCTAGCAACGCTCATGCCCTGTTTATGCTTCCTAAATACTACTTCATCAAAACTGCCCCATCAGAATTACCCCATCAAAACTGCCCCATCATATTCCTCTATTATAAATCAGTACATGGTGTGTCTGTCCCCTCCCCCGGGCTCTGTAATCAGCTGAGATGCTCCAGCCACCTCCCCCCCTGTGTATAACAGAAGCTTTGGTAACCATGGCAACAAAACAAACACTAACAGTACACTCTGATTAATGGCTAAAATTTCCTGAAATGACCTCTAAACAAATGGCCGTATTTTAAAAACTATACATCCTACAGCGAAGATCTTTATATTGTGAGAATCACAAGACCCAGACCTAGATTTTGATATATAGTATGTCTCTGAAATATTAAAAATGGAGGCACAGTCGCAGTTTAGAAATTGCCCTTCAAATTTGAAGGGGGCTAGAGTGTAGTTTCAATGAATGTCAATGGACGGCGTGAGTTGCAAACAAATGGTCATATTGTGAAAACTATCAGGACTATGGCTTAGCCGTGGACATGTTTAGTGGCAGCAGGGATAGCTGAACGTTTTGATATAAGATTTGTGTAGGTGGGCTTGAAAATGAGGGAGTGGCGGCAGTTTAGAAATCATGTTCTGATTTTCCAGCTTTTGTCATCTCCCACTCTAGTTTCCCCATTCATTCCTATGGGACCAATTTCGCCGCAAAAATGACGATATTTCGTGAACCATTCGGTGAAACGTTCCACAAAGTAATAGCACACCATTCGGGAACAATCCGCACGTTTCGGTATATTACTTGTCTATGTAGTGTAAAAACTGTGGGAGGAGTTAGGGTGGTAAATTTGGCTATAATAATAAGAATAATATATATGTGAGATAACAGTAAGTGGTCTTGCTATGCAAGAACACTTAACTAGAAAAGGTACAATTTCTGGGGAAATTGTGAAAAGTGTTCTTGCCTCTACAACTGGAGTGGGCGGAGTAACTGGGTGGAGTGGGCGGAGTAACTGTTGTGTGGTTGGAGTGGCTGGAGTAACCGTGAAAAGTGTTAAAAAGCTTAATATTTTAAAAAGTATAAATAGTAGTAAAAAAGTTGAAGTCTCATCATTAGCTGAAAGAGCTGAACATTTTTTTCAAAAATTATGATTTTTTTTTTCAAAAATGATTTTTTTTTCAAAAATGATTTTTTTTTTCAAAAATATTTTTTTTTTTCAAAAATGAATTTGTTATTTTTTTCAAAAATAATTTTTTTTTTTTTCAAAAATATTTTTTTTTTTACATGGGGCGGTCATAATGTTTTGGCTGATCATGGGGTTGTCAGCTTTTGTCACCTCCCACCTCACATCTTGTGTTTACAACCACTGTTTCCTAGCAACGCTCATGCCCTGTTTATGCTTCCCAAATACTACTTCATCAAAACTGCCCCATCAGAATTACCCCATCAAAACTGCCCCATCATATTCCTCTATTATAAATCAGTACATGGTGTGTCTGTCCTCTCCCCCGGGCTCTGTAATCAGAGCTGAGATGCTCCAGCCACCTTCCCCCCTGTGTATAACAGAAGCTTTGGTAACCATGGCAACAAAACAAACACTAACAGTACACTCTGATTAATGGCTAAAATTTCCTGACATGACCTCTAAACAAATGGCCGTATTTTAAAAACTATACATCCTACAGCGAAGATCTTTATATTGTGAGAATCACAAGACCCAGACCTAGATTTTGATACATAGTATGTCTCTGAAATATTAAAAATGAAGGCACTGTCGCAGTTTAGAAATTGCCCTTCAAATTTGAAGGGGCTAGAGTGTAGTTTCAATGAATGTCAATGGACGGCGTGAGTTGCAAACAAATGGTCATATTGTGAAAACTATCAGGACTATGGCTTAGCCGTGGACATGTTTAGTGGCAGCAGGGATAGCTGAACGTTTTGATATAAGATTTGTGTAGGTGGGCTCGAAAATGAGGGAGTGGTGGCAGTTTAGAAATCATGTTCTGATTTTCCAGCTTTTGCCATCTCCCACTCTAGTTTCCCCATTCATTCCTATGGGACCAATTTCGCCGCAAAAACTACGATATTTCGTGAACCATTCGGCGAAACGTTCCACAAAGTAATAGCACACCATTCGGGAACAATCCGCACGTTTCGGTATATTACTTGTCTATGTAGTGTAAAAACTGTGGGAGGAGTTAGGGTGGTAAATTTGGCTATAATAATAAGAATAATATATATGTGAGATAACAATAAGTGGTCTTGCTATGCAAGAACACTTAATAACTAGAAAAGCTACAATTTCTGGGGAAATTGTGAAAAGTGTTCTTGCCTCTACAACTGGAGTGGGCGGAGTAACTGGGGGGAGTGGCTGGAGTAACTTTTGTGTGGTTGGAGTAACTGTGGAAAGGTTGAACTGGACAGATGGGGAGAGTAACTGTGTGGAGTGTTTGTAGTGAGTAAAGATAGTAAACATTACGCTAACCAATTGATTGATCAAATTTAAAAAGTGCACAAGTGCTAATGATGTAGAAGGTAGAAATATCGGTAAATGACTTTGTCGGACACAGACTTAAGGGTTACCAGGATTTATTCCACCCCAGCCAAAGCATAGCACCTGACGGACTTGCGTCCCAAAATCAAGTGTGTCAGAAACAGTTTACACAGTGTACATATAATTTCAATATATTGCATCACAAGCGAACTGGCAGTATATTTCCGTTATACATTGTATTAACATTTTGAACAGTCAACTTTTTGAACTTTTTGGATACAAGGCAATTCATTAAAGCATATACTTTAAACCCTTACAAATTTTCAGTTTCTCTGCAGTTTTTCTCCTTGCTGTTTCTTTATCTGTCTTACTAATCAGCAAGCAGGCTATAGCACAGGAAGGAGAGGGTGAGTGTGATGAGAACAGATGTCTGTGATGGATGGGGGGGAGTAAGTGAGTTCAGTGTCTAACAAGTACACCGAACATGAAATATAGAGAATGATTTTTAGCTAATTGTAAATGGTCCCACATAACTAAAACTGACATAAAACTCACATAACATAAACTGACCCTCATTGCCACTTTATTATCTGTTTGATGACCACTGTCTCACAACCACTGTTTCCTGGCATCACTCATGCCCTGTTTATGCAGGCTCTAAGCGTGTTCACAACCACTGTTCAAAACACAATACACAGGATCATGATAGCTGTAATAACTGTGCAGTACTCCTGACTGGAGACACTGCTGCACCCTGGAGATGTAAATGTGATCCAACAGTGTGTTTTTTTCTGTGGTGGCTGCCCAGACCAGTTGGGTATATCCTCTTGAATGAAGAAGGTCAGATATTGGCTTCTTTTCTCTGCACAGAAAATCTTCATTGAAATCTCCACAGAGTATTATAGGTTGGCAATCCATTATTTCCAAAGATTCCAAGAGGCCCAGCAGGTTAGTAAGGAATTGGCCAATACTGTAATCCGGTGGCCTGTAAACAACAGCGATCAAAGCTTGTACAGGGGACTCCAATTTGACAACCAAGAACTCCAAGTCAGTCACATTGTGATGATACTGCTTTTCAAAGGCCTTGAAATGGTTTCTGACATACAAGGCGACACCTCCACCACTTTTACTTGCAATGTCAGGAAGGTTCGTGTACGAGAGGTGTCTGTTGCGTTTGAACAGGTTGTAGCCCTCCAGCTGGAGACTTTCAGCAACAGAAGAGCCTGAGAGATGAGTTTCAGTGAAACATAAAACATCTCCAAGTGTCAACTCATGGTGAGATTTGATATCTTCAATGTGAGCTGGTAATCCTTCCGTGTTGTGATGGATAATTGTTAATGTTTGCTGTTTGTCTGTTGTCTGTAGAAACTTTAAGAGGGGCATAACACTTTCCAGTGATGCATTCTTCATTGAATCCAGGGAGGCTGTGATTTCAGGATCAGCAAAGATCTTCTTCTCATCAAAGTCGGTTATGTACAGTCCTTGCAGTGTAGTTGTTCTACTCAGAGCAACATAGGCCATTCCCGGTTGGAAGACCCGTTTCAATGAGACCACTGCTGACTGTATCGACATCCCCTGACACTTATGAATCGTACATGCAAAAGCCAACTTCAGGGGGAACTGCCTGCGAACAACTCCTTTCTGTCTCAGGTTTTCCTCTACCCTTTCTATGTACACCAAGTTGTCAGCATCACAAGACGACTTGTTACGGTATCTCTGTCCTGCATTTGGATTGTCCAGCATAAGCCCAAGCTTGTTTACCGTAGTAGTACCATTCTTAGTCTGGATGATTATTCTTGCAATCTTGCCAAATGTCCCGTTAACAAGCCCGTCTTCTACATCAATGTTTCTTGTGATCATGATACGGGCACCTTCAGCTGCTTGCAGTGTGTCAATCAGATTGTCTTTGTGTCCTTTGAAAGGTTGGTGTTGCCTCAGCATCACTCCTGTCTTAGGGTCTTTTCTGTAATCGTCGGCATCTATGTTGGTGACGTTTGAATGGAGAACAGATACAGTTGCAGCATTATGTTTGTGAACCTCTTTGTTGGTGGCAAATATGTATAGCACGTCATTAGGGCAGTGGGTGGGATCTGTAAAAGCTTGAGCAAGCAGAGCTTTGTCATCATTGCTTAAGGTGACAGTCTTCTGCTTGACTCTGATTCTATTCAAAAGCTCAGCAAATGAAATGTCATCCTTCTGTCGCATGATCTCTGTCAGCGTGATGATCTGAAAGTTGTCTTTCCAGAGGTCATTGGTATTTTCCTCAAACACGCAGAGTGGCTTACTTTTTCCCAGCGGGGGGACCTGGTAAAAGTCTCCTACTGCTAGTACTGACATACCACCAAAAGGTTTCTTACTGCCTTTGATTTGCTGTAATCTCCAGTTGATGTAGGCAAACAGGGGCTTTGAAATCATTGACACCTCGTCAATAACAATGATCTCCGCATTTGACAGCTGTGCCCTCACTTCATCTATTAGATTTCCAAGTCCTTGGTAGGGTGGCTTCAAGCTTCTTGGCAACTTCAGAAGAGAATGCAAAGTGTTGCCTGAAATGTTGAAAGCTGCTGTTCCTGTAAATGCAGTTAGTAAAACGCTGGGCATGGATATGTCTGCTTCCTCACGTAGTCTGGTAAGTTTACAGAGTATCTTTGTCGCCTCAGCATAGATGCACTTTATCAGGTGTGATTTGCCTGTCCCTGCACCACCAGTGACAAAGTAATAGAATGGGTCAGGATTTAGGCCACGCACACGGTTAGTGCACCAGTCACAAACTGAGTAGAATGTCTGAGCTTGTGTCCGGTTAAGGTTTCTGTACATTTTCCGAAGGAAATCAGGGCACATTTGTGGGGCCTTCACAGTAAGCCCAATTCCACCTGTTTGTTTGTGACGTGTATACTCCGGAACATCATCTTGTTCATTCTCATGAAGTGGCTCCCCTTCTTTGCGTTCCTCTATACATTCCAACCTATCCAACTCAGCTTCTGGGGCAAAGGTGTTCCAAGCATCTTCAACAGGGCCGTTTTTTACAAAGTCATCCAAGACTTGTTCCACAATTTTGTTGTGTTGTTCGAACTTCTTTTGGTTGCTGGTAACAATTGCAGACACTGCTCGGATTGCTTCTTCTCCTGGTAAGCTCACACAGGCGCCTTTGTAAAAATCCTGGTGTGTTGGGAACCTTACAGTTTTCAGTGATGACTCTGAACGGTGGGGGAGGTAGAGTTTAAGCAGTCTGCCGTAGTAGTTCTCGGGGTCCTTCTTCTCTGAGAAGCGTGCGTACCTGATGATTGCAGGCTTCCCTCTCGTGCGTTTTTGAATCATTCCCATTTCATTCAATAGGCTGACACGCTTGCTGTCTTCCTTCTGCTTGCCATAGAAAACCCTGTAATGGGATGCAAAGTCTGCCAGACACATGGACTCAAACTCTGGTGTTTCGGGTCTGGCTCTGTATTTGTCGACAAAACTCGTCATCCACACATTAAGAGAATCGGCTGGTTTGTTCTGCAATGCACTGAGCGGGAGACTCATTTTCAGTGCGTTGTCACCAGTTGGCAGAAAAACAACCTCACGTGAGCAAGACTTCATTTTCAGGCTGCACGTACGGGCCACAGACTCCTGGGCGCTGACCTCTCTGTGTTTTGAATAAGCCTGAAGAACCTCTTTCATTTCTTCTCGTTCTGTCGCTGTTTCTGGGCTCATTTCTTTGACTATTGTTTTGAGATAGTCACTCAGCTCCCGTTCTGGCTTGGATATGTAGGACAACATGTACATGATGCAACCATACTCATCAAGAATGTACTGGATGTCCATGTTGGCGTTCCAGGCCGTCAGCAAATGTGGATTGTAGTTGTTCACCCAGCAGTCCTTGACATCACGCTTCATTAGAATCACGCTTGAGGAGGTCAATGCCTGAATGTACAAGTTGTACTGATTCAAAGTCATATCACACTGTGCCAGTAGCTGTGACATGTCTTCATGTCTGCACTTTTGGGTTATTAAGCAAATCCCAGACTGGTTTCAGTTTGTTTTTGGCTGCTTGTGGTTTCATTGCACAATCTCCTTGTTCTTCTGGCATCGGGTAAGTTATCCTCGTTTTTCTAATAGGTGGCTTTGGAAATCCAAATCTGCATACTCTGTTACCTTTCTTGCATGATTTTGAATGAGATCTGCTGTGCATTTGAAGTTCTGTTACAAATCTGTGAAGTAAGGCCTGTTTGGCTTCATCAGGCAGCTGGCATGAGATGTTATGATCTATAAAGGCACACACCTTGTCATCACTGTCTTGTCCAAATATAGGAGCTCCTGCTACCCAACAGAGACAATGTATATGAGGGCTCCCTCTCGCCTGAAATTCAACCCGGTAAAAGTAATCAATAACTTCACCAATTGGCTGTGCAGGACCCAACAGCAGCTCTCGCATCAGAGCATCAACCCGTTTGTCAAACATGCGCATGGTGGTCACTGGGTTGCCTCGAAGAATGTCACACTTTTCAGCCCAGTCTAGCCCCGCAAAATCCACCTTTTGACCTTGTTGTGCCTTTATTGCCGTTATTACCTCTGGCCATCTGAATTCTGCAGCAGAGAAGGTAAGAAAAAATGTTGGCTTACCCAATTGTCTGACCATGGCTAGCAAATTCTTCAGATTTTTATCCCAGTAAGCTGGACTCCCTCTCAGTGGTTGCATGAACCTTGTGGCATCTCGGTTTCGCACCAACCTCTCAACCTCACACTTGTCCTGTAGCAGCTTGTTGGATATTTTCTGTCCATCCCTGGTATTGGGTTTTCCTTTCCTTAACTGGATGGACATGCTGCTTTTGGCCATGTGTGTTTCTGTGACAAACTGCGCAAAGAAGAGGTAGCTTGTGTCTCTTGCAAAACGAGTATCAACACAAAAAAGCCTTGCATTGAAATACATGCTCGGGGACAGTTTGACTTGTCTTGCCTGGTCCAATGTATTCTGTCCAGTAGGGAACTGAACAGGGAAAGCCATTGCCTCAAGCCTAGGAACTTTAAAGAAGCTGACAGGTGTGTTTCCTTGTGCAGGTGCAATGCTGAATATTCCATCACCGTGTGTCAGTGCTTCCTCTCCAAGGTCAGATGGCTGCAAACAACTGTCTAGGCCAATTCCAGGTCTTAGTGTATCCTTCTCATCCTCTGCATTGGGAGGTTGTTGGTCATGGCCTTCCTGTTGCTCAGAAGCAGCCGGTAAACATGCAGACTGTACCTCTGATGGATCACAATTTTCGATGCGTTCAAGTATCTCCATCATTTCAGTTTCGTCACAACTGTCGAGTTCCATCCCATCATCATTATCATCATCATCAGCGATTGTCTCATCCACTCTAATTGAAATGTCACTGTAGTCGGGGTGTGTGTCAATGAGTTTTGACAGACCTGCTACTACATTTCCCATGTTGACATAATGAAACAGCTGGTGGCCTTTGTAAGTCAGACGTCTTTTCAGCTTGACTCTGTGTAACTGGGATTTGCTGTGCGATCTTGGTAGAGTATTGACCGTGGTTTCCACCTCGGATGGCACACACACTACAGCGCCATGTATAGCTGCCTGTCGACCTTTGGGAAGTGTGATGATCTTGGCAAATGGCAGTATTTTGGCCAAAAGTTGTCTTTCCAGCACATTCAAATCGCAGAGCTCTGGGGGAATGGGCGCCAGCTCCATGTTGTTAGCTACAGCGATGGATGATTTGTGTCCTGCTTTTAAATGTAAATCACAGTTGTGACAAATCCATTCTTTGGTCCTTTCATCTGGTACGGTGCATTGTTCAGGTCCTTGACAGTGATTGTTGCACACATGGACATATTTCCCTGTCAAACAGGCAGCAACAATGTGTAGATTCTTCTTGTAATTGCTGTGAATGCAATGTTTCACTTGGTTAGGGAAAAGGGTGCGATGACACATCGTGCACACAAATGTTGGCCCAGCTTTAATGCATTCATGGAAAGTGGATATAGCTGTCTGCATTAGGCTGTTGTCCACTGGTTGACTGCATTCCCGCATGACACGAGTCCATCGTCTATATTTCATTCTTATTTTGAAGGCACATTGCATCTTATGGGTTATGCGAAAATCTGCTTGAGTTTGACGCTTCATTTTCATGTAACTCATGCAATGTTGCAAGTGATGTTTTCTGAAAGCAGGATCATTATGATATTTTCTGGTGATGTATTGCTTCTGCTTCAACTTGAAATCGACATTTGTGGCATATTTTCTGGTGATGTATTGCTTCTTCTTCAAGTTGTAATCTGCATTTGTCGCATATTTTCTGGTGGTGTACTGCTTCTGTTTCAAGTTGAAATCTGCATTTGTCGCATATTTTCTGGTGATGTATTGCTTCTGCTTCAAGTTGAAATTGGCATCTGTTGCATATTTGCGAATGATATATTGCTTCTGCTTCAACTTAAAATCAGCATCTGCTCTGTATCGGCTGGTGATGTATGTCCTTTTCTTATTGGTGACAGACATCTTTGTAGCCTTGAAATCACGCCTTCTTTCATTTCTGTGTCTTGTCTTCAGTTTTTGTCGTCTCTGTGCATTTAATTTGGACAATGCCTTACTGTCCTTCCATATGCCCTGTGAGGATTTCGCATCAACTGACCGTGGAGAATGCTTGCTGGCTGGGAATCCAGTGTGTGTTACATCTTTGGTCATCTGTGTCACTTTGTTCTCCACATGCTTTGCATTATGTGGTTTGTCAGATTGCACCAGTGGGGACAGCAAACCATCTGACAGACGTCTTGCACGATGAAATGAGACTGGCATGAAGTCATACTGCAGTCCATCAATAGGGCCTCTGGTGTCTGTAAGGAGCAATTCATACAACTTATAAATCCTTGCCCCCATATCACTCAAATGTGTAAAAGTGATCATAACAGCTTTTCCTTTTCCAGTGGCAGGAAGTCCATCCTTATTTCGACTATGAGAATCAAACAGTCCATATCTCTCAGACTTGTCTCTGAACAATGCAATGCAATATGGCACTACTATAAAAAGTGCATGTGTAAAATCTGCATTGAGGCACTGAAGTCTTGTGGAGAGGTCAACAAACCAACCTTGGTTGTCACCGTCTACCGTGTCTCTCATACATCCCGATAACACTGGAGATTTAACAACGTTATACTCATATTTGTCAGTGTTGACTCTGAGGGGCACTTCTTCCATTGTCAAGTGCTGATGCTGATAGACATTTCTTTGTTTTAGCTGTTTTATTGTTGAGCCATACAAGCTGTTGCCCTTCTTCAGTATTTGATCAAGATCACCCTTTCTCACATCATCAAGCTCACTGTGGTATGCCAAAAATGTCAGAGCCATGCATGTACACTGTTTGTTCCTTAACCTTCCATAGCCATGATGACCCTGATGAAATGATGCCTGCACAGAAATCTCACTTGGTACACATGGTTCTTGCATGCCATGGTTTTCAGAAGTGCCCATCACACTGTCACTGTGCTCTTGAACTTGACACTGAGTTGAACATGAAAATGACACCACAGGTTCACTATGTACCTCCTGGGCACATTCACTGTCACAAACCTCCATATCCACTATGCTGCTGTGGGGCTCCGGATCCAGTTTAGTCCAGCGTATCTTTGCAGCTTTAGATCTCTTTCCTTTAGATGGCATGATGATATTTGTGGAAGGAGCTATAATTCTCCTCAGAGCTTTGTTCGAAGAGCTATAATTCCCCTCAGAGTTGTGTTGGAGGAGGAGCTATAATTCGCCTCAGAGCTGTGTGGGAGGAGCTATAACTCCCCTCTGAGCTGTGTGGGAGGAGCAATAATGCTATAATTCCCCTCAGAGCTGTGTGGGAGGAGATACAATTCCCCTTAGTGTTGTGTGGGAGGAGCTATAATTCCCCTTAGAGCTGTGTGGGAGAAGCTATATTTCCCCTCAGAGCTGTGTGGGAGAAGCTACATTTCCCATCAGAGTTGTGTGGGAGAAGCTATAATTCCCCTCAGAGCTGTTTAAAAGGAGCTATAATTCCCCTCACAGCGGTGTGGAAGAAACTATAATTCCTCTCAGAGTTGTGTGGGAGGAGCTCTAATTCTCCTCAGCTGTGTGGGAGGAGCTATAATGCTAAGCTGTAATTCCCCTCAGAGCTGTGTAGGAGGAGCTATAATTCCCCTCACAGCGGTGTTGGAGAAACTATAATTCCCCTCAGAGTTGTGTGGGAGGAGCTATAATGCTAAGCTATAATGCTATAATTCCCCTTTGAGCTGTGTGGGAGGAGCTATAATTCCCCTCAAAGCTGTATTGGAGGAGCTATAACTTCCCTCCAAGCTGTGTGGGAGGAGCTATAATGCTATAATTGTCCTTAGAGCTGTGTGAGAGGAGCTATAATTCCCCTCAGAGCTTTGTGATTTTTTTTTTCAAAAATGATTTTGTTTTTTGTTTTTTCAAAAATGATTTTGTTTTTTTGTTTTTTCAAAAATGATTTTTTTAAATGATTTTTTTTTCAAAAATGAAATTTTTTTTTTCAAAAATGAATTTTGTTTTTTTCAAAAATGATTTTTTTTTTAATTTTTTTTTTTTCAAAAGTAATTTTTTTTTCAAAAATATATTTTTTTTTCAAAAATATTTTTTTTTTCAAAAATATTTTTTTTTTCAAAAATTAATTTTTATTTTTTTCAAAAATATTTTTTTTTTTACATGGGGCGGTCATAATGTTTTGGCTGATCATGGGGTGGTCATAATGTTTTGGCTGATCATGGGGTTGTCAGCTTTTGTCACCTCCCACTCTAGTTTTGAACATTTCGCCATTCATTCCTATGGGACCAATTTTGCCGCAAAAACGACGATATTTCGTGGACCATTCGGCGAAACGTTTCACAAAGTAATAGCACACCAATCGGGAAAAATCCGCACGTTTCGGTATATTACTTGTCTCTGTAGTGTGGAAAATGTGGGAGGAGTCTACAAGCATTATCAAGTCTAGCAGATGAAGTCACATGCATTTGGGGTGTCTCAGCATCTTGTGTTTACAACCACTGTTTCCTAGCAACATTTCCTTTTGAACATTTTGCCATTCATTCCTATGGGACCAATTTCGCCGCAAAAACGACGATATTTCGTGGACCATTTGGCGAAACGTTCCACAAAGTGATAGCACACCAATCGGGAACAATCCGCACGTTTCGGTATATTACTTGTCTCTGTAGTGTAAAAACTGTGGGAGGAGTCTACAAGCATTATCAAGTCTAGCAGATGAAGTCACATGCATTTGGGGTGTCTCAGCATCTTGTGTTTACAACCACTGTTTCCTAGCAACGCTCATGCCCTGTTTATGCTTCCCAAATACTGCTTCATCAAAACTGCCCCATCAGAATTACCCCATCAAAACTGCCCCATCATATTCCTCTATTATAAATCAGTACATGGTGTGTCTGTCCCCTCCCCCGGGCTCTGTAATCAGCTGAGATGCTCCAGCCACCTTCCCCCCTGTGTATAACAGAAGCTTTGGTAACCATGGCAACAAAACAAACACTAACAGTACACTCTGATTAATGGCTAAAATTTCCTGAAATGACCTCTAAACAAATGGCCGTATTTTAAAAACTATACATCCTACAGCGAAGATCTTTATATTGTGAGAATCACAAGACCCAGACCTAGATTTTGTTGTATAGTATGTCTGTGAAATATTAAAAATGAAGGCACGGTCGCAGTTTAGAAATTGCCCTTCAAATTTGGAGGGGGCTAGAGTGTAGTTTCAATGAATGTCAATGGACGGCATGAGTTACAAACAAATGGTCATATTGTGAAAACTATCAGGACTATGGCTTAGCCGTGGACATGTTTAGTGGCAGCAGGGATAGCTGAACGTTTTGATATAAGATTTGTGTAGGTGGGCTTGAAAATGAGGGAGTGGCGGCAGTTTAGAAATCATGTTCTGATTTTTCAGCTTTTGTCATCTCCCACTCTAGTTTCCCCATTCATTCCTATGGGACCAATTTCGCCGCAAAAACTACGATATTTCGTGAACCATTCGGCGAAACGTTCCACAAAGTAATAGCACACCATTCGGGAACAATCCGCACGTTTCGGTATATTACTTGTCTATGTAGTGTAAAAACTGTGGGAGGAGTTAGGGTGGTAAATTTGGCTATAATAATAATAAAAACTAGAAAAGCTACAATTTCTGGGGAAATTGTGAAAAGTGTTCTTGCCTCTACAACTGGAGTGGGCGGAGTAACTTGAGTAACTGTTGTGTGGTTGGAGTGGCTGGAGTAACTGTGAAAAGTGTTAAAAAGCTTAATATTTTAAAAAGTATAAATAGTAGTAAAAAAGTTGAAGTCTCATCATTAGCAGAAAGAGCTGAACATTTTTTTCAAAAATTATGATTTTTTTTTCAAAAATTATGATTTTTTTTTTCAAAAATTATAAAAAATTTTTTCAAAAAAGATTTTTTTTTTCAAAAATGATTTTTTTTTCAAAAATAATTTTTTTTCAAAAATATTTTTTTTTTCAAAAATATTTTTTTTTTTCAAAAATGATTTTATTTTTATTTTTTTCAAAAATTATTTTTTTTTTTTTTCAAAAATTTTTTTTTTTTTTTCAAAAATTATTTTTTTACATGGGGCGGTCATAATGTTTTGGCTGATCATGGGGTGGTCATAATGTTTGGGCTGATCATGGGGTTGTCAGCTTTTGTCACCTCCCACTCTAGTTTTGAACACTTGTCTCTGTAGTGTAAAAACTGTGGGAGTAGTCTACAAGCATTATCAAGTCTAGCAGATGAAGTCACATGCATTTGGGGTGTCTCAGCATCTTGTGTTTACAACCACTGTTTCCTAGCAACGCTCATGCCCTGTTTATGCTTCCCAAATACTACTTCATCAAAACTGCCCCATCAGAATTACCCCATCAAAACTGCCCCATCATATTCCTCTATTATAAATCAGTACATGGTGTGTCTGTCCCCTCCCCCGGGCTCTGTAATCAGAGCTGAGATGCTCCAGCCACCTCCTCCCCCTGTGTATAACAGAAGCTTTGGTAACCATGGCAACAAAACAAACACAGTACACTCTGATTAATGGCTAAAATTTCCTGAAATGACCTCTAAACAAATGGCCGTATTTTAAAAACTATACATCCTACAGCGAAGATCTTTATATTGTGAGAATCACAAGACCCAGACCTAGATTTTGATACATAGTATGTCTCTGAAATATTAAAATTGAAGGCACGGTCGCAGTTTAGATATTGCCCTTCAAATTTGAAGGGGCTAGAGTGTAGTTTCAATGAATGTCAATGGACGGCTTGAGTTGCAAACAAATGGTCATATTGTGAAAACTATCAGGGCTATGGCTTAGCCGTGGACATGTTTAGTGGCAGCAGGGATAGCTGAACGTTTTGATATAAGATTTGTGTAGGTGGGCTTGAAAATGAGGGAGTGGCGGCAGTTTAGAAATCATGTTCTGATTTTTCAGCTTTTGTCACCTCCCACTCTAGTTTCCCCATTCATTCCTATGGGACCAATTTCGCCGCAAAAACGACGATATTTCGTGAACCATTCGTCGAAACGTTCCACAAAGTAATAGCACACCATTCGGGAACAATCCGCACGTTTCGGTATATTACTTGTCTATGTAGTGTAAAAACTGTGGGAGGAGTTAGGGTGGTAAATTTGTCTATAATAATAAGAATAACTAGAAAAGGTACAATTTCTGGGGAAATTGTGAAAGTGTTCTTGCCTCTACAACTGGAGTGGGCGGAGTAACTGGGTGGGGTGGAGTGGCTTGAGTAACTGTGAAAAGTGTTAAAAAGCTTAATATTTTAAAAAGTATAAATAGTAGTAAAAAAGTTCCATCATTCGCTGAAAGAGCTGAACATTTTTTTCAAAAGTAATTTTTTTTTCAAAAATGAATTTTTTTTAATCAAAAATGATTTTTTTTTTCTTCAAAAATGATTTTTTTTTTCAAAAGTAATTTTTTTTTTCAAAGGTAATTTTTTTTTTCAAAAATATATATTTTTTTTTTTCAAAAATGATTTTTTTTTTTTCAAAAATATTTTTTTTTTTACATGGGGTGGTCATAATGTTTTGGCTGATCATGGGGTTGTCAGCTTTTGTCACTTCCCACTCTAGTTTTGAACATTTCGCCATTCATTCCTATGGGACCAATTTCGCCGCAAAAACATCATTTCGTGGACCATTCGGCAAAACATTCCACAAAGTAATAACACACCAATCGGGAACAATCCGCCCGTTTCGGTATATTATTTGTCTCTGTAGTGTAAAAACTGTGGGAGGAGTCTACAAGCATTATCAAGTCTAGCAGATGAAGTCACATGCATTTGGAGTGTCTCAGCATCTTGTGTTTACAACCACTGTTTCCTAGCAACGCTCATGCCCTGTTTATGCTTCCCAAATACTACTTCATCAAAACTGCCCCATCAGAATTACCCCATCAAAACTGCCCCATCATATTCCTCTATTATAAATCAGTACATGGTGTGTCTGTCCCCTCCCCCGGGCTCTGTAATCAGCTGAGATGCTCCAGCCACCTCCCCCCTGTGTATAACAGAAGCTTTGGTAACCATGGCAACAAAACAAACACAGTACACTCTGATTAATGGCTAAAATTTCCTGAAATGACCTCTAAACAAATGGCCGTATTTTAAAAACTATACATCCTACAGCGAAGATCTTTATATTGTGAGAATCACAAGACCCAGACCTAGATTTTGATGTATAGTATGTCTCTGAAATATTAAAAATGAAGGCACGGTCGCAGTTTAGAAATTGCCCTTCAAATTTGGAGGGGGCTAGAGTGTAGTTTCAATGAATGTCAATGGACGGCGTGAGTTGCAAACAAATGGTCATATTGTGAAAACTATCAGGACTATGGCTTAGCCGTGGACATGTTTAGTGGCAGCAGGGATAGCTGAACGTTCTGATATAAGATTTGTGTAGGTGGGCTTGAAAATGAGGGAGTGGCGGCAGTTTAGAAATCATGTTCTGATTTTCCAGCTTTTGTCATCTCCCACTCTAGTTTCCCCATTCATTCCTATGGGACCAATTTCGCCGCAAAAACGACGATATTTCGTGAACCATTCGGCGAAACGTTCCACAAAGTAATAGCACACCATTCGGGAACAATCCGCACGTTTCGGTATATTACTTGTCTATGTAGTGTAAAAACTGCGGGAGGAGTTAGGGTGGTAAATTTGGCTATAATAATAAGAATAATATATATGTGAGATAACAGTAAGTGGTCTTGCTATGCAAGAACACTTAATAAGAACTAGAAAAGGTACAATTTCTGGGGAAATTGTGAAGGTGTTCTTGCCTCTACAACTGGAGTGGGCGGAGTAACTGGGTGGGGTGGAGTGGCTTGAGTAACTGTGAAAAGTGTTAAAAAGCTTAATATTTTAAAAAGTATAAATAGTAGTAAAAAAGTTCCATCATTCGCTGAAAGAGCTGAACATTTTTTTCAAAAGTAATTTTTTTTTTCAAAAATGAATTTTTTTTAATCAAAAATGATTTTTTTTTCTTCAAAAATGATTTTTTTTTTTCAAAAGTAATTTTTTTTTTCAAAGGTAATTTTTTTTTCAAAAATGAATTTTTTTATTTCAAAAATAATTTTTTTTCGAAATTATTATTTTTTTTAAAGTAATTTTTTTTTCAAAAATAATTTTTTTTTTTTCAAAAATATTTTTTTTTTTCAAATATATTTTTTTTTCAAAAATAATTTTTTTTTTAAAAGAAATTTTTTTTTAAAAAATATTTTTTTTTTTCAAAAATAATTTTTTTTTTCAAAAATAATTTTTTTTTTCAAAAATATTTTTTTTTTCAAAAATATTTTTTTTTTTTCAAAAATGATTTTTTTTTTTCAAAAATTATTTTTTTACTTTTTTCAAAAATTTTTTTTTTTTTCAAAAATATTTTTTTTTTTACATGGGGCGGTCATAATGTTTTGGCTGATCATGGGGTGGTCATAATGTTTTGGCTGATCATGGGGTTGTCAGCTTTTGTCACTTCCCACTCTAGTTTTGAACATTTCGCCATTCATTCCTATGGGACCAATTTCGCCGCAAAAACGTCATTTCGTGGACCATTCGGCAAAACATTCCACAAAGTAATAACACACCAATCGGGAACAATCCGCTCGTTTCGGTATATTATTTGTCTCTGTAGTGTGAAAACTGTGGGAGGAGTCTACAAGCATTATCAAGTCTAGCAGATGAAGTCACATGCATTTGGAGTGTCTCAGCATCTTGTGTTTACAACCACTGTTTCCTAGCAACGCTCATGCCCTGTTTATGCTTCCCAAATACTGCTTCATCAAAACTGCCCCATCAGAATTACCCCATCAAAACTGCCCCATCATATTCCTCTATTATAAATCAGTACATGGTGTGTCTGTCCCCTCCCCCGGGCTCTGTAATCAGCTGAGATGCTCCAGCCACCTCCCCCCTGTGTATAACAGAAGCTTTGGTAACCATGGCAACAAAACAAGCACTAACAGTACACTCTGATTAATGGCTAAAATTTCCTGAAATGACCTCTAAACAAATGGCCGTATTTTAAAAACTATACATCCTACAGCGAAGATCTTTATATTGTGAGAATCACAAGACCCAGACCTAGATTTTGATGTATAGTATGTCTCTGAAATATTAAAAATGAAGGCACAGTCGCAGTTTAGAAATTGCCCTTCAAATTTGGAGGGGGCTAGAGTGTAGTTTCAATGAATGTCAATGGACGGCGTGAGTTGCAAACAAATGGTCATATTGTGAAAACTATCAGGACTATGGCTTAGCCGTGGACATGTTTAGTGGCAGCAGGGATAGCTGAACGTTTTGATATAAGATTTGTGTAGGTGGGCTTGAAAATGAGGGAGTGGCGGCAGTTTAGAAATCATGTTCTGATTTTCCAGCTTTTGTCATCTCCCACTCTAGTTTCCCTATTCATTCCTATGGGACCAATTTCGCCGCAAAAACGACGATATTTCGTGAACCATTCGGCGAAACGTTCCACAAAGTAATAGCACACCATTCGGGAACAATCCGCACGTTTCGGTATATTACTTGTCTATGTAGTGTAAAAACTGTGGGAGGAGTTAGGGTGGTAAATTTGGCTATAATAATAAGAATAATATATATGTGAGATAACAGTAAGTGGTCTTGCTATGCAAGAACACTTAACTAGAAAAGGTACAATTTCTGGGGAAATTGTGAAAGTGTTCTTGCCTCTACAACTGGAGTGGGCGGAGTAACTGGGTGGGGTGGAGTGGCTTGAGTAACTGTGAAAAGTGTTAAAAAGCTTAATATTTTAAAAAGTATAAATAGTAGTAAAAAAGTTCCATCATTCGCTGAAAGAGCTGAACATTTTTTTCAAAAGTAATTTTTTTTTTCAAAAATGAATTTTTTTTAATCAAAAATGATTTTTTTTTCTTCAAAAATGATTTTTTTTTTCAAAAGTAATTTTTTTTTTCAAAGGTAATTTTTTTTTTCAAAAATGAATTTTTTTTATTTCAAAAATAATTTTTTTTTCGAAATTATTATTTTTTTTAAAGTAATTTTTTTTTTCAAAAATAATTTTTTTTTTTCAAAAATATTTTTTTTTTCAAATATATTTTTTTTTCAAAAATAATTTTTTTTTTAAAAGAAATTTTTTTTTCAAAAATATTTTTTTTTTTCAAAAATAATTTTTTTTTTTCAAAAATATTTTTTTTTTTTCAAAAATTATTTTTTTACTTTTTCAAAAAATTTTTTTTTTTTCAAAAATATTTTTTTTTTTACATGGGGCGGTCATAATGTTTTGGCTGATCATGGGGTGGTCAAAATGTTTTGGCTGATCATGGGGTTGTCAGCTTTTGTCACTTCCCACTCTAGTTTTGAACATTTCGCCATTCATTCCTATGGGACCAATTTCGCCGCAAAAACGTCATTTCGTGGACCATTCGGCAAAACATTCCACAAAGTAATAACACACCAATCGGGAACAATCCGCTCGTTTCGGTATATTATTTGTCTCTGTAGTGTGAAAACTGTGGGAGGAGTCTACAAGCATTATCAAGTCTAGCAGATGAAGTCACATGCATTTGGAGTGTCTCAGCATCTTGTGTTTACAACCACTGTTTCCTAGCAACGCTCATGCCCTGTTTATGCTTCCCAAATACTGCTTCATCAAAACTGCCCCATCAGAATTACCCCATCAAAACTGCCCCATCATATTCCTCTATTATAAATCAGTACATGGTGTGTCTGTCCCCTCCCCCGGGCTCTGTAATCAGAGCTGAGATGCTCCAGCCACCTTCCCCCCCTGTGTATAACAGAAGCTTTGGTAACCATGGCAACAAAACAAACACTAATGCCGCGTACACACGAGCGGACTTTCTATCCTACTTGGTCCGGCACACTTTCCGACGGACTTTGTCCGCCAGGTGCGCCGGACTTTAAAACGAACGGACTTGCCCACACACGCCGGGATTTTCCGGCGGGCTAAGTCCGCCCGTCTTTCCGACGGACTTTCGCCGGAGTTCCGGCGGACTTTCAGAATGAACGGACTTGCCCACACACGGACAAGTCCGTTCATTTTGAACGTGACTCAGGTGCGACGGGACTAGAGAAGGATGTCAATCTTGCCGCTTTTATCGGCGAGATTGACACCTTGCTAGCCCCGTCGCGGGGCATACCAGGCCCTTAGGTCTGGTATGGATTATAAAGGGGAACCCCGCTACGCCGAAAAAACGGCGTGGGGTCCCCCTAAAATCCATACCAGACCCCGATCCGAGCACGCAGCCTGGCCGGTCAGGAAAGGGGGTGGGGACGAGCGAGCGGCCCCCCCCCTCCTGAACCGTACCAGGCCGCATGCCCTCAACATGGGGGGTGGGTGCTTTGGGGGAGGGGGCGCCCTGCGCCCCCCCCCCCAAAGCACCTTGTCCCCATGTTGATGAGGACAAGGGCCTCTTCCCGACAACCCTGGCCGTTGGTTGTCGGGGTCTGCGGGCGGGGGCTTATCGGAATCTGGGAGCCCCCTTTAATAAGGGGGCCCCCAGATCCCGGCCCCCCACCCTATGTAAATGAGTATGGGGTACATGGTACCCCTACCCATTTACCTAGGAAAAAAGTGTAATTAATAAAACACACTACACAGGTTTTTAAAATATTTTATTAAACAGCTCCGGGGGGGATCTTCCTCCGGCTTCGGGGGTCTTCTTCCGGCTTCGGGGGTCCCTCCGCTTCATCTTCTCCCGGCGTCCGGTTGGTTCTTCTCCGCTCTCCGGCCTCTTCTCCCGGTGTCGCAGGTCTTCGGCCGGCCCCTCCGCTCTCTTCATGTAGCTCTATTGCGAGCGGAGGTCCGGACTTCTTGGCTTCTTGGCTTCTTGGCTTCTCTTCTCTTCTCTTCCCCCAGATGTTGACACGACGCTCTCTCCGGCTGGACTGGTCTCTGAGGGCTGCGTTGTGACTTATATAGGCGGAGACCCCGCCCCCATATGATGTCACAGTCCCTGGGCATGCTGGGACTGTGACGTTTTAGGGGGCGTGGTCGACCATCTTCCGAAATTCGAATTTCGTATAGAATGAATTCAAATTCGAATAGAAAAGTTTAGAATAGAATAGAAAAGAATAGCATAGAAAAACAATGAAACAGAATAGAAAATTTTATATATATATATATATATATATATATATATATATATATATATATATATATATATAACATCTTCCAAAATTCGAATTTCATATAGACCGAAATCAAATTTGAATGTAAAAGATTAGAATAGAATAGAAAATAATAGAAAAGAATAGACTAGAAAAACAATAGAACAGAATAGAAGAAAATATAATATATATATTATATTTTCTTCTATTCTGTTCTATTGTTTTTATAGTCTATACTTTTCTATTATTTTCTGTTCTAATCTTTTCTATTCAAATTCATTCTATACGAAATTCAAACTTCAGAAGCCATGTTCCGAAATTCGAATTTCGTATAGAATGAATTTGAATTCGAATTGAAAATACTATTATAGAATATAAAATAATAGAAAAGAAAAGCATAAAAAAACATATATATATATATATATATATATATATATATATATATATATATATATATATATATATACATATTCTATTGCTTTATTATTTTATATTCTACCTTATTGTTTTTTTTAGAAAAACGTTTTCTATTTTTTTTTAATTTGATTATGTTTTCGAATTCGATTCGAATATGTTTTCGAATATGTTTTCGAATTCGATTCGAATATGTTTTCGAATTCGATTCGAATATGTTTTCGAATTCGATTCGAATTCGTTCGTTTTTTTTCGGATTCGTTTAAATTCTTTACTTTTGTCATTCGGAAATTCGGATGCATCCGAATTTCCGAATAATGAAAAATTCGTCCGAATTTCAATTCGGAACGAAACAACATGCACATGCCTAGATGCGGATGGCTGCGGCTAAGGGTTCGAGACAAAGGATAAAAAGTAAAGGGGATAACGGGCATCCCTGTCTGGTACCGTTACTCAGAGAAAAGGATGGGGATAAATAGGAAGACAGTTGGACTTGGGAGGAGGGTTGGGAATATAGAACACGCAGTACTGCCATAAAGGGGCCGCTGAAACCATAATTGGAAAGTGTGGCAAACATAAAGGGCCAACTGAGCCTATCAAAGGCTTTTTGCGCATCAAGGCTCAATACTAGAGCTCAACGATTTGTTCTGTTCAATAAATCTATAAGGTCTATGGTGCGTCTCGTGTTGTTGCCGGCATGTCTGGCAGTTACAAAGCCTACTTGGTCTTTATGCACAAGTCTAGGTATGAATTGTGAGAGTCGATTCGCTAAAATTTTTGTAAATATCTTGTAATCAGAGTTAAGTAAAGCAATGGGCCTATAGTTGTCAGGGAGGGATGGGTCTTTACCAGGTTTCGGAATTACGGAGATATGTGTATGAAGGAATTGAGGGTGGGGGACAGTACCTTGAAGTAGGGAAGTAAAAAGAGAAAGTAAATGTGGGCTCGAAATTGGCAAAAAGGTTTTATAATATGAGTAAGGTAGACCATCCGGGCCAGGGGACTTTTGAGTGGGGAGGTTTTATGACTACTTCAACTAATTCTTCAGGGGTGGTTGCATAGCGCAGAGAAGAGAGGTGGTCAGGAGAAAGTGTGGGCAAATGTAGTGAGCTAAAGAAGGAGTCAAATTTCTCCTGTGTAAAATTGTAGTTAGGGTCCTTTTGTAAACAGTTATATAATTTGCGATAAAATTCTCCAAAAACTTTGGACATGGTGAGAGGGCAATAGGTAGGAGTACCGTCAGTTTGTCTGAGAAAATCTGGGGATGAGAGAAAGGGGCGGGGTTTCAGCTTATTCACTAGCATTCTGTGGGGTTTATTTGAATAATCATAGAATTTCTGTTTAGACCACAAAAGGGATTTATCAGTCTTTTTCATATCCAACGACTGTTGTAATATGTTCACCGATTTATGTGGGACATTGTTGTGTGTATGTACACATGCAGTCAATGTTGACCGAATGGTTGATTTGTCCAACTGAATTTTAACAGCTGAAGACTCTTTGATGTGTTAATCTTATGCAAGTCTATTTGAACATTCCAAGGGCTCAAAAGGGTGTTCTGTTTATCTAATTAATATATCTAAAGGGGACTTGTTGATGTTGATATGCAGGAATGTAGGTATTCCAAGGGCTCAAAAGGGTGTTCTGTTTATCTAATTAATATATCTAAAGGGGACTTGTTGATGTTGATAAGCGGGAGTGCAAATTGGGGTGGTTCACGGCTGTTCAAGTCCTAAATTGGAACGGCCAATCAAATTGCTCAGCCATTCAATATTTAGTGAATATAACACGGCATTCAGTCTATAGGTGGGGTGAGTTAGGCTTGTCTGTGTGTAGGGGAGGCTTGTCTGTGCATGGCTGGGAATACTGAATAATATGGGTCTCTGAATTATATTTCCTCTGTCGGATTTCTTTGTCATCTGTGGACTTTGGACTTTGTTCTGTGTTGGAAGTCAATAAAGTGCATCTCTCTGGAAGAATTGGGTTGCTGCGGAAGAGTACTTACATCATCATTATAATAACCCAATATAATATTAATATACTAATATACACTGGTGCCGTTCAAGCGACCAGAAGAGCATTTTCGGACTTAGTAACAGAAGTCGGTGGTGACAACAATCCTGTGAGGTGGACAGAAGTCTGATGAAGAACCAAGAGCTGTGCTGTGACTCTAATGTCTGGTTGTGACATAAAAGAGTCTGGTCTACAAATTTAAACAAGTTGGGAACCCCAGAATTATTCTCTGGAGACTGGAAACAACAAAAAAGGACTGTGTCGTGTACCAGAAGACCTGAACTGGAATCTGAAGGAGTAACTAATGCGGTGAGTAAAATATTTCCTTTTTTTAACTATTAGTAATATAGTCAAAATGCTTACTCAGTGTGAAGCCAGTGTCAGTTCTGATAAAGTTAACAGATGGGTATTAAAATGTATTAAGCGCCATGGCGGTCCTTATGAAATTCCAGAAAAATGTAAGCAGACATGGACGATGATGAAGGAATTTTTAGAGAAAAATATTTTTGATAGCAAAATTTCAGAAAGTAAAAGAAAAGGTTGCATTATACAGGGCTTGTTATCTTGCTGTTTAACAATGGAAAGTTCTTTGAATGGTAAGGTTGAGGAAATTACCCAGTTACAGAAGGCAGTTGATAATAGCAACAGTGTTTGTGAGAGGTTACAAAACCAATCAGACACCGAGACAGTAAATTTAAAATTGCATGCGGTTACGATTGGAGAAGCTTTACTTGAGAAATCTAAACATTGTGATGAATTATCAGAGGAAAATGAGAGATTAAAATTAAGAATTATGGAATTAGAGAAGAGATCTCAGGAATGCAGATATGCATCAAATCTTGGATTCAGCAATCTGCAGAAAACAGAACCTCATATTAAATCTGATAATTCATTACCAGCTGCCCCCACTGTGACTACCACAGTTTATAACAATAATAATAATACAGGTGAAGTTCAGCTTGTAATGAAGCCATTGAAACCAAAATTATTAGACGCAATTCTTAAAGAAATAGGAATGGTTCCTTACCATGATTTAAACAGATTTTTAAAATGGTTTTGTGACGTGCAGCAAGTCAGAGATATGTACAATCTCAACCCATCTGACTTAGAAAGAGTTTTGCAACATTCTGTAGGAAGTGGTCTTTGGATGAGAATTAAACAGATCTGTATTCAGCCTCTGAGGACAAGGGACATATTACTGGAATTATTATGTGTTTTGTATGGTGTACGTTCTGATGTTACTATTCATGGAAAGATCCAACAAATGCAAAATGAATCTCCCTATGAATTGTCACACAGGATAGCAACTATTATGGAATTATTGGTCGGTAATAATCTTGCATTTGAGCGTGGTGGCTTGATACATATGAGTATGTTTCTAGATGCTTTGCATGAAGATATCAAACAAAATATTTTATTAGTTACCCCAAATCCTCATGATTTAAAAGACATATTGTTGAGAGCAGACCATTTATGGAGAAAGTCAAATGAGCAGGCTGTCAAAATTGATTTAGCCACATTGTTTAGGACAAATATATATAATATATATAATATATTAAGGCCTAACAGCTATATGGGCCACTGATGTTTACCAAATCCTTTTCCAGTCATGGTCTAAAAGTTATATTATCTAATAACTGTTTCATGGGGATATTTTAGAGGCTGGCGAAGAGAGATGTAACCAGTTTCAACTTCATATTTTATATGAGCAATTGTAAAGCATCCAGTACCTTAAATCGAAATGATATTTTTTGTTGTTTGATTTATGGGTCAGTTCTAGTAGTTAGAACCGACCCAAGTGGGGGTATATGTTGTAATATGTTCACCGATTTATGTGGGACATTGTTGTGTGTATGTACACATGCAGTCAATGTTGACCGAATGGTTGATTTGTCCAACTGAATTTTAACAGCTGAAGACTCTTTGATGTGTTAATCTTATGCAAGTCTATTTGAACATTCCAAGGGCTCAAAAGGGTGTTCTGTTTATCTAATTAATATATCTAAAGGGGACTTGTTGATGTTGATATGCAGGAATGTAGGTATTCCAAGGGCTCAAAAGGGTGTTCTGTTTATCTAATTAATATATCTAAAGGGGACTTGTTGATGTTGATAAGCGGGAGTGCAAATTGGGGTGGTTCACGGCTGTTCAAGTCCTAAATTGGAACGGCCAATCAAATTGCTCAGCCATTCAATATTTAGTGAATATAACACGGCATTCAGTTTATAGGTGGGGTGAGTTAGGCTTGTCTGTGTGTAGGGGAGGCTTGTCTGTGCATGGCTGGGAAGACTGAATAATATGGGTCTCTGAATTATATTTCCTCTGTCGGATTTCTTTGTCATCTGTGGACTTTGGACTTTGTTCTGTGTTGGAAGTCAATAAAGTGCATCTCTCTGGAAGAATTGGGTTGCTGCGGAAGAGTACTTACATCATCATTATAATAATACCTAAATATTAATTAATATATTCGATCACTACAACGACCTGAGTTGATTTCGCAGGAAAGTAACGGCCCGGAGCCCAGCCACCGTGGGGGAAGACAGCAAAAGGCTCTCAGCTTTAAGGAGTTTGGACAGGATAGAGGAGCGTTGAAACGTTGCATCTTTTTTCAGACGGGAACCAGTAGCAATGCAATGTCCCCGGAAGACGGCCTTATGGGCTTTCCACAGGGTGGAGGGCCCAGAGACCGTATTCTCATTAATCTGAAAGTATTCAACCAGGCCGCTGGCCAAAAGGTCTCTAGTTTCAGGGATACAAAGGAAGGTCTCATTAAGGCGCCAATGACAAGTTCTGGGAGAGGAGGTGAAAAGGGAAATATCTAGGTGCACAAAGGAGTGATCTGACCAGGTTATAGGGTTAATTTCAGAGCAGACCGTTGACTCGGTTGAATTGATGATAGGCAACTCCTATCCTCATATTGATTAGTGGTTCCAAATTAATAATAACTACTGCAGTAGGGAACAGACACAAAAGATACGCTCAGCATCTTTCCAAATTACTGTTCTGCTTTATTATGACGCAATTGAAGGTTTTTATGCACATGATTACGTAGGTATCACATTAATATTACAATTGTACGTTTATGGTAACAAGGGGCGTTACATAGACAGGCTTATTCTAATCAGGACTCAAAAGAATGTAAACATTTACTGAAAACATTATTAGTGCCGTGTGCACAGTGAGGGCAGAGTGCAATACATACAAAATACAATACAATTATATACAGAACTTACAAATTTCCATTACAGTCTCCCCTCTTTTGATCAATATTTTGATCACTAACCATACCTGCTATCACCTTTAACCTGGAACCTCCACACGCTTAGGTGGAGGTAGTCCTGGCCAAAGAGGCAAAAAAACTCCATTGTGGAGAAAATAATAGCTGAGCAACTTTTTCATTACAAAATGACTTTTCATTGTGAAGAACAAATGAATGATAAGACATATTTACAGAGTACTGGCTGTACACTCCTGTGGCCAGAATGGCCTTCTAGCTTAATTGTGGACATGCTGACTTATCAGCATATGTAAACACAGAAAATTCTACATAAAATGGAAGACGTACAAAAGACAAATATGACTTCAACATGGCTAAACTATTTTTCAAATATATATATCCCTTACAATTGAAGTAATTGAATCAAAAAGTACCCTAGACTGTGATCACAAGAGGGAAACAAATCAAACACAGAGATTTTTTTAATTAAGTCATTTTTGCAGTGTCTGGTGTGGATACAGGTGACTTTTCCTTCAAGTTTTGCAAAAACTGTACATGAAATAGATGCTGTATTGAGTCTCCAAACATTTCCTTATATATAAATGTCTCTTAAAAATCCACAAGTCACCTGGCTTTAGTTTTAGATCCTTCCAAACTTTTAGGATCTGGAATTGGGGAGAAAACACATAAATGAGTTTGTCAAAAACCTTAAAAGATCAGCAACATTCTCTATGAGATCCGAATGAAGGACTTCAGCTGCTGAGACAAAATATAAGCAAGTGAGTAACACACTCCCAAACCAAATCCTATAGGGAGAGAGTCCAACATCCCCCTTAGGGGCTTCATAAAATATAAGAAAACATTCAGGCAAAAGTTTTCTAGTTTCTTACTCTACTTTGTCCGCTACATTGTAGACAGTAGGGTGTGTAAAAATAAAACCTCAAAACTTCTATTAAGGACTCTCCTATAAAAAATGATTTCCTCTGTTACTCTCTGTACTTTCTGGCACTCTGTACTTACAAACTACTTCTGATAACACTTTTTACTGTGGCCTTTGCAGTAGCATTTGCCACTGGACATCCAAAAAACATGTCCATGCAGACAAAATGCATACTCGTAAGATCCTAACTTGGGCATCTGGATATATCTTTTATGTAATCTCTGGGAGGGATGTTCAGCTTTTGGTAACACCTTTGGTAACAGGTAAAACAAGAAGTGGTATGTTATAAAAACAACTGTGGAGAACCCTGGCTCTATCCCACGCTCATTTACTAAGGCAGCCATAACTGCTTGTGACTGATGACACGGTCCATGTGTCAAGCTGGAGGGAAAAGAGTGGCTGACAGACATAAATGATCACCTTTTCCAAAGTCCTGTTTCATAATAAGTTGCCCCCTGTGGACCACTTGTTCTTCTCGTTCTGGGGTCCTTAAAGTTGAATTATTAATCCCAGCTATACTGGGCCAGAACTAGGGTGGAATCTGTGAGTTGCACAGACCCATCAAGTGTCCGAGGCTGTAAATGCAGCATCCTTAGAGTCACCTGGTCTGCTTCCATGTGTGAAAGTTAATATGGCTACCTCAGCAAGAAGCTGGAAGGCTGAAAACAGCCAATCAAATTAACTTGGCATGCTTTATTGGTTTACCTGCCGAAGTAAAAACAAACTTCTGGCCCTTCAAATGGAACCAAAAGCTCTCTATATCTCGACTATCTATATAAATATACACTCTTTTTACAGCTCACAGGCTTTGCTAAAACATGGAGCTCTGTTTCTTGAGCTGGGGAAAAAGGATCCAATGACTTTGAATACAGAGTATCCTTCTGGGTGATAAACTGCATACTCAAATCTACAAAAAATTAAATATCTGGGTCTTCAGGGAGTGTGTCCTGCACTGGGCTCACAGCAGCTGATTCCTACACCATCAATTTAACACATGTGTCTTCCTTTCTCTTGAATAAATGTACGCATTTTTCATTGTTAGATTTGTACATAAACAAACTCATATTTTAAACCTTTCATTAAACAAACATTTAGTTAGCTGTATATTTGCTGCACAGAATGTCGGACCATTGACCAAAACAATATCTAACTTTGTCTAATAGCACCTTTGCATAAAAGCTACAGCTCTGATATATCGGGATGAACCCTTCATTACTGGGTCCAGCTTGCATAAATATATTACAATGGATTGTTTTCTATCACGCTATTTGTGTAAGAACTCCAGTCTCATGTTTCAAAAGACAACTTTTTCCTGGCAATATTATAATAAATGATAACAATACCCTGCGGTCATGGAGAGATGCCCATAAATCCAAAATATTCTTCTGCTTATACCACTGCACTTACAAGAAAAATGGGCACATCATTTCACAATCCACACATTCTGCTTTGGATTTCAAAAATAAAAATAAATAAAAACAAAAGGATCAACAATCTGTATGATGGACCAGAAAGCATCAAAAACTATAAAACAACTGGCTGCAGGTGGCATCTATCCTAACAGGGTGTGTGGACTTGATGTGATGGGTCTGTTATATTGAAATTTTATTTATAACAACTCTCACATCATGGACTGACATCAAGTTATTATCAAGAACCTTGAAATTTCATTTTTGTAGAAAAACTTCTTATGTATCCCATCCATCTTGGCTTTGTTAAATATTATGGCAGCTTTATTCCAAATAACAACCTCATCTTAATCTTTTTTTCTCTCAATAAGGGCTTATTGAATAAATGTAAAATTACAAAATTGTTATCTTAATCTAAACTAATCTCATTCATTACAAATTTCCCCATTAACCTGGATTTCATTTCCAACCAAAGGTTGTCTAAACCAGTTTCATTATATCTATATAATTGTTAAACTCATATTAGAAATTAATACTCATTATTACTTAATTTTACTTAATTTCCCTTTTTTAAATGCACTGTTTCCACTATCAAAGGATATTCAATTTGTGTAATACACGGTTAAATGTAACCTTCATTTTACCATGTTTAGAAAACAGATTCAAAATAATTGTGATCACATTGTTTACCATTAGATTCGTTAACCCGGCACATTTTGTTATAAATGTTTTGTCTAAAAAACTGGAATTGGCATGATGTCCTTCCAGCTTATCACTAACCTCTCATCCCAGCCACATTTCTTTCATGAGAGCACAAAGGAGGGGGTCACATCTGCGTACATGACACACACAAGCAATAGAACTAAAGGTCCCAGCATTCGCACACACATACACCAATATCTCTCTAAAATCGCTTACATTTTTCCCATTTGTACACAACACATGCATATCATTCTCTCACTTTCTTTTAACTCTTTAATATTTCCCTGCCTAAATTCTGCTTTCCTTATTTTGTTTAAATAACTTTTATATCTAGCTTCTATGATTCTATGATCAGTTGGGGAGCCACAGTGCTCATCCCATCTTCTCTCTCTGACAACATATAAAGTATTCTGTTTTACCTCTCATTTCTCTGTTTCTGACTCTAATAGTTGTAGTGCCTGACCCCAAATTCATCCCACAACTTAACATGAAAATGTCCCTTTCTGTCTAGTGTTAATGTCACCCTTGATCCATCCTGCTCACATAGATAGCTGTTTCTCTAGCTGTTTACTCTGTGTGATTCTTAGTCCCTGTGGACTTTGGTAACCCAGTTACCCATTGTGGATCCCTGTCCACTCTAACCATTAATCTAGGGGCTCAGTATAGGCGGAACCGCACCTTCGGTTCATATATAGCGCTTCTCTTGCGCTGGGCATTTTTGAGGGTCTCTTACCCTTCATTCCCTTACTTAATTCAATGCCCATAATGACTGGCCAGTCTTCTCTCTTCTCTACGTGTGCCTATACCCTCTTGCCTCTAAACTACTTTATCTAGCAGATGTACTACATTTACCTGTGAACAGCACTATTCTTCCCTTTCTTATCTATAACACTCCGATGGACAATAGACAGGGACAATATAACATATAACCACCAATCAATACAGTTCGATTAAGGGGAGTAAAATAGGTACCCTTTGTCCCGAAAATGCCTTACCGATCAAGGAAGTCTGATAACTCAAATGTAAGCAAAAGGCTTACCTCAGCCGGCTGATTATCAGAAATTCCCGGATCGTCTCAAGCTCCTCGTTTCGGATACTCAGGGTCACCTGGAATCCCCTCCTGGCTGGCTCGCCATGCTGACTCGGTTGAATTGATGATAGGCAACTCCTATCCTCATATTGATTAGTGGTTCCAAATTAATAATAACTACTGCAGTAGGGAACAGACACAAAAGATACGCTCAGCATCTTTCCAAATTACTGTTCTGCTTTATTATGACGCAATTGAAGGTTTTTATGCACATGATTACGTAGGTATCACATTAATATTACAATTGTACGTTTATGGTAACAAGGGACGTTACATAGACAGGCTTATTCTAATCAGGACTCAAAAGAATGTAAACATTTACTGAAAACATTATTAGTGCCGTGTGCACAGTGAGGGCAGAGTGCAATACATACAAAATACAATACAATTATATACAGAACTTACAAATTTCCATTACACCGTGGACGTCAAAAGGGGTGAAGAGATGAAGAAATGGTCCAATCTAGAGTAAAGTTTGTGGGGGTGTGAGTAGAAGGTGTATTGTCTGTGTGTGGGGTGTTTAACCCTCCAAATGTCCAGGAGATTTTTGGCTCTAATGAGTTTGCGGAAAGATTTGGAGAGGTGGTCAGACGTAGATGAAGTTGTGGATGGGAATAAAACATGCCTGTCTTTACTGGGTGACATGGTCATATTGAAATCTCCGCCTATTACCAGAAAGGGTTGTGAAAATTAGTCTAGTGTATCAAACATGTTGGTGAGGAACTGGACCTGACCAGAATTAGGAGCATAGACATTAACTATAGTGAGGGATTGAGTGAGAAACGAACAGTCCAGGATAATAAGTCTGCCCTAGTCCAGGTGAAAGGATCTAACTCTTAAAGGGCAGGAGCGTCTAATTAAAATCGCTACACCTGCTCTCTCAGATGGGTCAGATGCCATGAAGGATATCGGGAAGTGTTTACTAGCAAATTTAAAGGATCCCCCTTGACGGAAGTGAGTCTCCTGGACCAAAATTACATAATCCTTAAACTTTTTAAAGCTTTAACCTGGTGGATAAGTATAAGATAAGCTGCTAAACAAACATTAAATGAGAAATTCCATGGTGCAAAGGTCATATAATATGTAAAAGAGAACATAACAGTTAGTATAACAGTAGCAATGTAACTCAAAAGTAACCAGTCTAAAAAGTGTAGCAGCCGCAGGTCAGGAAAAAAAGACCTAAGGAAAACAAAAAACAAAAGCAAAAATGAAAAGTGGAAAAAAAATGAAGAAAAAAAAAATAAGAGAAAAAAGAAAAACTGTGCTGTATTAAAAAAGAAGCCCGGGAGGCCAAGCGCCTCCAGGAAACCCAGGTCTAAGCCTGGGACTGGGAAGGGGAGCATGAGGGCCGCCAAAAATGGAAGGGACAGTCCCCCTTCGCCTTCTGATGCATCAAGGCCTGGACCACAAACTAAAAACTGTGGGAACAAACAAATTCTCGGTCCAGGGTGTCGTAAAAACAACAGGCAATACACCCCATGGGCAAGGGGGTGAACAAGCTCACTCGGAAAGAGATGGGCTAGACAGGAACATCAAAGAACCATATACAATTGGTAATCAAGGCTGCAGCCAAGTGTATGTATTGTATGTAGTATGTATTGTATGTAGTGTATATCTTCAGGTCGGGAATCTGGAAGAAGGGCGCCTCTGGGGTGTGGAGTTGGATTTAGATGGCTTCTGCCGCACCGGGGTCCAGATGCGGCCTGGAGCTGTCGGTGGTTTAGGAGTAGCAGGAAGTGGCACAGGATCTTCATCAGGGAGAGGAGGCAGGCCTAAGTTACGTAGGAAGTTGTCACTTTCATGGAGATCACGTAGAGAGTACTGTATGCCTTCACGAGATGCAGAGAGGTGAAATGGGAACCCCCAACGATACATGACCTTGTGGGTCTGAAGATGAAGTGTCATTGGACGTAGATTTCTTCGTCTGGCTAGGGTGATAGGCAAGAGATCACTAAAGAGCTGGATCTTAGAGCCTTTAAAATCTAGCCTAGATTGGTTGCGGGTGGCGATAGTGAGTGCCTCTTCACTGTCATAGTAGTGAAATCTGACAATCACATCGCTCGGGTTGGCTCCATTCGGGGGTTTAGGGGCAAGGGATCTGTGGGCCCTGTCCAGGCACCAGTCAATGTCAGGAATGTTGGGGGCTACCACATTAAACAAGCTTAAAAGATAGGAGCAGAGGTCTCTGTCTTCCACTGCTTCAGGAATACCTCTGATTTGCAAGTTCTGACTGCGTTCCCTATTTTTGAGGTCCCCCTGTTGTGCTTGGAGCTGTGTGATTGAGTGTTTCATGGTGGCATTGTCCTCCTCAAGGACTTGAACATACTGTACAAGCTCGTCAAATTTAGATTCTAGGGTATTCTCCCAATTGGCCTATTTCTCCCCTTAGTTCTTTGGCAAGTTTACCCACCTCTTGGGCAATGTTATGTGTAATGGCCTGGAGTAACGATTGTAGTTTGGCATCAAGTATGTCAGCCGTCAATGGGGGAGGTGACCCCTGTACATGTGTAGGAACAGTATCAAAGAGAGTACCTGTCACAGGCTCAGAGCATTCTGGAGGGTCCGGCGCTACATTCTGGCTACTCGAGGTTGCGGATGAGGGCCTATGTACGTAGCGGTTCATGGTGGAGGGGGCACGATGCTGAAGTGTTGCGGCGTAGGTCTGTCTTTGGTCTCCAATCTTGCCCATGGGGTGCGCACCCGCTTCAGGAGTCTGAGGAGGTAACTCCCGGGGCTAGCAGAGCTTCACATCAATCAGCGGGAGTTCCTGGAAGGCGGCTGGGGACGGAGCACTGGGCTCACTCGTCTGTCATTTCCAGAAGCCGCACATGCGCCCACTTTAAGAAAATTATCTGTCCATTACTGGGGGGGGTCATGGCCCAGCCGGCCAAAGTGCTCTGACCTCCAGGGGTGGCTTACCAGTCAGAGAGGATGCAGGAGAGCACCAGGTGTACCAAGATGGCCGCTGTACACCGGGCTGATATTCTTCCTACAGGTTGCTGTGGGGGGGTGCCAGTGAATGACACAGGCAGCTGTTAACAGGTGGATGAGCTCAGGAGGCTATATAGAGGAAGAGTAATGTCCAGGTCGGTCTTTGGGGCCAGGATTCAGTGTTGGTACTGTTCTGGGTGGAGTAAGATGGCCGCCGTATACTAGGCCTTAGTGGTATTCTTCCCGCAGGCCGCTGAGGGGAAGGATCCGTGGATGGTACGGGCGGCGAGCGGTAAGAGGATAGGCTCCGGAGGCTGCGGGATGTCCAGGCTGGCCTGGGGAACCAGGACTGAGTGTATATTCTGCGGCCAGGTGAAGCAAAATGGCCGCCGCTTCTGAGGCTAGGCCGGAGCCGCGGCCTGTCCTCCGGGCAGCCGCAGCCTGTCCTCTGGGCAGCTGCGGATACTGGGAAATGCTGCGATTTCGGCCCCTAGCGGTGTGCCAGCTATCTTCTTGTATCAGAGGTACAGCGGTGGATGGGCGGGGATGGAGCGACCGCTCACCTCGTAGGTCACGGCAGACAGGAGCGTAGGATACAGGAGGCCTCGCAGGCCTCAAGATGGCGGAGGGCCTCGACAGTGTGGAGCTGATTGCAGGCCTGATGACACTATAGCCGGCTGGACTCTGCGATAACCATTGGGGCTGTGATGCAAGGTGCCCAGGGGTAAGCAGAAAGGATTCCGGAGGTTCACCTGGGCAAAATAAGCGGTGGGTGGCAACGGATTGTTGCTGGATGTGTGGAGCTCTGCACCAACACGTCCTCCCTGTTTCATGTCCGGACACGCCCCCGACTTTACTGTTTTTCTCTGTGTATTGTCTTTCAGAAAAAAATAATCCCTTTAAGGAGGAGGATTTTTTGAGTCATTTTATTGACCTATATCAAGCTAACCGAAATCTGTGGGCGGTCAAGCACCCCTTGTATTTCAATAAGCAAGCAAGGCAGGCAACACTGGGGATACTTCTGGAGTTTTTAAAGACTCGAGTCCCCCAGGCAGACATTAGGTTAGTGGACAATAAAATTGGGATCTTGCGGAATATGTACAGGCGGGAGCACAAGAAGATACAGGATTCCCTCAAATCAGGAGCAGCAGCAGATAAGGTTTATGTCCCCAAGCTGTGGTGCTACCCAAAATTGCATTTTCTGGATGACCAGACAGAAGCGAGGCAATCGCTTTCGACCGTTCCCTCCACCCTTCCCTCCACCCCAGCTGAGGCGTCCCAGGAAGAACGGGGTCCTTTCATCCTTAAAGAAGTGGATGCGCCCAGCGGGAGCCAGGTATACTTTTTTTTTGAATTATTTATTGTCAGAATATTAATGATGTAAACTAAAATGTTTGAATTGCTTACAAATCAATTATTTCCTCACAAAAATTATTATGTATACATATTACTAGACAGTAGGGGCCAAAAATGTTGTTCAAATATTGGTGAACAGCTAGAAAAATGGTGGGGTCAAAATGATAGCCTTTTCTATTTGTTTAAAATTAAATTTGCAAGTCATGAGCTGAAAATTGTGTGTGAAGCAAAACATACAACTATGTCCCTTTTTTATACACAGGATGAGCTCAGCCAGGAGGAGGCCATGCCCAGTGGTAGAGAGGAGGAGGCCGTGCCCAGTGGTAGAGAGGAGGAGGCTGTGCCCAGTGGTAGAGAGGAGGAGGCTGTGCCCAGTGGCAGGCAGGAGGTGGCTGGGCCCAGTAGGAGCCTTGCAGAATGCCAGGTGCCTCCCCTCCGCCTTCCCACCAATAGGCCTAGGAAGATGACCAGAACAGAGGAGCAATCACTTGCCTTCATTCGGGAAGCCACCCAAATCCTCAGGAACCCCCCCAATGCTGAAGAGGCCTATGGTACATATTTGGCCACCAGGTTGATGGAACTGGAGAAGGACCAAGGCCTCCTCTGTGAGGGACTTTTTTCAGAGGCCCTTCAGAAGGGGTTGAGGGGCCAGCATACTAAAACCAGCCATATTTATGATGAAGCCCCTATTCCTCCTCCTCCTCCTGCCACAAGTACACCACCAAGGAAGGCTGCAGCGAAGTGTGGAGGGAAGGCTGCAGGGCAGTATGGAGGGAAGGCTCTACGTAAGAGTCGAAAGTGATTGCCTGGCTTCAGTCTGGTCTGACAGAAGACGCAGATTGTGCTCCCTATTATATGGACTCCGCAAGATCCCAATTTTGTTTTCCAATGACTTGATGTGTGCCCAGGGGGACAAAAGGCTTCACAAATTCCAAAAGTGTCTCCAGTGTTGCCTTCCTCTTTATTTTGTTAACCAGAATAAATGGCTATTTTCTTTACAAAATTTAATTTACTATGTGTTTTTATTCAAAAAGGACAGTTTGTTTGTGAGTAGGCAGGTACATGTCTAAAAGACTATGGGGGTTATTTACAAAAGGCAAATTAAAGTGCACTTGAAATTGCACTGCAAGTGCACTTGTTGGAAGTGCAGTCGCTGTAAATCTGAGGGGAAGATCTGAAATTAGGGGAAGCTCTGCTGATTTTATCATCCAATCATGTTCAAGCTAAAATGCTTTTTTTTAGTTTCCTTGCATGTGCCCCTTGGATCCACAGCGACTGCACTTCCAAGTGCTCTTTCAGTGCAATTTCAAGTGCACTTTGCACTTGTAGTGCTAAATGAATTTGCCTTTTGTAAATAACCCCCCTATGTCAAATTAACAAGGGACACCAACCTCATTAAGGTTCATAAAAATACAAGATAATAATATTATTGTGGTAACTTGAAAATCCCCCCAAAAAAATGGAAATCACTAGAATTTTTTTAAATTTTTACCAAATTGGAAAATATATATTGTTGAAATATAAAATTGTAAAAGATGAGTCTAAAAAAAGAATTGTAAACATTATTTATGGAGATCTGGCTTTTAAAAACTAGAATATTAGTCATGACATGAGGATAAATAATGAAGAAAGAAGTTTGTGAGAACTCTGTGTGAATGTAAGCAGCAAAACAACTTCATTCCTCTAGCATTATAAAGAAAAAAAAGAATGCGCTGTACTAAAAGATCACAGAATTAGCAGCGTGAGGAATGTGCTAGCTTCAATACGAAGGCTAGTTTTACCAGACCGAGCCCTTCCGTCTTGTACTTGCTTCAGAGCATGCGTCATTTTTGGTCCGTCGGACTAGCACACAGACGAACGGTTTGCACACTAGAAAGCCGAGTCCGTCGGGCAAATTTGAAACATGGTTTATTTCTAGGTCTGTCTGACTTTTGGGAAAAAAAAGTCAGCTGGAGCCCACACGCGATCGAATTGTCAGTTGGAGTCCGGTCCGCCGGACCAAGTCTGCCGGAAAGTCCGCTCGTGTGTATGCGGCATCAGTCTCCACTCGCATTGCTAACTGACATATTAACATTGATGTCACACCACTTCCTCAAACGAAATATTTCTAAAACCGAACTGATAATATTCCCCCGCCCATGGCCTCCTCCATGACTTTTCGATCAAGATCAATAATGCAACTATCAGTCCCTCCCCTCATGCTGGGGTACTGGATGTCATGCTAGATTTTGGCATGTTCTTTCTGCCCCAAATCCAATCACTTGTAGATTTCACCTCCATAACCTCTCTAAAATGTGCCCCTTTTTAACTACTATACTACTCATTTACCTTGTTATCGCTCACCTTGACTATTGCAACTCTCTTCCTATAGGCCTAACCCTACGGAGGCTATCCCCCCTTCAGTCTATCATGAATGCTACTGCCAAACTCATCTACCTTACAACCACTCAGTGTCTGCCACCCCTCTCTGCCAATCCCTCCACTGGCTTCAGATTGCCCAGTGAATTACATTTAAAATTACATACGACTCTACCCCAAGCTACATTAACAATCTTGTCTCAAAATTTCATCCAAACTGTCCTCTAAGCTCCTCCAAAGACCTTCTGCTCGCTAGCGCTCATTGCCTCCCATGCTCATCTCTAGGACTTCTCCAGAGCCTCTACCATCCTCTGGACCTTAGTCTTTCCAGCTAACTCCTACTCTGTCCACCTTTAGGTGATCCCTGAAAACTCATCTCTTCAGGGAAGTCTATCCCACTTCCACCTAACAACTAAACTTCTAATTCTTTCATCAGCTTATCCCTCACAGTTATTCCCTTTTGTATTTGTCCCACCCTACTAAGCTCTTATGAACAGGCTCCTCTTAACCCTCTTGTATTGTAACTGTACTGTCTCCCTTTATAGTGTAAAGCGCTCTGCAAACTGTTGGCTCTGTATAAATCCTGCATGATAATAATAATAATGATAATAAATTCATAATTTTGATAGCACAGCCTTTAACATTTAATACCTTCTGTTCAAAGACCGTACTTTACCAAATGCACTTGTAGCAGTCACCTACATTCAAGTAGGTGAGCTTTTTGTGTTTAAATGACAAAGTACGGTTTCAGGTAAATTTAGGCAGACTTGCATTATTATACCAGGCCTGGTTGTTTATTTTGAGAACTGGGAGTGTCAGTGTAGTGCAGGGTGTGGCCACCTGTGCTTGGACCCAGAGCTGCCTCCTCAGGCGTTCAGTGGAAATGGTTCTGGAAGAGAGGTTGGACTTGGGATCTGAGTGACAGGCAGCTTGTGTGTGAAGTTCTGGCCAATCATTCATTTGTTTGGCAGGAGGCGGGACTCTCATAAAAGCTGGGGTCACATGTTGCTAGAAAGAAGAGTTCCAGAGAGGGAGAGTTGAGAGAGAAGGCCCCAGTGGGGAGCCAAGCAGAGCCCCCCCCCCCCCCCACCTACGGGGAAGGAGGGGGGACCAGGCCTCACGGAGAAAAGGAGTTAGTGACACCGCACAGAATGTAGTCGCTGGTGTCACTGGACGCCCCCTGCGGGGAGGGGAGCGTGCCAGACTGGAGAGGGGGGATGGAGAAACCATTCGGAAGAAGTAGCAACTAAGTGGAAGAAAACTGGGCGATCGACCGTTTGTGAGTGGCACATGGATTGTTGATGAAGTGAGTGAAAGCCCAGGGGAACGGTACTACCAGAGGCTGAGGGATGTTGGTACGCAAGTCAGTGAGACAGGTGGTGATGGCCTGTGACTTTGGGTTCAACAATGCCCCAGGATTCCAATCAGTCAGGTGGGAGGAATTATTCAGAGTAATCTCTTCCTTAGCTCAACTTGTAAGTACTGTACACACAGGAAGTAGTGGACAAAAGGCGGCGGTAGAGCGCAAATAGAGATACAGGTTGTTCTAAAAAGGCCTATGGGTGAAGAAGTTATTCAGAGTGACTCTTTACTATGTATTCTCTAGTAAATCTACCCAAGTCTATATGCAAAGAGTTATTCAGAGTGGCTCTTTGCTATTCGTTTCATTGTTCTCAAGGACCGGACTACTCCTGTCTTCCCAAAGAGGTTATTCAGAGTGACTTTTCATAGTCCGCATTGTTCTAAGTCTTTGCATGAGAAAGCAAAGGAAAGATTATAAAGCAGCAAAGGAGCATCTCAGAAAACCCTTCTCCTATCCCTGTTCAAGTTACACCAATAAAAGCAAGAGAAAACTACAATACGGACTGTTTCTATTTCTATGGGCTGCGATGGGCTAGATGGTAAATATGATTTACGGATATAACACACAAATTCCAGCTCCTTTGGGGGTAATGGTAATGATTTAATAGTCTCATATACAATCCTAGGTGTTTAAGTTGTAGTTCTGCTGAGCAAATAGTCATAATTCAAGTCTTTCTGCTCACACAGATGAGAACAAAATATTCCACTACTTTTCAAGCGCTTAACGGATTGATGGATTAAAAATATTTGCGCAGTTATGTCAATACGTCCAGCATGTCAATGTTTCCTTTGCTCTTACCTATGCTCTGGGGCCATTCGTTGATGTGTATGAAAAATATGACTCATGGAAGATCCTATTTTCCCATGCATTGTGACAGTTTAAAGCAGATATATGCTGTAGAAAGTAAATATAGTGTGGAAAAAAAAAGCAGTGGGGGTCATAAAAGGAAAGTACCAGCAGTACGAGTCTACTGTGAAACAAAACGGTTGCTGTCCTCAGCTGGCAAAGTACAGGTTTGCCCTATGTTTCAAGCAGCAGTAGAACACAGAGGCTATATCTATAAAAACGTTGAAACTGAATTCTGTTAAAAAGTAAAAACTCCATTTTGTGCATGCTGTTAAAGCATAAAGGATGTCCAAAAATGCCAGGGAACGCCATTTTGGACATACATTGGCACCCTGAGCGTCCAGCTTTCCTGGGCGATCCTGAAACATCCTACTGGGCTATTGGTAAACAAAAGGTACGTCCCATATTTATACCTATGTATAAAGGAACTTAATATTATAACACCGTAGGGCTGGCATAACTTGTTCTGGCTTTCATACAAATTGCATTAGTATTCATATTTACACAGCCGTTATTGTATTAATTTTTTACTACATATGCTGAACTGTATGTATTTTTATGTGTGATTTATTATTGTTGGAGAGTGCAAAATCTGGTGCAACTGTGCATGTTAGCCAATCGGCTTCTAACTTCAACTGGTTCAATTAAGCTGTGACAAACAATCTGGACTCTGGTTTCTATGCAGAGCTGCACCAAGATTTTGCACTCTTTAGAGCAGTGGTTCTCAACCTGGGGGTCGGGATCCCCTCGGGGGTCAAATGATGATTTGCCAGGGGTCACCAAATCCTTGGCTGTTCCTGAAGCCTGCACCGCTCTCCCAGCCTTTTTGCAGCCACACAGCAGGGCTATCCCTGGAGCCTGTGGCCACCCACTCAGCCTCTTCGCAGCCGTCCATTCAGTTCACGGCATGGCTGGGGGCAGAGACTAGAGGTCAGCTGACTGGTAAAGAATGTAAGGTGGGAGGGGCTGAAAGAATCCCTATCTCCTGATTTCGGCATAGGTGTCACTGCTACGAGACACCACAAAGTCGAGACACAGTGAAGCAGGATTATAATTAAATAACACTACCTGTGATTATAATTATAGCCATTAAAAGTCCCCACTACAGTTCTCAGATCAGCAGATGACCTTGATCAAGAGCACCTAAGCTGGCTGATCAGAACTCCCCGCCAGCACTGCCACTCATCCCATTCCCCCCACCCCCCCACCAAGGAGTAAGAGAAGGAATAAAATAGAGAATACATGGAAGGGAGAGGAAAATAGGGGGCAGGACAAAGAAAAAGGAGAGAAAGAATAAGAGAAAGAACAAGAAAGATGGCTAGAGAGAGGGATGGGAAAAAAACAAGAAATTAGGATAGAGAGAAATAAAAGGGAAAGAAAGGAGAACAAAGAGAAAGAGTGGTGCATCCTAAAATGTACCATAAGGGGTTTTAATACTGTACAAGTGGAAGGTACTCAGGGATCGCTAAATGTCCATGGGTTAGGGGCGCAAATTACTTATCTTGCCTTGGGTGCTGATAAACCACGCTATGAAAATAATTTTACGATTAGGGGTCTCCACAACTTGGGAAATTTTATCAAGGGGTCACGGCACTAGAGAGGTTGAGAACCACTGCTTTAGAGTTTTAGAAATCAACCCCAATAACTTTCACACAAACCAATTAATATACACTTATTGTTTTTTTTTTTGTTTTTTTTTTTTTACCAAAGACGTGTAAAATACATTTTGGTCTGAAATTATGAAATTTAAGTAGAAAATGTTGCTTTTTTTCTGTCCTTTTTCATTTGTATGTAGCACCCTGATGTCTAGGAAGGGTTGCTCCTACATTTACCTGCCAGGTATCATTGCCTTGGCCAATTGTGAGGGATCAATTGATTTCACCGTAAGTCTCGAATCACTGCACTTCTCTCTTCTGTCACTAGATGGCCGGGTATCTGGTGACATTAGATAAGACAAGGGCATTGCAAGCAGTGTTAATTTTGGCAGCAAATTTCGATTCAGTTTTAGTCTTAGTCTTAGGGCTAAAATGGCATTTTAGTTTTAGTCCCATTTTAGTCTTCTGCGATTGTTTTAGTTTTAGTCGTATTTAGTCGACTAAATCTCCAGTACATTTTGGTCGACTAAAAGTCATTTTAGTCGTCTAAAATCTAATGGGTGTAATTAAATTGTAATGCATTAGTTAACATTTCTCTACAATTTCCAAACTCATTATAAGTGAGGAGAAGAAAGCGACGCCTTCTAAGTGTAGTATATTAAAATGTAATTTTTAAGAGCCTGAGGAAGAAGCATGCATGCTTTGAACGCGCGCACCCTCCGGCTGAACTTTAATCCGGACGTGACGACATCGCAGCAAGAGTTCCGGTGTCCACGGATCCCTTCCCCTGGATACTGAAGGCATTGGACTCCACCACTGCGTTCGCCACCGAGGATGGTTTCTTGATATACACTGGTCCCAGCCCTGCATCCTCTGGATAGTGCGGATGACACTCTTTATATATGCCTGTTTCTCTCATCCATTTGTGAGTGTATTCGCTATTTTATATATTGAATTCATTAAATTTTAATATACTACGCTTAGAAGGCGCTGCTTTCTTCTCCTCACTTCGTTTCAGATCAACTTCAATCTGCAAGCAGGCAGCCTTCCTTCTCACTGTTTCTATTGTTTTTATGGACATTGCAAAAAGGATTTTATTTAAGTAATTTATGTGCTGGTTTTTCAGCTACACCCTCACCCAGAGTGGGCTCAATCCACCTCACTTTGTTTCCAAACTCATTATATACTTCTGGAGTGAAAAATCTAATATGTTATTATTTATGGTATTGAGGTATGAACATGCACTACAGACCAGTGTTAATATTGAAGTCAAATTTCAATTTAGTTTTAGTCTTATGGGGCGTACACACGGTCGGACTTTTCAGCTACAAAAGTCCGACAGCCTGTCCGACAGACTTTCGACGGACTTTCGACGGACTTGCGGCGGACTTTCTAACGAACAGACTTGCCTACACACGATCACACAAAAGTCCGTCGAATTCTTACGTGATGACGTACACCGGACTAAAATAAGGAAGTTGATAGCCAGTAGCCAATAGCTGCCCTAGCGTGGGTTTTTGTCCGTCGGACTAGCATACAGACGAGCGGATTTTTCGACCGGACTCGAGTCCGTCTGAAAGATTTGAAGCATGTTTCAAATCTAAAGTCCGTCGGATTTGAGGCTGAAAAAGTCCGTTGAAAGTCCGGAGAAGCCCACACACGATCGGATTACCAGCCAGCTTTAGTCCGTCAGCGTCCGTTGGACTTTTGTAGACGAAAAGTCCGACCGTGTGTACGCGGCATAAGTCTTTTGACTAAAACGGCATTTTAGTTTTAGTCCCATTTTAGTCTTTTGAGGAGTATCTGGAGTGCCAAGCCAGGGACCCAGCAGGGAAGCGGGGGGTGACGCTTGAGGAAGATACTAAAGTAAGAAGATTAGAAGAGTTCACGGGATTCAGTGACAGTGAATCAGCAAGTCTAGTGAGAGAGACTGGGAGCTCAGTGGGCTGAGAGTCTACAAGAAGTGACTGTATAAAAGTAAAGGAGTTTGTTACAATCTGTGTTAGGAACTGTTCTAATGAGAAGGAAGTGTCACCAGCACACCAGGATCTCCAAAATCGGGTCCAAAACTTTAATCACATAGTATCAAAAAAATAAATAGAAGCAACATTTCGGAGCCACGCAGGACCCCTTCATCAGGCATGTGACAAATTGTGATACAAACAGTCCACTATTTAAAGAACCATTCACCAAAATAAATAAATCAAATAAACATGTAAATCTAGACAGTGCTGTGTAATTAATAAATGTCCATAATTAGTAGGTGTGTGTTAAAATAAAAATAGTGAAGACAATGCCAGTGACAGACACATAGGGAGACAAGGATAACTGATCTGGTGACTGTGATCCCTCCACCACACACGGATGGCCTCTCACCTCAATGATTCGACCTGAAACAGGTCACATAGCAGAAATCACTTGGCAGGTAAGGTAATCCTAACAGTGGAATCCACAGATCCAGCGCTCAACCAAGTCAGTGAGTAAAAAGTACCAGATATGCAACGAGATAATGACAAAATCTAGTGCTCTCTGTATATAAATTTATTGCATTTAAAAGAAAGATACTACACTTATATGCAGCCGTACTCAGATCCGAGTGCCAGCGAAAAAGCGTGTGATAATATCAAAGAAGATGACCACGGGTGACGTCATGCGTGACTCCTGACCCCCCGTACGCATTACGTCCAAAGGCGGGACTTCCTCAGCGTAGGGCAGGATACACACAGACGGCCCGCGTTGTTTAAATATATTGTCAAGGTAACAAACAATGTGCCAATCAGGGGACTGGATACAACGGACAGAAGACTGATTCATCTCAGAGAAACCCATAGGCTGCAAATAAAAATGAATGCATATAAAGTGCTGGTGTGCTTGTGGATAAAACACAGCACTAATTCATTAAAATAATAATAACCAACAATCGTTCCTCTAACATAAAAAAATGACAAAAAACGGCACAAAACAGAAAACAGGAGATAAATCCATAACCTATATAGGACTAACTAATCTCATTTGTTTCTATTTAGCCAGTACATTGCTCATTTAAAATTAAGGAATACTAATTGAAAATTAAAATATCGCAGACGTCAAACCACGGCCATCTTAATGATACAATCATATACAAAAACAACACAAAAAAGTTGCACTAAAAATTAAAAAATATATAAAAATGAAAGAAAATCATATAAAAATCTATAAATTGGAGATAAAACAGTTCAAATCAAAGTCTACATTCATTCTTGCTGGTGACAAAACCTTGGTTTCGTAAATCCAGAAAGATTCTCTGCGACTCAGCTGTCTAATATAGTGGCCTCCTCTCCAATGTCAGGGAACCTTTTCTATCCCCCAAAACTTGAGACATTTAGGATCTCTTTGGTGACAAAGTCTGAAGTGCCTGGACACACTATGGGTCTTCACTCCCCTTTTGATGTTGCTAATATGTTCTCCCACCCGTATATGTAGTGCTCTGGAGGTGCGACCAACATAATGTAGGTCGCAGTCGCACTCCAGCATATAGACCACCCCCACAGATGAGCATGTAATGAGGCCCTCAATCTGATAACTTTTGTGGGTAACGTTAGAGACAAATTCTTTATGCCTCTTAATGTTTCTACTGGCTTTCTTGCAGGTAGCACATTTGCCACACGCATAAAACCCCAACAAAAAACTGAAAAGCCTATTATCCACAATTTTGGGGGGGTCAATAACCCCTGGTGCCAAACAGTCACGGAGGGAGGGGGCTTTTCGGTAAATGAACCGGGGGTTTTGGGGGAGAATTGGTCCCAAAGTCCAATCACATTTGAGAATTGGCCAGTGTCTGGCTATAATTCTCTCAAGTTTTTTGTACTGGACATTATAATCCAATACAACTCTATAACCTGTCGTAGTGTCTTCCACTTCAGGGGTTTTAACCTTATCTGCCAAAATGGTACTCTTATCTGTAGACCTTACTTTCGCAATCTCAAAATCTATCATGGACTGTGTGTAACCTTTCTCCTTGAACCTGGCTGCTAAAATCTGGGATTGTGATAAAAAATCACCTTCTGACGTACAATTGCGTCTCAGACGAATGAATTGGCCTCTCGGGATGTTACACAACCATGACTTATGATGGCAGCTAGTCAATGGAATTTAAGCATTCCTATCTGTCGCCTTGAAATGATTCCTGGTTTGAAAGCCAACCTTACTCCTAAAAATTTCCAGATCTAGGAAAGTGATCTGTTGCTGATCTATCGTCCAAGTGAGCTGAATATTTTTATTATTATCATTTAACTTGTCCATGAAAACCTGAAGACTGGTCATATCACCCTCCCAGACCATAATCAAATCATCAATGTACCTCTTGTAGCACGATAATTGCAGTGGAGGGTCATGGAATATAACATCCTCCTCCCAGTTGGCCATGAACAAATTGGCCACACTGGGAGCAAAACGGGCTCCCATGGCTACGCCTCGTATCTGCAGAAAATATTCCCCATTAAACCAAAAATAATTATTCAAACAAAACTCAAGACTCTCCAATAAAAATGAGACATGGTCCCTTGAGAGATCGGTAGCTGCTAAGGCCCATTTTACTGAGTCTAAGGCTTGCTTGTGATCAATAATGGTATAAAGTGATCCTACATCAGCGGTGATCAATATACTGGAAGAGGTACATGGAAGGGTGGGAAGGATTTGGAGAATCTGTTTGGTATCACATAAGAAGGCCCTAGGTTTGATGACAAGTGGCTGTAGGAAAAAATCGAGATATTGGCCTAACCTGGAGGTAACCGAATCGATTCCATTCACAATTGGAGGACCAGGCGGATGATCAGGATTTTCATGCAGCTTTGGCAAAATGTAAATAATTGGAGTCCTACAATAAAAAGGATCTAGGTAGGATGCCTCCTTGGAATTCAAAATTCCCTTACTTTTGCCATCTTCCACTAAAGAGTGTAAATTATTCTTAAAGACCAGCATAGGGTCACGCCTAAGTGGTTGGTAAGTGTTCTGATCATTAAGTAATCTCAACATTTCAGCTTGATAATAGGCTTTACTGTATCAGGAAAGTACTTACCGAGGCCGAAATGCCGAGAGCGGTTCACCCTTGCGACTAAGCGCAGTCCGCCCCCTGGAGATGAGACAGGGGAGTGGATGCACAAAGAGGCGCAGGCTACCTCAGGAAGCAGGAAGTTGTAGATGTGAAGTCCTGGGTAGATGGAAGCAACTGTGCAGCAACTGGCAGATGGATGATCTGATGGAGCAGGTACAAGAGAAAGTCCAGAACCAGGCTGAGGGTCAAACACACACAGGATAAGTGTAATCACAACAGGCTGAAGTATGCAGCAGTTAGACACAAGGATAGTCCAAGATACAGGCAGAAGTTCAAGAGCAAGGAGAAGTAGGCAAATCCGGGTCACAGGCAGAGGGTCAAACACTGGAGAAGAGCGGAAGTCCGAGTAGCAAAGCCAAGGGTCAAATTCAGGAGACAAGCAGAGTAGTCAAGGTCAATCTGAGTCAAAAACGGGTAATCAGGTCACAATAACAGGAAGCAGGGATATCACAGGAAGCTGAAGACAAACCAGCAATTGATCTGTGTGCCAAAGCCCCTTTTATAGGCCAGTCCAAGAATCACATGGGACGTGCGCTATTGCGCAAGCGTGTGCGCCGGATTGCCGATTCACGAACGTGCATGCGCCAGAGTGCCGCACATGCGCGCAGGGACACGATTTTGACGGCTGAGAGCCCTATTCTCCTGACAGTGCCCCCCCGAGGGGTGGCCTCAGGACACTCAAACTGGACATTAGTTCAGGATGTTCTTGATGGAAAGTTTGAACCAAACGTGTAGCATGCACATTTTTAGCAGATTCCCAGGAATTATTTTCAGGGGGATACCCCTTCCATTGCACTAAGTACTGGAGCTGTCTTCCCCTCTTTCTGCAACTCAGAATATTTTCCACCTCAAATTCATCCTCGCCGTCGACTAGGACCAGTGGAGGAGGTAGTTCTTCTCTGCCTGGGAAAGGACTAGGGATCCTGGGTTTCAGAAGAGATGCATGAAATACAGGATGAATTTTATATGAGTTGGATAAAGCCAATTCAAAAGCCACAGGATTGATCATCCTCTTGATCTTGAAAGGGCCTATGAATTTTGGTCCTAACTTCCGTGCTGGGATTGGTAATCTAAGATTAACTGTTGACAGCCACACTTCTTCACCCACCTTGAAAGCTGGATTCTCCTTCCTTCCTTTGTTGTAATGCTTGCTGTGGTCATCTTGGGCTTTCTGCATAGCTTCCTGAATCCTCTGGAAATTCAGCTGGATGGAGCTTACATGGTCCTGTACCGCAAGGACGGGTATTTCTGGAAGAAGATTTGGGAGAAAAGAAGGGTGAAAACCAAAATTTGACCAGAAAGGTGTTTGGTTAGTAGCAGAGTGAATAGAGTTATTGTATGCAAACTCGGCAAATGGTAGGAGAGAGGACCAGTCATCTTGGGAGTCAGCAGAAAAGCAGCGGAGATACTGCTCCAGAGTTTGGTTTGTCCTCTCCGTCTGGCCGTTGCTCTGTGGGTGATATGCAGAGGAGAGGCAGATCTTTATTTCCAAAATTTTGCAAAGTTCCTTCCAGAACTTGGATGTGAACTGAGCCCCTCTGTCCGAGGTGATGCTGAGAGGAACGCCATGAAGTCTAACTATTTCTTTGAAAAAGACATCAGCTGTAGCCGAGGCAGAAGGAGTACCCACCATGGGCAGGAAATGTGCCATCTTGGAGAGACGATTAATAAAAACCAGAATAGAGGTGAACCCTCCTGAGGGCGGTAAATCCACAATGAAATCCATGGAGATGTCTGCCCATGGACGTTCAGGAATGGATAATGATTTGAGCAAGCCCCAAGACTTCATGTTTGACCCTTTACTGCGTTGACAATGGATACAGGAAGCCTCATAGTCCTTACATTCTTGTCTCCAGCCCGGCCACCAAAAAGAACGGGATACTAGTTCAGCAGTTTTTAGCATTCCAAAATGTCCTGCCAGTTTATGGTCATGACATGTCTGTAAAACGAGAGATATAGTTTCTGGAGGGACAAAGATCTACCCCGAGCCAACAGGAGGTCATCTTGTTTCTGCAAAAAAGGCATTTCAGGATCAGAAAAGTGACTGGATGCAGTTTTAATGGTGGTTAACAAATCAGCCTGTGTGATCATACAGAAATTCTGAGGAGATAGAATGGTGCTGGTTTCTGTTTCTTGGGTGGTCTCGTGAAACATTCGGGAAAGCGCGTCCGCTTTACCGTTCTTTGAGCCGGGCCTGTATGCAATATGAAAATTAAACCTAGAGAAAAAGAGAGCCCACCGAGCCTGTCTGGGTCTCAAGCGTTTGGCTGTTCTGAGGTACTCCAGATTTTTATGGTCTGTAAAAATCATAACAGGATGAGATGCCCCCTCTAGCAGATAACTCCATTCTTCCAAAGCAAACTTGATGGCCAGTAATTCTCTATCACCCACATCATAAATCTTTTCTGGTGCACTTAACTTCTGGGAAGCAAACGCTACAGGATACAGAAGAGCTTTGGACCCTTGTCTTTGGGAGAGAATGGCTCCAGTGGCTGTTTCAGAAGCGTCAACTTCTAATACAAAAGGCAGAAGAGGGTCAGGGTGCCGTAAGATGGGTGAGGAAGAAAATAGGGCCTTTAGTTTAGTGAAAGCTTCCTGGGCTTCTGAGGACCACAAAAAACGGCTATGTTGGCGGGTGAGTTGAGTAATGGGTGCCACGATTGCTGAGAAGCCAGCGATAAATCTTCGGTAGAAGTTGGAAAATCCGATAAAGCGTTGGACTCCTTTTTTATCTATGGGAGCCGGCCACTCCTGGATAGCCTTGACCTTTTGAGGGTCCATTGCAACCCCATTGGTAGAGATGATGAATCCCAAGAACTGAACTGTAGTTTTCTCAAATTCACATTTTTCTGCTTTAAGGTACAATCTGTGTTTCCTGAGGATTGCTAGAACCAGTTTAACATGGACCTGGTGCAATTCGATGGTAGCAGAAAAAATGAGAATGTCGTCTAAGTAAACGACTAAAAAGTCATCAAGGTATTCTCGGAAGATATCGTTTACTAAGTGTTGGAAGGTAGCTGGGGTGTTGCAAAGCCCAAATGGCATGACCAGGTACTCATAGTGCCCGAACCTAGATCTGAAGGCGGTCTTCCATTCATCGCCAGCCCGGATCCGAATGAGATTATAGGCTCCGCGGAGATCCAATTTAGAAAAAACCTTGGCGGATCGGAAGCGCTGAAATAACTCTGGGATAAGAGGAAGCGGGTACCGTTTTTTAACAGTAATTTTATTTAATTCTCTGTAGTCAATGCAGGGTCTGAGAGAGCCATCTTTTTTTTCTACAAAGAAGATGCCGGCTCTGGCCGGTGATGAGGAATGACGAATAAACCCTTTCTTTAAGTTTTCATCTATGTAGGCTGTGAGAGCCTTTAATTCGGTTTCAGATAGCGGGAAGATGCGTCCAAAAGGAACCTCAGAGCCAGGTAGAAGATCAATGGGGCAGTCGTAGGACCGATGAGGAGGTAGATGGTCAGCCTGTTGTTTGTCAAAGACGTCTTTGTATTCCAGGTAAGTCGCAGGCACATGCTGGAGGCTGTCAGGTATTGGTATAACAGCGGTACAAGAAGCTGGTGCTGAAGAAAAACAGTGCTGCAAGCAATATTTGGAGGAAAAGGCGACTTCCTTCTTTCGCCAACTGATTTGGGGTTCATGTGCTTGGAGCCAAGGAAGTCCCAATATGATAGGGAACATAGGTGATGGGATGATATCAAAGCGTAAAAGCTCCCGATGACTGCAGTCCGTGGTGACCAGGATGGGACTTGTTTCCTGGGTGATAAGTCCGGAGCAGGGAAGAGACCCATCAGCCAAGTGTACCCGGAAACCTTGTTTCTTGGTTACTAGGGAGATATGCAGGTTAGCAGCTAATACAGCATCCAGGAAGCAGCTGCATGCCCCAGAGTCAATTATGGCTGGTAGGCGGATTGTTTTTTCCGTTAGCTGTAGAGAAACAAAGAGGTTTACGTAAGTCTGTGAAAAAACAGAAATTTGATAGTTCATAATAACTGGTGAGTAGGACTTACTGGGTCTTACAGGGCAGGAACGGAGGAAATGGCCAGAACCTCCACAGTAGAGACACAGGTTGGCCTGACGCCTGCGCAGTCTTTCTTCTGGGGTGAGAGGAGCCCGGACCAATCCCAATTGCATGGGCTCGACATCCAAGGTGGTGAAAGCTGGGAAGGCAGTACAAGGTGGGTGGATGGGAGTGGGTTTTGGCAGCATCCAGCTGGGACGAGGGACTTGAAAGCATTCTGCGCATACGTCTGTCCAGCTTGGTGGCAGTTTGGATAAAGTCCTCTAAAGTAGCAGGGGTCTCCATCCTGGCCAGTTCATCTTTTAGAGTTTCAGATAATCCTAGGCGAAACTGATATTTAAGGGCCGGCTCGTTACAACTGGTGTCAGCTGACCGTTTCCGAAATTCCACGGTATAATCTTCTACAGGCCTGCGTCCCTGGAATAAATTGTGTAGCGTGGCCTCGGCTGTAGCCATACGTTGGGGGTTGTCGTAGAGCTGTCCCATACTTTCAAAGAAGGAGTCAATTGTATTTAATATCGGGCTCCACTGTTCCATTAGACTGTGGGCCCAAGCTTGAGGTTCATCTGTTAACAGTGAAATAACAAAGCCCACCTTTACTACCTCAGAAGAGAAAGTCCTAGGCTGTAGGGCCAAGTACAAGGAGCAAGCATTTTTGAAGGCCCGGAACTTTTTGCAATCGCCTGAAAATCGCTCGGGTATAGGAACCCTGGGTTCTGGGGTAGCCATGATCACAGTGGGATTAGATGCCGCTTGGGAGGAGGACGCACTGGCAGTCGTAGGAGCAGAGATGGGAGCTGCGGATGGGCCCACCAACTGTTGGAGATGACCATCAATCTGAGTATAACCGTCTTGCAATTTTTGGACTGCATCCGTAAGTGCTGACACTTGCTGGCAAAGGATCTCAATGGGTGAACGCGCTCTGTCGGCCTCAGACATGGCTGGTTTGTACTATCAGGAAAGTACTTACCGAGGCCGAAATACCGAGAGCGGTTCACCCTTGCGACTAAGCGCAGTCCGCCCCCTGGAGATGAGACAGGGGAGTGGATGCACAAAGAGGCACAGGCTACCTCAGGAAGCAGGAAGTTGTAGACGTGAAGTCCTGGGTAGATGGAAGCAACTGTGCAGCAACTGGCAGATGGATGATCTGATGGAGCGGGTACAAGAGAAAGTCCAGAACCAGGCTGAGGGTCAAACACACACAGCATAACTGTAATCACAGCAGGCTGAAGTATGCAGCAGTAAGATACAAGGATAATCCAAGATACAGGCAGAAGTTCAAGGGCAAGGAGAAGTAGGCAAATCCGGGTCACAGGCAGAGGGTCAAACACTGGAGAAGAGCGGAAGTCCGAGTAGCAAAGCCAAGGGTCAAATTCAGGAGACAAGCAGAGTAGTCGAGGTCAATCCGGGTCAAAAACGGGTAATCAGGTCACAATAACAGGAAGCAGGGATATCACAGGAAGCTGAAGACAAACCAGCAATTGATCTGTGTGCCAAAGCCCCTTTTATAGGTCAGTCCAAGAATCACATGGGACGTGCGCTATTGCGCATGCGCTGGATAGCCGATCCGCGAACTCGCATGCGCCGGAGCGCGGCTCCGCCGCGCATGAGCGCAGGGACACGATTTTGACAGCTGAGAGCCCTATTCTCCTGACATACTGAGTACAACTAACCCCCCTCCCTTATCAGCTGGCCGGATCACTATATCCTTTCTCTGTTCTAAGGAGGATATACCTCATTTAAGTTTTTGGGAATCTCTGACCTTCTTGACCTTGAGTTGATCAAGATCATGACAGACCATGTTCCTAAAGACCTCCAAGTGCCTATTATCACTGCACAGAGGATTAAAAACTGATTGATTCCGAAGATTGGAATGCCTAGGGCCATATTCAGGTTGAGCAGAGTTTCGCTGTATAGGGTTAGAGAGAAAGTATTTCTTAATGTTTAAATTATGAATATTATTTCTGTACATTAATATAAGCCTGAAATTTATTCAGGTTACGGACAGGAGCAAACTTTAAACCTCTATCCAGAACCAGCGTCTCATCAGTAGTTAGGGGAGTGCCACTTAGATTAAATATCCCGATGCCTAATGGGGTCTTTGCCTTTTGGGCTCGTCTTCCCCCTCTGCACCCTCTCTGCTTTTTCTTTTTAGGCTGACTTGGCCTTTTCTTTGATCCTGGGGGTTCTTGTAATCTGCGGTGTCTTTCACCCAAACCGGAGTATGCGGAGGGGGTCCCCTCCAGAGGGTCCTCTCTTGACCTAAAAAATGGCCCTGATTGTATTGTTGATCTTCACGATGATTTTGTAACGGGGCATAACTGTTAGAAGTGTGGACTGGGGCTCCTCTGGGTGCATGGTTGCCCCTACCTTGTGATCTTCCCCTTCCCCTAGATGGTACAGTATGCCATGCATAATTATCTGGATAAGAGGGATAATGTTCATATTTATTAAGTGAGGGAACCGGATTGGGATGATGATTTCCCCTGCCTCAGCCACGCCTCTTAGACCTGGAAGGTCCACGGCCTCCACGTCTAGGGGTATAATGATGGTTGGATGCATCTTGGGATTGCTGGGATAGAATCCCAGGTGCATCTTGAGTGAAATTCCCTTGAGTGGGGACATTGGTAGAGGTACTGTGGTTTCCATAACCAATCTCTCAGGATTCACAGGTGGTAATAACTCCAGAGATTGCCATTTAAAGATTTGTTTATCATCAAAGTCATTGAGATCACGTAGGAATTTCTTCCTCTTTTTATCTCGTGCTTCTTTGTCCCATTTAATGAGTTTGGATTTTAATTCTCCTGAAAATTGAATAAAATCAGTGGAGTCTTTCAAACTTTCAATACAATCAGTAATCTCCTCGATCTGGCTTTCTAACCATTTCTTTTTTCTCTGTTTACGAGACAGTAACATTCGGAGAAGATCGAAACTTTTTTCTACAAAAAAGTTACAAATTCTTTGTTAGACTCATCATCAGACAACCTATCATTGGGCGGTAAATCCCACCTCAAGCGCCTGGGTATAATCTGGGCTAATAAATACTGCTCAAAGGACACAATATCCCACCAAGTTTTTCTTTTCTTTTCAAACAGATATCCCAGTTTTCTAAAAGAAAAACTCAAATCATCCTGGTGGGAATAATTGGTGTCCCTAGAGAAGACATCTGTCAAAATAATTTCTTTGTTTTCAACATATGTAAATACATCCATTGTCCGCAGCTAAATAAAAATGAATTAAATGATAATCTGTATAATGAAAGAGATATTCAGCGCTGACTGCAAACAGGACACAATAACAATATACTGCTAGCAGGCACTAAAGGTAAATCCAACAACACCTCAAATAAACATGTAAATCTAGACAGTGCTGCGCAATTAATAAATGTCTATAATTAGTAGGTGTGTGTTAAAATAAAAATAGTGAAGACAATGCCAGTGACACACACATAGGGAGACAAGGATAACTGATCTGGTGACTCTGATCCCTCCACCACACATGGATGGCCTCTCACCTCAATGATTCGACCTGAAACAGGTCACATAGCAGAAATCACCTGGCAGGTAAGGTAATCCTAACAGTAGAATCTACAGATCCAGCACTCATCCAACTCAGTGAAAAAAGTACCAGATATGCAACGAGATAATGACAAAATCTAGTGCTCTCTGTATATAAATTTATTGCATTTAAAAGAAAGATATTACACTTACATGCAGCTGCACTCAGATCCGAGTGCCGGCGAAAAAGCGTGTGATAATATCAAAGAAGATGACCGCGGGTGATGTCATGTGTGACTCCTGACACCCCCGTACGCGTTACGTCCAAATGCGGGACTTCCTCAGCGTAGGGCAGGATACACACAGACGGCCCGCATTGTTTAAATATATTGTCAAGGTAACAAACAATGTGCCAATCAGGGGACTGGATACAGCGGTCAGAAGACCGATTCATCTCAGAGAAACCCATAGGCTGCAAATAAAAATGAATGCCTATAAAGTGCTGGTGTGCTTGTGGATAAAACACAGCGCTAATTCATTAAAATAATAATAACCAACAATCGTTCCTCTAATATAAAAAATGACAAAAAACGTCACAAAACAGAAAACAGGAGATAAATCCATAACCTATACAGGACTAATTAATTTCATTTGTTTCTATTTAGCCAGTACATTGCTCATTTAAAATTAGGGAATACTAATTGAAAATTAAACAATCACAGACATCAAACCACGGCCATCTTAATGACACAATTATATACAAAAACAACACAATAAAAGTTGCACTAAAAATTAAAAAATATATAGAAATGAAAGAAAAACATATAAAATCCATTGCTTCATTGCTCGAGGTGCACGTTGCAGGGGCTTCTTTCTCTAAGTGATTCTTTCTACAAGTGATATGCACTTCAATCTCTGCATTATTAAGTTCTGCTTCATCTGATCATTCCTTCTCTGTCTCTTTACAGGTATGTGTCAGCTAAACCACATCTTCCACCTTTAACTGAAATTGGGATCTGCTTGCTGTCTCTGTGTGTATGTGTTGGTATGTGTCAGCTAAACCACATCTTCCACCGTTAACTGAAATTGGGATCTGCTTGCTGTCTCTGTGTGTATGTGTTGGTATGTGTCAGCTAAACCACATCTTCCACCGTTAACTGAAATTGGGATCTGCTTGCTGTCTCTGTGTGTATGTGTTGGTATGTGTCAGCTAAACCACATCTTCCACCGTTAACTGAAATTGGGATCTACTTGCTGTCTCTGTGTGTATGTGTTGGTATGTGTCAGCTAAACCACATCTTCCACCGTTAACTGAAATTGGGATCTGCTTGCTGTCTCTGTGTGTATGTGTTGGTATGTGGCCTTCTCTATCTATTGCCCTGTGCACAACCATGACATTATTTGTTGCTCCAGACTGTCTTACCTAAGTTTTATGTGTTGATCTTATCTTGGCCTCTGGCCTTTTGCTTTCCTGACTTTAGAAGCAAAAAGTCCACTTTGATTGTTAGGCATTCTTATAGTCACTCATAATTAATTAACAAACTTCAACCCCACCCTTATAACAGTATATATTTGAGCATCCTTAAGGGGTGAGCACATTGCTCGGGGTGCACATTGCAGGGGCTTCTTTCTCTAAGTGATTCTTTCTACAAGTGATATGCACTTCAATCTCTGCATTTCAGCGATTGCACGAAGCAAACAAATACAGCAATCTGCACTGGAAAGCACCTAACAGACTGCAGGTGACCCGTCTCTCTAATAAGCTCTCCTTCCACTCTGTAACATGCACTCTCTACCACTGCTTCTGACACTCCTGTCCTCTCTCCTCAAACTCTCTTACCTTCACCCCCCCTCTCCACCCGCCTGCTTATACATATCACCCTGCCTTCTGTCTTCTCCCTACTACTGCTCCTACCAAATCTTGCTCATTCTACATCCATACACTGATAAAACCTCCAGTACTCTGAGACATGCCCCTTCACATAAATCACAATCCCACATTACCTCCCTCACCCTCCTGCTTCTCCTAATCTCTGGTGACATATCCCCAAACCCTGGGCCACCATCATCTGTCTTTGCCCATCGCTCCCATCCCCCTACACCCTCTGGCAGGAGCCGTAACCCACAGAACTTGGTCTCTATTCCTCTTTCCAAAACCAGCCCCCCCCTTTTCCTGTGCCCTGTGGAATGCACGTTCTGTCTGCAACAAACTCACCGCCCTTCACGACCTCTTTATCACAAATTCCTTTAACCTACTTGCCATTACTGAAACCTGGCTTCATGAATCGGACACTATTTCTCCTGCTTCCCTCTCCCATGGGGGCCTTCTCTGGACTCACTCCCCTAGACCAAGTGGACGGAAGGGAGGTGGAGTGGGAATTCTTCTAGCCCCATGCAGCACCTATCAGGTACTTCACCCACCTCCCTCTCTGACACTCTCCTCTTTTGAAGCACATTGCATTCGTCTATTCTCTCCCATTTCTCTAAGAATTGCTGTCATCTACCGGCCCCCTGGACCAGTATCAGCCTTTCTTGATGACTTCTCTGCCTGGCTACCCTACTTTCTCTCTGCTGAAATCCCCACAATCATTCTTGGGGACTTCAACATCCCTGTTAACACTAACACTACTATTACTTTTAAACTTCTCAGTCTCACTTCATCGCTTGACCTGAAGCAATGTATACAGGCTCCTACCCACTCCAACGGCAACACCCTTGACCTTGCCTTCTCCTATCTGTGCACTCCGTGCAACCTTTCCAACAATCCACTCCCACTCTCTGATCACCACCTTATTAGTTTTGCTTTCTCCTTGTCTTCCACCTCTTCTCCCTCCAACCGCTTAACGGTTAACCGTAGAAACCTTCGCCACCTCAACCCTTCTCTTCTCTACTCTGCTACTGATCACCTCTATGACAAAATCTCACCTCTGTCCTGCCCCAACCAAGCTACTTTCATCTACAACAGCTCACTGTCTTCCTCCCTTGACAAGCTTGCCCCCCTCACTACACGCAGAATTAGGCCCCGACTGCTACAACCCTGGCAAACAGATGACACCAGAAGTCTCAGAAAACGTAGCCGCGCTCTTGAGCGCCTGTGGCATAAGACTAAGACCCAGGAAGACTTCACACAATATAAATCTGCCCTCCTAAAATACTACTCCTGCCTTCACACTGCCAAACAGACCTACTTTATCACACTCATTAACACCTTCTCATCCAGTCCACGTCAACTCCTCTCTACCTTCAATACTCTACTCTGTCCACCACTGCCTCCACCCACCAACACACTCACTGCCCAGGAGATTGCCAATCACTTCAAAACTAAGATTGATACAATTCATGAGGAGATCACCAATGCGCAAAAACCTCCCCCATGCAACACCCCATGTCCACAGATACAATCATTACTTTCCTCATTCAACCCTGTTACTATTACTGAGGTTGCTAAACTTTTATCTAGCACCCATCTAACCACTTGCCCCCTGGATCCTGTTCCCTCGCAAATGCTACGCTCACCTTCTGACTCGATTCTACACTCTCTAACTCACATTTTCAACCTCTCCCTCTCCTGTGGCATCTTCCCAAACTCTCTAAAACATGCGCTAGTCATCCCCATTCTAAAAAAGCCCTCACTGGATCCCACCAATCTCAACAACTTACGTCCAATCTCCTTACTCTCCTTCTCCTCCAAACTTCTTGAAAGACTGGTCTACATCCGACTAAGCGACCATCTGACCATGAATAAACTTCTAGATCCCCTCCAGTCCGGTTTTCGCCCTCAACACTCCACGGAAACTGCTCTCCTTAAACTCTCAAATGACCTACTAATGGCTAAAGCCAATGGACACTATTCGGTACTACTTCTCCTGGATCTCTCTGCTGCCTTTGACACAGTGGACCACCCCCTCCTCCTCAAAAAACTCCACTCCTTTGGTCTTCGTGACTGTACTCTTCGCTGGTTCTCATCCTACCTATCACACCGCTCCTTCAGTGTCACTTACAACTCTACTTCCTCCTCTCCTCTTCCTTTTTCCGTTGGGGTCCCCCAAGGTTCTGTTCTTGGACCTCTCCTTTTCTCAATCTACACCACCTCCTTGGGTCAGTTGATTGCCTCCCATGGCTTTCAATATCATCTCTACGCTGATGACACCCAAATCTATCTCTCCACCCCCCAGCTCTCTCCATCTGTCTCCTCACGCATTACCAACTTACTAGCAGACACATCAGCCTGGATGTCACATCACTACCTCAAACTCAACCTATCCAAAACCGAGCTCATGATATTTCCTCCCTCAGGTGCCACTTCCCCTGCTTTCCCTGTCAATATCAACGGCTCAACTATCAACCCATCTCCCCACACCAGGGTCCTAGGTGTAATCCTGGACTCTGAACTAACCTTTCGACCCCACATTCTATCACTATCCAAAGCTTGCCGCCTCAATCTCCGCAACATCTCCAAGATACGCCCCTTCCTAACCAATGTCACCACAAAGCTTCTAATCCACTCCCTGGTCATCTCCCGCCTCGACTACTGCAACTCCCTCCTCATTGGTTTACCTCTAAATAGGCTATCCCCACTTCAGTCCATCATGAACGCTGCTGCCAGGCTCATCCACCACACAAACCGCTCAGCGTCTGCTACACCCCTCTGCCAATCCCTCCATTGGCTGCCACTCAATCACCGAATTAAATTCAAGATACTAACTATAACTTACAAAGCCATCCACAACCTGGCCCCCAGCTACATCTCTAACCTAGTCACAAAATACCAACCTAATCGTTCTCTTCGCTCCTCCCAAGACCTCCTGCTCTCAAACTCCCTTGTCACCTCATCCCATGCTCGCCTTCAGGACTTCTCCAGAGCCTCCCCCATCCTCTGGAATGCTCTACCCCAATCCGTCCGTTTTTCTCCTACTTTATCCACTTTCAGATGATCCCTGAAAACTCATCTCTTCAGAGAAGCCTATCTGGCCCTCATCTAACAACTGTACATTTATCTTCTCAATCAGCACATCACCCACAGTTATTACCTCTTGTATCTTTTGACCTTCCCTCTTAGATTGTAAGCTCTAAGGAGCAGGGCCCTCTGATTCCTACTGTATCAAAGTGTATTGTATTTGTACTGTCTACCCTCAAGTTGTAAAGCGCTACGTAAACTGTTGGCGCTATATAAATCCTGTATAATAATAATAATAATAAAAAATTCTATCTATTGGAGATAAAACAGTTTAAATCAAAGTCTACATTCATTCCTGCCGGTGACAAAACCTTGGTTTCGTAAATCCAGAAGGATTCTCTGCGACTCAGCTGTCTAATATAGTGGCCTCCTCTCCAATGTCGGGGAACCTATTCTATCCCCCAAAACTTGAGACATTTAGGATCTCTTTGGTGACAAAGTCTGAAGTGCCTGGGCACACTATGGGTCTCCACTCCCCTTTTGATGTTGCTAATATGTTCTCCCACCCGTATATGTAGTGCTCTGGAGGTGCGACCAACATACTGTAAGCCGCAGTCGCACTCCAGAATATAGACCACCCCCACAGATGAGCATGTAATGAGGCCCTAAATCTGATAACTTTTGTGGGTAACGTTAGAAACAAATTCTTTACGCCTCTTAAAGTTTCTACTGGCTTTCTTGCAGGTAGCACATTTGCCACACGCATAAAACCCCGACAAAAAACTGAAAAGCCTATTATCCGCAATTTTGGGGGGGTCAATAACCCCTGGTGCCAAACGGTCACGGAGGGAGGGGGCTTTTCGGTAAATGAACCGGGGGTGTTGGGGGAGAACTGGTTCCAAAGTCCAATCACATTTGAGAATTGGCCAGTGTCTGGCTATAATTCTCTCAAGTTTTTTGTACTGGACATTATAATCCAATACAACTCTATAATCTGTCGTAGTGTCTTCCACTCCAGTGGTTTTAACCTTATCTGCCACAATGGTACTCCTATCTGTAGACCTTACTTTCGCAATCTCAAAATCTATCATGGACTGTGTGTAACCTTTCTCCTTGAACCTGGCTGCTAAAATCTGGGATTGTGATAAAAAATCACCTTCTGACATACAATTGCGTCTCAGACGAATGAACTGGCCTCTCGGGATGTTACACAACCATGACTTATGATGGCAGCTAGTCAATGGAATGTAAGCATTCCTATCCGTCGCCTTGAAATGATTCCTGGTTTGAAAGCCAACTTCACTCTTAAAAATTTAAAGATCTAGGAAAGTGATCTGTTGCTGATCTATTGTCCAAGTGAGCTGAATATTTTTATTATTATCATTTAACTTGTCCATGAAAACCCGAAGACTGGTCTTATCACCCTCCCAGACCATAATCAAATCATCAATGTACCTCTTGTAGCATGATAATTGCGGTGGAGGGTCATGGAATATAACATCCTAACATTCTAACAGTTATGCCCAGTTACAAAATCATCGGGAAGATAAACAATACAATCAGGACCATTTTTTAGGTCAAGAGAGGACCCCCTGGAGGGGACCCCTCCGCATACTCCGGTTTGGGTGAGAGACACCGAAGATTACAAGATCCCCCAGGATCAAAGAAAAGGCCAAGTCAGCCTAAAAAGAAAAAGCAGAGAAGGTGCAGGGGGGAAGACGAGCCCAAAAGGCAAAGACCCCATTAGGCATCGGGATATTTAATCTTAGTGGCACTCCCCTAACTACTGATGAGATGTGGGTTCTGGATAGAGGTTTAAAGTTTGCTCCTGTACGTAACCTGAATAAATTTCAGGCTTATATTAATGTACAGAAATACATCCGTAATTTAAACTTTAAGAATTACTTTCTCTCTAACCCTATACAGCGAAACCCCACTCAACCTGAATCTGGCCCTAGGCATTCCAATCCTCAGAATCGATCAGTTTTTAATCCTCAGTTCAGTGATAATAGGCACTTGGAGGTCTTTAGGAACATGGTCTGTCATGACCTTGATCAACTCAAGGTCAAGAAGGTCAGAGATTCCCAAAAACTTAAAAGAGGTATATCCTCCTTAGAACAGAGAAAGGATATAGTGATCCGGCCAGCTGATAAGGGAGGGGGGTTAGTTGTACTCAGCAAAGCCTATTATCAAGCTGAAATGTTGAGATTACCTAATGATCAGAACACTTACCAACCACTTAGGGGTGACCCTATGCTGGTCTTTAAGAATAATTTACACTCTTTAGTGGAAGAATGCAAAAGTAAGGGAATTTTGAATTCCAAGGAGGCATCCTACCTGGATCCTTTTTATTGTAGGACTCCTATTATTTATATTTTGCCAAAGCTGCATAAAAATCCTGATCATCCGCCTGGTCGTCCAATTGTGAATGGAATCGATTCGGTTACCTCCAGGTTAGGCCAATATCTCGATTTTTTCCTACAGCCACTTGTCATCAAAACTAGGGCCTTTTTACGTGATACCAAACAGATTCTCCAAATCCTTCCCACCCTTCCATGTACCTCTTCCAGTATATTAATCACCGCTGACGTAGGATCACTTTATACCATTATTGATCACAAGCAAGCCTTAGACTCAGTAAAATGGGTCTTAGCAGCTACCGATCTATCAAGGGACCATGTCTCATTTTTATTGGAGAGTCTTGAGTTTTGTTTGTTGAATAATTATTTTTGGTTTAATGGGGAATATTTTCTGCAGATACGAGGCGTAGCCATGGGAGCCCGTTTTGCTCCCAGTGTGGCCAATTTGTTCATGGCCCACTGGGAGGAGGATGTTATGTTCCATGACCCTCCACTGCAATTATCATGCTACAAGAGGTACATTGATGATTTGATTATGGTCTGGGAGGGTGATATGACCAGTCTTCAGGTTTTCATGGACAAGTTAAATGATAATAATAAAAATATTCAGCTCACTTGGACGATAGATCAGCAACAGATCACTTTCCTAGATCTGGAAATTTGTAAGAGTGAGGTTGGTTTTCAAACCAGGAATCATTTCAAGGCGACGGATAGGAATGCTTACATTCCATTGACTAGCTGCCATCATAAGTCATGGTTGTGTAACATCCCGAGAGGCCAATTCATTCGCCTGGGACGCAATTGTATGTCAGAAGGTGATTTTTTATCACAATCCCAGATTTTAGCAGCCAGGTTCAAGGAGAAAGGTTACACACAGTCCATGATAGATTTTGAGATTGTGAAAGTAAGGTCTACAGATAGAAGTACCATTGTGGCAGATAAGGTGAAAACCACTGAAGTTGAAAACACTACGACAGGTTATAGAGTTGTATTGGATTATAATGTCCAGTACAAAAAACTTGAGAGAATTATAGCCAGACACTGGCCAATTCTTAAATGTGATCGGACTTTGGGACCAGTTCTCCCCCAACACCCCCGGTTCATTTACCGAAAAGCCCCCTCCCTCCGTGACCGTTTGGCACCAGGGGTTATTGACCCCCCCCAAAATTGCGGATAATAGGCTTTTCAGTTTTTTCTTGGGGTTTTATGCGTGTGGCAAATGTGCTACCTGCAAGAAAGCCAGTAGAAACATTAAGAGATGTAAAGAATTTGTCTCTAACGTTACCCACAAAAGTTATCAGATTTAGGGCCTCATTATATGCTCATCTGTGGGGGTGGTCTATATGCTGGAGTGCGACTGCGGCCTACAGTATGTTGGTCGCACCTCCAGAGCACTACATATACGGGTGGGAGAACATATTAGCAACATCAAAAGGGGAGTGAAGACCCATAGTGTGTCCAGGCACTTCAGACTTTGTCACCAAAGAGATCCTAAATGTCTCAAGTTTTGGGGGATAGAAAAGGTTCCCCGACTTTGGAGAGGAGGCCACTATATTAGACAGCTGAGTCGCAGAGAATCCTTCTGTATTTACGAAACCAAGGTTTTGTCACCAGCAGGAATGAATGTAGACTTTGATTTGAACTGTTTTATCTCCAATTTATAGATTTTTATATGATTGTCTTTCATTTTTATATATTTTTTAATTTTTAGTGCAACTTTTATTGTGTTGTTTTTGTATATGATTGTGTCATTAAGATGGCCGTGGTTTGACGTCTGCGATTTTTTAATTTTCAATTAGTATTCCCTAATTTTAAATGAGCAATGTACTGGCTAAATAGAAACAAATGAGATTAATTAGTCCTGTATAGGTTATGGATTTATCTCCTGTTTTCTGTTTTGTGCCGTTTTTTGGCCTTTTTTTATATTAGAGTAGGGATGAGCTTCGTGTTCGAGTTGAACCCATGTTCGACTCGAACATCGTCTGTTCACCCGTTCGCCGAATTGCGAACGATATGGGCCGTTCGCGCCAAATTCGTGTGATGCGTCACGGCCCATAATTCACTGCGGCATTGCTGATGATTGGCCAAGCATGCACTATGACCCGCATGCTTGGTCAATCACAGCGCCGCCTGAACAGAGAGCCGTAATTGGCCAAAGCCAAGGAGGCTTTGGCCAATTATGGCTCAGGGGATTTAGTACACGCCCCACACTATATAAGGCCGCCTGCACGGCGGCCCTGTGTAGTGTGTGTTCCGGCGTTCATTGAGAGAGAGAGAGAGAGACAGACAGTGACATTTGATTTGAGTTAGATAGATTAGGCAGAACAGTCAGTCAGTTAGCTGCACTTACAGTGTATTGTGTATATATATATGCATCCCAGGTGTTGCATATATATATATATATATATATATATATATATATATATATATTTATACACTGTATTCAGTTTAGCTAGATCCGTTCTTGTTATCTTCCTACTGACAGGCAGGCTTGTCTTGTTACAGTATTTACAGCTACCTGAAGAAAATTACTGGTGTTCTTTTGATCCTATTAGTACCACAGTCAGGCAGCTAGACTATTTACAGTTAGTGCAGTGCGTCCTGCTCACAGTGTTCAGCTAAACCTACAAGTTAGTGCTGTGCGTCCTGCTCACAGTGTTCAGCTAGATCCGTTCCTGTTATCTTCTTACTGACAGGCAGGCTTGTCTTGTTACAGTATATACAGCTACCTGAAGAAAATTACTGGTGTTTTTTTGATCCTATTAGTACCACAGTCAGGCAGCTAGACTATTTACAGTTAGTGCAGTGCGTCCTGCTCACAGTGTTCAGCTAAACCTACATGTTAGTGGGGTGCGTCCACCTCACAGTGTTCAGCTAAACCTACAAGTTAGTGGGGTGCGTCCTGCTCAGAGTGTTCAGCTAAACCTACAAGTTAGTGGGGTGCGTCCTGCTCACAGTGTTCAGCTAGATCCGTTCCTGTTATCTTCTTACTGACAGGCAGGCTTGTCTTGTTACAGTATATACAGCTACCTGAAGAAAATTACTGGTGTTCTTTTGATCCTATTAGTACCACAGTCAGGCAGCTAGACTATTTACAGTTAGTGCAGTGCATCCTGCTCACAGTGTTCAGCTAAACCTACAAGTTAGTGGGGTGCGTCCACCTCACAGTGTTCAGCTAAACCTACAAGTTAGTGCAGCGCGTCCTGCTCACAGTGTTCAGCTAGATCTGTTCCTGTTATCTTCTTACTGACAGGCAGGCTTGTCTTGTTACAGTATATACAGCTACCTGAAGAAAATTACTGGTGTTCTTTTGATCCTATTAGTACCACAGTCAGGCAGCTAGACTATTTACAGTTAGTGCAGTGTGTCCTGCTCACAGTGTTCAGCTAAACCTACAAGTTAGTGGGGTGCATCCTGCTCACAGTGTTCAGCTAAACCTACAAGTTAGTGTGGTGCGTCCACCTCACAGTGTTCAGCTAAACCTACAAGTTAGTGGGGTGCGTCCTGCTCACAGTGTTCAGCTAAACCTACAAGTTAGTGGGGTGCGTCCTGTTCACAGTGTTCAGCTAAACCTACAAGTTAGTGGGGTGAGTCCTGTTCACAGTGTTCAGCTAAACCTACAAGTTAGTGGGGTGCGTCCACCTCACAGTGTTCAGCTAAAGCTACCTGTAGAAGGTTGGTGGTGTTCTCATACTACAGGCAGACAGTTGATTTTGCTAGCTGCAGTATCAGTACATATATATATATATATATATATCCCAGCTTAGTGCAGCTACAGGCCATTAGTATGTCTGGAAGGCCAAGAAGGAGAGGCAGACAGTCACAAGCCAATAAGAGAGGGCAAGCAGGCTCTGTGTCTAGTGCTGGTCGTGGAGACGGTGCATCCTCATCAGCACGTGGCCGTGGGACACGCTTGGCCTTTTTTTCGGCAGCTGGCCGCGTTGAGCCACAACATGCGGAAGACTTGGTCGAGTGAATGACCAAGCCGTCCTCATCCTCCTCATCCTCTCTCACCCATGCCCAGGGTACTTTGTCTGGAAAGGAGGCAGCATCTTCCCTCGGCTCAATGTCATCAGTGACTCCTTCCCTAGCCCCACCATGTCCTCCTGAGGAGTCCCTCGAACTGTTTGACCACAGTGTTGGGTACATGCTCCAGGAGGATGCCCAGCGTTTGGAAGGCTCTGATGATGATACTGAGCTCGATGAAGGCAGTAACATGAGCACGGACAGAGGGGGTGCCCAAGAAGGACAGCAATCTGGCAGTCATGCTCCCTCTGCTGCAGCATACTGCCAGGTTTGCTCCAGTGATGGGGAGGGAGGGGATGATGAGGTCACTGACTCAACGTGGGTGCCTGATAGGAGAGAGGAGGAGGAGGAGGAGGTGGCACATCATAAGGGCAGCACATTGACTGCATCACACCCCAAAGCTCCACATGTGCAGGGCGCTGCAGTCTCTGCGCTTTATTCAAAAAGTTCTTTGGTGTGGGCCTTTTTTGAGACAAGTGCATCAGATTGCACCGCTGCTATTTGCAACATATGTCTCAAGCATATCTCGCGTGGCCAAAACATCTCCCGCTTGGGTACCACATGTTTGACCAGACATATGTTGACCTGCCATGCAGTTCGTTTGCAAGCGTATCTAAAAGACCCACACCAAAGAACAAAGAGGACCTCTCCTTGCTCCTCATCAGCTGAGATTTCCAACCCCACTATACCTTCAGTCCTCTCTGAGACCTGCACTGAGAGGAATGAAGGTGTAGAATTAGGTGTGTCACAGCCAAGTACTTGTGGGCAATCTGCTTTTGGTACACCGACGTCAGATTGTACCAGGCAAATTTCCCTGCCCCAGCTGCTGCACTGCCGAAAGAAGCTTGCTCCCAGCCATCCACATGCCCAGCGGTTGAATGCTAGCTTGGCAAAATTGCTAGCACTTCAACTGCTGCCTTTTCAGTTGGTAGACTCTGCCCCCTTCCGTGAGTTTGTGGAATGTGCGGTTCATCAGTGGCAGGTACCCAAACGCCACTTTTTCTCACGGAAGGCGATTCCGGCTCTCTACCAGCATGTGGAAGGCAATGTCCATGCCTCGCTGGACAGGGCGGTCAGCGGTAAGGTGCATATTACCGCTGACTCATGGTCCAGCAGGCATGGACAGGGACGTTACCTAAGTTTCACGGCGCATTGGGTGACTCTGCTGGCAGCAGGGAAGGATGCAGGACAAGGTGCAGTAGTGTTGGAGGTTGTTCCGCCACCACGCCTCCAAAATGCTAATGATTGTGACACACCTCTCTCCTCCAACCCCTCCTCTTCTTCTTCCTCCATGGCCTCTTCCTGTGCTTTGTCCTTGGAACCAGCGGTGCTCCATAGCCGTTCAAGGGGCTATGCAAGTACGCAGGCCAAAAGATGCCATGCGGTGCTTGAGCTGGTGTGCTTGGGGGACAGGAGCCACACTGGGGCAGAGGTTCTGTCAGCTCTGCAGGGGCAGGTTCAGAGGTGGTTGACGCCACGCCAACTTAAGGCAGGAATGGTGGTTTGCGACAATGGCACCAACCTCCTCTCTGCCCTCCGACAGGGACAAATGACCCATGTGCTCTGTTTGGCTCACGTCCTTAACTTGGTGGTGCAGCGGTTCTTGGGCAGGTACCCGGGCTTACAGGATGTCCTGAGGCAGGCCAGGAAAGTCTGTGTGCATTTCCACCGGTCATATAATGCCAGTGCTCGGCTGACGGACCTCCAAAAGGAGTTTAACCTGCCCAAGAACCGCCTAATCTGTGACATGCCCACCAGGTGGAACTCAATGTTGGCCATGCTGCAGCGGCTGCACACGCAGCAGAGGGCCATCAATGAGTACCTGTGCGTCTATGGCACCAGGACAGGGTCAGGGGAGCTTGGTTTTTTTTCCCCACTCCAGTGGGCCATGATCAGGGATGCATGCACTGTCCTGTCACCATTTGAGGAGGCCACGAGGATGGTGAGCAGTGACAGTGCATGCATCAGTGACACTGTCCCCCTTGTCCACCTGTTGGAGCACACACTGCGTGGAATAATGGACAGGGCACTTGAGGCAGAACAGAGGCAGGAAGAGGAGGACTTCCTTAGCTCTCAAGGCCCCCTTTATCCAGACAGTGTTCCTGCGTGCCCGCCGATCACACAGGAAGAGGACGAGGAGGAGGAAGATTGTGTCAGTATGGAGGTGGAGCCTGGCACTCAGCATCAGCAGCAGTCTTTAAGGGATCAGTCCCAAGAAACACATGGACTTGTACGTGGCTGGGAGGAGTTGGCTGCGGACCATGTCGTCCTTAGTGACCCAGAGGACTCCGGACCGAATGCCTCAGCAAACCTACGCTGCATGGCCTTCCTGATCCTGCAAAGCCTGCGTAAGGATCCTCGTATTCGTGGTATCAAGGAGAAGGACCAATACTGGCTGGCAACCCTCCTTGATCCACGTTACAAGGGTAAGGTTGCGGACCTTATCTTGCCATTGCAGAGGGAGCAGAGGATGAAACATCTTCGGGAGGCCTTGCAGAAAGGTCTGTGCAACGCGTTCCCAGAGACTGGGAGGTTACAAACTCCTGTTTCTGGACAACGTGTTGCTGAGGCTTCAGTCAGTCAAAGAAGGAGCGGTGGAGAAGGTGGCCGTCTGACCGATGCGTTCAGACAATTTTTTGGTCCGCAGCCCCAAGGTATGATCGGTTCCAGCAACCATCGCCAGCGTCTGTTTTACATGGTGCAGGAATACCTAGGGGCAAGATCAGACTTGGACACCTTTCCCACCGAAAATCCTCTGGGTTACTGGGTCTTGAGGATGGATCACTGGCCAGAGCTTGCACGGTATGCAATTGAGCTACTGGCCTGTCCTGCATCCAGCGTTCTTTTGGAACGCACATTCAGTGCTGCTGGAGGCGTGGTAACCGATCACAGGGTGCGTCTGTCCACCGACTCGGTCGATCGATTGACCTTCATAAAAATGAATCAGTCTTGGATCACCACCAGCTACCAAGCACCTGATGCTGATGTAACCGAATAATTTTTTTTGAAATCTCAGATCCCTTCAAAGACTGCCTATGCTGATGCTGAGTGACTATCCCTGAGTAATTATCCTCTTCCTCCTCAATCATCACGCTGATAGCTTGTAAGAACATTTTTGGTTCTGGGTGCCACCACCAGTGCCTAAGGCACAATTTTTCAGCCCCTGTTTAACAGGGGCGTGTAATTACAATTTTTGATGCAATACTTTGCAGCAGGGCTCATTCCTGCGTTCCAACTAGAGTGTCTGTGAGGGGTTGCAGTGTTGTGGCACCAGCACCAGTGCCTAAGGCCCAATTTTTCTGCCCCTGTTTAACAGGGGCGTGTAATTACAATTTTTGATGCAATACTTTGCAGCAGGGCTCGTTCCTGCGTTCCAACTAGAGTGTCTGTGAGGGGTTGCAGTGTTGTGGCACCAGCACCAGTGCCTAAGGCCCAATTTTTCTGCCCCTGTTTAACAGGGGCGTGTAATTACAATTTTTGATGCAATACTTTGCAGCAGGGCTCGTTCCTGCGTTCCAACTAGAGTGTCTGTGAGGGGTTGCAGTGTTGTGGCACCAGCACCACCACCACCACCAAAGGCCCAATTTTTCTGCCCCTGTTCATCAGGGGCATGTAATTACAATTCTTGATCTAATATTTCACAGCAGGGCCCATTTCTGCACCCACCAAGAGCGAGTGAGGACTTACAGTGTTGTGGCACCAGCACCACCACCACCACCAAAGGCCCAGTTTTTCTGCCCCTGTTCAACAGGGGCATGTAATTACAATTCTTGATCTAATATTTCACACCGGGGCCCTGTGAGGGCTTACGTTGTTGTGGCCACAACAACACCTAAGGCCCAAATTTCTGCTGAGTATATAGGGCAGGCCCCTACTTTCAAACATCTAACTTACAAACGACTCCTACTTGCAAACGGAAGGAGACAACAGGAAGTGAGATGAAATCTACCCCTAGGAAGGGAAATTCTCTCCTGTAAGAGTTAATATGGGAAAAACATTTCTCCTTTCCACTGATGCTTTCCAATCCTTGTTCCACAAAAAAAACCCAAATTCTCAAAAAACATTTGTCATTGGGACAAAAAGTGAGGTGAAATCTTCTAAAGAGGAGGAAGGACAGCAAAACAAATGTCACAGGGGTGATAACCCTTCCCTATGTTTTCCAAAAAGCTTAAAAAAGATATTTTGGCTGGAGCTAAACACGTTAGAAATGTACCCGTTCAAATGACAAACAGATTCTACTTAACAGCAAACCTACAGTCCCTGTCTTGTTTGCAGCGCCAGTATACTGCTGTTCAGAGTATATAGGGCCTGGTGGCCCCACACCTTTCCTTATTTTAATTTGGGTGCGGGGTTCCCCTTAATATCCATACAAGACCCAAAGGGCCTGGTAATGGACTGGGGGGTACCGTTTGTCTCACTGATTTTCATCCATATTGCCAGGACCCGACATTACATTAAACCCGCAAGCAGTTTTAAATGAGATTTTTTCCTTTAAAAATGACATTTGGAGCAGGGACTGTTCTAAACACGGGAAACACGCGCCAATTTACAGGCATACTATAGACACGCCCCAGGTACGATATTTAAAGGAATATTTCACTTTTTTTTTTTTTTACTTTAAGCATCATTAAAATCACTGCTCCCGAAAAAACGGCCGTTTTTAAAAGTTTATTTTGCATTGATACATGTCCCCTGGGGTAGGACCCAGGTCCCCAAACCCTTTTTAGGACAATACCATGCAAATTAGCCTTTAAAATGAGCACTTTTGATTTTGAACGTTCGAGTCCCATAGACGTCAATGGGGTTCTAATGTTCGTGCAAACTTTCGGTCCGTTCGCAGGTTCTGGTGCGAACCGAACCGGGGGGTGTTCGGCTCATCCCTATATTAGAGGAACGATTGTTGGTTATTATTATTTTAATGAATTAATGCTGTGTTTTATCCACAAGCACACCAGCACTTTATGTGCATTCATTTTTATTTGCAGCCTATGGGTTTCTCTGAGCTGTATCAGTCTTCTGACCGTTGTATCCAGTCCCCTGATTGGCACATTGTTTGTTACCTTGACAACATATTTAAACAAAGCGGGCCATCTGTGTGTATCCTGCCCCACGCTGAGGAAGTCCCGCCTTTGGACGTAACGCGCACGAGGGGTCAGGAGTCACGCATGACGTCACCCGCGGTCATCTTCTTTGACACTATCACACGCTTTTTCGCCGGCACTCGGATCTGAGTGCGGCTGCATGTAAGTGTAATATCTTTCTTTTAAATGCAATAAATATATATATACAGAGAGCACTAGATTTTGTCATTATCTTGTGCATATCTGGTACTTTTTACTCACTGACTTGGATGAGCGCTGGATCCGTGGATTCTACTGTTAGGATTGCCTTACCTGCCAAGTGATTTCTGCTATGTGACCTGTTTCAGGTCGAATCATTGAGGCGAGAGGCCATCCGTGTGTGGTGGAGGGATCACAGTCACCAGATCAGTTATCCTTGTCTCCCTATGTGTGTGTCACTGGCATTGTCTTCACTATTTTTATTTTAACACACACCTACTAATTATGGACATTTATTAATTGCGCAGCACTGTCTAGATTTACTGATTTATTTTCCGAAAACCCCATGGGATTTTCCTCACTCTGTAGTACTCGGATAAAGTCTGTCCATGCAATTCCAGATCAATTTGTCTCTTTCTTAATCATTTAATCTCTCTGGATCGATCGGATTCTGTGTCATTACCAAAAGCCTTATCCGTATCTGGTGGAAAAAGAATTGCTTCAATTTTATCCTGGCTGTATACACATCCTGGATTCCTGTCCCCTTGTGTAAACGGTATTTCATTTGCAGCCATCTGCTTATGGATGTAGTTCATAGATATACACAACAATTGGTGAACGGTGATGTCCCAATGGGATCTGGGTACATCAAAATACAAAACCCTATTTTTGGGCAGCCAGCAGGGGTGCAGTACAGGAAACCAAATCTGAACCTCCAGTGCAATACTCCCAACGCACACATTCCTGCACAAACGGCTGTATCTTAGATTGGGTGCTTAAATGAGCAACGTCTGGAACCGATTGCAATCATGAGAAGGAAGTGACACCAGCACACCAGGATCTCCAAAATTGGGTCCAAAACTTTAATCACATAGTATCAAAAAAATAAATAGAAGCGACGTTTCAGAGCCATGCAGGACCCCTTCATCAGGCATGTGACAAATTGTAATACAAACAGTCCACTATTTAAAGAACCATTCACCAATCAGTGCAAAGAGGAAATAACCCCCAGACCACCCCCTGACATCCAATGACATCATATCCCGTCCATAAACCTGTGTGTTTGCTTCCTATTTACATAAAACAGCCATCAGGCAGTCATAACCACTTTGGCCAGAGTGGATCAGTGTACTAATATTCTGCTCATACTAAAATTAATCCTATTTGCAAAATGAGAAATGTAAAAAATGAAAAATAAATAAATATATAATAAAAAAATTAAAAAAGAAAAAAAAATTCCCTGTGCCAGCTGTCATGATAGACAAAAAAGCAGAATAGCTGCAAAATAGATGCGCAGATAAAGTATAGAATAAAAGATTAAAATTGTTGATACATTACAACCATAAGCAACATCACAATCCAAATTATCTGTCTTCAAGAAAACACAGATAGGATAGAGTGGTATTAAGGCCCCCTGGCTGGACTGTGCCCAAGGTATATGTCCAGTATGCCTCATGGCGAAGGAGGAGATGATCACGGTCTCCCCTCTCACTGGTTGTGATATTTGTTCAATGACCATGCCCCTTTATTTGTGTACTTGATGCTTCTTAGTGACAAAGTGTATTGCTACAGGTTTGTTTAAATCGGGGGCTTCACCTTTCAGGGTCCTCTCCAGCGCTACTCTTATATCGCTCCTATGTTTCTGGAATAGTCGTTTAAAAGGGCCAATTATTTTCCCTACATACACCAATGAGCAGGGACATTTCAAAATGTAGACACAAAACTCTGTGTTAGACAGGGGTAGAGAAGGAAGCGCCACCTGAGTGTAGTATTAACAAATGATGTTTAATGACACCAGGTAAAAACACACTTACAGGATAAAAACATATAAAAGGCTCATCTGTATAGGTATGTGGTCCTCGGTGTTCCCTCTGATCCTGTGGTGGTGACGCTGCCGGGAGCTCCTTCTGTGGCCATCAGGAAGAGACTAGGGGCTAGCGTGGAGCGCACGTGGAGTGTGCATGATGTCACAGGTCGTCCGTCTGCTTCTGGGTTCGGTATCCAGGGGAGGGATCGTCCAGGGAGTAGGGCTAGCAGGGAGATTGAGAGAAGGCTTCTCTCAACCTCCCTGCTAGCGGATGGACAACCTGTGACGTTATGCACGCTCCACGTGCGCTCCACGCCGGCCCCTAGTCTCTTCCTGATGGCCACAGAAGGAGCTCCCGGCTGGTAATCCACCTTCTGCAGCCCAGCATCCCTGCAGCGTCACGACCACAGGATCAGAGGGAACACCGGGGACCACATACCTATAGAGATGAGCCTTTTATATGTTTTTATCCTGTAAATGTGTTTTTACCTGGTGTCATTAAACATCATTTGTTAATACTACACTCAGGTGGCGCTTCCTTCTCTACCCCTCTCTCATCCATCACAGAGCCAGCTCTCTGAGGACAGCAGCCGCCTAGCCTACCAGCCTACTTTAACCATTACATTACCGGTTACAACTTAACCCTTGAACTTCCAGCCTGTCCCCTATGGACTAAGTTGCTCAGCCCTTTATATCTCCTGTTATATATGGACTTGTGTGTTTGCGCTTACAATTACCAATACTCTACAAAACTCTGTGTTGCAGTTCATATATCCTTGTATGCGATATTGTCTGCCATTATGTGGGTGGGTGAAATGTTCACTACATATCATAGAGTTGCAAACGTAAATGTTCACCACATATCATAGAGTTGCAAACTTTACAATTATAACATTGGTAAGAACCGCTTTTTTGTGAGATTCTAACTGTAACGATATCACGTACGGGACATGAAAAGCTGTAGCTAGCTGCCATATTGTGTGGAAGTAGCCATGACAGTTTGGCTAACCATGTAACATACAGAGAAATCTGAACTCCCTCCTCCCTCCTCCCTTGTCTTAGGAATTCAAAGCTTTTTAAGTTCAACAGAAAAGGTTATCTCAACAGAGAAAATAGAACCAGGTTAGGTCAGTAGAAAACATTTGTTGTAAGGGCAGTGTTCAGGTCTGTCGTAAAACTGTCACCCTCCCCATTCAGAGACCTAACAGGCCCCGGTTGTAAATTGTCTGAATACACCTCCAACTTATAAGTATGAAATTTCAGCATGTGTCCTAACTTCTGACTTAGTAATAGCACAGCCATAATCTGGACATATTTAGTTTCCTCAGACAATATGGAACGTTTCAAGTCCAGACACCCTTATGTCAGGTCATATGGGAAACCCCTGGGACCACTTATTCCTCCAAAGCAGGCTATACGTTATAGAGATGGCATGTTTAGACTTGTTTTGAAGGAAATCTCAAGTTGAATAATAATATGGATATTTGGAGTCTGTAAACACTATAGATGCAGATATATGAATATGTATTACAAAATCTACCTGGGACGTGGTCATGAGTGTAGACACCTCCCAGCAACCAATTCCTAAACAAGATGACCAGACGATTGGTTACTGGTCACTGTCAACACCCCCTTTGATTTGACAGAAAAGAGGAGATGCCAAGACAATGGGCAGTTCTCCTTTTACCATCCAAGAAGAAACATCTGCCAAGTCGAGAACCGAGTACCTAGCTCATCGATCGAACTCTGATCAACCCTCGGACATTAATTGCAAGTATTCTTTCTTCCCAATTCTACCTTATTGCTTTGTGGCTGTATATTGTCTTTATCTTTTTGGAAACATCTTTTTTCTGTAAATATTTTATTTGCACCAACTTTGACCTTTTTATAATAAAAACCCTTATGTTGAAAAGTGTTAATCTTGTCTCTAAAGCTCTTAATGCAAGCTATAAACGAACCTGCCTCTTGAAGGGCGGTACTGTTGTAGAGAAAGACTCCGAGCAGACCAGTCTGTGGTGGCAGTGTGTGTGGCAGACGCTTATTCTAAAATTCTAATTGGTATTGCTAAAATTACGAGTCTCCCCCAGCTCGGTCTTTTAAACGGGGGTGGTGGCAGTTAAAGGGTTAATTGTGTAATTAGCCCAGTGACAATCACTCTCAGGTTGCTCGCACCTAGATTGTGGTCCCGCAAGCTGGAAAATCTTTGTGCTGGGCGCAGCTGAGAGTGGCATTGTTACGTAAGTGACAGCGTGGTGTGAGGTTGGCCGGTCCTTCATTGCAAGTTAGCGAGGAGGGCGGGGATCTGACACCCGCGTTCGTCACACTAACCTTTAGCTTAACATATTTAGATCTCGGGTCTGCCTGTACCAATATGACGCGCAAGGACCTACTTCGTTTGGGGACTAGTAATGGTGGATTCTTGATACTTGCGTTCAACGTACCGTCAGCTCTCAAAATGTTACGTGTGGTCGCCTGCTTAATATGATCTGATCTTCCTAGTTAGAACCATGTATGAACAAGGGCCTATCGGCTGTTTTGTTAGTTTTAACCGAATTTGAAGTGGCTCTGCTAAGCACTTTGTCAAGTGTCGTGATGGGATACCCTCGCTCAATGAATTTCCCGTACATGGCCTCTAGTTGTATATTCCTCTCACGTTCATCAGAGCAGATATGCATTACCCTTTTAAACTAAGAAATGGCTATCACGGAGATGTTTTGGGTGTGCACTCTGGTAGTGTAGCAACGTGTTCCTGTCAGTTGGTTTTGCAAATAATGATGTATGTAATGTACCCTGCTCATTGGTAATTCTGACGTCCAGATAGGTAATACTATCCTGGGAAATTTCTGAATTTAATATTATGCCTGGGAATATCTTATTCATGAAGGGGTCCTGTGTGGCTCCGAAATGTCACTTCTATTTATTTTTCTGATACTATGTGAATAAAGTTTTGGACCCGATTTTGGAGATCCAGGTGTTCTGGTGATACTTCCTTCTCATGATTGCAGTTGGTTCCAGCCGTTGATCATTTCGGCACCCAATCTAAGATACAGCACAGGAATGTGTGCGTTGGGAGTATTGCATTGGAGGTTCAGATTTGGTTTCCCGTACTGCACCCCTGCTGGCTGCCCAACAATAGGGTTTTGTATTTTGATGTACCCAGATCCCATTGGGACATCACCGTTCACTGATTGTTGTATATATCTATGAACTACATCCATAATGATGGCTACAGATGAAATACCGTTTACACAAGGGGAAAGGAATCCAGGATGTGTATACAGCCAGAATAAAATTGAAGCAATTCTTTTTCCACCAGATACAGATAAGGCTTTTGGTACTGACACAGCACCCGATCGATCCAGAGGGATTAAACGATTAAGAAAGAGACATATTAGGCGCATGTGCTGAGCCATCCAAGATGGCCGCTTGAGACCGGAGCTCCGCACTGCCTCGGCCATACGACTCGCCTAACTGCAGAACCAGCCCAGAAGGACACCCACAAATGACCGTACAGCACAGCGGAGAGTCCCATGCACTGGCACATGTCGAGGGGGTCAGTCAGACGGGACCTGGGGCATCAATTTGAGAGCAGGGAACAGCGAGGTATTTCCAAAATGGTGGCCGCGTCTCAGCCGTCTCAGCCACGAGACCACGCTACAGAGGATCGGAAGGATCACAGGCAAATTCTGGCACCTGAAACCCTCTCCTTTCTACCCCAAACACCTAGCTCCTTCCCCTGTAGCCAAACCCCATCCCCAGCATCCACAGTATCACTCTTGGAACGCTCCCTGGGACCCTTTGGACTCTCTCCTCTGGTATTAACCCCAGCACAACCAGGCATCCCTACAGCCCCTGGAGGCTCTGCACAGGATATTCCACTATCTGTTGCCGATCTATTTACCAAGTTTTCAGAACTGCTGGATAGAGGTCTGACACAGAATGCAGATAAGATTACAGGGGACATTCGATCTGATTTTCAAAACTCGGGGTCAAGAATAGAAACGATTGAACACAAATTGGATATAACAATTTCCAGGGCCAATCAGAACACTGACCACATTCACTTCCTCAACTTGACACAGCACAGGCGAGGATCGACAATCTCGAAAATCGATCAAGAAGGGAGAATTTTTGATAAGGGGTCTCCCAGAAACCATCACAGATGTCCCTTCCACAGTCCAGGAAGTTATAAAGAGACTTATCCCCTCTGTCCCAGAACACAAGCTGGAATTGGACAGGGCACATAGATCCCTAGGTCCACCCAGAAAAGATGGATTACCTAGGGACATTGTGGTCAAGCCCCACCTCTATACTATTAAAGAAGAAGTAATGAAGAAGTCTAGACAGCAAGCTCAGCTAAAATTCCAGGGATACAATATACAAATATTTGCTGACATATCCCCCTTCCCTATTCAAAAAAGACGATCTCTGAAACCCCTCCTCCTTGCCTTAAGAAGGACATCAAGTACAGATGGGCCTTCCCCTTCACTCTGAAATTCACTTACAGAGGCAAACAATATGCCTTTTCCAGCTTCACAGAAGGGGAGCGATTGCTACTAGACCTTAGAATCATCTCCCAAGATTACTCGATGGACACTTCAAATCTACAACAAGGATCCGTCAAACGCCTCACACCAACGAGCCCCACATCACCCCTATGGGAAAAGAGCAAGACCAAGAAAGTCAAGGACAACTTACCCCCTGATGTCAACGAAGATGGCTGGGACTCCAACTCCAGATGTTTTGACCTGACCAAATGGTCAGAAAAGGGCCTCCAATCAGCGAGACATAGCCTCAACCTTTTTTTCCCTGCACTCAAACTGTTTTTTTTTTTGGGAGGTTAGCCTGCAAAATTGTTATATACAGGACGATTCCATATAACCACCCCTTTTTTTATCACAGGGAGCTAATGGCACTCAGAGGCCCACTAGGCTGATTCGTGCTCAAGTGGTCTCACAAGGCTCACGCTGGTTCTGTTCGCTTTTGAAAAATTTTGTATAAGTTGATTACATGTTAATTGGAGAGTTGTTTGGGGCTGGGGCAGTTGCCCAGCACCTCCCCCTACCATTCGGATATGGTAGTACCGTGCCCGAATGGTGGGAAATTAGCCCTACCGAAGGGCTATATTCTACTGTTTGTTTTGAATGAAGGGAGGGAGTTCTTCTCCTCCTTCCATTCTTGGCCGTATTTATACAATGTTACTTTACTTGATCCTTTCTTTTTCTAACCTTTTCTTATTTCCAGCCAACCTAGAGAAATTAACCTGCGGCAATGATGACGAAGACACCCTAAAGTTCCCAAATCTGAAAAACGAATCCGGGATAAGGTAGGTGACACTGAGTTTGATGGCTGTTCTTCCTCACTGTTCCATAACTTCTAGTAAAGTGTCCCCCCCCCTCGCATAATTTCCCACAACGCACAAGGGTTAAATTCACCCTCTAAAAGGAGGAAAACATTCCAAGCTTATCGATCACACCAAGCTGATGTGGACCTTTTGCAGGAAACCCACTTCCCAAGGCGGTATACTCCCTCATTCCTTCATGCCCGCTTCCCACAATTCTATTTAGCAAATGCTGAAGACAAGAGGGGTGGTAATCTTATTCTCCAAGCATTGCAAATTCACAACACAGCTGGAGCACAGAGACCCGGAGGGAAGGTTTCTTCTTGTAAGGAGTATCCTGGATGAGCACCAATATTCATTTATCTCCTATTATGCTCCTAACAGGGCAAATGAAAAATTCTTTCAACCGATGTTTCAAATTCTGAAGCCACTGGTCGAGGGAACCACGATTCTGGGTGGAGACTCTAATATGGCCTTCGATTCGGGCCTAGACAAATCTAACCCCCTAAAATCAAAACTTATTAGACCCAACAATAACAGTGTCAAAATAGCAAAACTGATCTACCAGGAAGGGTTAGCAGACATCAGGAGGGAACTGAACCCTTCTAACACAAGATTTTACCCATTTTTCCAACCCACACCAATCATATTCAAGGATAGACCATATTCTCCTATCTACTCGAAGTATCCCATCAGTCACAAAATCCTCTATCCTAGTTGCAGCCTGGTCAGATCATTCCATGGTGTCTCTATCACTCTTGAAGGGACACATTAAAACAATGTATACCTAACTGCAAACTAAACAAATCCATTCTCAGTGATCCCATCAGAGTGACAGCTTCATCGGACACTCCAAGAATACTTCCAGATTAATGACAAAAAGAGATATCAGCGGAAACTCTATGGGCGGCGCATAAAGCCACTATTAGGGCTAAATTGATGCAAATCTCTTCACAGTTAAAAAAGGAAAGACAAGGGGACTTAGTAAGGCTGGAACAGGAATATAATGATCTCTGCAAAAAACACAGAAAAGACCCCTCGAGTGTCCCTATTTCATCTCTCGACACGGCGAGACTGGCCCTAAACTTAGCTTTGGCAGCGAGAGCAAACACATTAAATGGGTGGGAGCTAAGTTTTACCTCAAAAAGGATAAAATAGACATGATGCTAGCTACGAAATCATCACCGAAACATAAGGCATACTCGCTCACGAAAATTAGACAAGCAGATGGTACCTTTACACTAAACACACAACGTATATTAAAGTCCTTTCAAGAATATTATTCTGACTTATATAAAGCAAACATTGACGTAGACCTGACACAAATGGAAACATTCCTTGATGGCATAGCCCTACCTACTTTGACAGACGACCATATTGCTGAACTGGAATTACCCATAACAACCAAAGAGGTAGGAGAGTTAATTAGAAAGCTGAAAGGGGGTTCAGCTTCAGGTCCAGACGGTGTTTCCGTCCCATATTATAAAGCATTTGCAGAAACCCTAACACCGTACCTGACTATGTTCTTTAATTCAAAGCAAGACGGGAAGCCGCTGGGTAACCCTCTCAATTCAGCATATATTACTGTAATTCCTAAACCTGACAAAGACGCAGGGAATGTGGGGAACTATAGACCTATTTCATTAATCAATGATTTAAAAATCTTAACCAATGTCATGGCAAATCGCATTGCGACGTTCATAAATCAATACATTCACAAAGACCAGGTGGGCTTCATACCGGGATGACAGGGCCCAGATCAGGTACGGAGAGCAGTGGACATCTCCATTTTACAGTCAGGATGGGAAGGGGGACCTAAACAGGAAGGAATGCTCCTTTCTTTAGACCTCCAGAAGGCCTTCGATTCGGTCTCCTGGCCATACCTATTCCTAGTCCTCCAACGGTGGGGCCTTGGCAAAAACTTCCTAGGAACATTAAAGGCATTTTATTCCACTCTGGAAGCAACAGTGAGACTACAGGGATACCATGCAGACCCAATCACAATAGCCAAAGGAACTAGGCAAGGATGCCCACTCTCTCCCCTGATATTTGCCATGGTAATTGAACCTCTAGCGATAGCGATACGCTCAAACCCAGATATCAGGGGAATGGATTGCGGTGCTAAAACCCACAAATGCGCCCTATTTGCTGACGACTTATTACTGTTCCTAATATCCCCTAACACATCCCTACCCTCTTTATGCTCCCTACTAGACACCTTTTCCTCAGTGTCAGGTCTACAGATCAACATGACAAAATCACAAGCACTAAATATATCCCTACCACCTGCTAGCGTCACTCACTTGAAAGGCACTTTTAAGTTTGGTTGGGGGGAAACCTCCATTAGATACCTAGGACTCAACCTCACAGCCAAAATAGAACACCTATATCAGGCCAACTTCCCCCCCACTTACCACAAACTAGAGTCTGACCTTATAAATTGGTCCCAACACAAGTTATCCTGGGTAGGCAGAGTGAACTCAGTGAAGATGACCCTCTTGCCGAGGTTACTCTACCTTTTTCGCTCACTACCTATCGCAATCAAAAGAGATCATCTCCATTCATTTCAGGGTAAGATTACCAGGTTCATCTGGGAAAAGAAAGGACCACGACTCGCACAACAAACTCTATAAAACTTGACTACACAAGGAGGTTTAGGCCTCCCAAATTTACTATGGTATTACCAAGCGGCAAGGCTGGCCCAGTCATCTACCATTCACCTGAAAGTGGAAAAACCAGATTGGGTAGCCATAGAAAGGCATGCAGTCCCAAATCACACATTAGACTTTCTACTTTGGTGTCCTCCAAAAAATAGACCCCCGATACTATCCCCCACTCTCTATCATTCATTTATGCTATGGGATGGCATGCGGGGGCTTCCCTCTCTGGTCTCTGAGCTCCAACCTCTAGCACATATCTTTCATAACCCTCAATTCCAACCAGGCATGGACATTTCAGGCTTTAAGTGGTGGCTGGATAAGGGAGTGTACCACATAGGGCATTTCTATTCTGAAACTGGCCCCTTACCCGTGGGGCACTTTGAAAAAACACTAGACCTCCCAATTTTAGAGAGATTCAGGTTTTACCAAATCTCCCACTTCCTAATGCCACTTGACAAAACAAACCAAACTCTCCAAATTTTACAGAATACGAAAGTTGGTGTGGTCAAGCCATGGAACAGAGGGGTGAAATATCGATAATCTATGCGTCATTGGCCAAAAATGCAGATAAACTACCGTATATGACAGCATGGGAAAGGGACCTTCAGGAGGAACGAGACCTAGAAGATCGGCATGAGTCGTTTTCGAGATCTCTCAGGGGTATTTATAATACCACACTCTTAGAAGCTGATATTAAACTTTTCACAAGATGGTATCTAGTGCCCACCAGACTAGCATCCATGTTTCCTGCCACCTCACCACTATGCTTTAGGGGGTGCCACAGCTTGGGAACTATGATACATACCTGGTGGGAATGCCCAAAATTAGAGGATACTGGAATAATATTTTCCACATTATCCGTAAAGTCACAAAGTGTCCCGTGACCTAAGATCCATCCATAGCCCTACTGAACAGTTACATGCCCAAGCTGTCACACACATTGATCCGCTTCATGCTGACAGGGGAGAAACTCTCAATAGCCAAGGCCTGGAAACAACCCAAAGTATCAATTACCGCCACGAAATGGAAAATATCTTTGATAATGGCCAAAGAAAGGTTAATCAGTGTACTATTAGACTCATCCAAACAATTTGAAGCAACCTAGGAACCCTGGGCCCAATATATGGGAATTTACTTGATACCTGGAATTGATAGTCACCAGACATGATTCAGTTTCCCTATGGTTGGCGACTCTTTCCTTTCTCCTTCTTCTTTCCTTCTACTTTTCCAACTAATCTCTTAGTGTGCTCCACACTATACCTTTCTCCATGGATCACACCTTGAAGCCAATAGGGCTTTGTCACAGACCTAGCCGGGACAGAGGCTGTTGGAGAGGACTGTATGCAAGCCTGTTGCCTTTTGATTATGGGCCCTGGATTTTCAATGGATTCATTCTGTTGGGACACATCCTGTGAGGAGATGCTGGTGTCATCAACCTGTGTTTATGTTAATTGAATGAGCTAATGACATTGTCCTCTATACAATGTAGGAGACGGGACGACTCCTATTGTGTTGATATAACTGTGTGAAGCTCGGTGACCACAAGTCTGGGCGAAAGGTCATGTCTCAGTCACCTAGGCTGTATAAAGGATTAGATAATTAGCTCATGTTAATTAGGTTACATTTGTATTGTTAGAGTAATCTTCTCCTGTGTATATAAGACTGTATTCTGGTTCTGAATAAAGTGAGTTCTTGGTAGCAACAAGCAAGTGTCGCCTTGTTTGTGCTCAGAGAGGTTGGGATATCTGTATACAGACTGGGAGGAAGTGGTATATGACGGAAGCACTCAAGCGGAGTGTGGGACGTTCCGTGACATTGGTGGCAAGCAGCGGGAAAGCTTCCTGCAGTCTGGGACATCCAAACTTCCATCTGGATCCAAGGTCCAGATAGCAGGAGAGGAGAGGTACAGATACCAGCCGCCATGGATGAGGAATTCAGAAGGAGGTTGCGAGAGATGCAGATACAGCACAAAGGACCAGTATCGGAGCAGGTCCTGCTGGGATGGTGTGATTCTATTCGCTGCAAACTCTGGAAGGAAGCACTAGCCCGTGAGCAGCGACACCAGGGAAAAGTTCTCCCCTCCATCGAGGAAAGGTACTGGTCGCAGTACGGACTGCGGGTGCGGTTTTTGGGAGAAAAACCACACAAGAAGCAGACAGCTGAATTAAGCAGGCTGGTCTGGGCAGAGATAAAGCTGGATGAGAGCTACAGAGCCCTCCGGTGGCATGTATCCCAAGCATGTCCCTGGATAGCGGATGACAGCCCAACGGAAGGCTTAAGCTACGGCGGCTTGGGACTGTTGTTTGTGAAGCTGAGAGGGGACCCTAACTTTGGGAGTGATTTGGAGCGGCGGGTGGACGAAATCATGGATTTCAGAGAAGGGCTACTGAACATTTCGGAAGTGCACTGGGCACAGGAAGATTTGGAGTTTCTGGCCGTTCAGGAATGGGAGCTAGAGATCGCCTACAGACGGCTGCTAGACATTGCTCAGTGCCAGGGCTGGGCTCCCTTTGCCTGGGACTATCAGGAAATACCAGCTGACAACCCTGAAATCCTGGCTGAAGAGTCGGCAATGTGGCAGAGTAACAGTGTGCTTTGCCAACCTGCCCCCACAGCTATGGAGGCGGAGGTCTTATGGGGGATGCAGCAAGTGCTGACTGACCTTGATCCTGTTTCTGCATGGGATGATCTTGGATGGAGGAATGTGCCTGTCCAGCAGCATGCCAGAGAATCTGCAGTGGAAAATCTGGAGATTGCCATCCCCAAAGCTGAAGTGCTGACAACAGGGCAGAGCTCTGCTAACCTCTGCCCAGCACTGATAACATCTTCTGGGTTCCATGGACAGGAGATGATGAACCTCCATCCCCAGACACCAGTTGCAGAGACAGGGGATTTGATAGACTTTTCTGCTGAGGAAGAACCATCGGGTGAGCCCCCAGCAGAAGAGTTGGGATTAGGGCCAAACTTCATTACGCTCTGCTCAGCACTGATGGCATCTTCTGAGTTCCACGGACAGGAGATGGTGAACCTCTATCTACAGACACCAGTTATAGAGGTAGGGGATTTAATAGACTTTTCTGCTGAGGAAGAACAACCTGATGAGCCTCCAGCAGAAGAGCTGCTATTGGGGCCAAACTTCACTGTGCTCTGCCCCGCACCAACAGCAGTATCTGTGGAGTTACAGGGAACTTCCCCAGTTGAAGCACCGGCAACCGGGCAGAGTGCTACCAACCTCTGGCCATCACCTGCAACAACTACAGAGTTCCAGGGAGGTGGGGCAGTCGGCCTCCCTCCCCAACAGTTAGCCGGAACAGATGGTGTGGGGTTTCCAGCAGAAGGGCTGGCAACAGGGCCGAGGACTGCTGGACTCTGCCCTCAACTAACAGAGGATGGATTTCCTGTGAAGGTGGATGGGACTTCAGTCTCCACCTGTATACCCCAGGGATGCTGGGCAGTGGGCCCCGATCCCCAACAGCATGACAGAGTGAGCCCAGACACCCTGTCTTCTCTCCAGCGGCAGAAAGGATTCCAGGGAGAAGAGCCAGTCCAGGCCTCTCCCCAGCGGCAGATATGTTCTCTGAGAGAGGCAGAGGTTGGCTGGGTGAGTAATACTCTGTTTGGAACAATTTGTTTGGGGTACTGTGTGGGTACAGGCAGTAGAGGACTGGAACTATGGACTAACTTCGGAGTCAACCCGTCTGGGGTCTCCTCCTGTGTTAGTCTCCTGCCGAAAGGGGAGAAATGTCACAGACCTAGCCGGGACAGAGGCTGTTGGAGAGGACTGTATGCAAGCCTGTTGCCTTTTGATTATGGGCCCTGGATTTTCAATGGATTCATTCTGTTGGGACACATCCTGTGAGGAGATGCTGGTGTCATCAACCTGTGTTTATGTTAATTGAATGAGCTAATGACATTGTCCTCTATACAATGTAGGAGACGGGACGACTCCTATTGTGTTGATATAACTGTGTGAAGCTCGGTGACCACAAGTCTGGGCGAAAGGTCATGTCTCAGTCACCTAGGCTGTATAAAGGATTAGATAATTAGCTCATGTTAATTAGGTTACATTTGTATTGTTAGAGTAATCTTCTCCTGTGTATATAAGACTGTATTCTGGTTCTGAATAAAGTGAGTTCTTGGTAGCAACAAGCAAGTGTCGCCTTGTTTTCTGCTCAGAGAGGTTGGAATATCTGATATCTGTATACAGACTGGGAGGAAGTGGTATATGACGGAAGCACTCAAGCGGAGTGTGGGACGTTCCGTGACAGGCTTGAGCGAACTGTAAACCCAACTGATATTAGGCTCCCATGGGGGAGCCAGAGGTTATACTAACTGAACTCCCACGAGGGAATCGAATTCTTAATAATGGCATGATAGAAAGCTCTGGATTACACTTCTTCAAAATAGGGGATAGGGTGCCCCCTCCTCTCTTGACACAGTTAGTTCCCAATGAGGGTGTCGGGAGTCGAGGGCCCACTTCACTCCCCAAGCGCATAGCACACAGCCGTTTAATGTGAGCGTTAATTGTCTTTTCAATGAATGTCCGATATAGTAGATTCATAAGTTGATATACATGTTATATTGTATTTTTCTATTTGGAAATCAATAAAATACTTTGACATAAGAAAGAGACAAATTGATCTGGAATTGCATGGACAGACTTTATCCAAGATAAGAAATCAGCCCACGATTGGGTGGCATAAACGCAATTTCTGTGATAAATGGTGCGAAGTATCCACTCTGACCTCCTCGATCACTAATAGTATGTAATTCAAAGAGTTCTAAGTGAAGCTGTGTCAGGTGAACTGGGAGAACAGTTTTGGCATTGGCAGTGCAAGATAGAGATAAACAAACCAATGTATTTCAGGAGATCGACGAAGAAATTTTGGCAAATACCACAAGACAAAGGCAAGCCAAATGGGAGAAGTTTAAACAAGTGAATCAGGATTATCAAGATTGAAGGGTGTACCCATGGCTGACTGGTATTTCACGGCCAAGAAGACGACCATGCACCTATCCACCATTTAGTAGATCACAAAGGGACAATCCGCGGACCTCATCAGATAGTGACCAACTGAAAATCCTTCAACCGACAGTGAGGGCAGGGTAAACAGTAACTCCACAGTGCCCAGTACTGGGAACAGTAATTCCATTTTTCCAAAGGTGGGAGAGGAAGAAGAACCAGGAGGGGCATCAAGAGGTCGCAGCACATATCAGACCCGCAGGGGCCGTCAACAAACAGGCAGACAAGCCCGGTGATCAACCTATCGTCTAGAATCATCCACTATGAAAAAATACACCAACTTGAGTCCGGCGGAATATAAGACTTTGAAATCATTGAGGGATGATAAAAAATCTCATCCTTAAACCCGCCAACAAAAGCGGGGCCATTGTGGCAATGAATTACACGGACTATAGGGATGGCATGCTGCTGATGCTAGCAGATACTGCCAGCTATATACAACTCGATAGGGATCCTACCCAAAAACAATCAATGCCCTGTCATCCCTTATTAATATTGGTCTCTCAAACGATTGGATCTCTAAAGAGACAGCGGAATTCCCAATGGATGAACATCCTAGACTGCCCATTATATATGGGTTACCAAAGTTCCACAAGGGAACAACACCCAATGACAAAACGCATAAGGTGTGGCTACGCTACTACGTCAATTCCGGTACGGAAGTAAGGGGCTGGAAAGCAGGTGGAGCGCAAGCTGTGAACCAGTGCCCTTACAGATTGCCTGTTTTATTGTGCTTATAGGTCTCCCTGTACTGGGACACCTTTTGTTTTTGCTTATAACTTTTAATAAATACTTTTTTAAAATACTACACAATGGAAGCTCTATCTCTTTCTGAGGATCTAACTATGAACACCTGACGAATCAACTTTAGGAAAAGTGACCAGGAAGACTCCCTTGGATATGGCTACTGGGTGGAGTGAGCTGCTGAACAGTCTATATATTAATGAACAGTCTTTTGCTGGTTTTGTTTTTGTTTATTGGGGGGGTACAACTTGGTTGAGGAAAAGGGTTTATGGGATGCCCATAGGATGTTTCAATTGCCATCATATTTTACAACTTACACACATAAGCACATAGTTAGAGCCCGAAGAGATGATGTGCATTTATGATTAATATGATCTTCTTCCTGCATCACTATGCAGACTGTTGCTCCTCCTCTGCTTAACTCATGCAGACTACTTCTTCTGAGAATTCCCCATCCATTACCGTGTAAAGTATGAGGACACCACTCTTTACCGTGTAAGAGTGATGGTCCCAGAACTTCTTTCCTCCTGCCCAGAACTTCTTTCCTCCTGAACAAAACTTATCCTTAAGTAAATTAATGTCACATCCTCTTCTACTGAGCAGTAAGGACCCACTCTGAACAAGTCCTTAAGCAGGCTCTGGTTGCTCGCTGCTACTAAGCCTGAGGCCTGCAGTACCTCTACCCGGAGGCCTAGTAGTTTAAAAGCATTCTCATGGATGGTAGACTACTGTTCCTAGCCAACCCAGCTTGCAAATCCTGTGCCCTCAGGCCACATCAATTTGACACATCACCCCACAGTCTCTCTTTTAATCCAGGACTCCCCATCATTCACCGTGTAAATGATGAAGACTTTGCCAATGACCGTGTAGAAGCAAAGTTCCCTCACAGACTTCCTGGCACATCCAACCCTCCACTGTGGTAACACTCACCAACCTTTCACTGCCCTGAGTCCTTGATGGAGAACTTGACCAGACCATATGTTCCGAAAGCTTCACCTGCCCCTCTGCTCCAGGAGTTCTTTATCAACAACTGTGTGATGATAAAGACAATGCCAATGACCGTGTAGAGGCAAAGTTCCCTCACAGCTCTCCCTGGGCCTTCTCCTGCGATCGTTACACCCCCCCAGATGGGGACGCCCCCATGCTGCTGCCTAGTATTCCATCCTCCATTTCACTCAGCCGACATCTCCCCCCAGTTGCATGTTACCTCAGCTTATATAGGAGGCCTGCCCCCTGCCAATTCTAGTTGGGGATTGGTCATGGCACCCACACAAGCTGCCTACCACTCCAGTTTTAGGCCCTGTCTCTCTTCCAGAATCTTCTCCCTGGAAGCAGAGGAGGCGCCTGAAGTAAGGGGAGGAACTGAAGCACAGGTGGTCACACCCACTGCTACACTGAACACTCCCAGCCCCCAGATCAAAACAGACAGGCCTAGCTTGAAGCAAAGGCCTGCCTACATTTGCTTGTGTTGACAGTTCATAGTAAAAAAAACTATTACTAGCACCTACCTATTGGTAGAGGGTGCTACATGTATAAAAGTAAAGGAGTTTGTTACAGTCTGTGTTAGGAACTGTTCTAATGAGAAGGAAGTGTCACCAGCACACCAGGAACTCCAAAATCGGGTCCAAAACTTTAATCACATAGTATAAAAAAAAATAAATAGAAGCGACGTTTCGGAACCACGCAGGACCCCTTCATCAGGCATGTGACAAATTGTGATACAAACAGTCCACTATTTAAAGAACCATTCACCAATCAGTGCAAAGAGAAAATAACCCCAAGCCCGCCCCCTGACATCCAATGACATCATATCCCATCCATAAACCTGTGTGTTTGCTTCCTATTTACATAAAACAGCCATCAGGCTGTCATAACCACTTTGGCCAGAGTGGATCAGTGTACTAATATTCTGTTCATACTAAAATTACTCCTATTTGCACAGAGAACTAACCTGCAATTGCAGCCTCCTCAAACGTGTCTGCTCCTTTCCTTAATTATGTACTTCCACCTGGCCGTTTACTACCATTGCTAGGTGACCATTAGGGGCTTGCCTTTTTACTCCAAACCGGCAACACGCTATGCACATACGCCCTAGGGGATCAATACGTCAATGCAGATGGCAGCGCTCTGCAATTAGACAGGGAGCACACTGTTCATGTAAAAGTCCATGTAAAAGACCCTGGTGTAATTGAAAAACAGTAGTTCCCCAAATCACCTCAGGGGTGTCAAACGCAGAGCACCCCCCCCCTTAAATCAGATGTCAACAGCCCCCCACTATCAGAAGTCACGAGTTCCCCACCCTCCCCTACATTGCACCCACTTACATTGTGTTGCTGCCAGGAAGAAGCTGGGGGCGGAGCTGGGAAGCATAAAGTGTAGGGTCTGGAGCAGTGGCGGCCCGTCCATAGGGGGTGCACAGGCGCCGCCCCCCCAGCAGTCACAAAAAAACAAACACTTTTTTAAAAAGTCCTTTAAAAAAAAAAATAGAAAAATTTTTTTTTAACTGCTTGCGACCGGCTCACGCCGATATACGTCGGCAGAAGGGCATGTACAGGCAGATTAACGTACCTGTACATTGCCCTTTAAGATGCGGTTCGCGGGCGCGCCCGTCGCGACCTCCGTGAGTGTGATCGCAGGTCCGGCAGATGTCCGCAGGGATACCCGCGATCGTCCCACAGAGAGGAAGAATGGGGAAATGCTGATGTGGACAAGCATTTCCCCATTCTGCCTAGTGACAGGACACTGATCATAGCTCCCTGTAATCGGGAACGGTGATCAGTGTCATGTTACACATAGCCACATCCCCCCCCCCCACAGTTAGAATCACTCCCTAGGACAGACCTAACCCCTTCACTGCCAGTGTCATTTACACAGGAATCAATGCATTTGTATAGCACTGATTGCTGTATAAATGGCAATGGTCCCAAAAATGTGTCAAAAATGTCCGATGTGTCTGCCATAATGTCACAGTCCCGATAAAAATCGCAGATCGTCGCCATTACTAGTAGAAAAAAAAATTAAAAATAAAAAAGCCATAAAACTATTTCCTATTTTGTAGACGCTATAACTTTTGCGCAAACCAATTAATAAACGCTTATTGTGATTTTTTTTTACCAAAAATATGTAGAAGAATACGTATCGGCCTAAACTGAGTAAAAAAAATAATGTTTTTTTATATATTTTATGGGGATATTTATTATAGCAAAAATTAAAAGATAATGCGTTCTTTTCAAAATTGTCGCTATTTTTTTTTATAGCGCAAAAAATAAAAACCGCAGAGGTGATCAAATACCACCAAAAGAAAGCTCTATTTGTAGGGAAAAAAGGACGCCAATTCTGTTTGGGAGCCACGTCGCACGACTGTGCAATTGTCAGTTAAAGCGACACAGTTCCGAATCGCAAAAAGTGCTCTGGTCTTTGGCCAGCCAAATGGTCCGGGGCTTAAGTGGTTAAGTGCACTGTGTTCGGGCACCGGACACAGTGCACCATGGGATGTGCCACATCAATGCAATCACAAGATTGAAGATGAGGTGCTTCATTTGCAGGGTCTTGACCTGCTTTGTGGCGCATTCCATCGCGCCGGACAACTTCCGCCTGTAGTATCACTACGAGCAGGTGCTTTGTTCTTCGAGTTAAGAGGTTACTTCCGGTTTCCCTGTGCCAGTGGTAAACTGGAAGTGACTTCAGCAGCTCCGTGGAATGCACGGTCCGAACGGAGCTGCTGTAAGGTAAGTAATAAGATTTAGCATATTGTACGAAAAATGAAAATGTAACCCCATATATCTGCCTCTCACAGAGGACTGCAATTTAACAACAAATTATAATGATGATTTTTTTTAAATATTCCAGTAATGACCTGGCACACTGGCAGCATTTGATGGGCACACTGGCAGCATTTAATGGGCGCACTGGCAGCATTTGATGGGCACACTGGCAGCATTTGATGGGCACAGTGGCAGCATTTGATGGGCACAGTGGCAGCATTTGATGGCACAGTGGCAGCTTTTGATGGGCACAGTGGCAGCTATTGATGGGCACAGTGACAGCATTTGATGGGCACAGTGGCAGCATTTGATGGCACAGTGGCAGCTTTTGATGGGCACAGTGGCAGCTTTTGATGGGCACAGCGACAGCATTTGATGGGCACAGTGGCAGCATTTGATGGGCACAGTGGCAGCAAAAAGGGACCAAAGGAGGGCTTGAGTCAGCTGCTGCAGCCTGCTGAATGCTGAGACCAGGGGAGGCAGAGAGGCAGAGATGTGGGGAGTGCGGCAGCTGCACAGAGAGTTGCAGTATCTGTCGGAGTAGATCTGTCCTTCACTCTGCTGCTGACTGCTGAGATAGGGAAAGGGAGGGGGGCAGAGATGTGCCTCTCCATGGCTGCATGAAGTGGAGGAGTTCTGTCCTCTTTTCTGCTGCCAACTGCTGAGACAAGGTACGGGCAGAGATGGGGGGGGGGTGCCCCAGCTGCAGGAGAGCTGCAAGGGCCACATGAAATGGCCTGGCAGGCCTTGTGATTGACATATGCGACATATATGCAGCAACAGCAGATACGACTGAACTAACATAAAACTACAGATCATTCACCCCCCTGCCCTGCGGGAGATGGACAGACAGAGGCATACTTACCTTAGGAGGCAGATAACATGGATCTGGCTCCTCACTCTAGGGCCGTTGCTTTTCCTCCTGGCTGAACAGGAAGTGGGTCTTGAGACCCGATTGGCCGGGATTCCTAAGACTCCCCGGCCAATTGTGTCTCAGGACCCGCTTCCTGATTGGCCGGGAGGAGAATCAGGAAGACAATAGCAAATATTATTTCGCTATTGTCACACAATTGGGAGGGCTCAGGCCCCGAGCCCACCTTTTTATGAAGCCAATTACAGCCTCAGGCTCTAATCACGTGCTTCAAAAAAAAATGTTCATCCAGAGCCTGGTGCCTGATCTGTGGTCCTTCGTTATTGTTCGGGACCCAGCACTTATTGGTTTTCATGCATAGGTGCCTAATTAGACCTGAGAAGAAATAAATGTTGCACTGGCTTCTGCTATTAGTTTGGTTTATTTTTTCATGTTATTACATTTCCTGTGCTATCCTTTCCATTTTCTCTTTTTATATATTTTTTTCTACCATCTTCTAATAATGGATCTTCTTGAGATCTATTGAAATATGAAATGTAACACCAGTAATTTTAATTGGGCTGCAGAAAGACTAAATTGAGGCACTGATTTGCAAAGGGGCTATAATAACAGCGATCTCTGGTAGTCTCATCATGTAACATGTCCGCAGCCTTTAAAGAATGTATTCAGTCTCCAACCACTCCTGTGGCATGTGGGAAGTCTCTAACCATCTCCTCTATCATGGCTGCAGACTCTGCCTATCTCCTGTAGCATATAGGCAGTCACTTACCATCTCTTGTAGCACGTCAGCAGTCTTTGACCATCTCTTCCACCATGCCCACAGTCTTTAACCACCTCCTGCGGCATATCTGCAACTTATGACCATCTCTTTTAGCAAGTCAGCAGTCTCTGACAGTCTTTTATAGCATTACGTACCCGTATTACCTTTAGTGACGTTAGGGGCTGGCAGGTTGACCACTACAGCTGTATACCATATTGCATACCATTTCATTCTGTACACTACGCTGCAGTGAACTATAGTCCACACCATTTCACTCAGTACTTTACATCTCTCAGTGCACACCACTCTACAAACTCTACTGTATCTGCGTTTTTTTTTTCTTCTTCTATCTGAATCTCTGCCAAACTAAGATAAGATCAACCTAATGTATACATCATTTTATCTACAGTAATGTTTGCATTGTACCATCAAAGGCTGTAAAGAGTAGGTATAAGTACAAATTTTAGTAAATGTAACAATATATATTTATAAAAATATATAGAAACACAAATGCGTCTTTTTCCATTTCACTTGTGGCTTTTTTATGTATTTTATTCATTATTTTTATTTTTCCTACTGAAAAAGAGGAGTCAAAGAAGGCAAATAAACACAAAAAAAAGAGCAATTTAAAAACCCATTTTTTACACAAAGACAAACAAAGAAATAATACAAATAATAAAAAAACAAAAAAAAAAACAAAATTCCCTTTTCTTCTTTTTTTCCCCTCTATTCTCTCCCAGCTTTTCTCCTTCTTTTACTTACTCAATTAAAGTGTTTTTTTTTTTTTATCCGTTTTTTTATCTGCATTCTATGCATTAAGATAAATAGCCTTCTGTGTGCAGCAGCCCCCCTAATACTTACCTGAGCCCCATTTCTATCCAGCGATGTCCACAAGTCCCTCGGCCGAGTCTCTCCCTCCTGATTGGCTGAGACACAGCAGCCATTGGCTCCCACTGTTGTCAATTAAAGGAGAGGGGGCAGGGCTGAAACCCGGCTCCGTGTCTCAGCAAGCTCGGCTGCTTGCTGTGGGGGCACTCAACAGGGGCCAGGAGCTCCAGCCAGGGACAATGAGAAGAGGGGGATTCCAGCTGCCCTGTGCAAAAGCACTGTACAGAGCAGGTAAGTATAACATGTTTTTTATTTTAATAGAAAAAAAACAAGACTTTACAATCACTTTAGGCCAATAAGATGTTAACATTTGCAACACATTTGATTCATTATTAACCAACGTTCCAAAAATTCCAAAAGTGTTCAAGGGCAGCCAATACACTGTATAAGAGAGTTGTACAGAACTGGCAAGCCTGCTCTTCAAGCACTATCTCTCTTTATAATAAAGCTTAAACTAGAGCATGAGGCATCTATCCATTTTTGCCATATTTTCTCAAACTTCCGGGATGCATTTAGTTGAGCATAAGTATATTTTTCGAACATTAACTATTTGTCCATTTCCCAAATCCAGTCCCTTAGGGTTGGAGGGTTGGGCGAGACCCAGCGGGAAAAGATAAGCTTATGAGCCATGAAAAATGATCTTATAATGGCCACTACCTGATTGTGTTCCAAATTGTTGGGGTTTATATACCCTAGGAGACATAGAAGGGGATCTGGAGTCAAACAAAAATCACTTTAAACCATCTTAATTTCACCTACACCAATTTTGGCAAAATATCAGAAATTTCACAGAAAATTGTGTAAACTGAAAACTTTGAATTTCACTCAAATCTAGGTAAGATCCAGGAGACCTTGCTAAGATTTTGCAGCAGGGTGAAAATTTCTAGTTACACTTACAAATTGTATTGCAATACAACATTTTAGTGTAAATCAGCAAATCTGGTTGGACTTACCCAAAGGAATGCATAATGTAAAAGTGAATAAAAACACGGAAGACATATAAAATTCTAAATGATTACTTAAAAATATGAAAATTAGTAAATACATACACATACTAAATTTTACTATATTATTTATATATTAATTCATTTTATAATACATTATCATAGAGCTGCACGTTAATTAAACAAGCGCCAACAAGCTAGTATTTTAATAAGGCATTCCTTAAACTAATAGGTATGACTTACGTGAGATCTCCTGAAGGAGGTGATCGGAGCAGCGTTGAACTCTTGTGTCACAGTAGCTGCACAGCTTATACATTTGTACTGGAAAAAAAGGCGTAATACAAATACTGCAGCACACAAACAGCACATAAATCTTCATCTTATTTCCAATAGAAAATTGCAAACTACAGTAAATAAAAAAAAACACATTATGAAGTCTCCAGCTTAAAAAAAAAGAAAAAAGTTACATATTACAGACTTTTTTACTTCTAAATTACTTACCAATAGAAACAGGTAATATGCATAAAAACAGGGATCAAACACCCATCATCTTCAAAAATTATTTTATTGTACTTCTCACCCTGCATTAAGGCTAGGTTCAAACTTTTGCAGCTCTGCAAGCCGTGTTTTGCACGGGCACGGCAGCATATTCATTTTAATGGGCTGCTGGGCCTCTTGAAAATGCAGGGAAAAGGTCCCTGCACCTTTCCTGAAAACATGGAGTCTGTAAGTGCAGTGAGCCTCCCAATGTTGGGAAACCGCACAGCGGTGTCCAGTGCATGGGGGTACCATTAGGATTACTGGGATCCCCACACATCTCACAAACTGCAGCGTGTTTTTGCCTGCGGGGGATTGCGGGTGCAAGAGCAGGTGCGGTCCAGCAGTGGCGACCACCCGCACAAGTGTGAATCTAGCCTATGACTATCAGAATGGGAGAACTATTCATATGCTGTATCATATTGTTTTAATTTGTTACCTTTATGTTCACTGACATATTTGCCTTAACATAAGTTATATTTACTGTACTATGTACTGTGGAGGTTCTATTACAGCGGTCGCCAACCAGTGGTCTGTGGTCCACTAATGGTCCACGAGAACATTTTTGGTTTCTGCCACAAATCAACATTGTGGTGGATGTGTACTGCCCAACACTGTTTCCAGTGTTGTTCTCAATGAGCGGTGATGGTCAATACTGATTGATACCCGATGCATCCTCTGTAGTTCGGGCTCCTGTGAACTCAGAGGGAGGTGCCAGGAGTAGTGCAGAGAGTGGAAAGTGAAGGAGGAGGGGACTTCCAATGGCAGTGCTGATCACAGACTAGAGGGAAGAATGGAGCTCGAGTCTGTATAAGGCAGTAGTGTGATGCAGAGTGCGGGGGGGGGGGCAGAGAGCCAGAGGATTGTGAATATAAGGCATGTACAATTCTTATTAGTGGTCCACAGGATTCAAAATTGTGAGTTTAGTGGTTTGTAAGGTCCAAAAGGTCGGCGACCACTGTTCTAATACACTTCCTATCACTTGTGCCTCCACCCATATACACACATCCCCTAAGCAAGAAGACCTATTGAACTAACTGCTGTAATTATTGATCAATTTATTACCATTTACCACACAGCAAACCCAAAGAGGAAATAACAGAAGGGATAAAAAGTGAGACTTTCCTTGTACCAATCAGACATAACAAACACATACACACACACACACAAGATAAAACCCAAACTTATAACAAAAGTTAAAAACCATCCTATATCAATATATGCTAAACATCAATTAGTGCTTTAGACAGGGCAATATAAATCAGTCCACTCCACTGACTATATTTTTGTAATGTGATATCTTTGGATCGACGCGTTTCATGGTCAATTCACTTTCTCTGGATCCACGCCACCTTTTAGGTCTGTGATAATGCTGGTCCACTTGAAAAAAAAAATGACATACATAAATACAATACGATCAAAAATCAATAAACCAAGATAACATAAAACAACATAATACAACTCTAACCCTATCCTCTTTTTATATATGAAGATACCTAATGATTTTGAATTGTATGAATTTTGATTAGCGGTGCCCATATATTGTAGGATTCCCCCTGGAAAGATTTAAATAACTTTTTGAGATAGTGGATGGGAGATTGTGGTAAGCGGAACCTTTGCATTTTTTTTTTTTGTGCACTGCTAGAGTCTTTATTTAGTTTCTCATTATTACTATCCTAAAGTCATTTTTTTTTTAAATTTAAATTAAAAACATGTTATACTCACTAGCGCTGTGCAATGGTTATGCACAGAGCAGCCCCAAACTACCTCTTCTCAGGTTCTCTGCCGACACTACTTCTTCTCAGTGTGCCCCCCATATCATGCCACTTGCTATGGGGCACACATGTGTGTTCAGTCCCAAGCTGTGTGTGTAAAATTTATTTTACCACAATGCCAGAAATACATTAAAGTAAAAACATTTTGGCTTTAGAACCACTTTAATGTAGGGGTCTGGATACTCCCTATACAGGAGATGTAATGTTATCACTATATTGAATATAATCTGTACACACATTTTTGGGGTAAGGCTTTTCTTTATTTTATGGTGATATAACGAATTTACCCATGACAGTCTCTAAGTTATGTGGCTTTCAAGTTTAGGATATGGCCTTGTCTCTTTTTCTTGTGGTTTGTGAACATGTGATGATTTTCTAAGCTTCCAGATGTTGATGGTTTGGGTATTTGGTTTAGTGTCTTTTGTGATCGGTAAGTTGTCCATTATAGCTCTAACTGAACTGCTCTCGGTTTTTTATTCTCTTCTGCATGCTTTCCAAATATAGAGACTGTCACGTACCTGACAGATGAGCCTGACATGCAGAAGGAAGACCTCTCGTACAGCCCCGGCTCAGAGGTGGAGGCTGCCATATCAGCTTTTCCTCCACAGAAGGCACCCGGGCCGGACGGCTTCCCAGCAGGTTTCTATAAAGTATATATGGAGCAACTAGCCCCTAGAATTAGTGCACTCTTTTCCCACTGTTTGGACTAGGGCTGAAACAACTAATCGATTAATGGACAACTAATCGATTAAGAAAATAGTTGTCAACTATTTTCATAATCGATTGTTCGGCCAGCTGATTAGTTGGCCTGCATACAGAATGCATTATTTGTTTACATATCAGGAAATACAGTGCAGCACACATACAGCTCAGTACACCATCCATACATGTCAGTAAGTGCCTGAGAACTTGTGAACGTGAATGTGTGAGGAGCAATGCTTCATGGGACATGTAGTCCTGGGCAGGAAGTGAGTGGGTCTAAAGGCAGATTTTTTTTTACCTTGCTATAGGGGCACGCTATACTATAATTTGCAGCTTGCTATTGGGGCACTCTGAAGGCAGGAGGAGCCAGAAGCATTGGTGGGGGACCCCAGAAGAGAAGAATCGGGGCTGCTCTGTGCAAAACCATTACACAGAGCAGGTAAGTATAACATTGTTGTTTTAAAAAAAATTACTTTAAAGACTGTGCAGGGAACATCAGCATCTGAACCCAGAGATGGTGGAGGCTGATGGACTGGAGGTAATAGAGGGCATTACAATTACATTTAAAGTAAACTTTTACATGGAGGCAAGCCACATTACATGGGAGCAGGGCACATTACATAAGAGCAGGGCACATTACGTGGGAGCAGGGCACATTACGTGTGTCATGGTTATGCAGTAATCTTTCTGTCAGCTTACCTTCTCCTCATGTGTTCAGACTAGAGGCCAGCCACTCACACCTGGCTGGTTTTATAACCTCTCCTCTAAGCATGGCCCCACCCCAGGCCCTATCAGGGAACCCTATATTAACCTGTGCTCTGCAAGCCAGCAGTGCTGATCAACCATTGTGTGTTAGCTTTCGTGTGTACTTGCTGTGTTTCCTATGTCTGATTCCAGTTCCCGACTTTGGCCTGTTCTTTACTTTCCCTGTCTACTTGGCATGCTTGGGCAATCACAGCGCCATCTGAACAGAGAGCCGTAATTGGCCAAAGCCAAGGAGGCTTTGGCCAATTATGGCTCAGGGGATTTAGCACACGCCCCACACTATATAAGGCCGCCTACACGGCGGCCCTGTGTAGTGTGTGTTCCGGCGTTCATAGATAGAGAGAGAGAGAGACAGACAGTGTCATTTGATTTGAGTTAGATAGATTAGGCAGAACAGTCAGTCAGTTAGCTGCACTTACAGTGTATTGTGTATATATATGCATCCCAGGTGTTGCATATATATATATTTACACTGTATTCAGTTTAGCTAGATCCGTTCCTGTTATCTTCTTACTGACGGGCAGGCTTGTCTTGTTACAGTATTTACAGCTACCTGAAGAAAATTGCTGGTGTTCTTTTGATCCTATTAGTACCACAGTCAGGCAGCTAGACTATTTACAGTTAGTGCAGTGCGTCCTGCTCACAGTGTTCAGCTAAACCTACAAGTTAGTGTGGTGCGTCCACCTCACAGTGTTCAGCTAAACCTACAAGTTAGTGCGGTGCATTCTGCTCACAGTGTTTAGCTAAAACTACAAGTTAGTGCGGTGCGTCCACCTCACAGTGTTCAGCTAAACCTAGAAGTTAGTGCGGTGCGTCCTGCTCACAGTGTTCAGCTAAAACTACAAGTTAGTGGGGTGCGTCCACCTCACAGTGTTCAGCTAAACCTAGAAGTTAGTGCTGTGCGTCCTCCTCACAGTGTTCAGCTAAACCTACAAGTTAGCGTAGTGAGACCTCTGCACAGTGTTCATCTAAAGCTACAAGTTAGTGCAGTGCGTCCTGCTCACAGTGTTTAGCTAAAACTACAAGTTAGTGTGGTGCGTCCACCTCACAGTGTTCAGCTAAACCTACAAGTTAGTGTGGTGTGTCCTGCTCACAGTGTTCAGCTAGATCCGTTCCTGTTATCTTCTTACCGACAGGCAGGCTTGTCTTGTTACAGTATTTACAGCTACCTGAAGAAAATTGCTGGTGTTCTTTTGATCCTATTAGTACCACAGTCAGGCAGCTAGACTATTTACAGTTAGTGCAGTGCTTCCTGTTCACAGTGTTCAGCTAAAACTACAAGTTAGTGGGGTACGTCCACCTCACAGTGTTCAGCTAAACCTACAAGTTAGTGGGGTGCGTCCTGCTCACAGTGTTCAGCTAAACCTAGAAGTTAGTGCGGTGCGTCCTGCTCACAGTGTTCAGCTAAAACTACAAGTTAGTGCTGTGCGTCCTGCTCACAGTGTTCAGCTAAACTTACAAGTTAGTGTAGTGAGACCTCTGCACAGTGTTCATCTAAAGCTACAAGTTAGTGCAGTGCGTCCTGCTCACAGTGTTCAGCTAGATCCGTTCCTGTTATCTTCTTACTGACAGGCAGGCTTGTCTTGTTACAGTATTTACAGCTACCTGAAGAAAATTGCTGGTGTTCTTTTGATCCTATTACTACCACAGTCAGGCAGCTAGACTATTTACAGTTAGTGCAGTGCGTCCTGCTCACAGTGTTCAGCTAAACCTACAAGTTAGTGCGGTGCGTCCTGCTCACAGTGTACAGCTAAACCTACAAGTTAGTGCTGTGTGTCCTGCTCACAGTGTTCAGCTAAAACTACAAGTTAGTGTGGTGCATCCTCCTCACAGTGTCCAGCTAAACCTACAGCTAAACCTACAAGTTATTTTTTCGCGAGCTCTGCACAGTGTTCAGCTAAAGCTACCTGTAGAAGGTTGGTGGTGTTTTCCCGATCCTATCACTACCGCAGGCAGCTAAAAAAGCTACAAGTTCGTTTTTTGCGAGCTCCGCACAGTGTTCAGCTAAAGCTACCTGTAGAAGGTTGGTGGTGTTCTCATACTACAGGCAGGCAGTTGATTTTGCTAGCTGCAGTATCAGTACATATATATATATATATATATATATATATATATCCCAGCTTAGTGCAGCTACAGGCCATTAGTATGTCTGGAAGGCCAAGAAGGAGAGGCAGACAGTCACAAGCCAATAAGAGAGGGCAAGCAGGCTCTGTGTCTAGTGCTGGTCGTGGAGACGGTGCATCCTCATCAGCACGTGGCCGTGGGACACGCTTGGCCTTTTTTTCGGCAGCTGGCCGTGTTTGTCTGGCAAAGCAGGAGCCTCTTCCCCTGGCTCAATGTCATCAGTGACTCCTTCCCTAGCCCCACCATGTCCTCCTGAGGAGTCCCTCGAACTGTTTGACCACAGTGTTGGGTACATGCTCCAGGAGGATGCCCAGCGTTTGGAAGGCTCTGATGATGATACTGAGTTCGATGAAGGCAGTAACATGAGCACGGACAGAGGGGGTGCCCAAGAAGGACAGCAATCTGGCAGTCATGCTCCCCCTGCTGCAGCATACTGCCAGGTTTGCTCCAGTGATGAGGAGGGAGGGGATGATGAGGTCACTGACTCAACATGGGTGCCTGATAGGAGAGAGGAGGAGGAGGAGGCGGCACATCACCAACGAGGCAGGATGCCCTCCAGGGGCCAGCCTAAGGGCAGCACCTTGACTGCATCACACCCCAAAGCTCCACATGTGCAGGGCGCTGCAGTCTCTGTGCGTTATTCAAAAAGTTCTTTGGTGTGGGCCTTTTTTGAGACGAGTGCATCAGATCGCACCGCTGCTATTTGCAACATATGTCTCAAGCATATCTCGCGTGGCCAAAACATCTCCCGCTGGGTACCACATGCTTGACCAGACATATGTTGACCTGCCATGCAGTTCATTGGCAAGCGTATCTAAAAGACCCACACCAAAGAACAAAGAGGACCTCTCCTTGCTCCTCATCAGCTGAGATCTCCAACCCCACTATACCTTCAGTCCTCTCTGAGACCTGCACTGAGAGGAATGAAGGTGTAGAATTAGGTGTGTCACAGCCAAGTACTTGTGGGCAATCTGCTTTTGGTACACCGACGTCAGATTGTACCAGGCAAATTTCCCTGCCCCAGCTGCTGCACCGCTGAAAGAAGTTTGCTCCCAGCCATCCACATGCCCAGCGGTTGAATGCTAGCTTGGCAAAATTGCTAGCACTTCAACTGCTGCCTTTTCAGTTGGTAGACTCTGCCCCCTTCCGTGAGTTTGTGGAATGTGCGGTTCCTCAGTGGCAGGTACCCAAACGCCACTTTTTCTCACGGAAGGCGATTCCGGCTCTCTACCGGCATGTGGAAGGCAATGTCCATGCCTCGCTGGGCAGGGCGGTCAGCGGTAAGGTGCATATTACCGCTGACTCATGGTCCAGCAGGCATGGACAGGGACGTTACCTAAGTTTCACGGCGAATTGGGTGACTCTGCTGGCAGCTGGGAAGGATGCAGGACAAGGTGCAGTAGTGTTGGAGGTTGTTCCGCCACCATGCCTCCAAAATGCTAATGATTGTGACACACCTCTCTCCTCCACCCCCTCCTCTTCTTCTTCCTCCATGGCCTCTTCCTGTGCTTTGTCCTCGGAACCAGCGGTGCTCCGTAGCCGTTCAAGGGGCTACGCAAGTACGCAGGCCAAAAGATGCCATGCGGTGCTTGAGCTGGTGTGCTTGGGGGACAGGAGCCACACTGGGGCAGAGGTTCTGTCAGCTCTGCAGGGGCAGGTTCAGAGCTGGTTGACGCCACGCCAACATAAGGCAGGAATGGTGGTTTGTGACAATGGCACCAACCTCCTCTCTGCCCTCCGACAGGGACAAATGACCCATGTGCCCTGTTTGGCTCACGTCCTTAACTTGGTGGTGCAGCAGTTCTTGGGCAGGTACCCGGGCTTACAGGATGTCCTGAGGCAGGCCAGGAAAGTCTATGTGCATTTCCGCCGGTCATATAATGCCAGTGCTCGGCTGACGGACCTCCAAAAGGAGTTTAACCTGCCCAAGAAACACCTAATCTGTGACATGCCCACCAGGTGGAACTCAACGTTGGCCATGCTGCAGCGGCTGCACACGCAGCAGAGGGCCATCAATGAGTACCTGTGCGACTATGGCACCAGGACAAGGTCAGGGGAGCTTGTTTTTTTTTCCCCACGCCAGTGGGCCATGATCAGGGATGCATGCACTGTCCTGTCACCATTTGAGGAGGCCACGAGGATGGTGAGCAGTGACAGTGCATGCATCAGTGACACTGTCCCCCTTGTCCACCTGTTGGAGCACACGCTGCGTGGAATAATGGACAGGGCACTTGAGGCAGAACAGAGGCAGGAAGAGGAGGACTTCCTTAGCTCTCAAGGCCTCCTTTATCCAGACAGTGTTCCTGCGTGCCCGCCGATCACACAGGAAGAGGAGGAGGAGGAGGAAGATTGTGTAAGTATGGAGGTGGAGCCTGGCACTCAGCATCAGCAGCAGTCTTTAAGGGATCAGTCCCAAGAAACACATGGACTTGTACGTGGCTGGGAGGAGGTGGCTGCGGACCATGTCGTCCTTAGTGACCCAGAGGACTCCGGACCGAATGCCTCAGCAAACCTACGCTGCATGGCCTCCCTGATCCTGCAAAGCCTGCGTAAGGATCCTCGTATTCGTGGTATCAAGGAGAAGGGCCAATACTGGCTGGCAACCCTCCTTGATCCACGTTACAAGGGTAAGGTTGCGGACCTTATCTTGCCATCGCAGAGGGAGCAGAGGATGAAACATCTTCGGGAGACCTTGCAGAAAGGTCTGTGCAATGCGTTCCCAGAGACTGGGAGGTTACAAACTCCTGTTTCTGGACAACGTGTTGCTGAGGCTTCGGTCAGTCAAAGAAGGAGCGTTGGAGAAGGTGGCCGTCTGACCGATGCGTTCAGACAATTTTTTGGTCCGCAGCCCCAAGGTATGATCGGTTCCAGCAACCATCGCCAGCGTCTGTTTTACATGGTGCAGGAATACCTAGGGGCAAGATCTGACTTGGACACCTTTCCCACCGAAAATCCTCTGGGTTACTGGGTCTTGAGGATGGATCACTGGCCAGAGCTTGCACAGTATGCAACTGAGCTACTGGCCTGTCCTGCATCCAGCGTTCTTTCGGAACGCACATTCAGTGCTGCTGGAGGCTTTGTAACTGATCACAGGGTGCGTCTGTCCACTGACTCGGTCGATCGACTGACCTTCATAAAAATGAATCAGTCTTGGATCACCACCAGCTACCAAGCACCTGATGCTGATGTAACCGAATAATTTTTTTTGAAATCTCAGATCCCTTCAAAGACTGCCTATGCTGATGCTGAGTGACTATCCCTGAGTAATTATCCTCTTCCTCCTCAATCATCACGCTGATAGCTTGTAAGAACATTTTTGGTTCTGGGCGCCACCACCAGTGCCTAAGGCCCAATTTTTCAGCCCCTGTTTAACAGGGGCGTGTAATTACAATTTTTGATGCAATACTTTGCAGCAGGGCTCGTTTCTGCGTTACAACTAGAGTATCTGTGAGGGGTTGCAGTGTTGTGGCACCAGCACCAGTGCCTAAGGCCCAATTTTTCAGCCCCCGTTTAACAGGGGCATGTAATTACAATTTTTGATGCAATACTTTGCAGCAGGGCTCATTTCTGCGTTCCAACTAGAGTATCTGTGAGGGGTTGCAGTGTTGTGGCACCAGCACCAGTGCCTAAGGCCTAATTTTTCAGCCCCTGTTCAACAGGGGCATGTAATTACAATTCTTGATCTAATATTTCACAGCAGGGCCCATTTCTGCACCCACCAAGAGCGAGTGAGGACTTACAGTGTTGTGGCACCACCACCACCAAAGGCCCAATTTTTCTGCCCTTGTTCAACAGGGGCATGTAATTACAATTCTTGATCTAA